>NC_071400.1:68478592-69082759 GCF_022682495.2 Desmodus rotundus
TGAACATGTAAAGTTGAGGAGTTTTGTTTGTTTTTCTTCTTGATTTAAGAAATTTATTTTTTAACTACACCACAGGACCATTGAAGAATATTTTCTACAAATAATGTCTGCCTTTAGAGGGAAATATTTAGAGATATCCTAGGACATTAGAAGAAAGCTTGAGGATGGATAGGCAAGAGATTCTTGAGGTAAACTCAGCATCAGTAAGACCTCACACTCATTTAAAGGAAAAAACAGAGTGATTGTGTAGGTGTCCCTGGACATTTTCTGCATCCATCTTCCCAGTGTTCTGGTAATCCTGTTTCCCTGTTGTCTGTCCACAGTCTTAAATAGAATACCCATTTTGCTGGAATGGCTCTAATCCTATATTTTGTCAAAAGATCATCCAACATTAAATTTTAAAACAATCTCCCAAATGTTTGACTTTAAACTTGTTGAAATATAGTAATGTTGATGGCAAAATGAATCTTGTTACAGAAGACGTTTTTATTCGTGCCACCACTAATATTGATTTTGACATTACACTCTTTTACTTCTAAGCAATTACTGACCCATGTAAGTGATACAAAAACTTGCAATTTTAAAGAGTTCGTTCTTTCACTTTATGTATGGTCTTTCTCCCAGTAACACATTTTTTTTTTTATAATTGAGAATGATAAAACTCTGCTTAGTATGGACCGGTTTAGGTATAGAAGCTTGATAGACTGTCATAAGATGCTCAAGTCCTTCATGCAGCTTTATGGTGGGTGCTACAAGGACCACAGTGTTTGATGTAAGTCTGTTTACAGAAAGCACTTTTTTAGCATCTAAATGGCAAACATAAGTGAGTTCAAAAAGACCAATAATTAGAAACAGAGTGAGAATGTGTCATGAAGGTATATACATAGCTAAATAATCAATTTTCATAGTTAAAAAAAATATATGTGACCAAAAGGAATAAGTTGAATATTCTCCATTAAAAAAAATGTCACTCTGAATTGCTTTTTAAACAAAGACTTTTGTTTGGTACAAAGTTGATAAATGCAGAAATTTTTACCCCAGTAGAACCTAGTGAGCCATACCACTATGAAAGTAACCACCAAAGATTTCAGCCATAAACCAAGAAAGGCTAAGCTCACATGCCCTAGATTTGTTCTTTGCCCTGAATTTCCTTTAGCAAGTTTAAGTGTCCTGCATGTTTGGCAGCAAAGTCAAAGTTAAATAATCAGCAGTGTTATGAGTTCTTGAGGTATTTAGTTATTTGGTAAATTGGATTTTTCTCATTTGAACTCCTCAGATGTAAGGCATTTGGTCTAAGTCTGAACTCTCATATTACAGAGTAAGCAACATTCATTCCCATATTATTTTTTCCCACAGAATATCTGTTATTAAGTTAATATAACTCTTTTTTAACAACTAGTATTATATGTTTTGGGAGTCTAATCAGAGATGCAAGAAAATACTCTAAAATCCATATTTTTCAGACTTTTTAAAGGAAACGTAGACTCAAATTTCAAGATAACATCTTTTAAAAACTGCACAAACTACATTTTCTCTTGCTTTGCAGTGTAAGAGGATTTTTTGTATCTTCTTTTGTCTGTTATGTGACTTATATGACCTTTGGTCAAATTTACCATTCAGGTTTATGTTTGATCACTTGTAGAAACATCCCACACAAAGGCAATGGCTCATTGGTATTTACATTTTAATTAGTTTCAATACTAAACATAGAATCAAATAAAATTTAATATGTTACATATGTATCTCCGTTGATGGTATGCATTTCCAAAGTTAAGAAAAACACTTAAGTGAAAAGGCAAATATAAAGTGCATTTTAATCTAAATTTTGATGCTATTTGCTGAAATATTTATACCTAAAAAAATCCCAGTGCAAGAATTTGACAATCAACTTAGCCTCTGCTTTGCATTCTGCATGCTGAAGTTATGTTTAAAGTCTTTGGGCTACTTCCAATATTATAAGGACCCAGTTTTGTTGATTTCTCTGTTTATTTTAGGGTCCTATTTTCAAAACAACCTTATAGCTGGAAAGAAACTAAAAAATCAAAAAATTAACTCTAAATCCTATTGTATAAGTTACTTTGAAAAATATTACTTTTCAAATACCTTTTGAACCAGGGATGACAGCAATTCACAGATAGAGATCATCCCCCTCATTTTACTGATGACAGTACTAAAACTAGAATTTGAGCTAGTAAGACAAAATATGAATCTGCTTTTGGCAAAATAACTTTAAAGAATAATAATCATAAGCATGAATGTATCAGACTGATATGGCTTTACATCTCTAATTTTGAATATTTTGTTAACACATAATAAATGCAAAGAAAAGAAAAAAATATTGCATATATCAGAAGAGGCTGATTTTTATTGAATTTAATGAGGAGACATTGGTTCACAAAACCATACGGGTTTCAAGTGTACAACTCAACAAACATCATCTTCACACTGCATCATGCACCCATCACCTCAAGCAAAGTCTCTGTCCCCATTTGCCCCCCTTTGCCCACCTCCACCTGCCCCCACCTCTCTTTCCTATTGCTATCACCACACTGCTATCTGTGTCTACGTGTTAATTTTTTTTGCTTAATCCCTTCACCTTCTTTCATTCAGCCCCTCAACCCTCCTCCCCTCTGACAGCTATCAGTCTGTTCCAGGTATCTATGCCTCCATTTCTATTTTGTTTGTCAGTTTATTTTGTTTATTAGATTCTACATATAAATGAGATTATATGGTATTTGTCTTTCTTTGACAGGTTTATTTCATATAACGTAATACTCTCTAGGTACATCCATGATGTAACAACAGATAAGATTTCCTTCTTTTTATGGCTGCATAGTATTCCATTGTGTAAATGTACCACAGCTTTTATACCCAATCATTTACTGATGGGCACTTGGGCCATTTCCAGATCTTGGCTATTATAAATAATGCTGCAATGAATATAGGGATGCACATATTTTTTCAAATTAGTGTTTTGGGTTTCTTTGGATATATTTTCAGAAGTAGGAACTCTGAGTCAAAAGGCAGTTCCATTTTTAATTTTGTAAATAAACTCCATCCTGCTTTTCACAGTCTGCATTCCCACCTACAGTGCATGAGGGTTCCATTTTCTTCACATCTTCCCCAAAACTTGTTTGTTGATTTATTGATGATGGCCATTCTGGCAAGCATTAGATAATATTTCATAGTGGTTTTAATTTGTATTTCTCTAATGATTAGTGACATTGAGCATCTTTCCACATTTCTATGGGCCATCTGTATGTCCTCTTTGGAGAAGTGTCTATTCAGGTCCTTTGCTCAGTTTTTAATTGGGTCGTTTGTCTTCTTGGTGTTGAGTTGTATAAGTTCTTTATATATAAGTTCTATCAGATGTATCATTGATATATATGTTCTCTCATTCAGTGGGATGACTTTTCATTTTATTGATGGTTTCTTTTGCTGTGCAAAAGCTTTTTAGTTTGATGTAGTCCCATTTGTTTATTTTTCCCTTTGTTTCCCTTGCATGAAGAGATATCAGCAAAAGTATTATTATGAGAAATGTCTCAAATTTTACTGCTTATGTTTTCTTCTAGGATTTTTATGGTTTTGCATCTGACATTTAAGTCTTAAATCCACTTTGAGTTTATTCTTGTGTATGGTGTAAGTTGGTTGGTCTAGTTTCACTTTTGCATGTTATTTGTCCAATTTTCCCAACACCATTTATTGAAGATACTGTGTTTGCCCCGTTGCATGTTCTTGCCTCCTTTGTCAGATATTAATTGATCATAAAGGTGTGGGTGTATTTCTGTGTTCTCTATTCTGTCCCATTGATCTATATGCCTGTTCTTGTGCCAGTGCTGTTTTGGTTACAGCACAGCCCTGTAGTATAGTTTGATATCAAGTAGTGTGATACCACCAACTTCATTCTTTCTCAAGATTCCTCAGGCTATTCCAGGTCTTTTGTGGTTCCATTTAAATTTTTGAAGTATTTGTTCTAGAAAGGATCCATACCACAAGAATTAAAATAGGAATTGTGTTGAATATGTAGATTGCTTTGGGTAGTATGAACATTTTAATGTGGTTAATTTTTTCTATCCATGAATATGGCATATGCTTTCACTTATTTGTATCTTGCTCAACTTCTATCTTCAGTACCTTATAATTGTCCGAGTAAGGGTCTTTTTCCTCCTTGGTTAAATTAATTCCTAGGTATCTTTTTTTTTGTTGCCTGGGGATTGTTTTTTTTAATATTTCTGTTTTTGATAGTTAATTACTGTTGTATGAAAATTCCACTGATTTCTGAATATTAATTGTGTATCCTGCTACTTTGCCAAATTCATTTATTAGATCTAGTAAATTTTTGGTGGATTCTTTAGGATTTTCTTTTTAAAAAAATATTTTATTTACTTATGTTTAGATAAGGACACATCCAGGCATGTGCCTTGACTGGGAATTGAACCAGTGACTCTTTGATTCGCAGGCTGGTGCTCAATCCACTGAGCCACACCAGCGAGGGCTAGGGTTTTCTATATACATTATCATGTCACCTGCAAATAATAACAGCTTTACTTCCTCCTTTCCAATGCTAATGCCTTTTATTTCTCCTTGTCTGTTGCTGTGGCTAGTACTTCCAGTATGATGTTGAATAAAAGTGATGAAAGTGGACATCCTTGTCTTGTTCTTCCTCTTAAGGGAAACACGTTTAGTTTTTGCCCCTTGAATATGATCTTGGCTGTGGGCTTGTCTTATATGGTCTTTGGTATGTTGAGGTATTGTACCTCTATTCCCACTTTGCTGAGAGTTTTTTTTTTATCATAAATGGGTGTTGGATTTTATCAATTTTTCTGCATCTATTGATACGATCATGTGATTTTTATTCTTTATTTTGTTTATGTGATGTATCACATTTATTGATTTGCAAATATTGTACGAATCTTGTATCCCTGGGATAAATTCCACTTGATCATGCTGTATATCTTTTTAATGTATTGCTGGATCTGGTATGCTAAGATTTTGTTTTGAATTTTAGCATCTATATTCATCAGGGATATTGGCCTATAATTTTCTTTCTTTGTAGTGTTGTTATCTGGTTTTAGAATTAGGACAATACTGGCCTCATAAAATGAGCTTAGAAATCTTCCCTCCTCTTGAATTTTTGGAGTAGTTCCACAAAGATAGGTTTATTTCATTTTTGAATGTCTAGTAAAATTTGCTTGTGAAACTATCTGGTTTAGGATTTTGTTTGCTTGGAGGTTTTTGACTACTGCTTCAATTTTTTAAGTTGTAATTGGTGTATTGAAATTTTCTGATTTTTCCTGATTTAGTTTTGGAAGTTTGTATGTTTCTAGGAATTTATCCATTTCTTCTAGATTGTCCAATTTGTTGGCATATAGTTTGTACATAGTATTTTCATTTTTAAAAATTATTTTGTTTTGTTTTTTTAAATTTATTTACTTATTTTTATTCAGTTACAATTGTCTGCATTTTCTCCCCTTCCCTACACGCCACCCCAGCCAGTCCCACCTCCCTCCCCCACCTTTACCCTCCCCCTTGATTTTGTCCTTGTGTCCTTTATAGTAGCTCCTATACACCCCTCTCCCCACTATACCCTCCCCACTCCCCTGTGGCTATTGTTACAATGTTCTTAATTTTGATGTCTCTGGTTGTATTTTGTTTGCTTTTTTCTTTTGTTGATTATGTTCCAGTTAAAGGTGAGATCATATGGTATTTGTCACTCACTGCCTGGCTTGTTTCACTTAGCATGATGCTCTCCAGTTCCATCCATGCTGTTGCAAACAGTATAAGCTCCTTCTTTCTCTCTGCTGCATAGAATTCCATTGTGTAAATGTACCATAGTTTTTGGATCCACTCATTTGCTGATGGGCACTTAGGTTGCTTCCAGTACTTGGCTATTGTAAATTGTGCTGCTATGAACATTGGGGTGCACAGGTTCTTTTGGGTTGGTGTTTCAGGGTTCTTAGGGTATAATCCCAGCAGCGGAATTGCTGGGTCAAAGGGCAGTTCCATTTTTAGTTTTCTGAGGAAATTCCATACTGTTTTCCACAGTGGCCTCACCAGTCTGCATTCCCACCAACAGTGCACTAGGGTTCCCTTTTCTCCGCATCCTCTCCAACATTTGTTTGTGGATTTGTTTATGTTGGCCACTCTGACTGGTGTGAGATGGTACCTCATTGTGGTTTTGATTTGCATCTCTCTGATGGCTAGTGATGCTGAGCATCTTTTCATATGTCTCTGGGCCCTCTGTATGTCTTCCTTGGAGAAGTGTCTGTTCAAGTCCTTTGTCCATTTCTTAATTGGGCTGTTTGTCTTCCTGGAGTAGAGTCGTGTGAGTTCTTTATATATTTTGGAGATCAGGCCCTTGTCTGAGGTATCATTGGCAAATATGTTTTCCCATACTGTTGGTTCTCTTTGTAATTTGGTGCTGTTTTCTTTAGCTATGCAGAAGCTTTTTATTTTGATGAGGTCCCATTTGTTTATTCTTTCCTCTATGTCCCTTGCTTTAGGGGATATGTCTGTGAGGATGTTGCTGGGGTGAGTGTCTGAGATTTTCCTGCCAATGTTTTCCTCTAGGACTTTTATGGTGTTACGAATTATATTTAAGTCTTTTATCCATCTTGAATTTACTTTTGTGTATGGTGTAAGTTGGTGATCGAGTTTCATTTTTTTGCACGTAGCTGTCCAGATCTCCCAACACCATCTGTTGAAGAGGCTGTTTTTGCTCCATTTTATGCTCCTGCCTCCTTTGTAAAATATTAATTGATCGTATAGACTTGAGTTTATTTCTGGGCTCTCTATTCTGTTCCATTGGTCTATGTGCCTGTTTTTATGCCAGTACCAGGCTGTTTTGATTACAGTGGCCTTGTAATACAGCTTGATAGCAGGTATTGTGATCCCTCCTGCTTTGTTCTTCTTTCTCAAAATTGTTGCAGCTATTTGGGGTCGTTTATGGTTCCATATAAATTTCTGAAATGTTTGTTCTATATCTGTGAAATATGTCATAGGTACTTTAATAGTGATTGCATTGAATCTATAAATCGCTTTGGGTAATATGGCCATTTTAATGATGTTGATTCTTCCAATCCATGAGCATGGTACATGCTTCCATTTGTTTGTGTCTTCCTTAATTTCTTTCTTCAGTGTTGTGTAGTTTTCTGAGTACAGGTCTTTTACCTCCTTGGTTAGGTTTATTCCTAGGTTTGTTTTTCTTGTTGCTATATCAAATGGGATTTTGTTCCTGATTTCTGTTTCTGCAGTTTCATTGTTGGTGTACAGGAATGCCTTTGATTTCTGAGTATTGACTTTGTATCCAGCTGTTTTGCCAAATTCATTTATTAGGTCGAGTAGTTTTTTGGTGGAGTCTATAGGGTTTTCCATGTACACTGTCTTGTCATCTGCAAACAGTGACAGTTTCATTTCCTCCTTTCCAATTTGGATGCCTTTTATTGCTTTTTCTTGTCTGATGGCTGTGGCTCGGACTTCCAATACTATGTTGAATAGGAGTGGTGAGAGAGGGCATCCTTGTCTTGTTCCTGATCTTAGTGGGCAAGCTCTAAGTTTTTGTCCATTGAGTGTGATGTTGGCTGTAGGTCTCTCATATATGACCTTTATTATGTTGAGGAATGCTCCCTCTATTCCCACTTTGTTGAGGGTTTTTATCATAAATGGGTGCTGTACCTTATCAAAAGCTTTTTCCGCATCTATTGATATGATCATGTGATTTTTGTCTTTGCAGTTATTGATGTGATATATTATGTTTATTGGTTTACAAATATTGTACCATCCTTGCATCCCTGGGATGAATCCCACTTGATTATGGTGTATGATCTTTGTAATGTATTGCTGGATGCGGTTTGCCAATATTTTGTTGAGAATTTTAGCATCTATGTTCATCAGTGATATTGGCCTGAAGTTTTCTTTCTTTGTTATGTCTTTATCTGGTTTTGGGATTAGGATGATGTTGGCTTCGTAAAACAAGTTTGGGAGTCTTCTATCTTCTTCAAATTTTTGAAATAATCTGTGCAGGATGGGGTTTAGCTCCCCCTTAAGTGCTCTGTTGAATTCTCCTGTGAAACCGTGTCTGGTCCAGGGTACCTAAGCCACTATCTTAACTGGAAGTTCCATCACTCTCTATTCCCTCATCCTGCATTATTTCCATATCCCTTATCACTCACTTAACACTCTAAGGGAAATCATCACTTTTCACAGTAGCGGAGGACCCTAAAAATGACCATGCAAGCTGCAATCGTGCAAGACATTCTTAATAATAACTGAAAAAAATTACAATTTCTCATTTAATTACCATTAAAATTCTTTTCAAAACATTGAAAACTCTGTTATTTTTGGTTATAAATGTATAGGAAAATGAAAAAATAAACCTTGTATAATGAGTACTTATTTACTACACTGTAGTTTAAAACATTAGGAGTACTGAGAATTTAAGTATTTTACCTCTTTATAAAAAATAGCAATTGAGTGGACATTTCTTAAAAGAAGATACATTGATTGCCAAAAGGTAAATGAAAAGACTCTCAACACCCCTAATCATTATGGAAATGAAAATCAAAACACAATAGGATACCACTTCAAATCCATTAGGATAGCTATTATGAAAAGAAACAGATAATAGCAAGTATTGTCAAGGATGTGGAGAAACTGGACCCATTGTGCATTCTGGTGAGATATAAAATGGTGCACCCACTGTGGAAGACACTATGGCAGTTCCTCAAAAAATTAAACATAGAATTATTCTATAATCCAACAATTTCACTTGCACTTCTAGGTATATACCCAATAGAATTAAAATCAGATACTTGAACAGATACTTACACACTAATATTTATAGCAGCAAAAAACCAAATGAGATAAATGAAATATGATATATGGGGTGGGAAAAAAGTAGATTTACAGTTTTATATAGAACACAGTTTATTCTTGTATTATTATTTATTAATTATTGTATTATTTTTCATAAAACAACTGTAAACTCACTTTTTCTCCACCCTGTACATGCAATGGAATATTATTCAGCCTTAAAAAAGAAGTAAATTCTGACGCATGCTACAACATTGATGAATCTTAAAGACAGGCTAAGAGAAATAAACCAGCCACAAAAAGACAAATATTCCACTAGTTACCTAGAATGGTCAAATTCATAGAGACTGAAAGTAAAATAGTGGTTTCCAGTACCTGGGGAGGGAGAGGTGGGGAGTTTGTGTTAAATGGGTAGGGTCTTAGTGTGGGATAATGAAGACGTTCTGCAGATGGATGGTGGTGGTGGTTGCAGAACAGTGTACATATATTAATGACACTTAACTGTACATTTAAAATGGTTAAAATGGTAAATTTTATGGTATGTATAGTTTGCCACAACTAAAAACTTGTGAAAAGAAGTTTGAGCAGTGTTTCTGTTTTCTTCTCATTTTAAAATTTATAACATGGAGAGAATATTATTTATATCCCTTGGTGAAAGGTCATATTCCTTTCTAAGTTTGGATCAGCTTCTAACATTTTGTCCTTTGTGGGTTTTTTTTTTTTTTTTACATCACAACATTGTTTATTATGTGAATTTTTTACAATACAAACAAAAAAATACAGAGATGCAATATATGAATACAGCTAAAAGCAGAATGGTGACTTTTTTTCTTCTTAAGAGGCCATGATTCCCATTTCTAGTAAAATAAAGAGACTGCACATAGATAGAAATAGGTTGGTCGTTAGCTCCACAATTTTGCCTAGAAATGATCTATAAATGCATTTTCCCCCTGCTACTTACCATAAAGTGTAAAAAGTGAATTAAAGGAAAGTTTCCTTTAGATGCTATATTCTATTTTAGCAGGGCCAATATATGGAAAATACCTAGATTAAATGTTATTACAAAAATGAAGCAGTAATGAGATTCTGGCTAAAGAGGGCACTAAATGAGAATAATATATAAAGAATCCAAAACAACAAACAAACAAACAAAAAAGGCTGTTATAAAAAAGCTCTAGGTGCATGGTAAGCATATACGTTCTTTTTTCCATGTGTATTTTTAAACAATGGAAGTGTCAAAAAATAGGGTCAACTGTGTTAGACTAAATTATATTATTGTATACGCTGCATTGGATGGAACCTTTGTATTATAATTATCAGAGAGAAGCATAGTTTGCATCATATTATGGCAATTTATCCTCGGTGAAAACCTTTCAGAGTCCTTTTATTTTGGAATATCCTGTAAACAGCCAAACCACCAGAACATGATTGTACAATAGTAAAATGTTTTCTTGCATTAAATTGAAGACATCTGTTTAATTAAAAAAAATAAAATGTAGGAAAGGTACTTAGAGCTGTTAGTTTCTAAGTACACAACACCCTAGACAATTCAAGGCATCTTAATCTCCATCAAGAACAAAAAAATAATAATAATTTTTGTCATGCTGTTAAATCCATTATTAAGTATAAAACTGGTGCAAATTGGTCAAACGGATCCAACAAACACTGATGTCCAAGCTGGCATATTGGCAACTAATACGTGACTGGTGGTCAACAGAGGGTTTAAAAGATCTTCCCTTTCTTCTTGTTCTTTTCCAAGGTTCTTGAAGAGTTCTGTTGTTCTAAAATATGTTGTTGGGCTTCCCAGTTTGCTCTCTCATCCTCAAACTGACGACGTTTTACCTCTAATTCTTTGTGCTGTGCTTCCAAATTCTTTTTCATTTGCTCATGGCACCGCTGGAGCTCAGCTTCAGAGTCCTTCAGTTTCTGAACTTTTTCTTTGACCTTCATCTCAAACACCTGCTCCATCTCCATCTCCATCTTCTTCATCTTAGTGACATGCTCCCTTCTTTCTTCTTCCATTTGTGCCAGAGGGCTCTTAGTAAGCTGCCCTTTATTCTTGTTATTATCAACTCCATTATAAGTCACAGCCCCCAGTTTTCTGTTCTGGTAGTTCTCATAGTGTACATTATTAGTGACATCTTTCAAGTCCTGCATATGTGTCCTTATCAACATATTTCTTAGAATTGTGAAATCACAATGCTCACCATTTTCAACTTCAGCAACACCCCAAGGATACTGCCTTCCTCTGACCCTTTTGCCATTAACTTCAATGATAGTATTACTACCTACCACAGTGAGAGGTAAACGGTCCTTTATCTTTTTAACAAGCTTATTTTCTTCTTCATCATCCATCTCTGGAAATTCATATATTTTAATTTTATGTTCTTGGATTTCTTTCATTATCTGTTTTTTAAACTGTTGGCACTCCTCTGGTGTGAGTGTGTCCGCTTTGGCAATAAGTGGAATGATGTTCACTTTTTCATGCAAATGCTTCATAAACTCAATATCCAATGGTTTAAGCCATGTCCTGAAGGAGCGATGAAGTATAAACAACACTGCACCCTGTTATCAGGCATCTGCCGTCTGTTCACTCGGGATTCTGCATTTAGGTAGTCCTCAAATTTACTGTCAATGTAGTCGATAACAGGCTGCCAGCAATTACTATTATCCACTGCATCTCCAAATCCTGGGGTATCAACTATTGTGAGTAGCAACTGAACCCCACCTTCTTTGATTAAAACTTTGGATTGTTCCACCTGCACTGTCTTTTTTTATTCTATGGGAAGGACCTGGATACTCTGGAGAATACAAATCTGTGAGGAACAATTTGAGTTGATTAGCGTTGACTTTCCCAATCCAGATTCACCCACAACCATAAGTGTGAACTTGAACCCTCTCTTCACTGATTTTCTTTATACTTGATTTGGGAGATTTGCAAACCCCACATAGCCTTCAAGGTTCTTCTGTTGAGCTACCATGGTGCTGCTGTTGACGCTCCTCTCCTCCCCTTTGTGTTTTTAATGTCATTAAAAACATCTAAGAGTTCTTCAATGTGAAGTTTTTCACCAGTGTGGCTTCCTCTGTGACATTGTCATCCTTTTCATCACACATCACAATCACTTTCTTCATTTATGCCCATAAATTTGCCTTCACTAAGTTCCTCTCACTGCAAACCCAGAGCCCCTCAAACAGCAAACAGCATGCCCACATTCCCACAGTCAGCTATTTATTCTATATATCCATTTACCTTTGAATAAAAACCTGTAAACTTATTTACATAGTGCAATAAAAGTTGTTGACATGCTGCATGTATACTACTTGCTGGATGCTTGAATATTTTCTTTTACATTTTATTTATTTACTTTTTGACAGAGGGGAAAGGAGGGGGGAAAAGAGGAACAGAAACATCAATATGTGGTTGCCTGTCCTGCTCCCCCTACTGGGGACCTGGCCTGCAACTCAGGCATGTGCAGCAGACTGGGAATCGAACCAGCGACCCTTTGGTTCACAGGCCGGCACTCAATCCACTGAGCCACACCAGCCAGGGCTTGAATATTTTCAATTGCATGCCTTTTGTCTTTTTTTTTAAGTCAGTTAAAAATTGCATGAAATTCTCCCTTCTCTCTCTCTCTCTCTCTTTCTGTAGATCTCCAGTTTTAGCATCAATACCTGTTTGAAATTCCATCTAATAGGCTTTAAAAGTTGAAGTAACTTCATGGTCTACTGGATGGACTAATGAAATTGTATTTGGTAATAAAAAGTAAATTTATACATTTCTATTCAAGAGAATCAGGGTGACCTGGAACATTATCCAACAGTAGTAGTGCTTTAAAAGTTAAATTACTTTGCCTGCAGTATCTATCACTGGGAGACAAGGAGGCAACATACTACATACTTTGCTGTCCTTGTATGAAGTAAACAGATGAGTAGTGACCAGTCACTGACTGACTTTGAAAAGAAGGGATGTGATTGCTCACTGATCATAACATGCATCAGTCACTTACATAGTGATTTGTGAACTGGAGGGCTAGTAGTGAAATTTGTATTTTATGGAATTACTCAGAATAAACATATGGTGGTGACTGAAATTTTAACTGTGCTATTGGGGGACTGTTGTTAACTAAACAATGGTAACTAAAATTCATTCATGTCATAACAATGCAAAGTGAAGACCATCTGTATTATATATCTATTTGTTTGTTGTTTCCCCCACTAGAATGCAAGATACATAGGATGGTGACTTAGCCTATTTTGCTTACAGTTATATTATCAATACCTAGAACAAAGCCATAGTAGGGGTTCAACATATACTTGTAGAAAAGAAGGTAAGAAAGAGAATGGGAAAACAGAGGAAAGAAGGGGAGAAGGAGGTAAAATCATGAGTTAGATCAACTGTCATGTGCAAATGGTGCTCACTGAAGTAAAATAACTTTCCTAAAGGCACCCAGTTCTCCAAGGATCTGTTTGGGGTCTTACATGTACTCCCTAACCTACATTGTTCCTCTTGCTCTCTTCTTTCTCTTCCTTTCCAAACCTCCTTTCAGGTTATGCATTTACATGAAGATGTGACTAACAACATTGTAGGGGCCTTAATCACTTGACCTTTGAGGAAGGATTACAATCTTACCTCAGAAGGCCATAGCCCTGTGGTGGGAGGTAACATTATGGTCTTCCCAGACTCCCTACTATCAGACCACATAGGCTAATAATTCTTAGATTTTTTTCAAACTATTTGCATTTTATTTCCTAAATGACCTAGCGTGGTGCTACAATCAGGGTGTACAGGATGCTGGAGGTTTTCTCTGAGTATGTCACTCCCCTGAAGTTAGGTTTCTAATTTACTCATGGAGCTCCAGTATACCAAAGCAGATGAGGCAGCCTGGCCAACTCAGAGGGGAACAGACTGACTTCAGATGAAAAATTTCTGTTTCTGTGACTAAGGACTTAGTCAGCTACCTGGTTTAGGATGTACTATTTGTCAGAAAGTAGATGTGGAGGAAATATCACCCATTCTGGGTTTTCAGTGCATTTTTTACTCATGAAATTAAAAAAGAACAAGATGCCAGTTTAATCTTGTGGTTGAGGTTATGAATGAGAAAGGAAGTTTAAATTGCTCAGGGAGGCCATTCCCTTACTCAGTTTTAGAGCATTCCAGACTCTTGTGTCAAATAAAGCATATTGAACATCAATAAAGTAGCAAAAGGGCAAACAGTGGTCTGTTTGGAGATCCCCCGTTGCCCCTTCTATTTTTGCTTGCTCTCTTGCTCTCTCTCTTCCCCTTATTCCCTACTTCTTTCTCTTCCTTCCTTTCTTTTTCTCTTCTTCTCCTTTCCTTTCTTCTCTCTCTCTCCCCTTCCTTCCATGGAAAAAGCAGCTGTTCTTTATAAGAATAAAATTGCTTAAGTATCGTTTTTTCACAATGGTTTGCCACCAAAACATAGGTGTCATGAAAATCACCACTAAATCTAAGCCAAATTAGGAAAGGAAAAAATTCAATGCCATCACTGGATTTGTAGTTTTTACCAAGTCTATCACTACTGGCCCTCTAATCTACAAATGTGGTGGGATTGACAAAAGAACCATCAGAAAGTTTGAGAAGGAGGCTGCTTCAAGCACGCCTGGGTCTTCAATAAACTGAAAGCTTCATGTGAGTGTGGTATCTCCCTGTGGAAATTTGAGACCTGCCAAGTATCATGTGATACTTGGTGCCCCATCATTGGTACCCCAGGACACAGAGACTTCATCAAAAACATGACGACAAGCACCTCTCAGACTGACTGTGCTGTCCTGATTGTTGCTGCTGGTATTGCTGAATTTGAAGCAGGTATCTCCAAGAATGGACAGACCCATGAGCATGCACTTCTGGCTTACACACTGGATGTGAAACAGCTAATTGTTGGTGTTAACAAAATTGATTCCACTGAGCCATCCTATAGCCAGAAGAGATATGAGAAAATTGTTAAAGAAGTCAGCACGTACATTGAGAAAGTTGGCTACAACCCTGAAACAGTAGCATTTGTGCCAATTTCTGGTTGGAATGTTGACAACATGCTTTAGCCATGTGCTAACATCTCTTAATTCAAAGGATAGAAAGTCGCCCATAAAGATGGCAATGCTGGTGTAACCATACTGCTTGAAGCTCTAGATTGCATCCTGCCACCAACTCATCCAACTGAGAAACCCTACATCTGCCCCTCCAGGATGTCTACAAAATTAGTGGTATTTGTACTGTCCCTGTGGGCCGAGTGGAGACTGGTGTTCTCAAACCCTGCATTGTGGTCACCTCTGCTCCAGTCAGCATTACAACTGAAGTAAAGACTGTTGAAATGTACCATGGTGCTTTGAGTGAAGCTCTTTCTGGGGACAATGTGGGCTTCAATGTAAAGAATTTGTCTATCAAAACATGGTTGTCATGGCAATGTGGCTGGTGACAGCAATGGTGACCTACCAATGGAAGCAGCCGGCTTCACAGCTCAGGTGATTATCCTGAACCATCCAGGCCAAACCAGTGCTTGAATATGCACCTGTGCTTGATTGTCACATAGCTCATATTGCAAATTTGCTGAGCTAAAGGAGAAGACTGATTGTCATTCTGGGAAAAATCTGGAAGAAGGCCCAAGGTTTTAAATATGGTGATACCACAATCACCAATATGGTTTCCGGCAAGCCCATCTGTGTTGAGTTTCTCTGACTATCCTCCTTTGGGCTGTTTTGCTGTTCATGACATGAGGCAGACAGTTGCTGTTGGCATCATCAAAGCAGTGGACAAGAAGGCAGCTGGAGCTGGCAAAGTCACCAAGTCTGCCCAGAAAGCTCAGAAGGTTAAATGAACATTATCCCCAACACCTTCCATCCCAGTTTTAATCAGTGGTGGAAGAATAGTCTCAGAAGTGTTTCTGTGAATTGGCCATTTAAGTTTAACCAAAAGTCTGGTTAATAATTACAAAACTGAAAAATACGAAAGTTTGCATCATAAAGCCTTCAGAAGGAAAGGAGAATGTTTTTTTGTGCACGATTTTTTTTTGTGTGTGTGTGTGACAGCTTTTAAGTTATTAGTTTTTCAAATCAGCACTTTTTAATGGAAACAGCTTGACCAAATATCTGTCACAGAATTTTGAGGCCCACTACAACAAAGTTCAAAGTGAAAAAAAAATTACTTAAGTATTTCATTGAAAATGGCCTTAGCTGATCTCTTCTAAGTTCCTAAATCCAAGCCCTATATCATTAATTAGCTATATATTTTTTCATTTTCATATCATTTTTTTCTCTTCCTTTCTCCATCTTCCTCCTTTTTTTCCTGTACCCTTCGATCACCATTCTTTGAACATCTCACTAATGTTTAAACCTGAGAAAAAATGAGATTGACTCCCTTGATGCGGATCCCGCTGGGATCAGCGTGTTGTGGCTGCAATAGACAAATACACACGGACTACTGTGTCCTGTGGAGGAAAAGGGACTGCGCGGCCACTCTCTCAATAGGAGAGCACCCTGACCCTTGCCTTGACAGGCTTTTATTGCTTTTCTGGGCACTTTAGATTGAGGATGATCCTCGTTTACTTTGTACAGGTTCGCTTTAGGCGGTTAAAGAAAACAAAGGAGAGGGTGTTGCTAATTACATAAAAGAGGAAGGATATTTGCAAATGTAAAGGGAAAAGTGGTTAAGCTGGTTACACTCGTCCTTGGAAGGTTTAGCATAGATTTTAGGAAGTTACTTTAAAAATATGCAGTAAACATTTGCCACCTCAATTCAGGGTAAGGGAGTTTTAGCAAAAAGCAAGTCTTTCTCTGCTGTGTAGAATTCCATTGGATCTCACCTTTAACTGGAACATAATCAACAAAATAAAAAAGCAAACAAAATATAACCAGAGACATTGAAATTAACAACAATCTAACAATAGCCAGAGGGGAGTGAGGAGGGGTTTTCAAGAACTACTATAAAGGACACATGTGTTACAGAGCAGAGGGAGGGGTTCCTTCACGATAAATTATTACAGAAAAGATTCCGCCTTTCTGTCTCTGGAGGTTCCTTCCCCCCACGCCCACCTGCTAGGTTCGAAATGCCCGCCGCCAGAGGAAAGACGTCTCTCAATGCCAGAGACTGGTGAAAAGGAAAGGAATTGTTTATTTGAAAGTTACACAAACTTAGAATAATGGCTTAATGTCTTCAATAAGATACTAAAGTCCTCTAGAATGCCCACAGATGCACAGTCCTTCCCTCTCCCTGTGCCCAGTTCGGGGTACCGTGTCTCAGGAAAAGAAGTAGAAGTCCATGATTCAGGCTCCCAGCACCATCAGCTGTGTGGCTGCTGCGATCTCCAGTTAATCCAAAGCCGTGCGGCACCTTCTCATGGCCCACCAGCAAGAGTCCTTCCTCCCCTTTCTCTATGGCTGCAAAGTCTCTCCTGCTGCCTAAGCCACGTGGCAAAAAGAAGCACCCCAAAACCTCGTGGTCCTCTTCCTTTCCCTTCAGAACCACATGGTCCTCTCCTTACTTCACCAAAGCTGCCTGATCCTGGCCCTCTTTCTTTCCCCTCAGAACCTCGTGGTACTCTCCTCTTTTACTTCAGAACCACATGGACCTCTATCTATCTACTTGCTCCAGAACCTCGTGGTTCCCCCATTTACTTCAGAACTGCGTGGCCCTCCCCATTTACTTTGGAGCCGCGTGGTCTCTTCTTTCTATGGCTGCCACGCCTAGGTTTAAATCCCAGTGCCCATCTTCCTTTGCAGCCCCATTTCTGACTCCTCCTACAGTCAGCTACACCTGCCAGCATCCCTGTACTCTTCCAGCTTTACTGGGCTGCCATAGTAAGTCTGGGCAGGTGTGGCCCCATGGCATGGAGCCAATCATCTCCAAGCTCTCACGCAGGCCCTGTAACCAGGGGGAGTTGCTTCCCAGACCCATCTTGGGTGGAAGTCACTCCCATCTCCCTGGCTCAAAGCAGGGCCACAGCTATTTAACATATCTATGAAACCAGTTAAAGGTTATAGATATGTTAAATGACTGTGCCAGGGGTTAGCTGCAAAGCTCTTGCTACCCAAAACAGCTCTGAATGGCCCTGTTCCATGTGTCCCATCCCCCTTGGCTCAGGCCTGTGGGGGTGAGGACATCCTATACACATTTTTCTAATATTTCCTGGACACCCCGAGTCCTGCACCCCATTACAAATCCCTTCTTGGGGCCCTCCTCTTGGCTGCACCCTGCTTCACATGGACAAAACCAAGGGGGAGGGTGGAGGTGGGGGAGGGAGGTGGGTTTGGCTGGGGTGGGATGGAGGGGTGGGGAGAAAATGCAGACAACTGTAATTGAACAACAATAAAAAAAAAAAAAAAAGCAAGTCTCAAAGCGGCCTAGGTACAATGAGGGCTTGATTCTCCACGGGAGAACCTATCCATGGGTGTGGGTCCTGTGTACTGGACCTCGCTCCCCACTGGCCTTTCTGAGTGGGAGCTGGGCCCACACCACACAGAATGGTCTCCTATACTCCCTCAATGAATAATTGAGAGATTGAGAGGCATCAATGGTACCTGAGCCTGTTGTTAGATGTCTTGAAGAAAGTTTGGTGAAAAAATTAGTTGGCTAGAATTAGTCTTGAGTTTGGTACATTTCCAATATCTGTGCTTTTCCTGAGGTTGTCATTAGCATAAGTATTTGAGAATCAACAACTAAAAGAATTTGAAAAACGTATTGACTAAAGATTTTTGTCAGACACCCCATTTCAGTTGGCATCTTTCACTCTTTAAAAGGTCTAATTTTAAATAGCACTTTTTTCTTTTATCCTATTGAATTTCAGTTATGTGCAAGGCCTGTAGGAAGACACAAAGATGGATAGGACACAGTTCCTATCCTTATAGCTGAAAACAATACAAGGAGGTTAGATTCAGACTGGCCAAAAGCTAAATAAGAACACAGGGCTAAAATAACAGTAAAAGAAAACATTAAACAAGAAAGGACGCACACACTCCCTGTTTAATTTTCAGGTTACCATGACATACAGAATATGCCAAAGGAAGTCTGAGGAAAGAGAATGCCTTGGGGGATGTGTTCAGGGGACCATGCAAGGTTTGGGAGACAAGTTGAGATCAGAGATGCTTCTGGAAGAAGTTGGGAGACAGAATTGCAGGGGAAGGTATTTTAGGTGAAGCATATATGGGTAAATAAGGCTGCCATGTGAGGTTGTGCAATGTACAATTCAAGAGGTTGACATTCACATCATATTCTCTGCTCAGAACACAATCTTTGTGGTTATTGGTGGTGACTGTGGGAAAAATCTAAGAGATAGCTAGTAAAGAACCTCCTATTGAGATAAGGAGTAGACTTGCTATCATGGTGTAAGTCCTCAGATGTCTGGGGCTGAATTTTTGTCTTTAAATCTTCAGAGTTTTGCACAGTTTCTGGCACATATTAGGTACTTGATACACTTTTCCCAAATGAAAGAACTATAACTCAGTCTTGTCCAAACCCTTACCATTTGTTTGTACAAATGACAGTGAGGTCACAGAATGGAGATACCTTATATTTCTTTGATAACTCTAGATAATGTTGGGCCTCAGCCCCAGAACTGTTCCCCTCCCAAGTCATTTCAGTTACTTCTGGGACCTTAAGGGGTGTTTCACAAATGCTGTGCACTGTCCTCTGTTGTTTTTACATTCAGATCTTTTCCCAGTGTTTTCAAAGTGGCAGCACTGCAGTCATGCCCATTCTGCAGAGCTACCATCCCCTTTGTGAGTATGGTATATCTGCCCAGGTATTTATCTCTAATGCACCCCAAAGCTGCTATAGTGTAAACCATGATGGTGTCATGCTCCCTTCTGACTCCTGGGAGTGAAGAAGTGGGAGAGAATGGCCTTTG
Organism: Desmodus rotundus; assembly: GCF_022682495.2. Lineage (NCBI taxonomy): Eukaryota > Metazoa > Chordata > Mammalia > Chiroptera > Phyllostomidae > Desmodus > Desmodus rotundus. The sequence continues at coordinate 68,498,260 of NC_071400.1, forward strand.
GTTCTCCAGGGTCATACACACACAGACACACACACACAAAGCTACATTGTGCATCTCATGTCTGACAAAGCCCTCCTTAAAACACTTTTCAGCTTCTGCCTGTTTAAACACTAAACAGAAGATGAACATTACGCAGTTCTTTCTACTCACCATCCCCATTTTTCTGCTCTTGAAAAAGAATACACATTGTAAAGTGTGGGGTTGGTATGTGAGAACATGAAATATTTTGATTTGGCGGGAGCAAAATGTATGTCCAGATGAACAGAGTCAAAAGTTGGTCCCAAGGGTGACTAAATTAAACAGTGAGAATAGGTGAATATGAACCCATAAATACCAGTGAAAAACCATTTAAAAGTTATTTGAGGAAGAGCCTCAAATATGGAATTTTATCCTTAATTATGGAGAAAAACATCATTATGACTAGTTAAAGATGAAACAAAAGTCGAGGTAGAATAGGACAATGGAGTTATACAGAGCTAGGTTTTAGTCTCAGTGACTTTTGTTAAGTCACTTAACCTCAGGGACTCTTATTTTTCTTATCTGTAAAATAGGCATACTACTCATTTCTCAGGATCGTTTATAAGAATCATCTTCAATAAAATGCTTAGCATAAAACCTGGCATGTAGTAAAAACCAAATAAAATGGCTACAATAAGTAGTATATTATGAGGTACTCACACTTCTAAGGTAAACTTTCATCAGGTACTCTCAAAGATAGCCATCTAAGTAAGAAAAACTAAAGGAGACAGAATTTTATTTGGGACTCCTCATCTTCTCCTTTCCCAACAAGTGGCCCAGATATTAACTTGGGAACCAGTTTGGTTAATTAATTCATATCCTACAGGTAGCATCTGTTTTTCTTCCATAAATCCCAAAAGGAGGGAGGGTGGGGAGTGACTAGTGGTAGAAGTTCAGGGATCAGTAGCAGTGTGGAACAAGGGTTGTGGTCTTTTGACTGTGAATCCTCACCCCTAACATTTGTAGCCACATCCTTAAGGCAACATGTCATTACCCAGAGTTTATTTTGGATACAAATGACTCAAGGCTTTTGCTCCAATGAGTATTCTGTGCATTTCAGTCAAAGAATTTATTGTGGAAAACTTACACTGGACACATATAGGTGTGGCCTACAACTACCTATCCACCATCATTTTTAAGCACTCTCTTCCCAGAAGCCAGAATTCCCTGGATTTCTGGATAGGACCCTCTTACCAGAATTTCTAAGCAATTTGAAGATCAACTTTCACCTGATCAAATGACTTCTAATTATTCTGGAATGGGTGACAACACTATCTCCTCTTGGGAGTGTGTTTGTCAATCTAGAGGTTCCTGAAGAGAGTTAACTATTATATATTTTATTTCTGATGATACAACTTCCATTAATGTAAAGAAGAAAAATTTATATTAATGGAAGTTATATGAACAGAACATGTATAAAAGACCCATGGACAAAGACAACAGGGGGAAGATTGAATGTGGGAGGTGGGGGTGGGGGTGGATAGGGCAGAAGAGAGTAATGGTGGGAAAATGGGGAAAATTTAAAATGCGTGATTATAAACCTTAGCCTCTTTGTAATCTATGGTGTATTTAAAAATCATTCATGCTATGGCTAAAGAAAACAGTGTTAAAATGAAAAGAGAACCAACTTTATGGGAAAACATATTTGCCAATGATACCTCTGACAAGGGTTTGATCTCCAAAATATATAAAGAACTCACACGACTCCACTCCAGGAAGACAAACAACCCAATTGAAAAATGTGCAAAAGACTTGAACAGACATTTCTCCAAGGAGATCATAAAGAGGGCCCAAAGACACATGAAAAGATGCTCAGCATCACTAGCCATCAGAGAGATGCAAATCAAAACCACAATGAGGTACCATCTCACACCAGTCAGAGTGGCCAACATAAACAAATCCACAAACAAATGTTGGACAGGATGCGGAGAAAAGGGAACCCTAGTGCACTGTTGGTGGGAATGCAGACTGGTGAGGCCACTGTGGAAAACAGTATGGAATTTCCTCAGAAAACTAAAAATGGAACTGCCCTTTGACCCAGCAATTCTGCTGCTGGGATTATACCCTAAGAACCCTGAAACACCAACCCAAAAGAACCTGTGCACCCCAATGTTCATAGCAGCACAATTTACAATAGCCAAGTACTGGAAGCAACCTAAGTGCCCATCAGCAAATGAGTGGATCCAAAAACTATGGTACATTTACACAATGGAATTCTACGCAGCAGAGAGAAAGAAGGAGCTTATACCGTTTGCAACAGCATGGGTGAAACTGGAGAGCATCATGCTAAGTGAAACAAGCCAGGCAGTGAGTGACAAATACCATATGATCTCACCTTTAACTGGAACATAATCAACAAAAGAAAAAAGCAAACAAAATATAACCAGAGACATTGAAATTAAGAACATTGTAACAATAGCAACAGGGGAGTGGGGAGGGTATAGTGGGGAGAGGGGTGTATAGGAGCTACTATAAAGGACACAAGGACAAAATCAAGGGGGAGGGTAGAGGTGGGGGAGGGAGGTGGGACTGGCTGGGGTGGCATGGAGGGAAGGGGAGAAAATGCAGACAATTGTAACTGAATAACAATAAAAATTTAAAAAATATATGGTACATTTATGTGATAGAATACTATGCAGCAGAGAAAAAGAAGGAGCTCCTACCCTTTGCAACAGCATGGGTAGAACTGGAGAGCATTATGCTAAGTGAAGTAAGCCAGGTGGTGAGGGACAAATACCATATGATCTCACCTTTAACTGGAACCTAATTAACAAAAGAAAGAAGCAAGATATAATCAGAGACATTGAAATTAAGAACAATCTGACAGTAACCAGAGGGGAGGTTGGAGGGGATAATGGGTGGAAGGGTTTTCAGGAACAACTATAAAGGACACATGGACAAAACCAAGGGTGAGGGGTGGAAGCAAGGGAGGTAGATGGGATTGGCTGGGGTGGGGAGTAAATGCGAACAACTGTAATTGAACAACAATAAAATAATATTTTAAAAAATCATTCATGTTAGGTGGCACTAGAGCAAGAAGTTTATTGATGTTGTCTAATTCTCTGAAAGTCAAAAAAACCACCAAATCTTGTCTCAGTTTGAAAACTGTCTGACTCTGGAACAGACGAATAGGACCATCCCATGTCTGGGGACTGGATTAGGATTCAGAAAACATGTGTTCCTCATCATCTCTGCTCACATCTTGTAGCCTTGGAGAAGGGAGTTTCCAGGAGCCTCCTTATAATATATGACACTGACTACTCACCTTGGACCATTAGGGTTCAGGAAAGAAAGAACTTAATAAGAGCTTTGAGCTGACTGACACTAACAAAGTTGTCCACCAATAATGCTCAAATGTGTAGTCTTTATGAATACAAATGCTGTAGCCAATACTTCTGACATTTCAGGAGCCTGGGAAAATGCCAGTGGATTTCTACTGTCTGAGGCAGAGCTTCCTCTGAGGAAGCCCTCCTGAAATGGCAAGTGTTTCCTTTTCCACTGCTTAAAGGTCAAACCAAATCACTTCTTCCGCAAATAGATCTCACTTTCAATGGCCAAGTTAGAATATGTGTTTATCGATGAAATCAATTGAGGGTGTGAGGCTGACTCAGGCTTACCCAAGTTCCCCTGTTTATTTAGTACCAGAAATATTTAAATCAGAGATGACTTTAAAATAGCAACTCTTTGAAAAATGGTTCAGCACTGACTTACTCCTAAGAATCTCCTGTAGCCAACCTTCTTACTTTTCTGTTCTTGTGGTCACTGCTTAGAAAGTCTACAGCAATATATGCCACTTGTCTGATATTTTCATTTTCACTGATGAACATTATTACACCACATAAAACTCTAGAATACGTGAGGGCTGATGAGAATCCCTATACCTTAATCCCTAACCTCACTGAAAGAATATATGTCAGAATTTCATCTCTTGCACTGAGATACTTAGAAATTGGCCTGCATGAATGTCTTTGTTTAAGAGATATTTGAAGTACAAAATTGTTCATAAATGTTATTCAGATAAGAAGAATGCCATATTATTTTTTTTCTCATTTCATGTACTATGATAAAGCCAATTTGATCATTCTAACTATGGCAGTATACCCTTGACTCTCAAACCTCTCTCAAGGTCCAGTTGCCTCTATAACTCTACTCTTTAATTGTTCATGAAAACCCCAAACCCAGTGGAACTAAAAGATAATTCAAAGTTATTCTGCCTGCTATCTCCATCTTAGTCAATTTTTCAAATTGGAAAACCAAGGCAGCTTCAACCTGAGTCTCGGCTTCTCACCTTCCTCCCTGAACAACATGAGCTTCAGTACACAATCCAGCTTCTCCACAAGCTACCGGACCCTGGGCTCTATGCAGTCGCCCAGCTACCAGGTCCTGCTGGCCAGGAGCATGGCCAGTGTCTATGCAGGCACCGGGGGCTCATGCTCCCAGATCTCTATGTCCCCCTCCACCAGCGTGCAGGGCAGCTGGGGACCCAGGGGCCTGGCTGCAGGGATGGCCAGGGGTCTGGTGGGCCTAAGGGATATCCAGAGCGAGAAGGAGACCAAGCAATGCCTGAATTACTGCCTGGCCTCCTACCTGGAGAGGGTGAGAAGCCTGGAGGCTGATAATGGGAGACTGGAGATCAAAATCCGGGAACACTTAGAGAAGAAGGGATCCTAGGTCAGAGACTGGGGGCATTATTTCAAGACCATCGAGGACCTGAGGGCTCAAATCTTTGCAAATTCTGTGGACAATGCCCGCATCATTCTACAGATTGACAATGCCCATCTTGCTGCTGATGACTTCAGAGTTGAGTATGAGATAGAGCTGGCCATGCACCAGTCTGTGGAGAATGACATCAATGGGCTCTGAAAGGTCATCGATGATACCAATATCACTCAGCTGCAGCTGGAGACAGAGATCGAGGCTCTCAAGGGGGAGCTGCTCTTCATGAAGAAGAACCACAAGGAGGAAGTAAATGGTCTACAAAACCAGATTGCCAATTCTGGGTTGACTGTAGAGTTGGATGCCCCCAAATCTCAGGACCTCGGCAAAATCATGGCAGACATCTGGGCCCAGTATGAAGAGCTGGCTTGGAAGAACTGAGAGGAGCTGGACAAGTACTGGTTCCATCAGACTGAAGAGAGCACCACAGTGGTCACCTCTCAGACAGCTGAGATAGGCGCTGCTGAGACAACACTCACAGAGCTGAGGCCTATGGTCCAGTCATTGGAGATTGACCTGGGCTCAATGAGGAATCTGAAGGTCAGTTTAGAGAACAGCCTGAGGGAGGTGGAGATGTGCTACGTCATGCCAGTAGAATAACTCAACGGGATCCTGCTGCACCTGGAGTCAGAGCTGGCCCAGACCCGGGCAGAGAGGCAGTGCCAGGCCCGAGTATGAGGCCCTGCTGAACATCAGGGTGAGGATGGAGGCTGAGATGGCCACCTACCGCAGCCTACTGGAAGAAGAGGAGGACTTCAATCATATTGATGCCCTGGACAAGAGTCCCTCCTTACAAACCATCTAAAAGACCATGACTTGTGGATTGTGGACGGCACAGTGGTGTCTGAGGTCAACGACACCAAAGGTTTGAGGCATTAAAAGCAGCAGAAGTGGGGCGCCCCTTGGCAGGGCAGAAGGCCAATACAAAGTTCATTGAGATATTTTTTAAAAAAGGAAAACCAAGAGGCATTTATCCTCAAGTCTCCCTCTCATTCATTCTTAAGTGTGCCATTGGCCACTGTACACTGCAGATTCTCCTGACGAAATGCCTCTTGGATTAGTCCACATCCTCCCTGTCTGTGTTCAAGAACTCGTATCCTTTTCTGGGTGGCTTCAGCAGCCTCCTACAGAGCCATCTTGCCACCTTCCTCTCCTAGAGAGTCCAGAACACACACCTGACAATGTCATTTCTCTGCTCTGAAATTGAGGCTGTTGGGAGATTAAAATCTAGATTCCTTGGTTTCTCATTCACAGTTCTTTTTAGCCTAGCCCAATCACTTCTGCAGCCTAATTTTCTGACAAGTCACAGCCCCCCTCCTTCCATACCCCTAGACTCTAGGGGTAGCTTTTCACCATTCTAGAAATAATACTGACTGTTTTTTTTCCACACTCATTTTAGCTTAGCTCAGTCTCTCTTTCTCAAATGCCTCTTCCCTCCCATCTCTGCTGAGCCAAATGCTGCTCACTCTTCAATACCCAGTTCAAATGTATCCTCCCAGGAGAAGCCTTCAAAGATCTGTTCCCCAACTCCACCCCAAGGTAATGACTCCACCGTCCACATTGTCTCAGCATTTTATTCACACCTCTATGTCAACAGAACTCTCACCCATCATATGTGAACACTTTACAGAAGTTTTCCTGTCTTATGATTCATTCTATCCCTGTCACTCAGTAGCATTTGATAATTGATTAGTGGATGATGAATGGATTGATTGGTAAAGTTTAAATTTAGGAGAGTTGGCAGACAATGGAGAGAAAATACAGTAAGAAAGTGGAGAAAAAATCCAGAAATTATATCTCCTCATTCCTTCACTCCTAATCCATTATTCAATTCATCCACTTTGCTTCAAATGCAGTTACAATGGAATTGATCTTCTTAATACTCTCATTCTTTTGTATTTAAGAAGTTAGGAAATTAAATCAATCTTCCATACCTGCTTACTAAATTTATGAAAAAAACATTTTCTTATAGCTTGTTAGGGAAAATTGTATTTCCCTTTTTAAAATTTTATAGCAAACAAAAGTGCTATGAGCAACCTTCTCTTCTAGCCAAGATGGAATGTAGGGAGATTTATCCCCCTATCTTAAAAATCTAAGGAATTGTACAGAACATATGAAACAATGGTTTTCAAAACATTGGACAACAGTCAAATAAAGATAATGATCCTTGAGAGACAGGAAACAAGAGAGGTGAGCACTATGATTACCCTTGCTTACTGCCTGAAGAAGGAATACAGGCCACAGTGCAGGAAGGGGAAATTCAAGGAAGGGGCAGAAAACTCCTTGCGTTGAAGAAATGGAGCTTAGAGTCAAGGATAATCAAGGCAACTAAAATTCGCAGTGTAGGGAGAAGAGAGATGTACAGAGAAAAAATTCAGAACTGCAGAGGATCCCCTTAGAGTACAGTAGTCCCTCTTATCCACGATTTTATATTCTGAAGTTTCAGTTACTTGCAGTCAACCCCAGACCAAAAATATTAAATGGAAAATTCCAGAAATAAACTATTCATAAATTTTAAATTGCATGCCATTCTGAGTAGCATGATGAAATCTGGAGCTGTCCTGCTCTATCCTGCTTGGGACATGAATTGTACCTTTGTCCAGCACATCCATGCTTCCCACCCATTAGTCACTTAGTAGTTGTCTGAGTTTTCAGATTGACTGTCGCAGTATCCCAGTACTTGTGTTCAAGTAACCTTTATTTTACTTCATAATGGCCCCAAAGCACAAGAATAGCGATGTTAGCAATTTAGATATGCCAAAGAGAAGCCATAAATTACTCCCTTTAAGTGAAAAGATGAATATAGTACAATAAGATATTTAGAGAGAGAGAGAGAGAGCACAATAAGTACTATCAGTACAATAAAATATTTTGAGAGAGACCACATTCTCATAATTTTTACAGTATGTTGTTATAATTGTTCTATTTTATTATTGTTGTTAATCTCTCACTGTGCCTAATTTATAAATTAAACTTTATCATAGGTATCAATATATAGGAAAACTATAGTATATATAGGGTTCAGTATTATCCACAATTTCAAGCATCTACTGTAGGGATTGGAACATATTCCCCATAGACAAGGGAGGACTACTGTATTCAGGAAAGTACTGATTAGCACGAGCATGTAAGGAAACTATGTGAAGGTGCAGAAAGGACCATCCAATAAGTTTAGATAAAAGAAACAGTGTCCAGTGCCAGGAATAATAAGTAGTGCCTGTTTCTAGCAGTCTGGGGTTGGGTGTGGGGGGTGCAGGGTTACAAGGAGTAAGAGGGAGAGTTTATGTAAAAACTCATGAGGAAACCTCTGGAAGTGATCAATATGTTCACTATTTTGATTGTAAAAATGATTTCGCAGGTATACATATATGTGAAAATACTAAATTGTGTACTTTAAGTATGTACAGCTTATTGTATGTTAGACTTCAATAAAGCCATTAAAATACAGAAATTATATGGTAGAAGTCTGTAGTTTCTATAGATAATTATTTTCTGTTTTGCTTTGAGTCAATGATTTGTCATAAACAGTTAAATAGATAGCCATTCATTAATGTATTAGAGGGGGTGGAGGGAGGTGGAGGAAGGTATAGGGAGATAAATGGTGATGGGCAGAGACTTGATTGGGGTGGTGAGCTCACAATACAGTGCACAGATAATGTGTTGTAGAATTGTGCATCTGAAACCTATATACATTTGTTAACCAGTGTCACCTCCATTAAATTCAATAAAAAGAAAATAAATGTTCTTAACTCAAATACAATTAACTCACTATATTAAAATAAACATCCAACTGCTAACCAAACAAAAAGACAAAAAAAAACACAAAAAAATTGCACAGTAAAATAAGACATGGGCAGTGAGACAAGAAAGGTTTTGTCCCAGAGAGAACCTTAGGGTGGAGAGAGCTACCCTTCAGTAAGCATCTCTCAGCTCATGGGAATGGGCGAGGCCTAAATTTGATACAAGTTGGATCATCTTTGAAAAAAAATCTGTGTTTTTCAAAGATTTTCTTTTTTATGTGAATGGATAGCCCTATTTTATTGACAAGCAGATTGAGAAACCTGGCTAATTCCCCAAATCAAAAGTGAGGTTGGAAAAGGGAGAAATTGATACTGCATGAATATCCAACTTAATTTGGTGGGTAAAGTACTTGAGCTCATCTTAAAAGGCCTTGTCTTGAAATGAGCAGGTACTCACCAGAGTGAAGGGGGATCTCCAAACACATGTAAAGAAACAAAGACTGAATCAGAATTAGCACTGAGTATAATGATACACATGTTTTTTGGCTGATGGTGTCATGATGCAGCACTGGAATCAAGTAGAACACAATTGAAATTACTGTAATTTTCCTGAGAGTTTCACCAATAATATACAGTCACTTCAGGCTGGGATAGGGGGACAAAAGAATGTGTGCGGTTAAGTATGCTGTGGTTGAGCATGCTATGTGAGTTAATTTTTCTTTCATTGTTTTTGTATATGGTGTTTTCCCACATGGGGCTCATAGCCCTTCACAATACTGAGGTTCCATTCCTTTGTGTTTTTTGAAAAAACAGTTGCAGAAAGTTTTGATTCCAGTTCTTGTTGCTCTCTCCAGGACCCAGTAAGTATCTGTCCTTCTTTGGGCTTCATTTAGAAGACCAGCCACAGGCATAGCTACCAGATAAAGGATGGTATTTGCCTGTGAGAAACAGTGTGACTAGAAAAAAAAGAACAGTTTTTAGGAGTTCTCTAAGAGACCTCAGCATTTCCTTTCTTTTTTGAATGATAATCAAAATGATAATCAGAAATAATTCTCTATCAGGGAAGATAACCCCCAAAAAGGTTGATCAAAATTTGAATAAAAATGTATTGATGTTGAGTATGTGCAAAGTTGTGTTTGGCCTTGTTGGAGATACACAGGCTAGTGAGATTCAGGCCTTACTTTCAAGAAGTCAGTAGCCTGTTAAAGGAGAAATAACCAGTAAAAAAAAAAGTAAACATCAAGACCTAAGACAGAGTCAGCAGATTTAAGCTGGGGAAGAATTTTGGTTTCTCCCCATGCTTTGTAGGCACCAGGCCAACTACTTTAACAAACTACAGAAATGATCCCTGAAAGTTTAGTCTTCAGGCCAACTACTTTAAAATGAACTCTAGGGCCTCCATCACACATAGCCAAAGTCACAAAATAGCTTCAAGAACAGAAGGAAGACTTTATTGCTGGGATCCTATAGGTGTGGTGTGGCAGATTATTAAAAATCACATCTTCTTGTATCTATGCCTCTTTGCAATGTGATTTTGCAGCTTTTCCCATAAAGAAGTGATGTTTCTTTCCCCTTGCCTTGAATATGTCATGATCTTGTGACTTCTTTAGATCAGTAGAACGGTTAAATTTATATTGTATAAGTGGGGCTTGTCCAACATAATTAGTACTTCCTAAATCCAAGTCTTTCTAAATCCAGAAAGAAAACTTGCTCAGCCCTTCAATCATTTTACAGTGTTACTTTGTCTGCTACTCTCTACTGTCACACATTTGTTGTCTCTCTTGCATCTAGGTAGGGCCTTTTGATTAGTTCTGATTACTGGAAGTGCACAGAAGCACTAAGAGGTAGTGGGCTTTCTTTGTGTTCTCTCCAACCACCCCCTATCTGTAAGTGGATGTTCCAGGGTGACTATCAAGCCATGTGAAGGTAGTGGAGCCCCACAATGGGAGGAATTGGATCTCTGGGTTATTGCCTGGAGCAGAGACCCCTGTCAGCTCATATTACATGGTGATGTGAGTAGAAAATAAAAATTTATTGATTTGAGTCATGTAGATACTGGGATTATTTGTAACAGAACCTCACACAACCAGCTGTGTGCTGGTAAATGTTTAGCAACTAGATTTCTAGTTGAATGAAATGACAAATATATAGTGGGAAATATTTAACAACAAAATAAAACTGAACCCAAAACTCCTGATTTGTACTCCTGTTTGCTGATTTTCATTGTATAAATGTTCCCAACATGGCCTATTTCAAGCTACTGAAATGATGTCCCTCAACATAGAGTTGGGAAGAGATGTTAACCATTGGCTCCTGTGAGCCTATATGAATTTACTCCAGCATGCCACTGTTCACAACTTACCCTAATTTACTCTGTCATCTTTAACACAGTCTGGGTTTGGTGAGAATCAAACCAGTCTGTCTCATGAAGCCACAGACTGGATAGAGCTTGGGTCATCCCACCATTCTCTCTACACTTGTTGACTATATTAGCTTGTGACTTAAGTGTATAGTTACCGATATTTTAGGATTGTTTGATAAAAGGAAATTCAATACCTCCTTAGCATCTGGCGCAATGTCTTACACATGGCAGGCATCAATAAATGTCTGCAGAATCAAGTTCTCAAAGTTAGTTACTTACAAAATATGCAGTGTTCAAGCCTCACATTCTTTTTTTTTTGACTTTTAGTTTTTCATTTCATTTTATTTTTTTCAATTTTTATTGTTATTCAATTACAGTTGTATGCCTTTTCTCTCCTTCCCTCCCCCCCACCCCAGCAGAACCCACCTCCCTCCCCCACCCCCACCATCCCCCCCGATTTTGTCCATGTGTCCTTTTTCTTTTTAATTTTTATTGTTATTCAGTTACAATTGTCTGCATTTTCTCCCCTTCCCTCCATGCCACCCCAGCCAGTCCCACCTCCCTCCCCCACCTCTACCCTCCCCCTTGATTTTGTCCTTGTGTCCTTTAAAGTAGCTCCTATACACCCCTCTCCCCACTATACCCTCCTCACTCCCCTGTGGCTATTGTTACAATGTTCTTAATTTCAATGTCTCTGGTTATATTTTGTTTGCTTTTTTCTTTTGTTGATTATGTTCCAGTTAAAGGTGAGATCATATGGTATTTGTCACTCACTGCCTGGCTTGTTTCACTTAACATGATGCTCTCCAGTTCCACCCATGCTGTTGCAAAGGGTATAAGCTCCTTCTTTCTCTCTGCTGCACAGAATTCCATTGTGTAAATGTACCATAGTTTTTGGATCCACTCATTTGCTGATGGGCACTTAGGTTGCTTCCAGTACTTGGCTATTGTAAATTGTGCTGCTATGAACATTGGGGTGCACAGGTTCTTTTGGGTTGGTGTTTCAGGGTTCTTAGGGTATAATCCCAGCAGCGGAATTGCTGGGTCAAAGGGCAGTTCTATTTTTAGTTTTCTGAGGAAATTCCATACTGTTTTCCACAGTGGCCTCACCAGTCTGCATTCCCACCAACAGTGCACTAGGGTTCCCTTTTCTCCGCATCCTCTCCAACATTTGTTTGTGGATTTGTTTATGTTGGCCACTCTGACTGGTGTGAGATGGTCCCTCATTGTGGTTTTAATTTGCATCTCTCTGATGGCTAGTGATGCTGTGCATCTTTTCATATGTCTCTGGGCCCTCTGTATGTCTTCCTTGGAGAAGTGTCTGTTCAAGTCCTTTGCCCATTTTTTAATTGGGTTGTTTGTCTTCCTGGAGTGCAGTCGTGTGAGTTCTTTATATATTTTGGGGATCAGGCCCTTGTCTGAGGTATCATTGGCAAATATGTTTTCCCATACTGTTGGTTCTCTTTGTAATTTGGTGCTGTTTTCTTTAGCCTTGCAGAAGCTTTTTATTTTGATGAGGTCCCATTTGTTTATTCTTTCCTTTATGTCCCTTGCTTTAGGGGACATGTCTGTGAGGATGTTGCTGCGTGGAATGTCTGAGATTTTCCTGCCAATGTTTTCCTCAAGGACTTTTATGGTGTTACGACTTATATTTTTTTAAGTCTTTTGTCCATCTTGAGTTTATTTTTGTGTATGTCAAGCCTCACATTCATTTTTTGATGTTATACTTAAAAATGTAGGCTAACCTTAAAATTTAAAATTAGTCTCTTCTAAGCATCTAAATATATAAATAAAATCTTGGTGGACATTAAGGGAGAGATCAACAGCAATAGAACCATTGTAAGGGGTTTTAACACCCCACTGACAACAACTGATAGATTCACCAACCAAAAATCAACAAGGCAACCGCAGTCTTAAACCACACACTAGACTGGATGGATTTAATTGCTATTTACAGAACATTTCATCATCCCAAAGCAGCAAAATATACATTCTTCTCAAGTGCACCTAAAACATTCTCAAAGATAGACCACATGTTAGGACACAAAATAAGTCTTAATAAATTCAAAAATAGTGAAATCACATAAAACATCTTCTCTGACCACAACGGTATGAAACCAGAAATCAATTACAATTAAAAAAAATCGTGCAAACACATGGAGGCTAAATAACATGTTAATAAACAATGAACCAGTTAACAATGAGATCAAGGAAGACAACAGAAGTTAAAATGAACACATGACAAACAAAAATTTATGGCACACAGTGAAAGAAGTCCTGAAAGAAAAGTTCATAGCGTTAAAGGTTTACCTCAAGAAGAAAAAAAATCAAATAAAAAAATCTAAGCCTATACCTAAAAAAACTAGAAAAAGAACAACAAATAAACCCAACAAAGCACAGAGTAAGTAGCAGGAAAGAAATAGTAAAGATTAGAGTGGAAATAAATGACATGGAGACTAAAAAAAAAAATACAAAAGATTGATAAAACCAAGAGCTGATTCTTTGAAAAGATAAACAAGATTGATAAAACTTTAATCACACTCATTAAGGAAAAAAGAGAGAAGACCCAAATAAATAAAATCAAAAATGAAAGAGAACTAACAACTGACACCAAAGAAATACAAAGGATTGTAAGAAAATACTATGGGAGCTTCTGGCCAAGATGGAGGCATAGGTAGACACACTGTGCCTCCTCACACAACCAAAAGAAGAACAACAATAATTTAAAAACAAAAAACAACCAGAACTGACAGAAAATCAAACTGTATGGAAGTCCAACAACCAAGGAGATAAAGAAGAAACATTCATCCAGACCGGTAAGAGGGGCGGAGACGGGCAGCCGGGGCAGAGAGGTCTCGTGGCAAGGCGGCTGCTGGCAGACCCAGCGAGGTGGCAGATTGTGGAATGGGGCAGGCCTGGCTGCCGCTGGCAGACCTCACAAGGTGGTGGCTGGCAGACCCTGTGGCCCCACATTTGCACATAGATAAACCAGGAGGAACGGTGGGGAAGCAAAGCAGACTGCACAGCCCAGGGTTCCACTGCGGGGAAATGAAGCCTCAAACCTCCGAGTGAAAACACGCGTGAGGGTTGAGGTGGCAGCAGGAGAAACTCCCAGCCTCACAGGAGAGCTCGCTGGAGAGTCCCGCAGGGGTCTAGAGCATGCACAAGCCCACCCACTCGGGAATCAGCACCAGAGGGGCCCAATTTGATTGTGGTAGCAGAGGGAGTGACTGAAATGCGGCAGAGTGGAGCAAGCACCATTGCTCCCTCTCGGCCCCTCCCCCACATACAGTGTCACAGTGCAGCTACCAGCATTACCCCACCCTGGTGAATACCTAAGGCTCTGCCCCTTTACGTAACAGGCATACCAAGACGAAAAAAAAAAAATGGCCCAAATGAAAGAACAGATCAAAGCTCCAGAAAAAATACAACTATGCGACAAAGAGATAGCCAACCTATCAGATGCACAGTTAAAAACACTGGTAATCAGGATGCTCACATAACTGGTTGAATTTGGTCGCAAATCAGATGAAAAAATGAAGGCTATGCTAAGAAAAACAAAGGAAAATGTACAGGGAACCAATAGTGAGGCAAAGGAAACTGGGACTCAAATCAATGGTGTGGACCAGAAAGAAGTAAGAAACATCCAACCACTTCCCCTCAACGCGAGGGAAATACCTAGCTGATCTGAGAAGCACAGCGAACAGCCAACAGTATTCCAGCATATACGAAGATCAGAGACCAAAGATAGAGGACATTGAAAGATCTGACGGTAAGAAGAGTGCTCTAGGACAATAAGGTCCCCGGGACCCGGGACCGCGTGGTACAAGGGCAGCAGAAGCGCCAGCCCTGGCGCAGGGGCTGCTGCAGGAGTCTTGGGAGAGGGCCAGGCTGAGCTGTGAGCAGCCAGGTGCTTGATTGGACCAGGGGGCTTGAATAGGAGGAACTTCTCAAAAAGAAAAAGAAAATAGAGACACTCAGGGGCTAGTTAGAGAACTCTCAGTAGTAGCCGAGACCCCTGACGCCCCTCCCCCCTCCGCCCCTGGACTGCCAGCGCGGGATAAGCAGCACGGAAGGCGCTCACCTGAGGTCCCGTCGCGCGCGGGCGCGCCCAGATTAGCGACGGGGCCCATACATGGAACCCCGGAGGGGCGCCCACACCTGAAACCTCCGAGATCATTTGGAGCAGAGGATAGTTGCTCCACACACAGGCCCAAAACCTCGGAACCGAGTGCCGCGTGATTCAGTCCCAGGGCGGCCCGCCGCCCGAGAGACTCAAGCCCAGGGTGGCTGGATCGGCCCCCCAGCAAAGAGCCTCTGGCTCGGCTGCCTGCTCGCTCACCAAGCGCAGGGCTGGCTGGATGCGCATTTTCCAAGCACAAAGCTGCTGGCGAGTGTCCTAACCCCAAGGCGGCTGGATCCCCCTGCTGCACGCGCACACATCCCAAGCCAAAGCAGCTGGAGCCTCCGCTTGCTTGTCCCAAGAACAAAGCTGCGGGATTGGCTGATCAACGGCCTGATTGCCTGCCAGGGACCACACCTACAACGCCTACCTAACAAGTGCACACCCTGAAGGGCCTACTAGCTCTCTAGGACAAAGGCAGAACACCCAGTAGAGGTGAGCTGCAGTGAGAGGAGAGTCTGCAGGCTGAACAACAGCGAAGAGTGTGACCCAGGAAGGGAGAAAAGTGAAACCAATCCTTCCAACCACCCCCTCCCATTGC
Organism: Desmodus rotundus; assembly: GCF_022682495.2. Classification (NCBI taxonomy): domain Eukaryota; kingdom Metazoa; phylum Chordata; class Mammalia; order Chiroptera; family Phyllostomidae; genus Desmodus; species Desmodus rotundus. Next base: position 68,513,820 of record NC_071400.1, read on the forward strand.
AATGACAGGACGACCAGCAGAACTAACCTGACCGGTTTAAAGCCAGCAGAAGATTTTTTTCTTTTTTTTCCTTTCCTTTCCCCCTGAATTCCTTCTTCCTCTCTTTTTTTTTTTCTCATTCGTTCTTCCTCCCATCCTTTACCATTTTTTTGTCTTCTTCCTGCCTTCTTTTATCTATTTCTATGTTTTAATTTTGGTTAAAATTCCTTCTTATCTGGACTCCGATCTTTCTTTATTCCTTCTTACCTCCTTCCTTCCTTTCCTCCTTTCCTATTTCCTTGTTCCCTCCTTGCCATCTGTGTTTTTTTTTTCGTTTTGTTTGGTTTGGTTTTTTTTTTCCTTTTCTTTTCCCCCCCCTTTCTCTTTTTCCCACAGGTGAGACAACAAAACCGGGAATGCAGAAAAGACTAGAGTTAGACCGTGTTAAACACATAAACGTCAGCTCAAGACCAGTGAGCACAGGAGAGTAAGGAGACAGCACCACCTAATCCCATTGGCATTCTACCATAGAAGTTCATATCATAAACCCAGGGAGTCAAAACAAAGCAATTTAAGAAGCAGAGGCCAACAAGAAGAGCCTCACAAACAATGGGAAGACAAAGAAACAATTCCCAAATGAAAGGAAAGGAGGAAGTCTCAGAAAGAATACTAACCGAAAAAGAGGCAAGTCAACTATCAGATACTGAGTTCAAAGCAATGGTCATCAGGAAGCTCACTGAGCTCTCTGAGCTCAAAGAGAACTACCAGAAACTACAAGGAAACTACAATGAACTCACTGCAAACTATATCAACATGAAAAAGGAAATAGAAACTATCAACAAGAGCCAAGAGGAAATGAAGAATACAATTTCTGAATTGAAGAACACAGTAGAAGGAATTAAAAGCAGACTTGATGAAGCAGAGGATCGGATCAGCGAGCTGGAGGACAAGGTAGAAAAAAACACCCAGAAAGAGCAAGAAAACGAAAAGAGGCTCAGAAAGAATGAAGAGGGGTTAAGGGAAATGCAGGACAACATGAAAGGTAACAATATCCATATAATAGGAACACCAGAAGGAGAAGAAGAAGAGCAAGGGATAGAAAACCTGTTTGAAAAAGTAATGATGGAAAATTTCCCTAATCTGATGACAGAAAAAGTCACCCAAATCCAGGAATCACAGAGAGTCCCAAGCAAGAGGAACCCAAAAAGACCCACTGCAAGACACATCATAATTAAAATGGCAAATTTCCAAGACAAAGAGAGGATCTTAAAGGCAGCAAGGGAGAAAAAGGAAGTAACATACAAGGGAGCCCCAATAAGATTAGCAACTGACTTCTCAAAGGATCTCAAGCCAGAAGAGAATGGCAAAAAATATTCCAAGTAATGAGAACCAGAGGCCTGCAACCAAGACTACTTTACCCAGCAAGGATCTCAATCAAGATAGAAGACCAAATAAAGAGTTTCCCAGACAAAAGAAGTCTAAAAGAATACAGCTCCACCAAACCAGCTCTGCAAGAGATGCTAAAGGGACTGCTTTAAGGAAAGGAAGGAAAAGAGAAAGACAGAGGAACACAGGTAGGAAATAATGGCAATGAATAAATACCTATCGATAATAACCTTAAACGTAAATGGATTAAATGCTCCAATCAAAAGACATAGAACAGCTGAATGGATAAGAAAACATGACCCACACATATGCTGCCTACAAGAGACCCATCTCAGGACAAAAGACTTACACAGACTGAAAGTGAAGGGCTGGAAACAAATTTTCCAAGCAAACGGACAGGAAAAAAAAGCACGGGTAGCCATACTCATATCAGACAAAATAGACTTCCAAAGAAGGGCCATAAAGAGAGACCCAGAAGGTCACTTCATAATACTCAAAGGAAGAATCCACCAAGAAGACATAAACATTGTAAATATATATGCACCCAACATAGGAGCACCCAAATACATAAAGAAAATCTTGGAGGATTTCAAGAAAGATATTGACAGCAACACAATTATAGTAGGGGATTTTAACACCCCACTATCAAAAATGGACAGGTCTTCCAAACAAAATATCAACAAAGATATTGTGTCACTTAACAATACCCTAGAGGAAATGGACTTAACTGATATATACAGAGCTTTTCATCCCAAAGAAGCAAAATACACATTCTTTTCAAGTGTCCATGGAACTTTTTCAAACATAGACCACATGATAGGACACAAAGCAAGCCTCAACAAATTCAAGAAAATTGAAATCATATCAAGCATCTTCTCTGACCACAAGGGTCTGAAACTAGAAACCAACGCCAAGGGTAAAAACCCAAAACACTCAAAATCATGGAGACTGAATAGCATGCTATTAAACAATGAATGGGTCAAGAACGAGATTAGGGAAGAAATCAAAAACTTCCTGGAAACAAATGAAATCGAACTCACAACAACCCAAAACCTATGGGACACAGCAAAGGCAGTCCTGAGAGGGAAGTTCATAGCAATACAGGCCTACCTTAAGAAGTTAGAAACAGTTCAAACAAACAACCTAACCCTATGCCTACAAGAACTGGAGCAACAACAACAAAGACAGCCCACAGCAAGCAGAAGGAGGGAAATAACCAAGATCAGAGCAGAACTAAATGACATAGAGACTAAAAGCACAATTGTAAGGATCAATGAATCCAGGAGCTGGTTCTATGAAAAGATAAACAAAATCGACAAGCCTTTAAGTAGGCTCATCAAGAAGAAAAGAGAGAGGATCCAAATAAACAGAATTAGAAATGAAAGTGGAGAGATTACAACTGATACCACAGAAATACAAAGGATCGTAAGAAATTACTATGAAGACCTGTATGCTAAGAAATTCGAAAACCTAGATGAAATGGACACATTTCTAGAAAAATATAATCTTCCAAAACTGAATGAAGAAGAAGCAGAAAACCTGAACAGACCAATATCAGCAAAGGAAATTGAAGCAGTCATCAAGAAACTCCCATCACACAAAAGCCCTGGACCAGATGGTTTCACAGGAGATTTCTACAAAGCATTTAAGGAAGAGCTAACCCCTATCCTTCACAGACTATTCGAAAATTCCAAACTGATGGAAGACTCCCAAACTCTTTTTATGAAGCCAACATCATCCTAATCCCAAAACCAGATAAAGACACAACAAAGAAAGAAAACTTCAGGCCAATATCGCTGATGAACATAGACGCTAAAATTCTCAACAAAATATTAGCAAACCGCATCCAGCAATATATTAAAAAGATCATCCACCATGACCAAGTGGGATTCATCCCAGGGATGCAAGGATGGTACAATATTCACAAATCAATAAAAATAATACATCACATCAAAAACAGCAAAGACAAAAATCACATGATCATATCAATAGATGCAGAAAAAGCATTCGATAAGATACAGCACCCATTTCTGATAAAAACACTCAGCAAAGTGGGAATAAAGGGAGCAGTCCTCAACATAATTAAGGCCATATATGAGAGACCTACAGCCAACATCACACTCAATGGACAAAAACTTAGAGCTTTCCCACTAAGATCAGGAATAAGACAAGGATGCCCTCTCTCACCACTCCTATTCAACATAGTATTGGAAGTCCTAGCCACAGCAATCAGACATGAAAAAGCAATAAAAGGCATCCAAATTGGAAAGGAGGAAATGAAACTGTCACTGTTTGCAGACGACATGATAGTGTACATGGAAAACCCTATAGTCTCCACTCAAAAACTACTCGACCTAATAAATGAATTTGGCAAAACAGCTGGATACAGAGTCAATACCCAGAAATCAAAGGCATTCCTGTACACCAGCAACGAAACTGAAGAAACAGAAATCAGGAAAAAAATCCCATTCGGTATAGCAACAAGAAAAATAAAGTACCTAGGAATAAACTTAACCAAGGAGGTAAAAGACCTGTACTCAGAAAACTACACAACACTGAAGAAAGAAATTAAGGAAGATACAAACAAATGGAAGCATGTACCATGGTCATGGATTGGAAGAATTAACATCATCAAAATGGCCATACTACCCAAAGCAATTTATAGATTCAATGCAATCCCTATTAGAGTACCCATGACATATTTCACAGATATAGAACAAACATTGCAGAAATTCATATGGAACCATAAACGACCTCGAACAGCTGCAGCAATTTTGAGAAAGAAGAACAAAGCAGGAGGGATCACAATACCTGCTATCAAGCTGTATTACAAGGCCACTGTAATCAAAACAGCCTGGTACTGGCATAAAAACAGGCACATAGACCAATGGAACAGAATAGAGAGCCCAGAAATAAACTCAAGTCTATACGATCAATTAATATTTGACAAAGGAGGCAGGAGCATAAAATGGAGCAAAAACAGCCTCTTCAACAGATGGTGTTGGGAGATCTGGACAGCTACGTGCAAAAAAATGAAACTTGATCACCAACTTACGCCATACAGGAAAATAAACTCAAGATGGATAAAAGACTTAAATATAAGCCGTAACACCATGAAAGTCCTAGAGGAAAACATTGGCAGGAAAATCTCAGACATTCCACACAGCAACAGCCTCACAGACACATCCCCTAAAGCAAGGGACATAAAGGAAAGAATAAACAAATGGGACCTCATCAAAATAAAAAGCTTCTGCATGGCTAAAGAAAACAGCACCAAATTACAAAGAGAACCAACAGTATGGGAAAACATATTTGCCAATGATACCTCAGACAAGGGCCTGATCTCCAAAATATATAAAGAACTCACAGGACTCCACTCCAGGAAGACAAACAACCCAATTAAAAAATGGGCAAAGGACTTGAACAGACACTTCTCCAAGGAAGACATACAGAGGGCCCAGAGACATATGAAAAGATGCTCAGCATCACTAGCCACCAGAGACATGCAAATTAAAACCACAATGAGGTATCATCTCACACCAGTCAGAGTGGCCAACATAAACAAATCCACAAACAAATGTTGGAGAGGATGTGGAGAAATGGGAACCCTAGTGCACTGTTGGTGGGAATGCAGACTGGTGAGGCCACTGTGGAAAACAATATGGAATTTCCTCAGAAAACTAAAAATGGAACTGCCCTTTGACCCAGTAATTCCGCTGCTGGGATTATACCCTAAGAACACTGAAACACCAATCCAAAAGAATCTGTGCACCCCAATGTTCATAGCAGCACAATTTACAATTGCCAAGTACTGGAAGCAACCGAAGTGCCCATCAGCAAATGAGTGGATCCAAAAACTATGGTATATTTACAGAATGGAATTCTACGCAGCAGAGAGAAAGAAGGAGCTTATACCCTTTGCAACAGCATGGATGGAACTGGAGAGCATTATGCTAAGTGAAATAAGCCAGGAAGTGAGGGACAAGTACCATATGATCTCACCTTTAACTGGAACATAAGCAATAGAAGAAAAAAGCAAACAAAATATAACCAGAGACATTGAAGTTAAGAACAATCTAACAATAGCCAGGGCGGGGGTGGGGGGTGGGGTCGGGGACAATGGGTAGAGGGGATTACAGGAACTACTATAAAGGACACATGGACAAAACCAAGGGGGAGGGTGGAGAGGGAGGAGGGAGGTGGGTTCACCTGGGGTGGGGTGGAGGGATGGGGAGAAAAGGCATACAACTGTAATTGAATAACAATTAAAAAAAAAAAGAAAGAAACATCCAACCAGAAAAGAATGAAGAAACAAGAATTCGGAAAAATGAGGAGAGGCTTAGGAACCTTCAGAACATCTTGAAACGTTCCAACATCCTTATTATAGGGGTCCAAGAAGGAGAAGAGGAAGAAGAAAACATTGAAAACTTATTTGAACTAATAATCAAGGAGAACTTCCCTAATTTGGCAAAGGAAATAGACTTCCAGGAAGTCCAGGAAGCTCAGAGAGTCCCAAAGAAGCTGGACCCAAGGAGGAACACACCGAGGCACATCATCATTACCTTACCCAAGATGAAACAGAAGGAGAGAATCTTAAGAAGCAGCAAGAGAAAAGGAGATAGTTACCTACAAAGGTCTTCCGATAAGACTGTCAGCTGATTTCTCCAAAGAGACCTTACAGGCAAGAAGGGGCGGAAGATAAAGTGCTTCTCAGATAAGGTCAAATTAAAGAAGTTCATCATCACCAAGCCCTTATTATATGAAATGTTAAAGGGAGTTACCTAAGAAAAAGAAGATAAAAAATATGAACAGTAAGAATGACAGCAAACTCACAGTTATTAACGACCACACCTAAAACAAAAACAATTGCAAACTCGGCAAACAAGTAGAACAGGAACAGAACCATAGAGATGGAGATCACGTGGAGGGTTGTCAATAGGGGAGTGGAAGGGGGCGAGGGGGGGAAGGGTACAGAGAATAAGTAGCATAGATGATAGGTGGAAAATAGAGAGGAGGAGGGTAAGAATAGTGTAGGAAATGTAGAAGCCAAAGAACTTATAAGTATGACCCATGGACATGAACTATAGGGGGGGAATGTGGGAGGGAGGGGGTGGGCAGGATGGAGTGGAGTGGGGGGGGGAATGGGACAACTGTAATAGCATAATCAATAAATATATTAAAAAATAAAATAAAATTAAATCCAAAAAAAAAGACAGTCTGACACTGGCATAAGAACAGACACATAGATCAATGGAACAGAATAGAGAGCCCAGAAATAAACCCAAGTCTCTGTGATTAATTAGTATTTGACAAAGTGGACAAGAGCATAAAATGGAATAAAAATAGCCTCTTCAATAAATGGTGTTGGGAGAGGTGGACAATTACATGTAAAAAGAAAAGAAAAGAAACTACACCACCAACTTACACCATTCACCAAAATAAATTCAAGGTGGATAAAAGACTTAAATATAAGTCATGACACCATAAAAGTCCTAGAGGAAAACATTGGCAGGAAAATCTCAGACATTCCACACAGCAATATTTTCACTGATATCTCCCCTAGGGCAAGGGACATAACGGAAAGAATAAACAAATGGGACTACATCAAACTAAAAAGCTTCTGCACAGCTAAAGAAAACATCAACAAAATTAAAAGGGAACCAACAGTATGGGAAAACATATTTGCCAATGATACTTAAGACAAAGGTTTGATCTTCAAAATATATAAAGAACTCACACGACTCCACTCCAGGAAGAGAAGCAATCCAATTAAAAATGGGCAAAGGACCTGAGCATACACTTCTCCAAGAAGGACATACAGAAGGCCCAGAGACATATGAAAAGATGCTCAGCATCACTAGCCATCAGAGAGATGCAAATGAAAACCACAGTGAGATACCACTTCACATTGGTCAGAATGGCCATCATAACCAAATCAACAAACAACAAGTGCTGACAAAGTTGTGGAGAAAAGGGAACCCTAGTTCACTGTTGGTGGGAATGCAGACAGGTGCAACCACTGTGGAAAACAGTATGGAATTTCCTAAAAACACTAAAGATGGAACTGCCTTTTGACCTGGTGATTCCTCTGCTGGGATTATACCCTAACAATCCTGAAACACTAATTCAAAAGAACTTATGCACCCCAATGTTCATAGAAGCGTTATTTACAATAGCCAAGTACTGGAAACAGCTTAAGTGCCTATCAGTAAATGAGTGGATCAAAAAACAGTGGTACATTTACACAATGGAATACTATGCAGTAGAAAAAAAGAAGGAGCTCCTACCCTTTGTGACAGCATGGATAGAACTGGAGAATATTATGCTAAGTGAAATAAGCCAGGTGGTGAAAGACAAATACCACATGATCTCACCTGTAAGTGGAACCTACTCAACAAAACAAACAAGGAAGCAAAATATAACCAGATACATTGAAATAAAGAATAAACTGACAGTTACCAGAGGGGAGGTGGGAGGTGATAATGGGGGGAAAGGGGAAAGGGGAAAGGGTCATCAAGGAACATGTATAAACAACACATGGACAAAGCCAAAGGGGGGTTATTGGCAGTGTGGATTGCTGGGGTGGGGTGGGGGTAGTTGTGGGGGGAAAATGGAGGCACCTCTACTTGAACAACAATAAAAAATAATAAGCCCTTCCTGGTGTGACTCAGTGAATTGAGTGCTGGCTGTGAACCAAAGGGTCACCGGTTCAATTCCCAGTCAGGGCACATGCCTTGGTTGCAGGCCAGGTCCCCAGTAGGGGACACATGAGAGGCAACCACATATTGATGTTTCTCTCCCTCTCTTTCTCCCTTATTTCCCCTCTCTCTAGAAATAAATAAATAAAATCTAAAAAAATTAATATAATACATAAAAAGATGTGAAAAATAAATAAATGTTGAGAGTTAGATAAAAGTCAGATTATTTACGTATTTAGCCTATTTGAGTTTTATGAGTTCCTTTTGTATTTTGAATTTTTGCAAATATTTTCTGACATTCCATAAGTTGCCTTTTCTTGTTGATTGTTTCTTTTTCTGTGAAGCCTTTTAGTCTGATGTAGTGCCACTTGTTTATTTTTACTTTTCTTTTCTGTATTCTTAGTGTTGTATCCAAAAAAAGCATTGCAAAGACCAATGTCAAGGAGCTTTCCCCTTATATTTTCTCCAAGAGGTCTATGGATTAAGATCTTACATTTAAGTTGTTAATCCATTTTGAGTTAAATTTTTTTGTGAGTGGTACAAGATAGACATCTAATTTAATTCTTTTGCATGTGGATATCCACCTTTCCCAACAGCATTTATTTAAGAGACTATCTGTTCCCCATTGTGTCCTTTTTGGTGCCCTTGTTGAAAATTAGTTGACCACATATGTGTGGTTTTCTGGACTCTCTACTGTGCTCCATTGGTCTGTGGCTGTTCTTGTGTCAGTGCCATATTGTTTTCATTATTATAGCCTTGTATCAGATTTTTAATTCAGAAAGTGTTTTGCCCCTGGCTTTGTTTTTCCTTCTCAAGATTGTTTTGTCCATTCACTGTCTTGTGGTTCCATACAAATTTTAGGATTGATTTTGAAATTTTTGTGAAAAACACCATTGAAATTGGTAGGGCTTGCATTGAATTGGGCCATGTTTCTCTGTCTATTCATTTGGCAGCCTCCCTATGTTTGTTTCTATGTATTAAGTAGAGCTGCTTTGACTGTGTGTCTTGGTAGCATGACCTAATGTAGTAGGTGTCCTTTAAGGATCCAGTGGCACAGCCTTCCCTATCTTCCAAGCTGGGTACTCAAGGTGCCCTTTCCATGTGTTCTGAGTATTCCCTCCTCTTGTGGTTGAGTCTAGGTTGCTGTCAGCAGGTCAATGGGAAAGTTTTACCCAGGCCAGACAGCTTGTATAACTGGCTGTGACCACTGGCTACCAACCACCTCCCTCTGTGGTTTGCGAAGGTGGTTGGGTGGTGGTGCTTCAGTGTGGTCTGTAACTGTCTGCTGGGTCCATAGGCTCTGTGGTTTCCTGGGTGGTACAGTCCAAGGTCACCCACCACCTGTGTTTTGTCCGGGCCACTTGGCATAATCTATAAAGGGACCTGCAGATGGCTACTGCTAGTGCCTGGCCTGTGGCCACTTGGTGAGAGATATGGGTTCTGGGTTCAGCTGTTGCCTGTTTGAGTGGGTTTAGGAAGGTCTGAAGCCTGCACCTAGCCCAGCCATTAATATTGAAAAGCTACTGTTATCAGCTTGGGTGGCCCCATGTTTTGGAAGGGTGGAAGCCTCAGGTAATTGTCAGGGCTGGGCTAATTGTGTGAGCTAGGGTGATGGAGTCTCAAATATTGTGCCACAGCACTGTAGCTCTGTGTGGGGGCAGGGCTTAGAAAAGGAACGAAGGCCACTGTCTGCAGTTCTGTCAAGGAGGAAGCTGTACCCCAGCATTTGCCCTGATGCCAGACACTTCATTTCCTCCCTGTATGCCTCTGATGCCCTTCAATGTGTTGCCTTTGTGCTCATGCCCAGAAGGAGCGAGTGTGAGTAAGTCCGTGTACAAGGCCATCCAAGAGACACCTGAGAATCCCTCAGTTTCTTCCATCAACTGAACCACCCTGGTTTTTACATCCAGAAGTTATGGATGGCACTTCTTCCTGGCACTAGAACCCTGGGCTGGGTGGTCTCCTTTGGAGCTGGGACTTCTCCTGAGATATCCCTCCTATTTATATCTACCACATGTGGGTGTGGGACCAGCCCATTCCATGTCTCCACATCTCTGCCCTTCTGCCCCTCTGCCCTTCCTACCTGTTTGGGTGAATTTGGTTTCTTTAATTCATTATTTGTTGGACTTCCATGCTGCTCTATTTTCTGATGGTTCTGGGCGATAGTTCTATAGTTTTTCTGCAATTTTGCTGTAGTTGTGCAAAGAGGTGAGCCAAATTTACCTACACCTCCATCTTGACCAGAAGTTTGTTGATTAGTTCTAATAGAGTATTTGCGGTTGTCTATGTATAAGATAATGTTATCTGCAAAAAAAGACAAATTTTACTTCTTTCTTTGTCATTTGGATGTCTTTTTATTTCTTTTCTTGCCGAATTGCTCTGAATAAGACTCTTAGTACTATTTTGACTAGCAATGGTTAGAGTGGGGACCCTTGTCTTGTTCCTGATCTTAGAACAAAATCTTTCAGTTTTTCATCATTGAGTATGATGTTAACTGTGGACTTGTCATATATGGCACTTGTTATGTTGAGTTACATTATTTCTTCTACACCAAATTTATTGAGAATTTATTTATAAAGGGATGTTGCATTTTGTCAAATGCTTTTTCTGCTTCATTCTGTTAATGTGGTGTATCATACTAGATTTGCTTATGTTGAAATTTCCTTGGATCCTAGGGATAAATTTCACTTGATCATGGTGTATGGTTATTTTCATGTGCTGTTGAATTCAGTTTGCTAATATTTTTTTAAAACTTTTGCACCTATACTCACCGAGGACATTGGCCTGTACTTTCTTTTTGTGTAGTATCCTTGTCTGGCTTCAATATAAGGGTAATGCTGGACTTGTAAAATGAGTTTGGGAGTGTTCCTTCCTCTTCAATTTTTTTAGAAAAGTTTGAGCAGAGTTGTATAATTTTTTCTTTAAATGTTTGGTAGAATTAACCAGTAAAGGCATCTGGTGTGAGCTTTACTTTGTTGAGAGGTTTATGATTACTGATTGAATTTCCTTACTTGTTATTGGTCTATTTCTTCATGACTCAATCTTGGTAAGTTGTATGTATCTAGGAATTTATTTCTTGTAGGTTAGTCAATTAGTTGACATATAATTGTTCATAATAGTCTTTTATGATCCTTTGTATTTCTGTGGTATCAGTTGTTATGTCACCTCTTTCATTTCTGATTTTACATATGAGTCTTGTTTTTGAAAGTCCAAATGTAAACCAGAGCTAGTATCTTTGTTGATATTTTCAATGACAACTTTTACCAGGCATAATGACCAGATTCAGTACCAAAAGCCAACCCAAAAAACTCTGAAAGTATGTGTTTCTTCAGTGAGCCAAGAACTTATGAGCACACTGCACCTCTACCACCTTCCTCCAGTACCACCGTTAGACATAGGTAACCTGTACCCTGCTCCTTAGAAGGAACTACTTTGGCTTTTCTCTATCTTGACCTCTCCTCATATGATAAGAATTTCATGAATTCAAGAAGATGTGTTCATCCAGAGGCTGTGATCCCTCTTCCAGAACATGGGTAGCTGGAACCCTGAGATTCCTTGCCTAGATGATCTCTAGCTGGCTCCCAAGACCTGTGTAATCCATTCCCTTGGGTCTGCCTCTGCAAAGACAGATATACTATAGAAGTGCTGACAATAATGCTATAGATGGAGGTAGCACATAGAATCTGAATTGTCTTGTGTTTACATAGATGTGAGCATAGTTCCTCACAGTGCATAGCTGCATTGGAGATGACAAGAGAGAGACTGGCCACAGGCTTAGGGCCTCCTTGATCCTTTTATCCAAAATCCCACAAATGTTAGGGATGGATTCACTTTCTCCTCCTCAGACTGAACATTGTGTTCATTGGAATTTTTAAGCCCATTCATAAGAATCTGATCTAAACCACAAGTTTTGCTTCTTTCTGATCACAAATTAACAGATTGGGTCATAATGTTGTTCACAGTCCATGGCTGGGCCAGCAGAGCATCAAGAGTGCGTGAACTCTTAGTGAAGATGGATATGGCTTTATTAAGAGAAGGAAGTCCAAGTGCAATCTTGACCCACACTGACTGAAGGAATCCATAGCCAAGTTCTTACCTCCGTGGAAGTTGCTTTCTTGAGGATCCTTACACTAGGCTCTCAAACACCTCTTCTGTAAATCATTAAAGGCAGGGGCTGTGTCTTAGTCTATGCTGGCTCTCAGCAGACACAATAAATGCTCACTGAACCCCACTAACTGCCTAGAAACTACAAAGTAGTACATTATTATGTTTATCTTAGCAGAAAATATCAGGTCTCCCAGCTCTTAGGTCAAATAAAATAGAAGCTGTGACCCCATTAAAAGTACCAGAGATGTCATTCCTAGAGCAATCGTCAACTGCAAAAAGCATTTGACAAAATATATGGTAGGAAAATCAATCTTTACTCCAATGTTAACAGATCTTTGCAATGGCTAGAGCTATAGCAATACATTCAAGGAGGACTCTACAAAGTTTGTTCATTAAGCCACAGTGCTCAAATTTTAGGTTTCATCAGAATAACCTGGAAGGATTTAAAAGAAACACACATTTCTGGGTCTCTTCCCCAGAGTATTTGATTCAGTAGCCTTGGATGGGATCTAAAAGTCTGTATTTCTTTTTTAAATTTTATTGTTGTTCAAGTACAGTTGTCTGCCTTTCCCCACCACCACTCTCCCTCCACCCCAGCCATCCCTTCCTCCCTCCCTTGATTCCACCCCCCTTGGTTTTGTCCATGTGTCCATTACAGATGTTCCTGAAAACCCTTACCTCTTTTCCCCCCATTATCCCCTCCCACCACCCCTCTGGTTACTGTCAGTTTGTTCTTAATTTCAATATCTCTGGTTGTATTTTGCCTGCTTGTTTGTTTTGTTGATTGTATTTCTAACAAGTTTCCCAGTGATTCTGATGGTGTTCATCTGGATACCACACTTTAAGAACCATCACTTTAAACAAAAGAAGAAAGATGCTTAAATTAGCAATAAAGACCTTAACACAAGCCAATGTGAGACACAGAAGAGTTTGATAGAAAACCCTAAACCAAGATCATGAGAATAAAGGAGAATCCAGGTTGAAAAAAAATCAAAGTCATTAAAAAAGGCTCACACTGGTGAACTGGGCACCATCAGGTGATAATACAGAGAAAAGAAAATATCAATTATTCTGTCTTTTCTACATGAACTCTCTTAGCAACAATTATAAATGAGAGGTAATGTCTTTTTGTAAAAGTGTATTAACTAATAAAAATAAGAAATAATAGAATTAGAAAAATCACCAGTTCACAGCCTCCCAGTGTATTAGCATATCCAGATATTGAACACTGACAGTTGCTAATATCATAAAAAGGGAGACCATCAAATGTTATGTGACCTTACCAATGAAAGAATAGAATGCCACCTATTTACATAGTCTAGCCAAAAAGATTGAACATGATTCTGATCAAGCCTCTGGATCTAGCTGCCAGTTTGTAGGAATACTGAGGACAGAGAAATATGCTGAACTGCACTACAATTGCACCTGCAATCGACAAAATCCAAACTGTGGGAAATTCTACAGGTCAAACATTCCCAGTTCTTCAATAGATAGTAATAATAATAATAATAATAATAATAATAATAATAATAAAAGAGATGGAAAAAGGAATTGTCAACTAAGAAATTTCAACTTTTTAATAGGCAACATTGGACTGAAGTACATAGAAATGCTCCCTTCGGTGACAAAACTATAAAAAAAGCAAGTCAAGATAGTTGTTATTTTGGGGTGAGAGAGGAGTTGGGATTGGGAGCAGGGAATTCAGAAGCTTCTAGGATGGCTGGCAGAGTTTCCTTTTTTGATCTGGGTGGTGGTTACAAGGGCACAACCCCATATGTGATGGCAATATTTTGTATCTATATTTTATTTTACAATTAAAAAATTTTAAAAATCAATCAACCACCATTATAGGTAAATCAAAGAGTGAACTGTTTGGGGGATATGTGAAAATGCTTACTCTATAGAAACCAAGAATCCTAAATATATTAGTTCTTACTGACCTAGGTCTGTCTTGTCTTATGAGTAGATGGGAGAAGACAACATTGTAGGTAGTGGAGAGGAGTGAGTCAAAACTATTCATGCCAAACAGAGGCTTTCTTTCAGTTTAGAGCACTGAAAATGCTGACAAAGAGCAAAGAATCTCAACTTAGTCTTATGCATTCACAAGTAAATGATAAATAAATAAGACTTTAGAGGATTATAGAGAGTTATAAAGACAAAACATCTTTCAACTGGAGAAGAAAAATGTTGAATCTTGGTTCTAATTGCCATATTGTCCCCTAGGGATAAGTATCCTTTGTTGAGCCCCACAATACAGCCACTTTGGGAATGCTGATTTGCCTCTGTGGCACTGCAGCTCTGGGAGTTCATTTAACTTTTTGGGCTGCCCAACAAGTTCACAAGAAGTGGATCAGTCCCTTGGTCTGATGTGCTTTAAATGTGTGATGTTCAAAGGCAGGGATAGACCCTCCACCTCATTATATCCACAGTACTTACCATAGTCTGGACACATCACAGAAACTAAGATAAGAGTCTGTCAGTCTGAGATGATTGCCTCTCACACTGGCCTCATTTCTACTTTTCATATAAATTGATTTGTAGAATTAGTGATTGAATTTAATCATTATTGAAAGTTACTGTTATTTAAAACATTTAATATACCTAATTACTTTTCTATGATATGTTCCATTGCATATGGATTAAATTTACCCATTCTGACATAAATAAAAATATTCTTAATATTTTTAAAAAATTGATTGTTTTGAAAATATTGTCAAAACTATGCTTATAGAACTATACCATATAATTTATGTCCTATAAATCATCTTGGTCTGTAACAAAAGAATAATAACTGATTATTTAACAATAAAAATAAAAGAAAAACTGAAACCAATGTAAAATATGATACCCACTTATACGTGTACATATCTGTTCTTTTCTGAAAGTACAAGATGATTTTACTGCTTATTTATTTATGTGTATTTCCTGCTAGATTGTAAGCTCTATGAGGTCAGGGACCTTGACTATCTTACTTATCACTGTCCCTGCAATATAGACCCTTGTGTTCAGGCAAGTAGTAGGCTCTAAATAGCTATGTACTGGATTGTGTTTATTGTCATCGATGGATTTTTGAGGCCTAAGCCAGAAATGTTACAATTATATAACAAGAGTTTAATCATGTCAAACATACACCACAAATTTGTTTCTGTCCAGATTCTACATTCAAGACCAAGACAGACTAGCTTGGGAATCCTGGAATGGGGTGGTAAATCTGTAATAGGAATACAAACAAGAAAATACAGTATAACACAGAATAAAATAATCACTATACAGTAGCACCCTGCCCCGTTATCCACAGTTTCACTTTCCACAGATTCAGTTGCCCATGGCCAACAACAGCCCAAAGATGTTAAATTAAAAATTCCAGCTCTAGCTGGTATAGCTCAGTGGATTGAGCACTGGCCTGTGAACCAAAGGGTCTCCCATTGATTCCCAGTCAGGGCACATGCCTGGGTTGCAGGCCAGGTCTCCAGTAGGGGGTGCGTGAGAAGCAACCAGACATTGCTGTTTATCTCCCTCTCTTTCTCCTTCCCTTCCCCTCTTTCTAAAAATAAATAAATGAAATCTTTTAAAAATTCCAGAAAAAACAACTTACAAGTTTAAAATTGTGTGCTGTTCTGAGTAGCATGATGAAATCTCACACTGTCTTACTTTGTCCCACCCAGGATGTGAATCATCCCTTTGTCCACATGGTATACCCTACCAACCATTAGTCACTTAGTAGCAGTCTTGGTTATCAGATTAACTATTGTGGTACTGCAGTGCTTGTGTTCCAGTAAACCTTATCTTACTTAATAATGGCTCCAAAGCTGAAAACTAGTGATGCTGGCAATTTAGATATGCCAAACAGAAGCTGTAAAGTGGTCCCTTTAAAGGAAAAGATATGTCTGTATAAGCATGAACATAGTATAGATAGGGTTTGGCATTATCTGCTATTTCAGGCATCCAGTGGGGTGGGGTATTAGAACATTTTCTATGCAGATAAAAAGGGAACTATTGTAATTTTCTCCTGTGTGTATATGTGGGGGGGAAGGAGTGAGTGGGAGTGGGAAATCACGTACATTAGAACAGTGAAATAAGAACTGAACATAAAAGAATGGAGAGGGTTTTGATGAGAAAAAGTTGGTGGAAATAGCAATCTAGAAAGAAAGAACAGCATAAACTAAGACTTGGGGACAAGAAAAGATATAACTTGTGCAGCGATGATGGAAGATTTCATAAATAAAAATGCAACTAAATTTTGAATGTTATAACATTTTTACTTAACATCTGAGCACAAGACAACATTCAAAGATGTGGATGGAATGTGGATTAATGTGCACAGGTACTCATTGTAGATTCCAGTTCTGGGTGAACTGTATCAAATGGGTTCTGGTGTCCTCAAAATTAGTCCTGGTTTAACCAGGAAAAATCTTGTGTTAGCATTTTCTAGCATCCTTCTCCATAAGAGGAACTTAAGCAATTTCTTTGGCGGAGCACATTTCTTTAGTCTGAGGGATACATGCATATCAGACAATCTTGGCCCAACACATGCAACCCTGAACTCATCAACTCCCTTTGCTGGCTGTGGCTGTGGTTTGGCCTCCTGTGAAGGGCTGCCTACAGGAAGAGAATATGCTAGTCAGGGAGGCTCAATAATCTCCATCCCTATGATTCTGATTTACAAAAGTGCATTAATAAATTCCCTTTTTGGAAATACTGAGTTGATGAAAAGCTGCCCTGGAGAGACAGATCACTCTCAGTGGGCTGTTGAGTCAGGTTGCTAAGCTGCAAACAATGAGGTTAATCCTTAGGCGGCACCTGTGATTCAAGGCATTAAACAGAGGTACAGTGGTGGTGTGGCTAAGAGTACAGTCTCTGGAGCTAGTAGCTGTGCTTGAACATTATGGTATTAATGGTAGTAATTTCTCTGTCTGTGTCTCAGTTCTCTTCTCTATAAAGTAGAGATAATGGAAAAAAGCTACCATATAGGATTGTCATGAGGATTAAATGAGTTAAGGAAAATAAAACCCTTAAAAGAGTACCTGGCACACAGAAAATGTTCAATGAGTGTAAGTCATATGTATTGTCCTGTCCAGTCAATAGAGACAATCCACTAAACAATAACTCTTGTAATTCTGAGCCATTCTTTAAGGTGACTGTGAACATTTCTGTTATTCATAAATTTTTCTCAACTCAAGACACACAAAACCAATGCTCACAGCAACCAAAGAACCATCATCATCCATCTTTCTGGAGTACAATTTCACTTGAAGATTTAAGGCAAAAACAAACATTTTGATATTAATATAAACATATTGTATATGGAGCAAAATGTAAATTTTGCATAGTTTATTATAAAGCATAAAATTTTCAAGAAATTTCTTGTTAGCAGCATACCAACTCCAGGACTTATTTCTATAGTCCTGGGGCTATAGGTTTGGTCTCCTCTCTCATTGAGGGAATTTGGTTCTGAGAAGGCATTTCTATTTCTAAGTCCTTTTGGGAGTACCTCATGATAGTCCCCGTTTCAGAAAAGACAAGATAATCAAATATGAAACTGTTGCTTTCTCAGGAAATATTTCTGTATATTAACAAAATCAAAGTAGAATTAATAGTAATTAGAGGATGGTCAGATCATTGAAAAATTCGTAGTGACCCCATCTATATATTATTCCTAGCTGTTAGGGTAAGTATTTTAAGCACTCATGCCCTTGCCTTCTTGGAGTTAACAAAGTAAAATAATAGGATATCTATTTGCCTTCATAATTTTTGTCTTCACAATTTTTGAAGTCAACAAGGATGAGGGGGAAAAGACATAACCACTGAGTAGAAACAGGAGTCATCTAGCTAAAAACAACACATGTAGAATTAATCAATGTCCTTTCTCTGAGGGATGCCATCTGCTTTCTGTGTCAAAGATGGAGGAGGCAAGTAAAACTGGAATAACAGAGAGATAGCAAAAGGAAGCCTGTCCACCCTCAGCATCTTATTTTTGTTCTCTCCAATTTATTTTCTCAGTGAGTTTCCTTTCTTCTCCTAGACAACCAGTGCCCTCAAGCCTTCTCTTATCTGTTAAACTTATCAGAACTCTTCCTCAGCTGTAAAACTTACAACCTTACCTACAATAAATAATATATGATTTTCTCTTCTCCCTTTCTTCCTCCCTTCCCTCTCTCTGGAATCAATAAAAGAAAAAAATTTTAAAAAGAATATGTGACTAATAATGTATGGTGCCAGATGGGTACTGGAAACATTGGGGGGAACACTTTGTAAGGTATTGTCTAACCAATATGCTGTACAGCTGAAACTAATGCAAAATAATGTTGAATGTAAACTGTAATTGAAAAACAAACAAACAAAAATACATGCCTAATAAAGCCTACCATGGTATCTTTGCTAAGAAGCTTGCCTTTTAAAAAAGATTGATTTTGCCCTGGCTGGTGTGGCTCAGTGGATTGAGTGCTGGCCTGTGAACCAAAGGGTCACCGGTTTGATTCCCAGTCAGGGCACACGCCTGGGTTGCTTACCAGGTCCCCAGTGGGGGAGTGTGAGAGGCAACCACACATTGATATTTCTCTTCCTCTCTCTCCCTCCCTTCCCCTCTCTAAAAATGAATAAATAAAATCTTTAAGAAAATAAAAATGATTGATTTTTATAGTCATTATTTTTTATATTTATTTTGATAATTTCAGATTTAAAGAGAAGTTGCAATAATATACCATTTGCTTGGATTTGCCAACTGTTTACATTTTGCTTCATTTGCTTTGTCATTCTCTCTCCATATACATAGTTTTGTTTTGTTTTTGTTCCTTTTTCTGAAATATTTGAGAGTAAGTTGGTAACATCAAACCCCTTTACCAAATATTTCAGTGTGCATTTCCTAAGAACACGAACGTTCTCTTACATAACCACAGTACAACAATCAAAACCAGGAAATTTAACATTGATATAATGCTATTAACTAATCCAAACTTCAAATTCAAATCTCACAATTGTTCCAATGTCCTTTACAGCTATTTGTTTCGTCTATTCCAGAATTTGATTCAGGATCATGCATTGCATTTAGTTTTCACGTAACCCTAATCTCTTTTAAACTGGAACAGTTTGTCAACATATTCTTATCTTTTTTACCTTAACATTTTGCAGAGTCCAAGGTAGTTATTTTGCAGAATTTCCCTCAGTTGGGATCTGTCTGGTATTGTTGCCTCATGCTTCGATCCTCTAATAAGAATACCACAGGAGTGAGGTTGTGCTTTGTCAGTGCATCGTATCAGGAAGCACAATACAGTGATGTTAAATTTGATCGCTTTTATTAAAGAAATGTCTGATAGGTTTCTTCACTTTAAGGTTATTATTCTTATTTTTCCTACAGCAATCAATAAGCAATGTGGGTGATTCTTTGAGATTATGTAAATATGTTCTTCATCCAACTTCTAATCATGAAATTTAGCATTTGTTGATGTCCCTCAGTTTCTAACTTCATCATGCCTTGTACATTTATTAGTTGGTATTTTAGGCAGGAAAGGCTTCCTCCCTCCCCTCATTTATTTATATCAGTATATACTCATGGGTTTTTATTATATTTATTGGGCAGTAAATCCATTACTGTAATTATTTATTTTTAATCTCAAATTCCCCAAGATTTCACAAGTGGAAGACCCTCCAAGCTGGGTTCTGTGTCCTTTTGATAGGTCTTTACTATTCTTTGAGTACTTCATTATTGTATAACACAATGAGACATTTCAGTATCATCTTATTCTTTCTATGTCCCAGTCCTAGAATCAGCCATTTCTCCAAGGAACTTTGGTTCCTTTTAATGAAGAACAGTATTTAGGAAACAAGATATAGCACTAGTCATATTCTCTCTTACTGATGTGTCTGTGTTGCTATGTAGTCTCAGAGAACAGAGCTGAGAAATATAGGTATGTATGTGTACACACACATATGAACAGACACACATAAACATCTATACATATTTACAGAAAGTTGCAATTTTGGTTTAGGCCAAAGAATAAAGTACTAGCTCAAGTTTTGATCTCTAACAAAGTCAATGGAAGATGGCATTTTAAGGAATATCTATTGATGACTCTGAAATCACACTATGGTAATGAAGTTTTCTGCCAGTGAGTGGACCTGGGAGTAAACTTTAAAGCTTTGCTCCCACTCACTTGCATTAAATCATCAAAACACTCTGCCAAAAGAGATAGTGATAAGATTCTTTGAAAGAGAGGGCAGAGTTGATGATGAAGCAAGGTGGGTCTTCTGCACCTAAAAAAGGGTTTGGGGAA
Organism: Desmodus rotundus; assembly: GCF_022682495.2. Lineage (NCBI taxonomy): Eukaryota > Metazoa > Chordata > Mammalia > Chiroptera > Phyllostomidae > Desmodus > Desmodus rotundus. The sequence continues at coordinate 68,534,260 of NC_071400.1, forward strand.
GCCTTATAAATAGAGGTTCTCTCTCAGGAAGTAGGAAGAAGAAAGGGTTGCTTTTTGCCACAGCATGAATGGACCTGGAGAACATTATGCTAAGTGAAATAAGCCAGTCAGAGAAAGACAAATACCATGTGATTTCACTTATATGTGGAATCTAATGAATAAAATAAACAAACAGACAAAATAGAAACAGACTCATAGATACAGAAAACAGACTGATAGCTTCAGAGGGGTGGGGAGTTGGGGAGCTGGGTGAAAAAGGTGAAAGGATTACTTTTAAAAAAACCCGCATAGTCACAGACAACAGTATGGTGATTACTAGAGGGAAAAAGGGATGGGGGGAGGTAGACGAGGGTAAAGGAGTTATAAATGGTGATGGAAGGAGATTTGATTTGGGGGAGGGTGAACACACAGCACAATATACAGATGGTGCATTATAGAATTGTATACCTGAAACCTATACAATTTTATTAACCAATGTCACCCCAATAGACTCAATAAAATTTAAAAAATAAAAATAAAAAAGAAGAGAATGAAGGGGGAAAGTTTGGAAAACTTTAAAGTTATAAATTTGGTTTCTTAAGACAAAGAAAATGAGGAGGGGAGCATGGAAACATTTTAAAGAAGGTTGTATCTATGTCAGAGCAAAACCGCTGAGGAGTTTAGGAAGGCACCTGTTATTTCAAGTGAGCCATCAATCTAACTTCACTGTGTAGGAGTGAGATCACATCTTATGAGATGTGTGATTATACATTTTAGTATGTGTTTATTAATATTTTCTTTGACTATCTGAGGATAGGTGGCCACCATGTCTTACTCAACCCTGTGCCACTGTAGTTCTTACAACCTTGTGACCTTATGTCTGAAATGTTCAAGAACTGAACAACATGTTCAAGAAATGTCTGCTAAAAGTTTCTTGCTTTTGTTTCCTTAGAATATTTAAAATGTCCATAACTGGCACTCATAACTTTTGAGTTAATAACTGTAATTCAATATTATTATAAAACTTTAGTTAAGTTCATGGCAATATGTCTAACAAAAGGAATGGTTACAAAATCTTAGACAAAAGGTATACATTTATGAAAACAAATGCACTAAGATAATACTAATTTCTACACCCAAAACACCTTTCCACTTAAAAATAGTCCAGATATAGAGGGAGGCTGCTATACTATGATAAGGAGAGCCCTACAATGGAAGCCAATGTCATCTGCCTAGCAGCTAATAACTGCATGATCTTAAATAGGTTCCATAACTTCTGGAACTCAATTTCCTTTTCTGTAAAATGGGTGTAAAAATACTTGAGTGCTAGTATCTGAATGTGTCTCTCCAAAAGCCATATGTTGAAATCCTAATGCCCTATTTTGATGGTATTAGAATGTGGGGCCTTTGGTGCATGCATAGGCCATAAGGGTAGAGCCCTCATAAATGAGAGTAGTGCCTTATAAAAGAAACCCCACAGAGATCATAAGCTCCTTTCACCATGTGAGAACACAGTGAAAAGGAGTTGGCTATGAACTAGGAAGAAGGCTATCATCAGAATGTGACCATGGACTCAGCGTGGTCTTGGACTTTCTAGCCTTGAGAACTGTGAGAAATAAACCTTTGTTTTTTATAAGCTACCCATCCAGTGATATTTCATTATAGAAGACTAAAAGATTAAGAAACTGATTTTTAGAGTAGTTATGCTAATTAAATGGGGGTAATGTATGCTGAAGGTGCTGCAATATCTTTTACACTTTTCAGGTTCAGTTTGAAAGGATGCTGAGGTCTATAGCTGTAAGGGATATAGGGCATATTGTTGAGATGTGCTTGGCCATTGCAAAGGAAAGTGTCCTGACTTTACAGATGTTGCTAGAAGTGTTGTAGCTTAAAATTTTCATGTTAGAGGCTATATTAGTTTTCTAGGGCTGCCATTATAAGCTACCATAAACTAAGTGGCTTAGAATAATAAATACTTATTGTCTGACAGTTCTGGGGGCCAAAAGTTCAGAATCAAGGTATTGGTAGGGCTGTTCTTCCTCTGAAGTCTCTAGGAAAAGATCTATTGTATGTTTTTCTCCCAGCTTCTTGTCACCACAGACATGCCTTGGCTTGCAGATGACTGCCTTCTCCCTCCTCTCTTTACATTGCCTTTCTTCTGTGCATATCTGTCTCTGTGTCCAAAGTCTTCCTTTTTTTATAAAGACATGAGCCATATTAAATTGGACCAACCTTAATGACTTCTTTTTAACTTGACTACAACTGCAAATACCTCATTTCTAAATAAAGTCACATTCTGAGGTGCTAATGGTTAGGACTTACACACATTTTTTTGGAGGAGACACAATTCAACCCATAACAGAAATGAAATTGCAAAGTCAAGTCTGATCCAAGCAGTTTCATATCTAAGGCATTTGAAGGTCAGGAGTCTTTGAATGCTTCCATGTGGGCATCTGCCCCTCCATAAGAGCAAAAGCAAACATTGGGTGAATGGCTGTTTCCTATCTTTGAAGACATGCATCCTACTTTTGCTGGTAAAACCACTGACATGTTGTTGGACATTGATAATTCAGAACTTCTTCATATGCTTGAGTCTTCAGAGTATATCTGTTCTAAAGTTGATGAAGCTGAAGATGTACTACAAGCCCACCAAGATATAGATAGAGGCTGCTCAGAAAGCAGTTAACAGTGCCACTGGTGTTCCAATTCTTTAAAATTGACCAGGGACTACAATAAGAAACTCATGCTTCACCAAAAGAAAATATCTAAACATTGAAAACCTTAAATATTATGGGAAAAAACATTGCAAAATATAAAATAAATTTTAAAAAGAAAGGAAACTTTGAATATCATGTACTGAGCAAATGTAAGGTTTAGCAAAACATAATGCTAGTCCTAGATTACTTATTGATTTAAAAACAACAAAACCCACAAAAATAGCAAAATATAGAAACAAGTTAATGTTCTACAGACTCTGGGAAAAAGAATTTTCAGCAAAGTGCAAAAATTTAAAGCATTCTTTAATTTTGGAATTCTTTACTGTAGAATAGCTCAAAATGTCACTTCTGCTTTAGATAACAGAACTGAAACCTGAGTAAGGAAATATAATTTGGATTATAAAATTAATGCTTTAACAAAAAATCTTTAAACAGTAAAAAAAAGAGATGTAAAGTCTATGTCCTCTTTCCTGAATCTAGGATGTATTGTGGTACATTGACCAGTAGAATATGGCTGAGTTTAGGCTCTGCTACTTCCAGACTTAGCTTTAAGAGAACTGGCAGTTTTTTTCTGATATATATTTAATATATTACATGGGTTATGCTATTACGGTTGTCCCAATTTTCCCCTTTGCCCCCCTCTGCCCAGTAACCCCATTCCTTCCAGCAATCCCCCACCTTAGTTCATGTCCATGGTTCACACATTTAAGTTCTTTGGCTTCTCCATTTCCTATATCACTCCTAACACCCTCCTGTCTATGTTGTACTTACCAATTTGTACTTCTTAATCCCTGTATTCTCCTCTTTCCCACTCCCAACAGGTAACCTTCCAAATGATCTCCACATCTATATTTCTGTTTCTATTATGCTTCTTTGCTTAGATTATTTTTTAGATTCAATTGTTGATAGTTGTGAATTTATTGTCATTTTAATGTTAATAGTTTTGATCTTCTGCTTTTTCTTAAATAAGTCCCTTTTACATTTCATATAATAATGGCTTGGTGATGATGAACTCCCTTAGCTTTACCTTGTCTGGGAAGCACTTTATCTGCCTTTTGATTCTAATTGATAGCTTTGCTGGATAGAGTAATCTAAGTTGTAGGTCCTTGCTTTTCATCATTTCAAAAACTCTTGACAGTCCCTTCTAGCCTCCAGTTTCTTTTGAGAAATCAGCTGACAGTCATCTGGGAACTCCTTATGGGAACTGTCTGCATTTCTCTTGCAACTTTTAAGATTCTCTCTTGATCTTTAACCTCTGGCATTTTAATTATGATGTGTCTTAGAGTGGGCCTCTTTGCATCCATCTTGTTTGGGACTCTGTGTGTTTCCTGGACTTGCATGTGTATTTCTTTCACCAAATTAGGTAAGTTTTCTTTCATAATTTTTCAAAAAGTTTTCAATTTCTTGCTTTCTCTTCTCCTTCTTGCACCCCTATGATTTGGATGTTGGTATGTTTGAAGATGTCCCAGAGGTTCCTTAGTCTGTCCTCATATTTTTGGATTCTTTTTAATTCCTGCTATTCTGATTGAACCCTTTTTTCTTCTTTGTGTTCCCAAACATTGATTTCATTCTCGGTTTCATCTCCTCTGCTGTTGGTTCCCTGTAGATTTTCTTTATTTCACTTAGTGTAACCTTCATCTGCCTGGATTTTTTTTATGCTGTTGGAGTGCACAATGAGTTCCTTGAGCATCCTTATAACCAGTGTTTTGAATTCTGCATCTGATAGCTTGCTTATCTCTATTTTGTTTAGTTACTTTTCTGGAGTTTTGCACTGTTCTTTCATTTGGGCCATATTTCTTTGTCTCCTAATTTTGTCAGTTTCTGTTTTTGTTTCTATGTATTAGGCAGAGCTGCTTTGACTCCCTGTCTCAGTAACATGGCCTAATGTAGAAAAGTGATGGGGTGAAGCCTTATGTAATCATTAGGGTGGGGAAACCAGTGCAAACCAGGTTGATGGAAACTCGGATATGGTCTTGCTTCTCTGTAGCTCTGTGTGTGTGTAGGGTAAATGGAGTCAGTTAGGCTCCCTCACCCAAACGTCTGGGCAACTAAGATAAGCAGTATTCCCATAGCCTTGAGAATGTGCCCCCATGCACAGAATCACTCTTTGTTATATAGTATCTTTGCACCCTGCTGGCTTTGTATGCACTTAGTATATAAGGGAGTCAGGACTTCCCGTGGTGCAACATGCTGCTTGCAGCATGCGTGGATCACTGCCCCCCCTTGAATAAAGGCATGTCAGGCATTCCCACGGCTCCACAAATTTCCTCCAATCTGCCTGAATCCCTAGTGAACCTGCCTGGACTTGAAAGGCTGCAAGACAGGGAGAAACAAAAAAAGCATAATCATATTCATTAAAATTAAAAGGAAATGTAAAATTGATAGCAAGGTTTTAAAATTAAGATACTAAAAGTGGTTCTCCAACTTCAGCATGCACCTATATCACCTGAAGGGACTGTTAAAGCATAAATTGCTAGTTTCACCAGAAAGTCCTTGTCAAAAGATCTGGGGTTAGGCCTGATAATCTGCATTTATAGCAAGTTTCCAGGTGATGTTGATGTTGTAGGTTTGTGGACCACATTTTAAGAACTACTGGACTAATGCAATGATTTCAAACCAACAACTATGGACCACACTTTCAAACCAGGTACTACCAGTACCTTGAAGTACTTCAAGACAAGTACTTCACTTGCCTTTGGGGTCCTCTCTAAGGCCAAAGTCCATGAGTTTAGTACCTATTTTTTCCTCTATGTAACTTTTGTTTCAGGTCTTATATTTACATCTGTCAGAAAAACAGACACAAAGACCAATGGAACAAAATTTAATGTCCAGAAATAAACCACATTAATATGGGCAAATATTTTTCAACGAAGTCCCAAAAACTTATGATAGAGGAAGGAAAGCTTCTTCAATAACCGGTGCTGGGAAAATTGGAAAGCCACATGCAAAAGAATGAAACTGGACTGCTGTTTTTACCCATATAAAAATCAACTCAACTCCAAATGTACATTTTGGCAACTTTACTGTATTTGTTTATTATTTCTAATAGTTTTTAGTGGAGTCTTTAGGGTTTTCTATATAAAGAATCATGTCATCTGAAAAAAGTGACATTTTCATTTCTTCATTCCAAATTTGGGTGTCCTTTATTTCTTTCTTTTGCCTGATTGTTCTGACTAGGACTTCCTTCCAGTACCATGTTGAATAAGAGTGGTACGAGTGGATATTCTTGTCTTGTTCCTGATTTTGGAGGAAAAGCTTTCAGTTTTTCACCATTGAATATGATATTAGCTTAGGGTTTGTCGTATATGACCTTTATTATGTTGAGATGCTTTCCTTCTACACCCATTTTATTGAGTGTTTTAATCATAAATGGGGACTTCCAGTCAAGATAGATTTGAAGGTAGATATGCTTCACTTCCTTGCACAACCAAAAGAAGAACAACAACCAATTAAAGAAAAAAAAAAGCAACAAGAACTGCCTGAAAATTGAACTGTATGGAGATCCAACAACCAAGAAGTTAAAGAAGAAACGTTCATCCAGATTGGTAGGAAGGGAGGAGATGGGCAGCCAAGAAAGAGACACATGGCAAGGTGGACTGGATGTACAAGACAGCAGTTGGTGGACCAGGTGGTCCCACATTTGTGTGCATATAAACCAGGTGGAACAAGTGGAGAGCAAGACAGACTGCACAACCCAGGGTTCCAACCCAGGAGAAGAAATCCTCAAAACCTCTGGCTACAAAATCCTGTGGGGGTTGCAGCAGTGGGAGAAACTCCCAGTCTCACAAGAGAGTCTTTTGGAGAGGCACACAGGGTTCTAGAATGTACACAAACCACCCACCCGGGAGTCAGCACCAGAAGGGTCCAATTTGCTTGTGGGAAGCAAAGGAGGTGACAGAAAGTGGGGCGAGATCTGAGAAAACACCATTGTTCCCTCTTTGACCCCTCCCCCACATACAGTGCCACAACGTAGCAATGTGGGTTGCCCGGCCCTGGTGAATACTTAAGGCTCCACCCAATACAACATAACACATGTGCCAAGACAAAGAAATATGGCCCAAATAAAAGAACAGATCAAAACTCCAGCCCTGGCTGGTGTGGCTCAGTGGATTGAGAGCCAGCCTGAGAAGCTGAGGGTCACTGGTTTGATTCCCAGTCAGGGCACATGCCTGGGTTGAGGGCCAGGTCCCCATTAGGGGGTTTGTGAGAGGCAACCACACACTGATGTTTCTCTCTCTCTCTTCCTCCCTCCCTTCCTCTCTAAAAATAAATAAATAAAAATCTCTAAAATAAACCTCCAGTGAAAGAACTTAGCGGTGAGGAGATAGACAACCTATCTGATGCAGAGTTCAAAACAATGGTAATCAGGATGCTCACAGAAATGATTGGGTTCAGTCGCAAAAAAAAGGAAGAAGTGAAGGATATACAAAGTGAAATACAGGAAAATATACAGGGAACCAACAGTGAAGGGAAGGAAACTGGGACTCAAATCAATGATTTGGAACAAAAGGGAGAAATAAACTTTCAAAAAGAACAGAATGAAGAAAAAAGAATTCAAAAATGTAAGGAGAGGCTAGGGACCTCTGGGACAACTTTAAATGTTCCAACATCCAAATCATAGGGGTGCCAGAAGGAGAAGAGGAAGATCAAGAAATTGAAAATGTATTGGAAAAAATAATGAAGGAAAACTTCTCCAATCTGGCAAAGGAACTAGAAATGGAAGTCCAAGAAGCTCAAAGAGTCCCAAAGAATTTGGACCCAAGAAAGCACACACCAAGGCACATCATAATTAAATTGCCCAAGATTAAAGATAAGGAGAGAATCTTTAAAAAACCCACATCTTATTTATTTATCCTTAGAGAGAGGGGTAGGCAGGGAGAAAGAGAGGGAAGGAAACCTGAATTTATGGTTGCCTGTCACGCACCCTCATCTGAGAACTGGCCCACACCCCAGGCATGTGCCCCAGCCAGGAATTGAACCGGTGAACCCCTGGTTCACAGGCTGGCACCCAATCCGCTGAACCATATGATCCAGGGCTAAATGGTTGTATAAAAAGAACCATTCTTTGTCATTTTTCATGTAAATAGTTGACAGTTACACAACCGGACTTTTATTTTGTATTATATAATTACTTCATAATTTATATCTAGATGTGTAAATATGACTAGAGATGGAATGCAAATGATTATTATAATATCAATGATTACAAAAGGAAATTCAACTTTACATTTTAAAATCAATTTTCTATCTTTATTGAGTTGCAATTAACAGCCAAGGAAATGTATAAATTTAAGGTGTACAACATGATGATTTGATATATGTATATATTGTGAAGTGATAACCACAATAAAGTTAGTAAACATATTCATCACCTCACATAGTCACTTGTGTGTGTGTGCTGAGAACATTTAAGATCTATCATCTTTGTAAATTTCAAGTATATGATACAGTACTGTTAACCATATACACCATACTATACATCATTTCCCAAATTTATTCATGTTATAACTGAAAATTTTTATTCTTTGACCAACATCTCCTCATTGCTAACACCCCCAACTGACCACTACCTTCTATTCTGTTTCTATTAATTCAACATAAGTGAGATGGTACAGCATTTGCCTTATTCTGTCTGAATTATTTCACTTAGCATAATTCCCTCAAGGTTTATTCACATTGTCATAAATGACAGTATTTCCTTCTCTTTAGGAGTGAATAATATTTCATTGTATACATATACCACATTTTCTTTATCCATTCATTTGCTGACAGACACTTAGGATGTTTCCAAGTCTTAGTTATTGTGAATAATGCTGAATTGAACATGGGAGTGCAGATATCTTTTTGAGAAAGTGATCTTGTTTCTTTCATATATATATATCTACATCTATATATAGATATATATCTACATACATAGGAATATGTACATCTGTCTGTGTGCATGTACATATACATATCAACAGTGAGACTGTTGAATCATACAGTAGCATTATTTTTTTTTTTGAGGTACCTCCATACTGTTTTCCATAGTGGCTGTACCAATTTGTGTTCCCAACAACAGTAAACAGTCTCTTTTCTTCAGTCCTCTTCAGCACCTGCTATTTCTTATTGTCTTCCTTTGTGATTTGATGACTTTTTGTGATGGTATGCTTTGATTCCTTTTTCCTAATCTTTTCTTTAGCCTCTAAAGGTTTTTCCTGTGTTGTTACCATGAAGCCTATGTAAAATATTTTATTATAACATCCTATTTTAAGCTGATAACAACTTAACTTTGATAGCATACAATAACTGTATACTTTGACTTCTCCCTTTCATATTTTCAGTTATTGATGAAATAATTTATATCTTTTTAATACTGTGTATCTAACAACAAATTATTGTAATTATAGTTATTTTAATACCTATATTTTTTGCCTTTAATACTAGAGTTGAGAGTCATTTATATACCACTATTACAATATTAGAAATCTGACTCTGATTATATACTTATTTTTACCAGTGAGTTTTGTATACTCATATGCTTTTACATTGTTTTTATAAAATAAATTTTATTTTTATTTTTTTGCTTGCTTTTAATTTTTTAAAATTTTTATTGTTATTCAATTACAGTTGTCTGCATTTTCTCCCCACCCCAGCCAAACCCACCACCCTCCGCCACCTCCACCCTCCCCCTTGATTTTGTCCATGTGTCCTTTATAGTAGTTCCTGTGAACCCCTCTCCTCACTGTCCCCTCCCCACTCTGCCCTGGCTATTGTTAGATTGTTCTTAACTTCAGTGTCTCTGGTTATATTTTGTTTGCTTTTTTCTCTTGTTAATGAAAATCTTCCATGTGTCCTTTATAGTAGTTCCTGTAATCCCCTCTACCAAGGGGGAGGGTGGAGAGGGGGGAGGGAGGTGGGTTCACCTGGGGTGGGGTGGAGGGATGGGGAGAAAAGGCATACAACTGTAATTGAATAACAATTAAAAAAAAAAAAGAAGAAGTGCAAAAAGAAAATCTTCCACTGCAGCTGGAAGAACTCTCTTTACCATTTCTTGTAAGGCAGGTCTAGTGATGATTAACTCAGCTTTTGTTTGTTAGGGATATTCTTTATCTTTCCTTAATTTCTGAAAGATAACTCTTCCAGGTATAGTTTTTGAGGTTGGCAACTACCCCCTCCCCACAAAATGTTTTAAATGTATCATTGTACTCTATCCTAGACTGCAAGGTTTCTGCTGAGAATCTGCTCTTATGGAGGGCAGTATTATTGGGGGGCTGCTCTTTTATGTGACAAATCTCTTTTCTCTTGCTACCATATTTTGCCACATATAATGCACTCCTGTGTATAGTGTGTACCCACGTTTTTGGCCCAAACTTTCAGGAAAAAATCTTTCTTTTTAATTTTTAAAATGCAATTATTTATTTATTAACATTTAGAAACAAAACTGATTATCGTATTCCAGGGTGTTATTTTGCATATGGATATCATTATTGATTTCTAGAGTTACACTTTTAATGCATAAGCATAAATAAAACAGATATGGAATTAGTACTACCCATGTATAACATGCATCTGTATTTTCTTCTCAAAAATTTGGGCAAAAGTGTTCATTATACATGGCAAAATGCAGCACTTTCAAGATTATCTCTTTGTCCTTGACTTTTGACAATTTAATATGTCTTGGTGGAGCTGTATTTGGGATTATCTGAATTCTTTGAAAAACATTTGACATACCTACATTTCTTGAGCATCAGTTATTGGACCTTTATTAGTTTCTTTCTTGGGTGTAATGTTTTTGATTCTTTGTGAACCTTGTATCCTTGCACATTTTAGCAAGCATTCTTTTTCCAGCTTTTATAGATATCTTTTGGCAAGGAAAGACCATCACCATTGTCTCAACCTGAAGTTCTGGATGGCCAACTGGTAGTCTCTGTGGGAAGGTGGGGTTTACTGTCAGAGTCTCTATTTGAGTGAGGTCACCGTCCAGATTCTGAGGCCCAAAGGAGCCACTGGTTGGGTTCCACAGTCAAGCAGCTCTGTCAGCTGGTCTCCATGGTCATGTGGGGCCATTGGCTGGGTTCTGCAATTGCCTCTGGTCAAGCAGGGTCACTAGCTGTGTTCCCCAGTCAGGTAGGTGCTGCTGGCTTGACTCTGAATGGAGGCAGGGAACCAGGCTGTGCTTTGAGATCCTGTTAGCTGCTGGCTGCACTCGAGTTGGGTAGGTTTTGCTGACTGGGTTCGCTGCCTGGTCAAGGCTGCAGGCTGTCATTAGCCATCAAGCAGAGCTATATGCTAGGCTCTGTAGCCAGGCAGGTCTGTAAACTGGACTCCAAGGCTTTGCAGGGTCACTCTTTGGGCTTCCTGTGGTTAGACAGGCCCAGAAGTGATATTCTGCAGCTGGATGAGGCTGCTGGCTTGCCACCCTCTCTGGATAGGGCTATATATAGGATGAGTTCCATGGCTGGGCCACACTGCTGGCTGAGAACCCAGTCTGGGCAGAACTGCTTACGTATGCCCTGGCTAGAAGAAACCACTGGCTCCACTCTATAGGTGAGCAGAACTGCTGAGAAATGCTGGCTATGCTTCTGATCAGGGACCACTGCCATCAGGTACACAGTCCACCAAGACCCACATGCTGGTTGCTATGAGCCCCACATCTCTTCCTTATTTCTAGGTGATCCCAGGTTGTTTAAACTTCCTGATTCTCCCAGTGTTCTTCATGAGGCAACATAGGAGTGGGTCCTGTAGGAAGTTTTCTGAGTGCTGGGGAACTTGGATGTTTGCATTGGGGTCCCTTTTCCCCACTGGAGAATCCTCTTGGTGCTTCAGCCTCACTTCCAGGTTCTGGGATTTTCACAAAGGCATTCTTATGTGTGGATACTTGCTAGTTGGTCTTTCTGTGAGAGAAACTAAAGTCATAAACCTTTTCTTCTGTCATCTTGCTGATTTTACTCCACCAATCAGACTTTCTAGTATCCAGGGGGAAGGAACTAACTTCTAAATAATTGCTTGAATCTACTACATGTTGCATATTTGCATTCTTTCCTTCATTTCCTTAAAGAAAAACATATACAGCTTTGTGAATATTCATATTTTTCACTTTACAATATGTGCTTTTAGTGGATCGGTATTCAATAGACTAAAATAACTATATTCTTTCAATAATTTTAAATAATATCTATTACTTGACTACTATACTAACAATTTTTTTAAAATTTTTATTGTTATTCAATTACAGTTGTATGCCTTTTCTCCCCATCTCTCCACCCCACCCCCCAGGTGAACTCACCTCCCTCCCCCACCTCCACCCTCCCCCTTGGTTTTGTCCATGTGTCCTTTATAGAAGTTCCTGTAATCCCCTCTTCCCACTGTCCCCGCCCCCACACCCCCAACCCCGCCCTGGCTATTGTTAGATTGTCCTTAACTTCAATGTCTCTGGTTATATTTTGTTTGCTTTTTTCTTCTATTGATTATGTTCCAGTTAAAGGTGAGATCATATGGTATTTGTCTCTCACCTCCTGGCTTATTTCACTTAGCATAATGCTCTCCAGTTTCATCCATGCTGTTGCAAAGGGTATAAGCTCCTTCCTTCTCTCTGCTGCGTAGAATTCCATTGTGTAAATATACCATAGTTTTTGGATCCACTCACTTGCTGATGGGCACTTCGGTTGCTTCCAGTACTTGGCTATTGTAAATTGTGCTGCTATGAACATTGGGGTGCACAGGTTCTTTTGGATTGGTGTTTCAGTGTTCTTAGGGTATAATCCCAGCAGCAGAATTGCTGGGTCAAAGGGCAGTTCCATTTTTAGTTTTCTGAGGAAATTCCATACTGTTTTCCACAGTGGCCTCACCAGTCTGCATTCCCACCAACAGTGCACTAGGGTTCCCTTTTCTCCGCATCCTCTCGACATTTGTTTGTGGATTTGTTTATGTTGGCCACTCTGACTGGTGTGAGATGATACCACATTGTGGTTTTGATTTACATCTCTCTGATGGCTAGTGATGCTGAGCATCTTTTCATATGTCTCTGGGCCCTCTGTATGTCTTCCTTGGAGAAGTGTCTGTTCAAGTCCTTTGCCCATTTTTTAATTGGGTTGTTTGTCTTCCTGGAGTGGAGTCCTGTGAGTTCTTTATATATTTTGGAGATCAGGCCCTTGTCTGAGGTATCATTGGCAAATATGTTTTCCCATACTGTTGGTTCTCTTTGTAATTTGGTGCTGTTTTCTTTAGCCCTGCAGAAGCTTTTTATTTTGATGAGGTCCCACTTGTTTATTCTTTCCTTTATGTCCCTTGCTTTAGGGGATGTGTCTGTGAGGATGTTGCTGCGTGGAATGTCTGAGATTTTCCTGCCAATGTGTTTCTCAAGGACTTTTATGGTGTTATGACTTATATTTAAGTCTTTTATCCATTTTGAGTTTATTTTCGTGTATGGCGTAAGTTGGTGAACGAGTTTCATTTTTTTGCACGAAGCTGTCCAGATCTCCCAACACCATTTGTTGAGGAGGCTGTTTTTGCTCCATTTTATGCTCCTGACTCCTTTGTCAAATATTAATTGACCGTAAAGACTTGAGTTTATTTCTGGGCTCTCTGTTCTGTTCCATTGGTCTATGTGCCTGTTTTTATGCCAATACCAGGCTGTTTTGATTACAGTGGCCTTGTAATACAGTTTGATATCAGGTATTGTGATCCCTCCTGCTTTGTTCTTCTTTCTCAAAATTGCTGCAGCTATTCGGGGTCGCTTATGGTTCCACATGAATTTCTGAAATGTTTGTTCTATATCTGTGAAATATGTCATGGGTACTCTAATAGGGATTGCATTGAATCTATAAATTGCTTTGGGTAGTATGGCCATTTTCATGATGTTGATTCTTCCAATCCATGAGCATGGTACAGGCTTCCATTTGTTTGTGTCTTCCTTAATTTCTTTCTTTAGTGTTGTGTAGTTTTCTGAGTACAGGTCTTTTACCTCCTTGGTTAGGTTGATTCCTAGGTACTTTATTTTTCTTGTTGCTATATCAAATGGGATTTTTTTCCTGATTTCTGTTTCTGCAGTTTCATTGCTGGTGTACAGGAATGCCTTTGATTTCTGGGTATTGACTCTGTATCCAGCTGTTTTGCCAAATTCATTTATTAGGTCGAGTAGTTTTTGAGTGGAGACTATAGGGTTTTCCATGTACACTATCATGTCGTCTGCAAACAGTGACAGTTTCATTTCCTCCTTTCCAATTTGGATGCCTTTTATTGCTTTTTCTTGTCTGATTGCTGTGGCTAGGACTTCCAGTACTATGTTGAATAGGAGTGGTGAGAGAGGGCATCCTTGTCTTGTTCCTGATCTTAGTGGGAAAGCTCTAAGTTTTTGTCCATTGAGTGTGATGTTGGCTGTAGGTCTCTCATATATGGCCTTTATTATGTTGAGGACTGCTCCCTTTATTCCCACTTTGCTGAGTGTTTTTATCAGAAATGGGTGCTGTATCTTATCGAATGCTTTTTCTGCATCTATTGATATGATCATGTGATTTTTGTCTTTGCTGTTGTTGATGTGATGTATTATTTTTATTGATTTGCGAATATTGTACCATCCTTGCATCCCTGGGATGAATCCCAATTGGTCATGGTGGATGATCTTTTTAATATATTGCTGGATGCAGTTTGCTAATATTTTGTTGAGGATTTTAGCGTCTTGTTCATCAGCGATATTGGCCTGAAGTTTTCTTTCTTTGTTGTGTGTTTATCTGGTTTTGGATTAGGATGATGTTGGCTTCATAAAAAGAGTTTGGGAGTCTTCCATCAGTTTGGATTTTTTCGAATAGTCTGTGAAGGATAGGGGTTAGCTCTTCCTTAAATGCTTTGTAGAATTCCCCTGTGAAACCATCTGGTCCAGGGCTTTTGTGTAATGGGAGTTTTTTGATGACTGCTTCAATTTCATTTGCTGTTATTGGTCTGTTCAGGTTTTCTGCTTCTTCTTCATTCAGTTTTGGAAGATTATATTTTTCTAGAAATGTGTCCATTTCATCTAGGTTTTCAAATTTCTTAGCATACAGTTCTTCATTGTAATTTCTTACAATCCTTTGTATTTCTGTGGTATCAGTTGTAATCTCTCCTCTTTCATTTCTAATTCTGTTTATTTGGATCCTCTCTCTTTTCTTCTTAATGAGCCTACTTAAAGGCTTGTCGATTTTGTTTATCTTTTCAAAAAACCAACTCCTGGATTCATTGATCCTTACAATTGTGCTTTTAGTCTCTATGTCATTTAGTTCTGCTCTGATCTTGGTTATTTCCTTCCTTCTGCTTGCTTCGGGCTGTCTTTTTGTTGTTGCTCCAGTTCTTGTAGGCATAGGGTTAGGTTGTTTGTTTGAACTGTTTCTAACTTCTTAAGGTAGGCCTGTATTGCTATGAACTTCCCTCTCAGGACTGCCTTTGCTGTGTCCCATAGGTTTTGGGTTGTTGTGAGTTCGATTTCATTTGTTTCCAGGAAGTTTTTGATTTCTTCCCTAATCTCGTTCTTGACCCATTCATTGTTTAATAGCATGCTATTCAGTCTCCATGATTTTGAGTGTTTTCGGTGTTTTCCTTTGGGGTTGGTTTCTAGTTTCAGTCCCTTGTGGTCAGAGAAAATGCTTGATATGATTTCAATTTTCTTGAATTTGTTGAGGCTTGCTTTGTGTCCTATCATGTGGTCTATCTTTGAAAAAGTTTCATGGACACTTGAAAAGAATGTGTATTTTGCTTCTTTGGGATGAAAAGCTCTGTATATATCAGTTAAGTCCATTTCCTCTAGGGTATTGTTAAGTGACACAATATCTTTGTTGATATTTTGTTTGGAAGACCTGTCCATTTTTGATAGTGGGGTGTTAAAATCCCCTACTATAATTGTGTTGCTGTCAATATCTTTCTTGAAATCCTCCAAGATTTTCTTTATGTATTTGGGTGCTCCTATGTTGGGCGCATAGATATTTACAATGTTTATGTCTTCTTGGTGGATTCTTCCTTTGAGTATTATGAAGTGACCTTCTGGGTCTCTCTTTATGGCCCTTCTTTGGAAGTCAATTTTGTCTGATATGAGTATTGCTACCCTGGCTTTTTTTTCCTGTCCGTTTGCTTGGAAAATTTGTTTCCAGCCCTTCACTTTCAGTCTGTGTAAGTCTTTTGTCCTGAGATGGGTCTCTTGTAGGCAGCATATGTGTGGGTCATGTTTTCTTATCCATTCAGCTGTTCTATGTCTTTTGATTGGAGCATTTAACCATTTACGTTTAAGGTTATTATCGATAGGTAGTTATTCATTGCCATTATTTCCTACCTGTGTTCCTCTGTCTTTCTCTTTTCCTTCCTTTCCTTAAAGCAGTCCCTTTAGCATCTCTTGCAGAGCTGGTTTGGTGGAGCTGTATTCTTTTAGACTTCTTTTGTCTGGGAAACTCTTTATTTGGCCTTCTTTCTTGATTGAGAGCCTTGCTGGGTAAAGTAGCCTTGGTTGCAGGCCTCTGGTTCTCATTACTTGGAATATTTTTTGCCATTCTCTTCTGGCTTGGAGCGTTTCCATTGAGAAGTCAGTTGCTAATCTTATTGGGGCTCCCTTGTATGTTACTTCCTTTTTCTCCCTTGCTGCCTTTAAGATCCTCTCTTTGTCTTGGAAATTTGCCATTTTAATTATGATGTGTCTTGCAGTGGGTCTCTTTGGGTTCCTCTTGTTTGGGACTCTCTGTGATTCCTGGATTTGGGTGACTTTTCTCTCCTCAGATTAGGGAAATTTTCCATCATTACTTTTTCAAACAGGTTTTCTATCCCTTGCTCTTCTTCTTCTCCTTCTGGTATTCCTATTATACGGATATTGTTTCATGTTGTCCTGCATTTCCCTTATTGCCTCTTCATTCTTTCTGAGCCTCTTTTCCTTTTCTTGCTCTTTCTGGGTGTTTTTTTCTACTTTGTCCTCCAGCTCGCTGATCCGATCCTCTGCTTCATCAAGTCTGATTTTTATTCCTTCTACTGTGTTCTTCAATTCAAAATTGTATTCTTCATTTCCTCTTGGCTCTTGTTGATATTTTCTATTTCCTTTTTCATGTTGATATAGTTTGCAGTGAGTTCATTGTAGTTTCCTTGTAGTTTCTGGTAGTTCTCTTTGAGCTCAGAGAGCTCAGTGAGATTCCTGATGACCATTGCTTTGAACTCAGTATCTGATAGTTGACTTGCCTCTTTTTCAGTTAGCATTCTTTCTGAGACTTCCTCCTTTCCTTTCATTTGGGAATTGTTTCTTTGTCTTCCCATTGTTTGTGAGACTCTTCTTGTTGGACTCTGCTTCTTAAATTGCTCTCTTCTGACTCCCTGGGTATATGGTATGAACTTCTATGGTAGAATGCCAATGGGATTCGGTGGTGCTGTCTCCTTAATCTCCTGTGCTCACTGGTCTTGAGCTGACGTTTATGGGTGTAACACGGTCTAACTCTAGTCTTTTCAGCACTCCAGGTTTTGTTGTCTCACCTGTGGGAAAAAGAGAAAGGGGCGAAGAAAGAAAAAAAAAGATGGGAAGGAGGGAAAAAGGAAATAGAAAAGGAGGAAAGGAAGGAAGGAGGGAAGAAGGAATAAAGAAAGATCGGAGGCAAGATAAGAAGGAATTTTAACAAAAATTAAAACATAGAAATAGATAAAAGAAGGCAGGAAGAAGACATAAAAATGGTAAAGGATGGGAGGAAGAAGGAATGAAGGAAAAAAAAAAGTGAGAGGAAGAAGGAATTCAGGGGGAAAGGAGGAAAGGAGAAAAAAAAAATCTTCTGCTGGCTTTAAACCGGTCAGGTTAGTTCTGCTGGTTGTCCTGTCATTGCAATGGGAGGGGGTGGTTGGAAGGATTGGTTTCACTTTTCTCCCTTCCTGGGCCACACTCCTTGCTGTTGTTCAGCCTGCAGTCTCCCCCAACCCTGCAGCTCCCCTCTGCTGGGTGTTGTGCCTTTGTCCTAGTGAGCTAGAAGGCCCTGGAGGGCTCTATGCGCAGGTGTTAGGTAGGCATTGTAGGTGTGGTCCCTGGCAGGCAATCAGGCGGTAGATCAGCCAATCCAGCAGCTTTGTTCTTGGGACGCTGCAAGCAGCGGCTCCAGCAGCTTTGGCTTGGGACTCGGGCACGCGCAGCAGGGGGATCCAGCCGCTCTGGGTTTGGGAAGCTCTCAAGTGGCTTTGTGCTAGGAGCGCGCAGCCGGCTGATTTAGCCGCCCTGGGCTTGAGTCTCTGGGGCGGGCGGGGCCGCCCTGTGACTGAATCACGCAGCACTCGGGTACGAGGTTTTGGGCCTGTGGGTGGAGCAGCTAACCTCTGCTCCAGATGCTCTCGGAGGTTTTAGGTGTGGGCGCCCCTCCGGGGTTTCATGTGTGTGCCCCCAGTTGCCTAATCGCTTGCGCGCAACCGGGCCTCAGGTGAGCGCCAGGGCTGCTTATCTGGCGCTTGCAGTCCAGGGGCGGAGGGGGGAGGGGCGCCAGGGGCCATGGCTGCTGCCGAGAGTTCTCTAACTAGCCCCTGAGTGTCTCTATTTTCTTTTTCTTTTTGAGAAGTTCCTCCTATTCAAGCCCCCTGGTCCAATCAAGCACCTGGCTGCTCACAGCTCAGCCTGGCCCTCTCCCAAGACTCCTGCAGCAGCCCCTGTGCCTGGGCTGGCGCTTCTGCCGCCTTTGTACCGCGAGGTCCCGGGTCCCGGGGACCTTATCGTCCTTAAGCACTCTTCTTACCATCAGATCTTTCAATGTCCTCTATCTTTGGTCTCTGATCTTCATATATGCTGGAATACTGTTGGCTGTTCGCTGTGCTCCTCAGATCAGCTAGGTATTTCCCTGGCGTTGAGGGGAAGTGGACTCTGCTCCCACGTATGTTGCCTCCATCTTCCCAGTCCTCCCAGAAATTTTTTATACTCAGATAATCTATTACATTTTTATTTTAATTAATTAATTTATTTATTTTTCTGTTTAATTAATTAATCAATTAATTTTTATTGTTATTCAATTACAGTTGTATGCCTTTTCTTTTAAAAAAAATTTTTATTGTTATTCAATTACAGTTGTATGCCTTTTCTCCCCATCCCTCCACCCCACCCCAGCTGAACCCACCTCCCTCCCCCACCTCCACCCTCCCCCTTGGTTTTGTCCATGTGTCCTTTATAGTAGTTCCTGTAATCCCCTCTTCCCACTGTCCCCGCCACCCCCCCCCCCACCCTGGCTATTGTTAGATTGTTCTTAACTTCAATGTCTCTGGTTATATTTTGTTTGCTTTTTTCTTCTATTGATTATGTTCCAGTTAAAGGTGAGATCATATGGTATTTGTCCCTCACCTCCTGGCTTATTTCACTTAGCATAATGCTCTCCAGTTTCATCCATGCTGTTGCAAAGGGTATAAGCTCCTTCCTTCTCTCTGCTGCATAGAATTCCATTGTGTAAATATACCATAGTTTTTGGATCCACTCACTTGCTGATGGGCACTTCGGTTGCTTCCAGTACTTGGCTATTGTAAATTGTGCTGCTACGAACATTGGGGTGCACAGGTTCTTTTGGATTGGTGTTTCAGTGTTCTTAGGGTATAATCCCAGCAGCAGAATTGCTGGGTCAAAGGGCAGTTCCATTTTTAGTTTTCTGAGGAAATTCCATACTGTTTTCCACAGTGGCCTCACCAGTCTGCATTCCCACCAACAGTGCACTAGGGTTCCCTTTTCTCCGCATCCTCTCCAACATTTGTTTGTGGATTTGTTTATGTTGGCCACTCTGACTGGTGTGATATGGTACCTCATTGTGGTTTTGATTTGCATCTCTCTGATGGCTAGTGATGCTGAGCATCTTTTCATATGTCTCTGGGCCCTCTGTATGTCTTCCTTGGAGAAGTGTCTGTTCAAGTCCTTTGCCCATTTTTTAATTGGGTTGTTTGTCTTCCTGGAGTGGAGTCCTGTGAGTTCTTTATATATTTTGGAGATCAGGCCCTTGTCTGAGGTATCATTGGCAAATATGTTTTCCCATACTGTTGGTTCTCTTTGTAATTTGGTGCTGTTTTCTTTAGCCCTGCAAAAGCTTTTTATTTTGATGAGGTCCCATTTGTTTATTCTTTCCTTTATGTCCCTTGCTTTAGGGGATGTGTCTGTGAGGATGTTGCTGCGTGGAATGTCTGAGATTTTCCTGCCAATGTTTTCCTCAAGGACTTTTATGGCGTCACGACTTATATTTAAGTCTTTTACCGATCTTGAATTTATTTTTGTGTATGGTGTAAGTTGGTGATCGAGTTTCATTGTTTTTGCATGTAGCTGTCCAGATCTCCCAACACCATTTGTTGAAGAGGCTATTTTTGCTCCATTTTATGCTCCTGCCTCCTTTGTCAAATATTAATTGACCGTAAAGACTTGAGTTTATTTCTGGGCTCTCTGTTCTGTTCCATTGGTCTATGTGCCTGTATTTATGCCAGTACCAGGCTGTTTTGATTACAGTGGCCTTGTAATACAGTTTGATATCAGGTATTGTGATCCCTCCTGCTTTGTTCTTTTTTTCTCAAAATTGCTGCAGCTATTTGGGGTCTTTTATGGTTCCATATGAATTTCTGAAATGTTTGTTCTATATGTGTGAAATATGTCATAGGTACTTTAATAGTGATTGCATTGAATCTATAAATCGCTTTGGGTAGTATGGCCATTTTAATGATGTTGATTCTTCCAATCCATGAGCATGGTACATGCTTCCATTTGTTTGTGTCTTCCTTAATTTCTTTCTTCAGTGTTGTGTGGTTTTCTGAGTACAGGTCTTTTACCTCCTTGGTTAGGTTGATTCCTCGGTGCTTTATTTTTCTTGTTGCTATATCAAATGGGATTTTGTTCCTGATTTCTGTTTCTGCAGTTTCGTTGTTGGTGTACAGGAATGCCTTTGATTTCTGAGTATTGACTTTGTATCCAGCTGTTTTGCCAAATTCATGTATTAGGTCGAGTAGTTTTTGGTGGAGTCTATAGAATTTTCCATGTACACTATCATGTCATCCACAAACAGTGACAGTTTCATTTCCTCCTTTCCAATTTGAATGCCTTTTATTGCTTTTTCTTGTCTGATTGCTGTGGCTGGGACTTCCAGTACTATGTTGAGTAGGAGTGGTGAGAGAGGGCATCCTTGTCTTATTCCTGATCTTAGTGGGAATGCTCTAAGTTTTTGTCCATTGAGTATGATGTTGGCTGTAGGTCTCTCATATATGGCCTCTATGATGTTGAGGACTGCTCCCTTTATTCCCACTTTGCTGAAGGTTTTTATCATAAATGGGTGCTGTATCTTATCAAATGCTTTTTCCGCATCTATTGATGTGATAAAGTGGTTTTTGTCTTTGCTTTTGTTTATGTGGTGTATTATTTTTATTGATTTGCGAATATTGTACCATCCTTGCATCCCTGGGATGAATCCCACTTGATCATGGTGTATGATCTTTGTAATATATTGCTGGATGCAGTTTGCCAATATTTTGTTGAGGATTTTAGCATCTATGTTCCTCAGTGATATTGGCCTGAAGTTTTCTTTCTTTGTTATGTCTCTATCTGGTTTTGGGATTAGGATGATGTTGGCTTCGTAAAACGAGTTTGGGAGTCTTCCATCTTCTTGAAGTTTTTGAAATAATCTGTGGAGGACGGAGGTTAGCTCCCACTTAAATGCTCTGTAGAATTCTCCTGTGAAACCGTCTGGTCCAGGGTTTTTGTGTGTTGGAAGCTTTTTGATTACTGTTTCAATTTCATCAGGTGTTACTGGTCTGTTCAGGCTTTGTGCTTTTTCCTCATTGAGTTTTGGAAGGTTATATTTTTCTAGAAATTTGTCCATTTCATCTAGGTTTTCAAATTTTCTGGCATACAGTTCTTCATAGTAATTTCTTACAATCCTTTTTATTTTATACTAAGAAATTTTTGAATGATTAAAATAAGATCTACCACTCTTTAAATAATAATAATAATAATAATAATAATAATAATAATAATAGAGAAAGCTCTTCAATAGGAATAGACATAATCAAATGGTCATGACTTTAGGAAGTTTATACTTTTGTTAGAGTGAAAAAACAGATACACTTCAAATTAAATAGCAATTAAGGACAATAGTATTAGAAATGTCTGAGTGCTATATAAATTTATACTTTTTATAAGCTACTTTTGAAATTTAATTCCTCTCTCATGTTAAGCTTTGGGATATATTGATTCTGAAAGCTATTCATATTTTGCAACTGCATTACCTACTGACCTTTCTACCAAAAATAACATAAAAGAGATTCAGAGCCTAGCTAAAAAATACAAAGAACAAAGAAGAAAGAGAAAAAGTATATTAGCCTTTTGTAATTAGAACAATGTACAATAAAAAAATAAGGTGAGCTTTTATATGAGTAGACAAAATTCTCAGGGTAGGTCTAGTTCCTAAATAATAGCTACCATATATTGATTGCAATCAATGAACTCAGTGTAATAAGTATCATCTTAAATGCATTACCTTATTTAATGCTAATAACATCACATATCGTTAGTCCCATTTTTTTCTGATGTGTAAATATTCACTATAGGCAGGTTCACACAGCTTGGAAGGCATGGAGTCAGGCTTTCAAGTGAGGACTATTTGACACAGAACCCCAAATGTTTCATTGCTTTCTTATTTTATTTTAAAAACATATTTAATTGTACTTTTCCATTATCAAACTCATGGAAAGGGAGAATATATTTGCCAATACATTTGATAAGGTGTTAATATCCAAAATTTATAAAGAACTTATAAAACTCAACACTAAAGAAACCCCCCAAACAATCCAATTAAAAAATGAGCAAAGGACCATAACAGATACTTCTCCAAAGAGGATGTATGGATGCTCAATAGACATATGAAAAAATGCTCAACATCACTAATCGTCAGAGAGATACAAATTAAAGAGATATCACCTCACAAGAGATATCACCTCATACCTGTCAGGACATCTATCATGAATAAATCAACAAACAACAAGTGCTGGGAAGGTTGTGGAGAAAACAGAACACTCATTCACTGTTGGTGGTAACGCAGACTGGTGCAGCCACTGTGGAGAGCAGTATGGAGTTTTCTCAAACAACTAAAAAGGAACTGCCTTTTGACCCAGTGATCCTCAAACCAAGAATCCTCAAACACTAATTTGAAAGAATGTATGCACCCCTATGTTCATTGCAGTGTTATTTACAATAGCCAAGATCTAGAAACAATCCACGTGCCCATCAGTAGGTGAGCGGATTAAAAAGCTTTTGTACATTTATGTAATAATAGAATCCTACTTGGCTGTAAAAAAGAAGGAAATCTTACCCTTTGGGACAGCATGGATGGACTGCAGATTATTATGCTAAATGAAATAAGCCAGTCAGAGAAAGACAAACACTATATGATCTCACTTATATGTAGAATCTAATAAACAAAATAAACTAATGAACAAAATATAAACAGAGCCATAGATACATGGAACAAACTGACAACTATCAGAGGGGAAGGGTTTTGAGAGGCTGGATGTAAGAAGGTGAGGGGATTAAGCAAAAATATATACACATACACATATATAAAACACATAAACACAGACAACAGTGTAGTGATGGCCAGAGGGAAAGGGGGGTGGGGTAGGTGGAGGTAGGCAAAGTGGGGATAAAATGGATATGGGAAAAGACTTTGCTGTGAAGGATGGGGGCAGGATGCAGTATGCAGATGATGTTCTATTGTTGTGGACACTTGAAACCTGTATGGTTCTGTGAATCAATGTAACCCCAATAAATTCAATTTTTTAAATAAGCTGTGGTATAGTTACATAATGGAATACTACTCAGCCATATAAAAGAAGGAAATCTTACCTTTTCTGACAGACTGGATAGACCTAGAGACTATTATGCTAAGTGAAATAAGCCAGTCAGAGTAAGACAAGTACCATATGATTTCACTCATATGTGGAAACTAGTGAACATAATAGACTAACAATATAGAAACAGACTCAGAGAGAACAGAGTGACAGCTGTCATAGGGAAGGGGAGTTGCAGGGCTGAATGAAAAAGGTGAAGAGGCTTTCTGCCGGTGGACGCCGCTGAGTAAGCATTGTTGAAGTTCTCTCTCCTGCAGTCATCATGTCTAAGTCAGAGTCTCCCAAAGAGCTGGAACAGCTACGGAAGCTCTTTATCAGAGGTTTGAGGTTTGAAACAACAGATAAGAGTCTGAGGAGCCATGTTGAGCAATGGGGAACGCTCACAGACTGTGTGGTGATGAGAGATCCGAACACCAACGCTCCAGAGGCTTTGGGTTTGTCACATACGCTACTGTGGAAGAGGTGGATGCAGCAATGAATGCAAGGCCATGTGAGGCAGGTGGAAGAGTTGTGGAACCAAAGAGGGCTGTCTCAAGAGAAGATTCTCAAAGACCGAGTGCCCACTTAACTGTGAAAAAGTTTTGTCAGTCGTATTAAAGAAGACACTGAAGAACATGAAGTAAGAGATTATTTTGAACAGTATGGGAAAATTGAAGTGATTGAAATCATGACTGACTGAGGCAGTGGCCAAAAGAGAGGCTTTGTTTTTGTGACCTTGGATGACCATGACTCTGTAGACAAGATTGTCATTCAGAAATACCATACTGTAAATGGCCACAACTGTGAAGTAAGGAAAGCCCTATTTAAGCAAGAGATGGCTAGTGCTTCATCCAGCCAAACAGGTCGAAGTGGTTCTGGAAACTTTGGAGGTGGTCGTGGAGGTGGTTTTGGTGGGGATGACAACTTTGGTCATGGAGGAAACTTCAGTGGTCGAGGTGGCTTTGGTGGTAGCCGTGGTGGTGGTGGATATGGTGGCTGTGGGGATGGCTATAATGGATTTGGTAATGATGAAAGCAATTTTGGAGGTGGCAAAAGCTACAATGATTTTGGCAATTACAACAATCAATCTTCAAATTTTGGACCCATGAAAGGAGGAAACTTTGGAGGCAGAAGCTCTGGCCCCTATGGTGGTGGAGGCCAATACTTTGCCAAACCACAACACCAAGGTGGCTGTGGTGGTTCCAGCAGCAGCAGTAGCTATGGCAGTGGCAGAAGGTTTTAATTACTGCCAGGAAACAAAGCTTAGCAGGAGAGGAGAGCCCGAGAAGTCACAGGGAAGCTACAGGTTACAACAGATTTGTGAACTCAGCCAAGCATATTGGTGGCAGGGCCTAGATGCTGCAAACACATGTTTTACATAATCAACAAAAGAAAAAAGCAAACAAAATATAACCAGAGACATTGAAGTTAAGAACAATCTAACAATCCCAGAGGGGAGTGGGGAGGGGACAGTGGGGAGAGGGGTTTACAGGAACTACTATAAAGGACACATGGACAAAACCAAGGGGGAGGGTGGAGGCGGGGGAGGGAGGTGGGTTCAGCTGGAGTGGGGTGGAGGGATGGGAAGAAAATGTAGACAACTGTAATTGAATAACAATAAAAATTTAAAAAACATGTTTTAGACAATACTCATGTGAATGGGCAAAAAAACCTCGAGGACTGTATTTGTGATTAATTGTATATGAGGGTTTTTTAGTTTCTGTTCTGTGGAAAGTGTAAAGCATTCCAACAAAGGGTTTTTAATGTAGTTTTTTCTTCTTTTTGCACCCATGCTGTTGATTGCTAAATGTAATAGTCTGCTCATGATGCTGAATAAATGTGCCTTTAAAAAAAAATGTGCTGTGTGGAGCTTCCGGCCAAGATGGAGGTGTAGGTAGACACACTGTGCCTACTCACACAACCAAAAGAAGGACAACAACAACTTAAAAACAAAAACCAACCAGAACTGACAGAAAATCAAACTGTATGGAAGTCAGACAACCAAGGAGATAAAGAAGAAAAATTTATCCAGACCGATAGGAGGGGCGGAGATGGGCAGCCGGGGAGGAGAGGACTTGTGGCAAGGCAGCGGCTGGCGAACCCAGCGAGGTGGCAGATTGTGGAATGGGGCAGGCCAGGCTGCAGCTAGCAGACCCCGAGGCCCTACATTCACGCATAGATAAACTGGGTGGGATGGCAGGGGAGCAAAGCAGACTGCACAACCCAGGGCTCAAGCTTGGGGAAATAAAGCCTCAAACCTCTAAGTGAAAACACCTGTGGGGGTTGAGGTGGCAGCAGGAGAAACTCCCAGCCCCACAGGAGAGTTCGTTGGAGAGACCCACAGGGGCCTAGAGCGTGCACAAACCCACCCACTCGGGAATCAGCACCAGAGGGGCCCAGTTTGATTGTGGGTAGCAGAGGGAGTGACTGAAAACCAGCAGAGTGGAGCAAGCGCCATTGCTTCCTCTCGGCCCCTCCCCCACATACAGCGTCACAACGCAGCTACCAGCGTTACCCCACCCTGGTGAGCACCTAAGGCTCTGCCCCTTCCTATAACAGGCACACCAATACAAAAAAAAGTAGCCCAAATGAAAGAACAGATCAAAGCTCCAGAAAAATACAACTAAGCAACAAAGAGATAGCCAACCTATCAGATGCACAGTTAAAGACACTGGTAATCAGGATGCTAAGAGAACTGGTTGAATATTGTTGCAAATTAGATGAAGAAATGAAGGCTATGCTAAGAGAAACAAAGAAAAATGTACAGGGAACCAATAGTGAGGCAAAGGAAACTGGGACTCAAATCAACAGTGTGGACCAGAAGGAAGAAAGAAACATCCAACCAGAAAAGAATGGTATTTGTCCCTCACCGCCTGGCTTATTTCACTTAGCATAATGCTCTCCAGTTTCATCCATGCTGTTGCAAAGGGTATAAGCTCCTTCCTTCTCTCTGCTGCGTAGAATTCCATTGTGTAAATATACCATAGTTTTTTGGATCCACTCGTTTACTGATGGGCACTTCGGTTGCTTCCAGTACTTGGCTATTGTAAATTGTGCTGCTATGAACATTGGGGTGCACAGGTTCTTTTGGATTGGTGTTTCAGTGTTCTTAGGGTATAATCCCAGCAGCGGAATTGCTGGGTCAAAGGGCAGTTCTATTTTTAGTTTTCTGAGGAAATTCCATACTGTTTTCCACAGTGGCCTCACCAGTCTGCATTCCCACCAACAGTGCACTAGGGTTCCCTTTTCTCCGCATCCTCTCCAACATTTGTTTGTGATTTGTTTATGTTGGCTACTCTGACTGGTGTGAGATGGTACCTCATTCTGATTTTAATTTGCATCTCTCTGATGGCTAGTGATGCTGAGCATCTTTTCATATGTCCCTGGGCCCTCTGTATGTCTTCCTTGGAGAAGTGTCTGTTCAAGTCCTTTGCCCATTTTTTAATTGGGTTGTTTGTCTTCCTGGAGTGGAGTCCTGTGAGTTCTTTATATATTTTGGAGATCAGGCCCTTGTCTGAGGTATCATTGGCAAATATGTTTTCCCATACTGTTGGTTCTCTTTGTAATTTGGTGCTGTTTTCTTTAGCCCTGCAGAAGCTTTTTATTTTGATGAGGTCCCATTTGTTTATTCTTTCCTTTATGTCCCTTGCTTTATGGGATGTGTCTGTGAGGATGTTGCTGCGTGGAATGTCTGAGATTTTCCTGTCAATGTTTTTCTCAAGGACTTTTATGGTGTTACGGCTTATATTTAAGTCTTTTATCCATCTTGAGTTTATTTTCGTGTATGGCGTAAGTTGGTGATCGAGTTTCATTTTTTTGCACGTAGCTGTCCAGATCTCCCAACACCATCTGTTGAAGAGGCTGTTTTTGCTCCATTTTATGCTCCTGCCTCCTTTGTCAAATATTAATTGACCGTAAAGACTTGAGTTTATTTCTGGGCTCTCTGTTCTGTTCCATTGGTCTATGTGCCTGTTTTTATGCCAATACCAGGCTGTTTTGATTACAGTGGCCTTGTAATACAGTTTGATATCAGGTATTGTGATTCCTCCTGCTTTGTTCTTCTTTCTCAAAATTGCTGCAGCTATTCGGGGTCGTTTATGGTTCCATATGAATTTCTGAAATGTTTGTTCTATATCTGTGAAATATGTCATGGGCAGTCTAATAGGGATTGCATTGAATCTATAAATCGCTTTGGGTAGTATGGCCATTTTCATGATGTTGATTCTTCCAATCCATGAGCATGGTACATGTTTCCATTTGTTTGTGTCTTCCTTAATTTCTTTCTTCAGTGTTGTGTGGTTTTCTGAGTACAGGTCTTTTACCTCCTTGGTTAGGTTGATTCCTAGGTACTTTATTTTTCTTGTTGCTATATCAAATGGGATTTTGTTCCTGATTTCTGTTTCTGCAGTTTCATGTTGGTGTACAGGAATGCCTTTGATTTCTGGGTATTGACTTTGTATCCAGCTGTTTTGCCAAATTCATTTATTAGGTCGAGTAGTTTTTTGGTGGAGTCTATAGGGTTTTCCATGTACACTGTCATGTCATCTGCAAACAGTGACAGTTTCATTTCCTCCTTTCCAATTTGGATGCCTTTTATTGCTTTTTCTTGTCTGATTGATGTGGCTAGGACTTCCAATACTATGTTGAGTAGGAGTGGTGAGAGAGGGCATCCTTGTCTTGTTCCTGATCTTATTGGGAAAGCTCTAAGTTTTTGTCCATTGAGTGTGATGTTGGCTGTAGGTCTCTCATATATGGCCTTTATTATGTTGAGGACTGCTCCCTTTATTCCCACTTTGCTGAGTGTTTTTATCAGAAATGGGTGCTGTATCTTATCGAATGCTTTTTCTGCATCTATTGATATGATCATGTGATTTTTGTCTTTGCAGTTATTGATGTGATGTATTATATTTATTGATTTGCAAATATTGTACCATCCTTGCATCCCTGGGATGAATCCCACTTGGTCATGGTGGGTGATCTTTTTAATATATTGCTGGATGCGGTTTGCTAATATTTTGTTGAGAATTTTAGCGTCTGTGTTCATCAGCGATATTGGCCTGAAGTTTTCTTTCTTTGTTGTGTCTTTATCTGGTTTTGGGACTAGGATGATGCTGGCTTCATAAAAAGAGTTTGGGAGTCTTCCATCAGTTTGGATTTTTTTGAGTAGTCTGTGAAGGATAGGGGTTAGCTCTTCCTTAAATGCTTTGTAGAATTCTCCTGTGAAACCATCTGGTCCAGGGCTTTTGTGTAATGGGAGTTTTTTGATGACTGCTTCTATTTCGTCTGCTGTTATTGGTCTGTTCAGGTTTTCTGATTCTTCTTCAATCAGTATTGGAAGATTGTATTTTTCTAGAAATGTGTTCATTTCACCTAGTTTTTCTTGGCATACAGTTCTTCATCGTAATTTCTTACAATCCTCTGTATTTCTGTGGTATCTGT
The DNA here is from genome assembly GCF_022682495.2 of Desmodus rotundus. NCBI lineage: Eukaryota > Metazoa > Chordata > Mammalia > Chiroptera > Phyllostomidae > Desmodus > Desmodus rotundus. The sequence goes on from NC_071400.1 coordinate 68,563,176, forward strand.
TGTAATCCGTTCTCTTTCATTTCTAATTGTGTTTATTTGGATCCTCTCTCTTTTTTTCTTGATGAGCCTACTTAAAGGCTTGTCGATTTTGTTTATCTTTTCAGAGAACCAGCTCCTGGATTCAGTGATCCTTAGAATTGTGCTTTTAGTCTCTATGTCATTTAACTCTGCTCTGATCTTGGTTATTTCCTTCCTTCTGCTTGCTCTGGGCTGTCTTTGTTGTTGTTCCTCCAGTTCTTGTAGGCGTAGGGTTAGGTTGTTTGTTTGAAATGTTTCTATCTTCTTAAGGTAGGCCTGTATTGCTGTGAACTTCCCTCTCAGGCTCTCAGGACTGCCTTTGCTGTGTCAACCAACCAGAAAGGAATGAAGAAACAAGAATTCAAAAAAATGAGGAGAGGTCTAGGAACCTCCAGGACATCTTTTAAAACGTTCCAACATCCGAATTATAGGGGTGCCAGAAGGAGAAGAGAAAGAACAAAAAATTGAAAACTTATTTGAACAAATAATCAAGGAGAACTTCCCTAATCTGGCAAAGGAAATAGACTTCCAGGAAGTCCAGGAAGCTCAGAGAGTTCCAAAGAAGCTGGATCCAAGGAGGAACACACCAAGGCACATCATAATTACATTACCCAAGATGAAACAGAAGGAGAGAATCTTAGAAGCAGCAAGAGAAAAGGACAGAGTTACCTACAAAGTTCTTCCCTTAAGACTGTCAGCTGATTTCTCAAAACAGACCTTACAGGCAAGAAGGGGCTGCAAAAAAGTATTCCAAGTCATGAAAGGCAAGGACCTATATCCAAGATTACTCTATCCAGCAAAGCTGTCATTTAGAATGGAAGGGCAGATAAAGTGCTTCTCAGATAAGGTCAAGTTAAAGGAGTTCATCATCGCCAAGCCCTTATTATATGAAATGTTAAAGGGACTTATCTAAGAAAAAGAAGATAAAAAATATGAACAGTAATAATGATAGCAAACTCACAGTTATTAACAACCACACCTAAAACAAAAACAAAAGCAAACTAAGCGAAGAAGTAGAACAGGAACAGAACCACAGAAATGGAGATCACATGAAGGGTTATCAATAGGGGATTGGGAGGGGGAGAGAGGGTGGAAAGGTACAGAGAATAAGTAGCATAAATGGTAGGTAGAAAATAGACAGGGGGAGGGTAAGAATAGTATAGGAAATGTAGAAGCCAAAGAACTTATAAGTATGACCCATGGACATGAACTATAGGGGGGGAATGTGGGAGGGAGGGGGTGGGCAGGATGGAGTGGAGTGAAAGGTGGGGTAAATGGGACAACTGTTATAGCATAATCAATAAATATATTTTTTTAAAAAGGTCTAAAAAATGCTGTGTAAGTTTCGTCTACTTTGAAGCCATCTTTGTAAATTACCCCAACAGTGAGAAGTTAGAATTCCTTCAGGGTGATGCCAGATTCCATTTGAAATTTATTTACAAATAAACCTGCTTGGGCACACATGCCACTGTCTTCAGAAACCTTGGTTAGTTGAATTGATAAATTACTGTGTTGTGACCTGGAGTTCACCTTTAAAATGGTTACCCAAACAGAGTCATTGAGTTTATTTGCTTAATAATGTTTGTTGGCACATCCTATGACATATACTAAATTGAACTATGGGACCACATAAAATTATAGATGGGAATGAAGTTCGTGTATCATCCATTATCATGTGTAATCTATACATGACTTAATATTCTCTTGAATGGAAAAGAAAAGAAAAAGGCGAAGGGATTAATAAAAAGAAAACCTCATAGACAGAGACAACAGTATGTTCATTACCAGAGATGAGGGGAGGTAGAACAGGGAATAGGAGGGAATAAATGGTGTTGGAAGAAGACTTGGGGTGGTGAACACACAATATACAGATGATGTATTACAGAATTTCACAGCCGCAGCCTATATAATTTTATTAACCACTATCACCCCAAAATGTCAATTAAAATAATTTTAAAATAAAAAATAACCTATAGGATGAAAACAATAACATTTGGAAGGCTCTTGCCCTTGTCAGTCAAGATATTATGATGGCTTGGAGAAGAAAAGTGAAAGTGGAGATGGTGAGGAGCAGTCACTTTGGGAAGACATAGTAAAGTTATACCTAAGTTCAGAATAGAATTAGAGAAGTCAACGTTGGTCTGAGCAAACTGGTGATTAGTGATGACATTTACCAAGGTGGGGAATATGGCAAGAAGAACAAATTTAGAGGTAGAAAGTTATGAGTGTTCTTGTGATCATGCTTTATTTTAAATTCCTATTACACATACTGGTAGAGGTGTCATGTGGGCAATTGACTGTAGCAGTCTAGAGTTCACCAGCGAAGACACAAATCTGGGGATCAAAATATATGTATGAGACAAAACAATGATAACTGAATTACCTAGGGAGTGAGTCTCAAGACTGAGTTCTGGGTGAATCCAACCCTGAGGTCAGAAACAGAAGAACTTCAAAAGAGAGCTGAGAAAGAGCAGAACGACAAGAACTGTGGTGTTAGAAGCACAAAATATATTTTTAAAAAAGATATTTCAAAAAGGAACCAGTTACTTATGAGGTTTAATGATCTTGAATTAGATGAAAATGTTAGTTGGATTTTTGCCATTTTCACCTTATTGGTGACCTTGACAGGACAGTTTCACTGGGATCATGGGACAAAATCCTGATTGGTATGAATTCGAGAGAACATGGGAGATGAAGAAGTGAACCCTGGGATTTATAAACTAACATTTTCTGGTAATTTTTCTATAAAGTAGAATAGAAAATATAGAGTGGTAGCTGGAGATAAAAGTTATGTAAAGATAATTTTTCTTTTGTTTTGTTTATTTCAGATTATGTGAGTTATAAGAGCTTTTTTTGTCTTTTTGTTACTTGTTTTTTAATAACAGTAATTATTTCAAAAAAGAAAAATAAGGAGGAAAATACAGGACAAATATTTGATTAAGCAAAGAGTGGACATCCAATACAAAGATGAAAGGTTTTGCTTTGATAGAAAAAAGAGCCCATCCTTTGTTTCAGAAAGAATAGAAGATATGGGTAAAGATGTAGCTGACCTAATAGATTTGGTGATGGGAGGAAAGGATATTCTCTTCTATTTTTATTTTATCAGTGAATTAAAACAATGTTCTGGGAGGGAGGGAGAGACAGCATGTAGGGTAATTGATGATAGAAATAAAATGGTCATTTTGGAAAGTGGGAGAATATACTGAAGAGGGAAATGGCATAGAACTTTCAGATAGTGGTAAGGCTCATTTAAGGTTTATGGTATATATTTATTTAATTGTTTATTTATGTACTTATTTTTATCCTCACACAGGGACATGCTCATTGATTTTTAGGGAGAGAGAGACAGAGACAGAAACATCAATGTGAGATAGAAATACCAATCAGTTGCCCCTCTCACACACCTCAACTAGGGACCAAACCTACAACCTAGGCATGTACCTTGACCAGGGATTGAACCTGTGACCTTTTGGTCTACAGGATGATGCTTCAACCAACTGAGCCAGACCAGCCAGGGCAGGCTTCGTGCCATATATTTAAACAGTCAGGGTGGTATGCAGTTTCCTCTACCTATATTTAACTGTTTGGGCACAGGTACAAAAATAGCAGAGACAAATATTTAACTAGGGTTGGAGTTTTATCAGAAGAATACAAGAGTGGGAGAGAAAGGCAATAGAATTAAAAGTATCCTCCAAGAAGTGACAGTGGACAATGGAATCTAAGATGGGAAAGTAAGGAACTGAAAACATAAGGCACGATTAATGCTGAAAGGGTGGTAAGAATCATTGGATTGGAAATCATGGCGGAATTGACGAATTAGAGATTTGGGAATACTAAAAAGGTTGATAAACAAGGTAAAAAGCAGGGGTCAAAGAGCTATCATAATTGAAACTTAGATTTGAGTTGGTGTATATTGCCCATAACAAAGTATAGAATCTGACTGAAGAGACTGATGTCTAATGATTTGAGGATAAGACTAATAGAGGCAAAGAGCTCAAAGAGCTGATGCCAGGATTTGAATGGTCTCTGTGAATAATTATATTATCAAGAATATTAAAGCGAGTAGTCACAGACAGCAAAACAGTAATTCAGACACTAAGAGACCTCAATGAAAAAAAGGGAAATTTAGTGAAAGGGGAGAAGTTGATTGCTGCAAGAGTATTGGTGTATTATACAGCCTAATGGCTCATGTTTCCTTCTTATAAGGGTGAAATATAAACATAGATTCTATTTACAGATATATTCCTTTGTTACTGGAAACAGAGGTGCACTTCAGGCCAGTGCTAAAAATCATTGTAGCTATAAAATTTCCTGTCCCAGACAGTTTTACCTACTATTTTGAACATATAAAGAAGATAATCGATTTCTTATTTTAAATGTATGAGTGAATTTTAAGTTGATATTCATGAAACTTCTGGCCAAGATAGAGGCATTGGTAGACTTGCTTCACATCCTCACACAACCATAAGAAGCATAGCAACCAATTTAAAAACAAAAAACAACCAGAACTGCCAGAAAGTTGAATGGTATGGAAATCTGACAAACAAGGATTTAAAGAAGAAACATTCATTTAGATGGGTAGGAGCGGGGGAGAGGACTCAGTGTGGTGCAGTGAGGCAATGGCAGCCGGAGGAATGGGCAGTACCATATTCATGTGCAGTGGGTAAACACTGGGAGGGACAACTGGGGAGTGATCAATCCCAGCCCCAGGCCAGACCGCACAGCCCAAGGCTCCAGTGCCAGGATAATAGAGCCTCACAACCTCTGGCTGTAAAAACCTGTGGGGGTTGGGGTGCAGGAAGAAACTTCCAGTCTCTCTGGAGAGTCCATTTAAAGGACCCACAGGGTCCTAGAATGTATGCAATCTTACCCACTCAGGGAATCAGCACCAGGACAGCAGCTAGAAGGGCCAGTCACTTACAAGAAGTGGGGGAAGTGACTGGAAATGTGGCAAGAGCCGAGCAAGAAGCATTGTTCCCTCTATGACCCCTCCCCCACGTACAGAACTACAAAGTGGCAAAGCCAGTTGCATCACTCTGACAAATACCTAAGGATCTACCCCTTACAACGTAACAGGTGCACCAACTTTGGGAATCAAAGCAGCGCTACCTAATATGCAGAAACACAGAGAGGAAGCCAAATTGAGGAGACATGGGAATATGGCCCAAATGAAAGAACAGTCCAACTCCAGAAAAAGAACTAAGTGACATGGAGAGATCCAACTTATAGATGCAGAGTTCAAAACACTGGTGATCTGGATGCACACAGAAATCATTGAGTACAGCCACAAAATAAAGGAAGAAGTGAAGGCTATACAAAATGAAATAAAGAAAAATATACAAGGAACCAACAGTGAAGGGAATGAGGCCAGAAATCAAATCAATGATTTAGACAAAAGGAAGAAATAAACATTCAACTGGCACAGGAAGAAAGAAGATTCAAAAAAAAAGGAGGAGAGGCTTAGGAACCTCTGGGACAACTTTAAACACACAAACATCTAAATCATAGGGGTAGGAGCCAGAAAAAGAGGAAGAGCAAAAAATTGAAAACTTATTTGAAAAAATAATGAAAGAAAACTTCCCCAATTTGGTGAAGGAAATAGACATGCAAGTCCAGGAATCTCAAAAAGTTCCAAAAATGTTGGACCCAAAGAGGACCACACCAAGACACATCATGATTAAAATGCCAATGTTAAAGGTAAAGAGAGAATCTTAAAAGCAGCAAGAGAAAACAAGAGAGTTACCTACAAAGGAGCTCCCATAAGACTCTTAGCTGATTTCTCAAAAGAAACCTTACAGGCAAGAAGTGACTAGAAAGAAGTACCCAAAGAGATGAAAAGCAAGGACCTACATCCAAGATTACTGTATCCAGCAAAGCAATCATTTAGAATTGAAGGGCAGATAAAGTGCTTCCCAGACAAGGTAAAGCTGAAAGAGCTCGTCATCACCAAGCCCTTATTATACAAAATGTTAAAGGGACTTATCTACAAAAAATAGATTAAAGCTATGAACAGTAAAATAAGAACAAACTCACGAATATCAACAACTGAACCTAAAAACCAAAACCAAAAACAAACTAAGCAAACAACTAGAACTGGAACAGAATCACAGAAATGGAGATCACATGGAGGGTTATCAGTGGGGAGGGGTAAGGAGGGAATGGGGTAAAAGGTACAGAGAATAAGAAGCATAAATGGTAGGTACGAAATAGACAGGGGGCATTAAGAATAGGAAATGGAGAAGCCAAAGAACTTATATGCATGACCCATGGACATGAACTAAGGTGGGGGATTGCTGGAAGGAAGGGGGTTACTGGGTGAAGGGGACAAAGGGGAAAAATTGGGACAACTGTAATAGCATAATCAATAAAATATACGTAATAAAAATAAATAAGTAAAATAAAAGGATATTCATGAAATGCAAAGATTAATTTCCCTTGAGTAAGTATGTGAAGTTATTTGAGGTTGCTGGGTAGTTTTACTCACACAACTGTTTTGTACACTAGATTTTCAGGACTTGAAGCTCCCTGCTGTTTTGCACCTGTGTTACATGATATGGAAACACATTTTCACAGTGAATTTTTATGAATAAGTGAAAAAAATGTAAACATACTTAATTGGTAGATACGATGAAACAACAGAACTAACATTTATCCTATAATTTTGATAAATAGTTTTCAATCTAGTTTTGGATCGTGTGCAATCCTAATAAAGGAGATTAACAATTTCGTTACTGAATGAGACTAATTTTTTTATTCTGCACAATTATTTTGAGATTCATTCCATGTTGTAGCTGACGTAACAAGATATTCTAGTAAGTCTTTTATTTATGGTTTTATTTTTTTTACAAATAATTGATATGAGTATAATATTCACAATATTATAGAAATGTGAGAAGACTGTATGTGAATATTGATTTCATTTTTGGTAAAATACATAAAATATTGATGAACCCAAGCAGAAGCTCATTTAGAAATTTTAGCATTAGGTGTTAAATTTACAGGTGTTGTAGAATCAAAGTTGTACATACACTGTGAGACATTCATCATGAATTCTGATTGATGTTAACGTGAGAGAGAGAAAATACCCAAGTAAGTAGTAAACAGAAAATTGTCTAATCATTTTCACATGTATCATCAGGTACTTCTGAGCGGAGTTTCATTACTCAGTGTATAGGAGTCTTAACAGAATCTACAGTCCATTTCTTCCTCAAAAACAACTTCTCAAGCACACCTGACATCCTGTAGCCCTTGCTTATAATGATATCTATGAAGGCAATTGGTCCATAAAGATCATCAATAATGTCTGGTTCAAGATCCTTTCCATAACTCCCATATTCCTGTTCTTTTAAGACTTTGGGGCCAATCAAATTTCATCATTTATTACCTTTTTCTAGGTCTTGGTGTTCAGATACCACACTCCATACCTTATCTTCACCCACTTGGGTTTATAAGGATGAGGTGGTTTCCTGAGTTTCCTTTCCCAGGTACCTTCCTGTAGAGAGAATTTTCTCTTCCTAATGTCATCTAGCCCTTTGCTACAGTTTAGTTCCAAAAGGATCTTGGTTACTTTATTTTGCCCATATTATGGGTAGGTATGCACTTGTAGTCAATTTCAAACTGTTTCATGATGAACTTTTTAAAAAAAGATTTTATTTATTTACTTTTAGAGAAGGGAAAGGAGGGAGAAAGAGAGGGAGAGAAAGATCCACTTGTGGTTGCCTCTTGAGCGCCCCCTACTGGGGGCATGGCCCACAACCCAGGCGTATGCCCCGACTGGGAATTGGACCAGCAGCAACCCTTCGTTTCGCAGGCCTGAACTCAATTCACTGAGCCACACAAACCAGGGCACCATGATGAACTTTTTATCAATGTCCGTGTCTCCAAAAGTATCAATCCATCTGCAGAATTCAGGAACTTCTCTCCATACATTTATGTAAAGATCAGGACTCTTGGGAATACCCTTTCTGCTTGACTTCTTTTTTGTTTTTTTCTTTTCTTTTGGAAACAACTTGTTTAATTGTGACAGGAAAGACTCTTCGGGAGGTCACTGGTTAACTTCGTCGTGAGGTCGTCGTGGTTGACTTCATTGTGAGGTTCCTGGTTGACTTGGATGGGAGGTCCCGGATTGACCTCTTGTCAGGATTATTTTCCACAAAGCTTTGTGGGGGACTTCTTTCTGTCCTTCATGCCCTCACAATAAGCCCAGGTGTCCTCCAGCTTCGTGTCAGGATCAAGCTCTTCCAGCACCTTTAATAAGAGGTCTCAGGTAGACTTTCCTTCAGATCCGGGTAGTGAGCCAAGGGATGCCAGGTCAGGCTGGCTTCAGTCTCCTCTACAAAAGCCTTCTGTGTTTGTTGGGCTGCTGAGAGCTTGGAAAGCACTTCCGCTCCTTTGGGCAGCTTGTTCTGAGTCTTTCTCGGGGGAGGTCGGGGAACTCTATGAGCAGTCTTGGGGAGAAAGCTTTCCCTAGGGCCACGAGTGATCCGATTATCAGCAGGTGGGCAGCCTGTTCTGAAATTGTCTAGCCCCTCTCTCACAGATATCCACAGCCGGCTGTCCATGGGGCACTTCAGAAGCCTGTTCCTGTGCTTTGCCAAATAGTTGGGAGGTAACTTGTCTCCTGTCTTGTACCAGAAATATTTTATGTATTCATGTCTTTGTGGACATACTTTTATTTCTCTTGTGTGAATTCTAGCTCAGAATTGAATGTTTTCCATACGTATTCCATATGTACTCACAGGTATCACATTTTAATATTTGCACATAAATGGGTGAGGTTTAAGGTGGCACCAAAAAACCTCAGAAATCAAGATCAATTATGTTTTATAAATGAGCAAAATAGAACCAAAGGCATGGAAATAAAGAACAAACTGACAGTGACCAGAGGGGAGGGAGGAGGCAGATAATAGGGAAAGAAGGGTAAGGGGCAAGATGGAGGAACATGAATAGAGGACTCATGGGTACAGAAAATGGGGGGATTGACTGTGGGAGTGGGGGCGGGGCAAGGGGAGAAATGGGGAAAAAGGTGGGACAACTGTAATTGAACAACAATAAAAAAGATCAATTATGTTTTAAAGAATATTTTCAAAAATTATCAGAGAAACAATGGTACGCTGAGCCATATTAAAGCCTCAGGACAAAAGTTAGTCTAGTAATACTACTTACTGATGTGTCTTTATTTGAAATCGATGTTTTGTTCACCACAGATTTTTGTGGGGTTTTTTTTTCACTTCTTTAAATTAATGTTAGAATACAGTTGTCTCAGTTTTCCCACCACTACTTTCCCCCATCCCACCCACCCCACCTTCCACCCTCAATCCTACCCCCTTGTGGCTTTGTCCATGAGTCCTTTATACATGTTCATTGATGATCCTTTCTTTTCTTTCCCACATTATTTCCCTCCCTCTTCCCTCTAGTTATTGTCAGTTTGCTCTTAATTTCAATGTCTCTGGGTGTATTTTACTTGCTTGTAGGTGAGATCATATGGTATTTGTCTTCCACCGCCTGGCTTATTTCACTTAGCATAATGCTCTCCAGTCCATCGATGCCGTTGTGAAGGGTAGGAGGTCCTTCTTTCTTTCCACTGCATAGTATTCCATTGTGTAAATGTACCACAGTTGTTTGACCCACTCATTTACTAATGGGCACCTAGGCTGCTTCCTGCACTTGGCTTTTACAAATTTATAAATTAGCCAATTCTGTGTAGGTCTTCAGTTCTGATCTAGGTCTCTTGTAGGCAGCATATGTATGGGTCATGTTTTCTGATCCATTCAGCTAAGCTATGTCTTTCAATTGGAGCATTTAATCCATTAACATTTAAGATTATTGATACTTATTCATTTTACCCCCTTTATACCTGTATTCCTCTCTCTGTTTCTCTCACTCTTTTTCTTCCTCTTTTTATATCAATCCCTTTAGCATATCCTGCAGTGCTGGTTTGGTTGAAGTGTATTCATTTGGCCTTCTTTTGTCCAGGAAGCTCCTTATTTCGCCTTGCATTTTAATTGAGAGCCTTGCTGGTTTGAGTAGTGTCGGTTGCAGTCCTTTATTTTCATTACTTGGAATATTTCTTGCCATTCCCTTCTGGCTTGTAATGTTTCTCTTGAGAAGTTAGCTGTTAGCCTTATCAGGGCTCCCTTGTATGTTACTTCCTGTTTCTCCCTTGCTGCATTTAAGATTCTCCCTTTGTATTGGAATTTTGCCATTTTAATTATGATGTGACTTGGAGTGGCCCTCTTTGGGTTTCTCTTGATTGGGACCCTCTGTGTTTCCTGGACTTGTATGACTTTTTCTCTCATCATACTAGGGAAGTTTTCCATCATTACTTTTTCAAATAGGTTTTCTATTCCTTGCTCCTCTTCTTCTCCTTCTGGTATCCCTATTATAGGGATATTATTCTGTTTCATGTTGTCCTGCAATTCTTTTAACCCCTCTTTATTCTTTTTTAGTCTTTTTTTCCCTTTTCTTGCTCTTGCTGGGAGGTTTTTTTCTACTCTGTCCTCCAGCTCACTGATTCTATCCTCTGTTCCATTGAGCCTGATTTTGATTCCTTTTACTGTGTTCTCTAATTCAAAAATTGTATTCTTCATGTCCTCTTGGCTCTTGTTGATTGCTTCTATGTCCTTATTTGTGCTGATATAGTTTGCATTAAGTTCCTCAGAGTTTCCCTGTAGTTTCTGGTAATTCTCAGTGAGGTCATTGTTATAACCATTGTTTTAAACTCAATGTCTGATAGTTGACTTGCCTTTATTTAATTTAGCATTGTTTCTGAGGATTCTCCTGTCCTTTCATTTGGGGTTTGTTTCTTTATCTTCCCTTTATTTGTGGGACTCTTCTTGTTTGCCTCTGCTTCTTAAATGGATCTGTTTTGACTTTCTGACTTTGTGATATGAACTTCTATGGAAGGAGCCCTGCGAGATTTAGTGGTGCCATCTCCTTGATCACATGAACTTGATGCTCTTGGGATGCCCTTTACGCCTTTCATGCTGGTTTTCTGGATGTAATTGGGTTTTGCTTGTGTTTGGGTCATTCTTCAGTGTGTCCTTCCCTGCTGCTGCTTGACTGAGAGTCACTCTGCCCACCATGTCTTGTGTGCTGTTGTGCAGGTGCTGCCAGAACAAAACCACAAACCCCAGGAAAAAATCCCACATCAGCAAAAATAACTCCCCTTCTCAATCCCACTATCAACAGCAAATGAACCAGTATTAATAAGGTTGTAAGGAGATTAAGACCATTATAAGAAAGGAGAGAAAAAAGCTATAGTATAAAATCTAGGGACTTAATATGAACAAACTTGATGGACAAGAAATGAATGTTAAAAAGCTATGCAGGAAAAATATATCGCAAATCATGGAGAAGACCAAAGTGGATTTCATCTTGGTAACTTCTAGTATTTACCACTGTTATTTTGTTTCTGGATCTGCCTCTGGTGATGTCAGATGTTGACCCCATCTGACTCTAGGCAGCCTCCTGGGCGATTGCCAGGGATCTACTGTCTATGGCTGTTTACTTCAGTTGGTAATCTAGTCACTCTACGCTCAGCAGTCAGGTTTAAGCACTGTAGGCAGGGCAGAATCTTTCCTGGGATTGGGGCTATAGTTTCCCCTCAGGCTGCTGCTGCTTGGAGGGGAGTGGCCTACCTGAGCAGGATGGCTACTGCCATATGGAGGATGAGTCAGCACCAGGATCCCAGCATGCACTCTCTCAGTTATCTCCCCAAAGCTTCCATCCCCAGGCTCTCCTCAGGCATCTCTAGTCCACTCTGCCCCCCTCTTTGCTAGCGCCCAGGATAAGTGGCTGCAAATTAACATTTATGCATTGTCCCTTTAAATGGCTCTTGCATCTCCAGCTGTCTTTGTCTGTAGCCCTGATACTTTTTGCTGCTGGTGGTTGTTAATCTGTGTACTTTTTGAGCTCTGGTGCTCTAGGCTGGGCATCCTAGCTTAGGGTTTAGACCCCATCCCTCTCCGGGGATCCATCCAGTTGCTTAATTATCCCTCCAGTGCTGCTGCCTGTGGGCACCTGGCTAGCCCTCTCGAGTTTCTACCACACTCCTTACTGAACAGGTTGTGCTGAAGCTGATTCTTCTGTCTGTCTGAAGTTATACAGCTTCTCTCTTGCTATTGTTCAGTTGTTTGTTCTGGATAGTTTCTCCATATTGAGTTGTAATTCCAGATTGGCCCCGGGAGGAGGTCAGTGTGACTTCCATTCACTCATCTGACATCTTCCCCACCATTGATTTTTGGAAGTAATCTTTTTTGTTAAAATTTTTATTGAATTTATTGGTGTGAATTGGTTAATAAAATTATATAGGTTTCAAGTGTACAATTCTGTAATACATCATCTGTATATTGTATTGCATGGGTACCACCTAAAGTTGATAGGTATATTTTTAATATTTTGAGAAACTATCAAACTTTTTCATAGTGGTTGTACTATTGCAGTAATGCATGAGAATTGCATTTCCAGCACATACTCCCCAATACATTGTGTGGTTGGTTAGTCATTTTAATTTGGGCTATTCTAATAGGTGTTCAGTGGTATCTCGTGGATTTAATTTGTGTTTCCCTAATACTGGTGTTGAACGTCTGTTTATATGCTTATTTGCCATTTGTATCTCTCCTTGGGTGAAGTGGTTCAAACTTCTTGCACATTTTTAAATTGTGTTGCTTGGTATCTCATTGAATCTTTTTTTATTTTTAAAGAGGGAGGAGGGAGGGAAAAAGAGAGGGAGAGAAACATCTATGTGAGAGAGAAACATTGATCAGTTGCCTCTCACATGTGCCCCAACCAGTCTCACAACCCAGGCATGTGCTGTGACCAAGAATCGAACCTTTTGCTTTGTGAGCTGATGCTCAGCCAACTGAGCCATGTCAATCAGGGCTCTCATTGAGTCTTGAGGCTTCTTTATGTATGCTGGATGGAAGTCTTTTATCAGATATATAATTTGTAAAAATTTCTCTCCATCTATGGGTTGTGTTTTATTGTCTTAACAGTTTTTCGAGGAGCTGAGTTTTTACATTTGATGAAATCCAATTTCAATTTGTTCTTTGATGGATTGTTCTCTGTGTTGTAGCTAAGGAAACTTTGCCTAACTGAAAGTGTTTTTTTCCCATTCTAATAAAAGTTTTATAATCTTAGGTTTTACAGTTAGATCTGTCATGTTTAAATTTAATTTTTAGATGATGTAAGATACAAGTCAAAGTTTTTATTTATTTGTTTGTTTGTTTGTTTGTTTTTTGCCTGTGGATCCCCAATAGTTCCAGATTTTCATTTTGAAAAGAGATTTCTCCACCGAATTACCTTTTTTAATTTGTAGATGTAAGCTGTCCTTATGTCTGGGGGTTTATTTCTGAACACTCTTTTGTTTCATCAATTTCTCTGTGTTATAATAATTCCATGCTATGTTCATTACATTTTACAATAAGTCTTGAAATTAGACTCTATTAGTCCTCCAACTCCTTTCTTCTTTTACAAAGTTTTTTCATTCTTGTAGGTCCTTTGAATTCCTATAGGAATTTTAGAATCATTTCATCAGTGTATACCAAAAAATAGCCTTTTGGGATTTGATAAGATTTCTATAGAATCTATTGATATAAAGCAGTTTTGAGGTAATTGACATCTTAACAATACTGAGCTTCTTGACCCATGAAAAATGTTTATCTCTCAATTTATGTATGTGTTCTTTCATTTATCTCAGCAATATTTTATAGTTGATGGTGTATAGGTCTTTCACATCTTTTACCTCTAGATTTTTCCCTAAATATTTAATGTGTTTGATACTATTGTGTGTAGCATTATATTCTTAATTTCCATGTTCTTTTTTAACATATAGTAATATAATTGATTTGTATATTGATTTTGTATCATGCAAACTTTGTAAACTCACTTTTTAATTCTAGTAGCTTCATTTATAGTCTGAAAATTTTCTGTATTGATAGTCATGACATCTGCAAATAAACAGTTTTACTTCTTCTTTTCAAATCGTAATAACTTTGTTCCTGGCCTTATACCACTGAAACAGTTGACTGTAAGTGATTAAAGTGGACATTTTATTCTCATTACTGATGTTAAGGGAAAAGCTATTAAGTATGATGTTAGCTTTTGTTTTTTTGTATATACCTTTTTTCAGTTTAAGTTCCCTTTTACTTCTAACGTTCTAAGGCTTTGTGAAAAATGCTTTGTGTCAAGTACTTGGATTGTGCCAAATGTTTTTTCTGCACCCATTGAGATGTTGATATGGCTTTTACTTTTCTTTTTTTGTCAATATTTACCTTTTTTTAAAAATATATTTATTGATTATGCTATTACAGTTGTCCCATTTCCCCCCCCACTCCACTCCATCCTGCCCACCCCCCTCCCTCCCACATTCCCCCCCTATAGTTCATGTCCATAGGTCATACTTATAAGTTCTTTGGCTTCTACATTTCCTACACTATTTTTACCCACCCCCTGTCTATTTTCCACCTATCATCTATGCTACTTATTCTCTGTACCTTTCCCCCCCTCTCCCCCTCCCACTCCCTTAATGACAACCTTCATGTTCTAGTTGTTTGCCTAGTTTGTTCTCGTTTTTGTTTTATGTGTGGCCGTTAATAACTGTGAGTTTGCTGTCATTTTTACTGTTCCTATTTTTGATCTTCTTTTTCTTAGGTAACTCCCTTTAACATTTCATATAATAAGGGCTTGGTGATGATGAACTTCTTTAACTTGACCTTGTCTGAGAAGCACTTTATCTTCCCTTCCATTCTAAGTGATAGCTTTGCTGGATACAGTAATCTTGGATGTAGGTCCTTGCATTTAATCTTGGGTAATGTAATTATGATGTGCCTTGGCGTGTTCCTCCTTGGGTCCAGCTTCTTTGGGACTCTCTGAGCTTCCTGGACTTCCCGGAAGTCTATTTCCTTTGCCAGATGAGGGAAGTTCTCCTTCATTATTTGTTCAAATAAGTTTTCAATTTTTTGTTCTTCCTCTTCTCCTTCTGGCACCCCTATAATTTGGATGTTGGAACGTTTCAAGATGTCCTGCAGGTTCCTAAGCCTCTCCTCATTTTTCCAAGTTCTTGTTTCTTCATTCTTTTCTGGTTGGATGTTTGTTTCTTCCTTCTGGTCCACACCATTAATTTGAGTCCCAGTTTCCTTCTCATCACTATTGGTTCCCTGTACATTTTCCTTTGTTTCTCTTAGCATAGGCTTCATTTTTTCATCTGTTTTTCGAATAGATTCAACCAAGTCTGTGAGCATATTGATAACCAGTGCTTTGAACTGTGCATCCGATAGGTTGGCTATCTCTTCCTCACTTAGTTGTATTTTTTCTGGAGCTTTGAAGTGTTCTGTCATTTGGGCCATTTTTTTTATTTTTTTTTTGGTCTTGGTGCGTCTGTTACTTTAAGGGGCGGAGCCTTAGGTGTTCACCAGGGCGGGGTAATGCTGGTCGCAGCGCTGTGATGCTGTACGTGGGGGAGGGGCCTAGAGGGAGCAATGGCGCCCGCCTCACTCTCCTCCGGCTTTCAATCTTTCACTCTGCTACCCACATCAAACTGGGCCACTCTGGTGCTGGTTCCCGAGTAAGTGGGCCTGTGCACACTCTAGGCCCTGGTGGGTCTCTCCAACAACCTCTCCTGTGAGGCTGGGAGTCTCTCCTGCTGCCGCCCCAACCCCCACGGGCGTTTTCAATCAGAGGTTTGAGGCTTTATTTCCCTGAGCTGGAGCCCTGGGTTACGAGGTCTTCTTTGCTCCCTGCCGTTCATCCGGTTTATCTGTGGGCGAATGTGGTGCTGCAGGGTGCTACACGCCACTCTGCCTGCCCCACTCTCCGCCACTCTGAGTCCGGCCCTCTGGGTTTATCTGTGCAAATGTGGGGCCGCAGGGTCTGCTAGTGCTTGGACTGCCTGCGCCATTTGTCCCACACTCCGCCAGTCTCAGTCCCGCCACAGCCACGCGAGTCCTCTCCACCCCGGTGCCCGTCTCCGCCCCTCCTACCGGTCTGGATGAATGTTTATTTTCTATTTCCTTGGTGTTGGTCCCCCTTGCTGTTCGATTCTCTGTCAGTTCTGGTTGTGCGAGGAGGTGCAGTGTGTCTACCTATGCCGCCATCTTGGTTCTCCAATGATGGCTTTTACTTTTTAGCTTGTTAAAACAATAAATCATAATGACTGATATCCAAGTGATAAAAATGCTTCAAATTACTGAGACTTGATCATGCTGTATTATCCTATATACAAATATTGTTGGATTAGTTTTGCTAAAATATTGCAAAATACAAAAATATGTTTGTATCTATGTTTATAGGGTATATCTGATGTCCCTTTTCCTTTAATTTCTTTCTCTAGCTTTTTTTTAAGAGTAATACTGGTTTCATAGAGTGATTTGGGAAGTACCCCATCCTGTGAATTTTTCTGGAACTATTTGTGTATGGTTGTTATTGTTTCTTCCTTACATATTTTGTAGAAGTCACCAGTGAAGCCATCTAGGCCTGATATTTTCTTTGTGGGAAGGATTTTTAACTGCAAATTAAATCTCTTTGACAGATATAAGGATATTCAGATTATCTAATTTGTCTTGAATGAGTTTGGTTGGTTTGTATGTTTCAAGTAATATGTTTTATCTATGTTGTCTAAATTACTGCCATAAAGTGCCCATACTATTTTCTTGCTATCCTTAAAATATCAGTGGAATATAGAGTGATGTTACCTCTTCTATTGGTGATTTTTATAATTTGTATCTTTTTTCTTGTTTTCTTTTCCCCCTAATCAGAATGGCTAGAGAGTAATACATTTTATTGCTCTCTTTAAGAAAAGAGGGTTTTTTTTTTCTTCCATTGACTTTCCCCATTTTTTGGTCTTCTATTTGATTGATTTTTCCTCCGTACTTTGATCTACTGTTGTGTTGTCTTTAACAATTGGTTCACATTAACACAGGCTTTTCCAGCATGCACCTAAAAATTCTTTCAGCCTCTACTCATCACCCAATTCCAAAGCCACTTATTTATTTTCAGGTATTTTTTACAGCAAGACCCCACTTCTCAGTACCAATTCCTGTTTTAGTCATTTCAGGCTGCTATAACAGAACACCATAGACTAGGTGGCTTAGATAAAAATGAAATGTGTTTCTTGCAGTTCTGGAGGCTAAGAAGTCCAAGTTCAAGGTATAGGCAGATTTGATGCCTGGTCAATAGACAGTCATCTTTTTGATGGGTCCTCAATGGCAGAAGGGGTGAAGGATCTCTCTATGGACTCATTTATAGGTGAGTAATCCCATTCATTAGGGATCCACCCTTATGACATAATCATCTCCCCAATGGCCTTATCTTCAGATACCGTTGCATTGGGAATCAGATTTCAAATATGAATTGGGTAACAACACAAACATTCAGTCTAGAGCGTGATGGCCCTCATTAGTTTTTATATATTTTATAACCTTTATACTACTTTTAAAAGTTATTTCTGCTTAAGAGTCTTTAACAGATGTTTACTTATAAAAACCTTACATAATTACCCATGTAAGTATCAATTCTGTTATTTTTCACTCCTTTGTGTAGATCAATATTTCTGTCTGGTATCATTTTCTTTTAGGGAGAAGTAAACTTTACTGCACTATACTACATCTTCATTGGTGACGAATTTGTTCTCTTATATATTTAAATTTTTCTTTATTTTGCCTTGGTTTTTAAAAAAGATTTTATTTATTTATTTTTAGAGAAAGGGGAGAGGAAGGAGAAAGAGAGGGAGAGAAACATTGATGTGCAAGAGAAACATCAGTCAGTTGCCTCTCATATGCACTCCAACCGGGGATGAAACCTTCAACCCACATGTGTGCCCTGACTAGGAATTGAACCAGCAACCTTCCACTTTGTGTGTCGATGCCCAACCAACTCAGCCACACCTATCAGTGCTTTTCCTTGGTTTTTAAAATATTTTTAAACAAATGGGACCTCATCAAAATGAAAGGCTCTGCATGGTTAAAGAAAAGAGAACCAACTGTATGGGAAAACATATTTGCCAATGATACCTCTGACAAGGGTTTGATCTCCAAAATATATAAAGAACCCACACCACTCCACTCCAGGAAGACAAACAACCCAATTAAAAAATGGGCAAAGGACTTGAACAGACACTTCTCCAAGGAAGACATACAGAGGGCCCGGAGACATATGAAAAGATGCTCAGCATCACTAGCCATCAGAGAGATGCAAATTAAAACCACAATGAGGTACCATCTCACACCAGTCAGAGTGGCCAACATAAACAAATCCACAAACAAATGTTGGAGAGGATGCGGAGAAAAGGGAACCCTAGTGCACTGTTGGTGGGAATGCAGACTGGTGAGGCTACTGTGGAAAACAGTATGGAATTTGCTCAGAAAACTAAAAATGGAACTGCCCTTTGACCCAGCAATTCCGCTGCTGGGATTATACCCTAAGAACACTGAAACACCAATCCAAAAGAACCTGTGCACCCCAATGTTCATAGCAGCACAATTTATAATAGCCAAATACTGGAAGCAACCTAAGTGCCCATCAGCAAGTGAGTGGATCAAAAAACTATGGTACATTTACACAATGAAATATTGCGTAGCAGAAAGAAAGAAGGAGCTCCTACCCTTTGCAATGGCATGAATAGAACTGGAGAGCATTATGCTAAGTGAAATAAGCCAGGCGGTGAAAGACAAATATCATATGATCTCACCTTTAAGTGGAATCTAATCAACAAAACAAACATGTAAGCAAAATATAACCAGAGACATTGAAATTAAGAACAAACGGACAGGAACCAGAGGGGAGATGGGAGGGGATAATGGGGGGAAAAGGGGGAAGGGTTTTCAGGAACAACTATAAAGGACACATGGACAAAAACAAGGGGGGTGGAATCACGGGAGGGAGGGAGGGATGGCTGGGGTGGTGGGAGAGTGGTGGTGGGGAAAGGCAGACAACTAACTGTACTTGAACAACAATAAAATTTTAAAAATGGAAAAAAAGTTAAAAAAAGATGCTTTATCTGTGTTGGAAGTCTGGGATGATAGGGTTTTTTCTCTTGCAGAACTTTGTAAAAGATGGCTCCTCTGTTTTATCACTTGCCTTATTTTGGATGAGAAGTCTAATCTCACCTTGACTTGTTTGTTCGCACCTAATCTGTCATTATTCCTCTGGCTGTTCTCTGTCATTGTTATTGATCAAACTGATTATAATGTGCCATGGTGTCATTTTAATTATTTTATTGTGCTTGGAGCTTTCTGAACATCTTGAATTTGGGTGTTTGTATTTTCCATCAAATTTTCATATGGGGGTGTGAGGGAAGGTGTCGCCATAATTTCTTCTAGTAACAATCCCTTTGTTCTCCATTTCTTTTCTTTTAAAAAATACTTTTGATTTTAATTTTTGTTCACATACAGTTTTCTGCCTTCCCCCCATTCCTCCCCACAACCCCAGCCTTCCCCACCTCCCTCCCCTGTTTCTACCCTCCCTTGTTATTGTCCATGTGTCCTTTATAGTTGAGTAAACCCTTGGTCTCCTTTTCTGTGAGTCTGTTCTTTTTTGGTTTGTTCTGTTATTTTAGGTTCTACACATAACTGAAACCATATGGCATCTGTCTTTCTCTATCTGACTTATTTCACGTAACATAATACCCTCTAGGTACACCCACATTGTTACAAATGGCAAGATTTGGTTCTTTTTAACCCTGAAATACCAATCCAAAAGAACTTATGCACCCCAATGTTCATAGCAACACAATTTACAATAGCCAAGTACTGGAAGCAACCTAAGTGCCCATCAGCAAATGAGTGGATCCAAAAACTATGGTACATTTACACAATGGAATTCTACGCAGCAGAGAGAAAGAAGGAGCTTATACCCTTTGTAACAGCATGGATGGAACTAGAGAGCATTATGCTAAGTGAAATAAGCCAGGCGGTGAGGGACAAATACCATATGATCTCACCTTTAACTCAAACATAATCAACAAAAGAAAAAAGCAAACAAAATATAACCTGAGACATTGAAATTAAGAACAATGTAACAATAGTCAGAGGGGAATAGGGAGGTGATAGTGGGGAGAGGGATTTACAGGAGCTACTATAAAGGCACATGGACAAAATCAAGGGTGAGGGTGGAGGTGGGGGAGGGAGGTTGGATTGGCTGGGGTGGGGTGGAGGGATGGGGAGAAAATGCAGACAATTGTAACTGAATAACAATAAAAAATAAAATAAAATAAAATAATAAAAAAAAAATCTATAGTCCT
Source organism: Desmodus rotundus (assembly GCF_022682495.2). NCBI lineage: Eukaryota > Metazoa > Chordata > Mammalia > Chiroptera > Phyllostomidae > Desmodus > Desmodus rotundus. The sequence continues at coordinate 68,583,430 of NC_071400.1, forward strand.
CGAAGAAAAAAAAAGATCCGGTTCTTTTTTATTGTTGTGTAATATTCCATTTTCTATATATTATACCACTCTTCTTTGTCCATTCATCAGTATAGAGCAACATTTATTTTATTTTTTAAATTTATTTTTTATTGTTATTCAATTACAGTTGTGTGCCTTTTCTCCCCATCCCTCCACCCCACCCCAGCTGAACCCCCCTCCCTCCCCCACCTCCACGCTCCCCTTTGATTTTGTCCATGTGTCCTTTATAGTAGTTCCTGTAATCCCCTCTCCTCACTGTCCCCTCCCCACTCCCCCCTGACCATTGGTAGATTGTTCTTAACTTCAATGTCTCTGGTTATACTTTGTTTCCTTTTTTCTTCTGTTGCTTATGTTCCAGTTAAAGGTGAGATCATATGGTATTTGTCCCTCACCGCCTGGCTTGTTTCACTTAGCATAATGCTCTCCAGTTCCATCCATGCTGTTGCAAAGGGTATAAGCCCCTTCTTTCTCTCTGCTGCGTAGAATTCCATTGTGTAAATATACCATAGTTTTTGGATCCACTCATTTGCTGATGGGCACTTAGGTTGCTTCCAGTACTTGGCTACGTAAATTGTGCTGCTTTGAACATTGGGGTGCACAGGTTCTTTTGGATTGGTGTTTCAGGGTTCTTAGGGTATAATCCCAGCAGCGGAATTGCTGGGTCAAAGGGCAGTTCCATTTTTAGTTTTCTGAGGAAAGTCCATACTGTTTTCCACAGTGGCCTCACCAGTCTGCATTCCCAACAACAGTGCACTAGGGTTCCCGTTTCTCCGCATCCTCTCCAACATTTGTTTGTGGATTTGTTTATGTTGGCCACTGTGACTGGTGTGAGAAGGAACCTCATTCTGATTTTAATTTGCATCTCCCTGATGGCTAGTGATGCTGAGCATCTTTTCATATGTCTTTGGGCCCTCTGTATGTCTTCCTTGGAGAAGTGTCTGTTCAAGTTCTTTCCCCATTTTTTAATTGGGTTATTTGTCTTCCTGGAGTGGAGTCCTGTGAGTTCTTTATATATTTTGGAGATCAGGCCCTTGTCTGAGGTATCATTGGCAAATATGTTTTCCCGTACTGTTGGTTCTCTTTGTAATTTAGTGCTGTCCAATAAAACTTTATGAACACAGATTTGGACTTTGTAAATAAAAATGATATTTTCAAAGAAACATTTTCAAACTAAAAAAAAACCCCAAAGAAACATTTTCAGTGCTATTTGTTTTAAAGGTAAACCATTAATAGTTATCAAAATATCTGATGCTTAGCCAAAGTTGAGAAGTCAATATAGATCTTGTGTTTGAACTTTAAAGTGTTTAGAATTTACCATAAGACTCCCACAGAGTATGTTCAATTTGTGTTGGAAAAAAAGCAATACTATGCCTCAAGGCAAATCCAGTGTTGTACAAAGGCCAGGCAATGGTAGTATCTGCCCTCATGGGAAGGCTTACTACTTTCGCTGTTCCACTCTGTATTGTGATAATAAAATACATAGATTTTATATGGTTTTATTAATATTTTAAATTATCTATAGTCACTAAACTCTATTTTTCATGTACTTATATTCTACCCCCAAGGGGAAAATAGTGTCCACTGCCCCATCCTTGGAACTCTACCAGGGGCCAGCCTACATGGCATCTGCCCACGTGGTTAATTTGAGAGCTGTAAGAAAGCCTCAAACAGGTATATCATGAATACCTGAAATTCCACCATTAATAATAGAAATAATAGCCATGGCTGGTATGGCACAGTGGGTTGAGTGTCAGCCTGTGAACCTAGGTGTTGCTGGTTCAACTCCCAGTCTAGGGCACATGCCTGGGTTTCAGGCCAGGTCCCTAGTGGGGGGCACATGAGAGGCAACCACACACAATGTTTCTCTCTCTCTGTTTCTCATTCCCTTCCCCTCCCCTCTCTAAAAACAAATAAATAAAATATTTTAAAAGTAATACAAATAATAATAATTCTAGAAATGGGTAAGAGTTACCATGTGACACAGTGGTGTTAAATGCTTTACTTAAATTTCAGAGGTGAGGAAATGGAATTTCAGAGAGGCTGAATAACTTGTCCAATGACACAGAACAAGTACATGGGATCCAGGATTAGGTACAGGAAGCAAATAGGCTGGAGAAGGCTGTATAGAAAAATTCAGGAAAAAGGACACATAGATGGTGATAAAAGAGGATTGCATGAGAAAAACATGAAAGGACAGGAATGAAATAAGAGGGTATTTTTTGTTCCCATCCTTCCCCAACCATCTCTCATTTGGCAACCATCAGTTTGTTCTCTCTGTATATAGGTCTGTTAAAGAGAGGGTATTTCACAAGTTTTCGCCATGGCTCCTTTTGTTCCCTATTGTGTCTTTTCTCTTTCTCACTAGCAGTTAATTTATTGTTCAAAATATGCAGAATACTTCCAATATTGCTATTACAGTAGCCATGGTTTTGTGTCAGCTGAGCCTGAGGAACACTAACTTGTTCAGTTTGTAAGCTGTACTACAAACAAAAATTATAAACCATGATATCCAAAGGAATAAGTGATTGTCATGTAAAATTGCTCAGAAAGAAAGCTTACTCCACACACATTTATGGAGGATCTTATTTTACATCCTCACCCAAGGATATGTTTAGACAGAGGAAGGGGGTGGGAGTGGGAGAGAGACAGAGACAGAGGCATTGATGTGAGAGAGAAACATTGATTGGTTGGCTCCCATATGGGCCCCAACCGTTGACTGAACCTGACACCTTTTGGTGCATGGGAAGATGCTCCAACCAACGGAGCCACCTGGCCAGGGCTGAAGAATCTTAAATAATTATTCAAATCTTATTAATAGCACTTGAGACAATATTAAAAAGTATTGAAAAAATATTCATATACATTTATGCATCATATTAGCAATAATTAGTTGCTGTAGAATGTTATTTTAAAACTAATTTTAATTTATTAGAAATTCTTTTAAAAATTATATTTTATTGTTTATGCCATTATAACTGTCCCAATTTTTCCCCTTTGTCCCCCTCCACATATCCCCACCACTTCCTTAGTCAGTCCCCCACCACTGTCCATGTCCAAGGATCATGCATATATGCCCTTTGGCTAGTGTATTCCCTATACTATACTTACATTCCCATGACTATTCTGTAACTACCAATTTGTACTTCTTAATCCCTTCAACTTTGTCACCCATCTCCCTGACCCCTTCCCATCTAGTAACCATCAAAATGTTCTCTGTATCTATGACTCTGTTTCTGTTGTGCTTGTTTGTTTATTTTGTTTTTTAGATTCAATTGTTTATAGATATGTATTTACTGCCATTTTATTCATTTCCTCCTCCCCCTCCTCCTCCTTTTCTCCTTCTCCTCCTTCTCCTCCTCCTCCTCCTCCTCCTTCTTCTTTTCCTTCTCCTTTTCTCCTTCTCCTTCTCCTCCTCCTCCTCCTCCTCCTCCTCCTCCTCCTCCTCCTCCTCCTTCTTCTTCTTCTTCTTCTTCTTCTTCTTCTTCTTCTTCTTCTTCTTCTTCTTCTTCTTCTTCTTCTTCTTCTTTCTTCTTTCTTCTTCTTCTTCTTCTTCTTCTTCTTCTTCTTTCTCCTTCTCCTTCTCCTTCTCCTTCTCCTTCTCCTTCTCCTTCTCCTTCTCCTTCTCCTTCTCCTTCTCCTTCTCCTTCTCCTTCTCCTTCTCCTTCTCCTTCTCCTTCTCCTTCTCCTTCTTCTTCTTCTTCTTCTTCTTCTTCTTCTTCTTCTTCTTCTTCTTCCTTCTTCTCCTTCTTCTTCTTCTTTCTACTTCAAGAAGACACTTCTTTAAAGTGGTGGTGATGAACTTCTTTAGCTTTTTCTTGTCTGGGAAACTCTTTACCTATGCTATGGTTCTAAATAACAGCTTTGCTGGGTAGACTAATCTTCATTGTAGGTCCTTTCTTTTCATGACTTTGAATATGTCTTGCTAATCCGTTCTAGCCTGAGAAGTTTCTTTTAAGGAATCATCTGACAGTCTTATGGGAACTCCCTTGTAGGTAACTAACTGTTTTTCTCTTGCTGTTTTTAAGATTCTCTTTGTATTTAACTTTTGACACTGTAGTTATGGTGTGTCTTGGTGTGGGCATCTTTGGCTTCATCTTGTTTGGGACTCTGCACTTCCTGGACTTGTATGTCTATTTTCTTAACCAAGCTGGGGAAGTTTCCTGTCATTATTTTTCCAAATAGATTTCCAATTTCTTGTTTTCTCCCTCCTCCTTCCGATAGTGCCAAAATGCAAATGTTGGTATGCTTGAAGTTGTTCCAGAGGCTCTTTACACTATCCTCATTTTGGAGCGTTCTTTTTTCTTCTTGCTGTTCTGATTGGTTGTTTTCTTTGCTTTCTTATATTCCAAATTGCTGATTCGATTCTCAGCTTTATCCACTGTATTGTTGATTCCCTATAAATTGCTTTTTTTAAGTATAGTTTATTGATTATGCTATTACAGTTTACCCACGTTTTCCCCCTTTATCTGCCCTCCGCCCTGCACCTCCCCAACCCTCCATCATCCCCCCCTTAGTTCACATCCATGGGTTGTACCTATAAGTTCTTTGAATTCTCTGTTTCCTATACCATTTTTGACCTCTCCCCATCTATTTTGTGCCTAACAATTATGCTTCTTCTTCCCTATACCTTTTCTCCCTATTCCTCCTCTCTTCCCCCTCCCCACTGAAAACTCTCCCTGTGATGTCCATTTCTCTGATTCTTTGCTTAGTTTTTGTTTCCATTGTTTTTCTTTTTTTTTTAGATTCATTTTTTTGATAGTTGTGAGTTTGTTGTCATTTTATTGTTCTTAGTTTTTGATCTTAAATTTCTTAGATAAGTCCCTTTAATGTTTCATATAATAAGGGCTTGGTGATGATGAACTCCTTTAACTTGACCTTATCTGGGAAGCACTTTCTCTGTCCTTCCATTCTAAATGATAGCTTTGCTGGATAGAGTAATCTTGGATGTAGGTCCTTGCCTTTCATGACTTCAAATACTTCTTTCCAGCCCTTTCTTGCCTGTAAGGTTTCTTTTGAGAAATCAGCTGACAGTCTTATGGGCACTCCTTTGTAGGTAACTCTATCTTTTCCTCTTGCTTCTTTTAGGATTCTCTCTTTATCTTTAATCTTGGTTAACTTAATTATGATGGGCCTTGGTATGTTCCTCTTTGGGTCCTACTTCTTTGGGACTCGCTGGGCATCCTGGACTTCCTGGAAGTCTATTTCCTTCACCAGATTGTGGAAGTTTTTCTTCATTATTTGTTCAAATAAGTTTTCAATTTCTTGCTCTTGTCCTTCTCCTTCTAGCACCCTTATAATTCAAATATTGGAATGTTTCAGGTTGTCGCAGAGGTTCCTAAGCCTCTCCTCATTTTTTTGAATTCTTGTTTCTTCATTCTGTTCTGGTTGGATGTTTATTTCTTCCTTTTGTTCCAAGTCATTGCTTTGAGTTCTGGCTTCCTTCCTGTCCCTGTTGGTTCCCTGCACATTTTGCTTTATTTCACTTTTCATATCTTTCATTTGTTCTTTCATTTTTCAACCAAGCTCAATCAGTTTTGTCAGCATTTTGATTACCAGGGCTTTAAACTCTCCATCAGATAGGTTGGCTATCTCCTCATTGCTTAGCTCTCTTTCTGGAGTTTTGCTCTGTTCTTTCATTTGGGCCCTATTTCTTTGTTTCAGTGCACCTGTTAAGTTGTAAGGGGGTGAGGCCTTAGGTATTCACCAGGGCAGGGCAACACCCCTTGCTGCATTGCGGTGCTGCCTGTGGAGGTGGAGCCAGAGAGGGAACAATGCAGCTCGCTTCCTGGGCTCTAGCTCCACTTTCCAAGGAACTCTCATGTGAAACTGGGAGTTTCTCCCACCATGGCAACCCTCCATGTAGTCCACAATCAGCTCTGAGTCTCAGTTCCCCATTCATTCAGCCCTGCCCATGCACTCCGCTGCCTTGCTGTAGCCAGCCCTGCCCACGGGGTCCACTGCCTTGCCAATGGTCCTCTCTGTCCTCCCATCTTACCAGTCTGGTTGCTTTGTTTGACTGTTTCTTTAACTCCTTGGTTGTTGGAGTTCCATGCATTTTGATTTTCTGGCACTTCTGGTAGTTTGCTGATTTTAGATTGGTTGTTATTCTCCTTTTGGTTGTGCGAGGAAGCGAAGGGTTTCTACCTACACCTCCATCTCGGCCAGAACTCGATTTTTCTTTTTTTTTATTTCAATTAGTGTATCCTTTGTTTCTGAGTAGATCTTTTTATGCTGTTGAGGTTCTCACTAAGTTCATTGACCACTCTTATAACCAGCATTTTGAACTCTGAGTCTAGTAAATTGCTTGTCTCCATTTTGCTTAGTTCTTTTTCTCTTGTTTTGATCCGTTCTTTCATTTGGGCCATGTTTCTTTGTCTTTTCATTTTAGCAGCCTCCCTGTGTTTGTTTCTATTTATTAGGTAGAGCTTCTATGTCTCTTTGGCTTAGTAGAGTGGCCTAATGTAAGTAGGTGTCATGTAGGGTCCAGTGGCACAGCCTCACCTATTACCCAAGGTGGGTACTCAGTGTGTGTTTATGATGTGGGCTGTGTACACTTTCCTTTTGTAGTTGAGCCTTGATTTCTTCTGGAAAGTTTCAGGTCAGCTAGTGCCTGTGTTCTCTCTAGGGTCACCCAGCATAAGCTACAAAGTGATCTGCAGATGGCTGCTACTTGTGATGGGCTCGGAGGTGCCCAGGCAAGGCCAAGCTGTGATCCAAGGCTAGCTGCTATTAGTCCTGTGCTTGGGGGAACTTAGGAGAGGTGCAGGGCTTGCTGATATCAGATGCTACTTGTTTGAGAGAGTTTAGGAAAATCTGAAACATGGACCAAGACAAGCCATTTGTATGGAAAAACCACTGGAATAGCTTGAGTGGGCCTGAAAGTTGTGTGCGGCAGGGCCTTAGGGAATCACCAGGGTGGGGCAAACAGTGGGAGCCAGGTTGATGGAGTCTAAGATATGGCACCTGCCTGCCGGCTCTGTGGCTCTGTGGAGGGAGGGTTCAGAAAATTGCCTATGGCTTCTGGCAGTGCTTCTGTCTAGAAGAAAGCCTCCCAGCTCTTGCCCCCATGCTGGACATGTTAGTTCCTCCCCATATGTCTTTGATGCCTTTCAACCTGCTGCCCTCTTGCTGGAGCTCAGAGGGAGTGAGTCTGTGTAAATCTGTGTGTGGTCCCTTAAGGAGGAACTGCGTGGGACTCCAGAAGTTTCTGTATTCCACAGCCTCAATTCCTGCTAGTTTTTATAGCCAGAAGTTATGGAGATGAATCCCCCTGGCCCTGGAACCCTGGGCTGGGACCTGGTGTGAGATATCCCTCCCTTTTTTATCTGCCACATGTGGCTGTGGAACCATCCCATTCTGTCTCTGCCCCTCCTATCAGTCTCGATGTAGTTTCTTCTTTAATTCTGTAGTTGTATGACTTCCATTCAGCATGATTTCTGAATGATGGTTGTTCTATAGTTTAGGTGTCATTTCAGTGTGGTTGTGTGAGGAGGCCAGCCGTGTTTACCTGTGCCACCATCTTGACTGGACCATTTACTGTAGTTTGATTAAGTAAGATCTTTTCTAACTCCTAAAACATAGTTCAGGCTGTTTGAAAAGTGACATGATTGCATCAAATGTAAAGGTAGTTTGGGTCTCTTAGAAAGATTTAGCATTGAACATGCTCATGGCCTTGTATATTTCCTGCTTCAAAAGAGGCATGCCTTCTTTTGGCAACACAGATATATCTTTTATTTTTGAGACTCTGAACATTTTAAATATGGTCAAAGCTGCCATGTAGTAAAAGATGAACATTAAAAATACCTCTAGTGAGAATGAAAGGAAAAGAATAGAAACAAATAAAATGGAAGTCTATAGTTGGTAGAAAGGAAAGGGAGTATAAGGGAAATGGAGTCAGTCAGGCTCCCTCACTGGGCCCGACAAGCAATAGTCCCATAACCTTGAGAATAGGCCTGCAGTACAGAATCATGTTCTGTTATATAATATCTTGGCACTCTGCCAGCTTTGTGTGCATTTAGTACATAAGGGAGTCAGGACTTCCTGTGAAGCGATAGGCAGCTTACAGCATTTGTGTTTGCCCCACCTGAGTCAGGGGCAGCTGCAAGGGGCGTGTGCTGGGTGTTACTTTCAGCTTTGTGAGCTGAGACAGAGACTGCAGTTCATAATGCAGTGAAGTTACATGAACTCCAAGGAAGAGAGGAAGCCTTGGAGGCCAGGATCAATGCCCTAAAGGAAGACTTCCGAATGGTGGAGTCATGGTACTCTTCCTCCCATAGAGGATGTGTCAGAGGAAGATGGTGAGGGGGAACTGTGTTCCCCGAGGGCCTGCCCAGTAGTGCTAGAGAAGATGGAGTCACAGCAGCTCCTGGCGCCTGGGGGAGATCTCGCTGGCCCTGCCTAGATGGTTGAACGTGCAACCTTTCTCCCTTATACATAGGCTGAACTGATCGATCTCACGAATTGGTTTTGACAGTGACCTGAGAAGCCCTTAGCAGTGTGACTCTTACACCTTTGGGATTTAGAGGTGGATACTATCATGTGCATTGATAATGAGATGGAAAAGTTAGCTTCCATCCTGACTCGCCTCTTTCTACACCAACAGCTGCAGAATAGCCATCGGCATGAACGGGGGCAGGGGTCACATAGTCTGTTGGAGTGGGTCAGGGCAGCTGTTCCTATAGTCTGGGCAGATGCAGGAGATGTGCCAGACACTGTGAGCAAATGGCAGTGCTTTGTGAACTTAGTGCAAATCCTGTGGGGGTTGGGCAGGTGCTAGGCTATGTTCAATCCCATACTCAGGGCCCCAGTGATCAATGCTTTATGACAGGGATGTGGGACCTAGTGTTGAAACATACCTCTTCCACCTCTTTTGGATCCCTTAGGGTGATCCTGGCCCCATGTGTCGGCTGTCGCATTAATGACGTCACCACAATGGTGGAGAGTTTGGGCAAGTTGGAGACTCACCTGGGAGCAAAAAGAAGTGTGGATGGTGTCCTCACTGTTCCCTGTCTCTCAGTCAAACAGCACCCCCGTGTGGGTGACCAGGACACAGATGTGGTCAGACTATTTAGAGGCTGGAGTAGATTGGACTAAGATTGATGTGAAGCCAAATGCCTACTTATTAGAATTTTGGAAACAGTTTCAGGCTGACCATTGTTTCCTGTGGCCCCAGAAGAAGAAGGTGGTAAGGAGGAAGCCCAGGGACATGACCTGAAAGGCCCATCCAGTCCGGCTGGAAGACCACCTGGTTGAGCCAACCTCCTGAGAAGAGGGAGGAGATATCCTTTGGATATTTGAATAGGGGGAGGGCTGAGGGGCTCATCTTCAGGGGATGGATGGGGACCGGAGGCTGCATGTAGAATTGGCTATCCATTTGTCCCCTACAAATGTCCAGCGGGTCCTGTCTCTAGTGGACACAGGGGTGAGTGTACCCTGCTGTATGGAGACCCTGAGAAGTTTCTGGGGCCTGAGGCCTCTATTGATGGTTATGAGGGACACAGCCTAAAGGTGAAGGCTGTGCAGCTCTCTCTGGGTATTGGGCGTTTGTCCCCCTGTCAATATCCTGTTTATGTATCCCCTACTCCTGAGTATATCCTGGGTGTTTATGTGCTCCAGGGACTGTGGCTACACACGACTACAGGAGAGTTTTGCCTACGGGTGTGAGTGGTAAAAGCCATTCTTCAGGGACATGCTGAGCATCCCCCCATTTAGTTGCCACCCCCCACAACTAATGTCGGTTAATGTCGGTGAAGCAATGTTGGTTGCCCGGGGGAAATGAAGAAATTACAGAAACTATAGGAGAGTTAGAAAAGGTGGGGATAACTAGGGCCAATCACAGTCCCTTTAACTCCCCTGTGTGGCCAATGAGGAAGCCAGATGGCACGTGGAGAATGATGGTAGATTACTGGGAGCTCAAAAAGGTCATTCCTCCAGTACATGCAGTGGTCCTTCTGTGGTGAACTTGATGGAACGATTAACTAATCAGCTGGGAACTTGTCACTTTGTAGCTGATCTAGCAAATGCCTTTTACTCCATTGCTATTGCTCTGGAGAGTCAAGATCAGTTTGCTTTCACGTGGGAGGGCTGACAATGGACCTTTACAGTGCTCCTTCAAGGGTACTTGCACAGCCCGATCGTCCGGCACGGGCTTCTGGCGGAGGACCTGGCTAAGTGGACATGGTCTGCAGAAGTGTGCCTCTTCCATTTCATTGATGACATTTTGCTCACCAGTGATGCTCTTACAGAGTTAGAAAAACCAGTGCCCCAAGTGCTGTCACACCTGAAGTCATGTGGCTGCGCAGTCAACAAAGCCAAGCTGCCAGGGCCTGGATTGTCTGTCAAATTCTTGGGGGTTGTCTGGTCAGGTAAGACAAAGGTAAGCCCCCATACGATGATAGATAAAATTCAGGAGTATACTAACCCTACTACTGTGAAGCAGCTCCAGCCATTTTGGGGTCTGCTCCGGTACTGGAGAGTTCATGCCGCATCTTACTCAGCTTCACTCCTTGTATGCCTTGGTAAAAAAGGGAGCAAGCTGAGACTGATCCCTGGCCTTGGAACAAGCATTCCAAGGAATGAAGCACATCATTAAACACACTCAGGCCTTCCATGCTCTGGATCCTGCTAGACCCTATGAGCTAGATGTGCATGTGACACAAGGAGGCTTTGGGTCATGTCTGTGGCAGCTATTGGAATGGCTACATCAACCCCTGGGTTTCTGGTCCCAACTATGGAAGGGAGCAGATGTGTGGTACTCTCTGATGGAAAAGCAACTGGCTGCAGTGTATGCTGCCCTGTTGGCCATGGATGCTATAACAGGAACTGCGTGCATGACAGTAAGGACCACTTACCCCATTGCAGGGTGGGTCTGGGACTGGATGGCCAAGACTCACAGTGGGATGCCTCTCACATCCACCTTGGCTAAGTGGGGCGGGGGGGGGGGTTACTGGCAACAAAGAAGTACTCAGTTGACTAGCCCCCTACAGGCTGAGTTGCAGAAAGTGTTGGGCCCTGTTACCTATGTCGATAAAAATCTACTGCTCCTGTCCTATAGAGGAAATGGAAGCTAGACCCTTCCATGAAGGTCAGGCACCTGTTCCTTCAGATGCATGGTACACTGATGGGTCCAGCAGGGGTCAGCCTGCCATGGGGACTGCTGTGGCATTTCAAACAGAAACAGACAGGATCTGGTTTGACACAGAAGTGGTCAGAGTAGCCAGTGGGCAGAACTGTGAGCTGTGTGGCTTGTGGTTGCCAATGGAGCACTGGCCCAGACTATTTGCACAGGTAGTTGGGCAGTGTACCAGGGGCTCACATTATGGGTCTCTACATGGCATGCAAATAAATGGATGGTTATGCATAGGCCATTATGGGGGCATGCCTTGTGGTAAGACCTATGGGAATTAGGCCACCAGAAACAAATCAACTGTATATCATGTGACCAATCGTGCACCTCTTGTTTCCCCTGGGAATGATGAGGCTGACACTCTAGCCAAGGTGTGATGGCTGGAAATGGTGCCTGCCCACCCATCAGGAACAGAAGTTGCCCAGTGGCTATACCATTGACTCTTACGTGCTGGACAGAAGATCATATGGTCCACTATAAAAACTTGGGGTTACCTGTCACCTTAGCAGAGGCACAGGAAGCTTGTGAGACCTGTGTTGTCTGCTCATGAGAGCATCCCCAGAGGCCTTTGGGATGGGTACCTCTGACCCAGTGGCAAGTTGATGTGATTGGACCCCTGCCTAGTTCAGAGGGATATAAGTATGCCATTACAGGTGTGGACATGGCTACTGGACTTTTAGCTGCTTACCCTGCACAAAACCTGGATCAGAAAGCTGCAGTTGCTGCACTGGAGCAGCTGCTGCACTGGAGCAGTTATGCGCTGCTTATAGGTTATGCTTGATCCTTGAAAGTGATCAGAAGACACATTTTACTGGGGCCTTGGTGAAACAATGGGGCCAAGACCTGCAGATTGACTGGAATTTCCATGTGGCCTATCACCCCATGCTGTCGGGATGATTGAATGGTACAATGGTCTCTTAAAGAGGGTCTTGCGTGCTGTAGCTGCTGCCCCTATGCTGAGGGGTTGGATGAAATGCTTATAGACAGTTTTCTGAACTCTAAATGAGAGGAGTTGGAGGGGGTGCCCAGCTCTGATGGAAGTCTTAATCCACCAGACTGCAGCTCCAATTCAGTTACAGGTACAGACTAAGGATGCTTTGCTGAAGCCAGACATGGGAAAACAAGAAAATATTCTTTTGCTGGCACCCAAGGGCCTGGAGTGAGGGCAGACAGCCATTTGGATGTAGCCTTGGGAAATAAAAGCCCCCACATGCATTGGGTGGCTCTTGTTGCCCCCTGGGGACAAGAGGTGGAGAGAAACTTACAAATGATGCCCTGGGTGGTTGGAACATGGCCCCCAATCTTAAAGATGGCATACCCAGGGCCAGCAGACCACAAAATGCTTCTTCGTGGCACCTTTGTGATTTCCTTATGGCCCATTATGAATTCTCCAATGTTGTTGCAAGTAGATGCTGAACCCCCAGTGAGGCACGAAAGGTCTGGTATTCGCAGCCAGGAAGGCCCCCTCTGCCAGCCATTGTCTTACTGGCTGACCAGAAACTTGCCTGTATATTGTCTGAGAGTCATGATTTGCCATCATTGGTGCCTATGACTGCTTTGTCTTTTGACCCCTAGGGTACAGAGTAATAACTTAGTGGACTGGGTACATACCTAGGCCTCAGTGGCTGACCAATCAGAGTGCTTGGTCTGTACCAAAATCCCCCTGAACACGTCAGCTGGCCTCCCATGGCACATATCTCCTGCTTCTGTCTCAAATTGGACTTGGTTACTGCACCAGTGGAACAGTGCACACATCCATTGTGGAATGCAACCTTGACTGACATCTATGCTGGGGCGAGGCAACAGTATGACCGGCCCCACCCATTAAGTGGCTACTCCGTAGGGGTTGGCTCACGGTGGCTCATGGCTGAGGCTGAGGAGATGGCTAGACCAACTCCCCTTTGCACTGAGAACCTCCAAGGACAAGCCCAGGTGGGCTGGGCTCTGACAGGTCTGTGTCACATTTGGACCCTAAAGCATTCCTGGGAGGCGCAGAATGAGGCGTGGGCTGCAGTTCCAACTGGGGCCCTCTGGGTGTGTGGCTCACATGGGTGGCTGTAACTGCCCGGAAATTGGACTGGTCATTGTACCTAGGTATGGCCTTATTTGCCTGGTCCAGTTCAAAGAACTCTGGCAATCCAGCCAACCAATTGGGAAGCATTTAAGGCATGACACCAGGTAATGTGTACTCCCTGGTGGTATTACCCATTAGCTATTTTTTCTCCTCAAGCTGCTTCTATAGTCACTGAGACAGAAATAATTGCTTTGACTTTGCACACTGCTCCTGTGCTGAATGCAACACATGATTCCTTAAGCCTCTTAAATGAGGAAGTGTATCAATTAAGAAAAGTAGCCTTACGGAATTGTATGGCCTTAGATTAGCTTATTGCATCCCAAGGTGGGTTGTGTGCCTTAGTAGGGGCTGAATGTTGTGTGTACATTCCAGATGTCCATCACAATGTTAGCCAAGCTCTATCGGCATTAGCTTCTGAGACCCGTGTTATTGAATGCCTGACAGGTGATCCCCTGTAGGAATGGTGGGCATCTCTTCCCAGTGAATGGCGGTAGGTCCTTGTTGTCCTGGGTGGCAGCACTTGTGTTTTGCTTGCTTGTTGCTGTAGTCTATACTGCTGTTGTGGTATATGGGTGCAGGGCTCTGCCCTCCTCACCAAGGGACCTTCGCAGAAGACATTCTCTCATAGATTGTGTGGTGAGGAACCCTGAAGGGGTGGATTCTAGGGTAAACAGAGTCAGTCAGGCTCCCTCACTCTGATGTGTGGGCAACTAAGATAAGCAGCATTCCCATAGCCTTGAGAATGGTCCCAATAAGCAGTATTCTCATAGCCTTGAAAATGGCCCCACATGTGCAGAATCATGCTTTTTATATAATACCTTGTCACCCTGATGGTTTTGTATGCATTTAGTATATAAGGGACTTGGGGCTCCCTGCTGTGTGACACGTGGCTTGTGGTATGTGTGGATTGCCCCACCCTTGAATAAAGGCATGTCAGGTATTCCCATGGCTCAGCGTATTTTCTTCCATCTACCCGAATCCCAAGTGAACCTCCCTGGCCTTGAAAGGCTGCAAGACAGTGGGGGAGGGTTCAGAAAGGAGACAAGGCCACTGCCTGGCCTCTGGAGTTTTGTCTGGTAGGAAGCTCTACCCTGGCACTTGCCTTGATGATAAATGGTCAGTTTCTCCCCATATGCGACTGGTGCCCTTCCAGCTGCTTCCCCAGTGCTGGAGCCTAAAGGGAGTGAGTGTGCATAAGACTTGAGTCCATTGCAGACCCTTTAAGAGGAGACACCTGAGAATCATGTAGTTTTTTCAGATACCCCAACTCTCACTGGTTTCAACAGCCAGAAGTTATGGGGACTTATCTTCCTGGCACTGGAACCCTGGACTGGGGGGCCTCGTGTTGGGTTGGGATCCGTTGCTCCTGAGATATCCTTCCTGATTTTTATCCACCACATGTGGGTATGGGACTGCCTGTTCCACATCTCCAAATCTCTGCATCTCCACGTCTCTGCCTTTCTGCTCCTACCTGTCTGAATGAATGTAACTTCTTTAATTCAATGTTGTCAGACTTCCACACAGCTTGATTTTCTGACAATTCTGGGTGATATTTGTTTTGTCATTTAGTTCTAATTTTTGCCATGGTTGTACAAGGAGGTGAACCATGTTTACCTATGCCTCCATCTTGACCAGAAGTCAGAACTGAGTCATGATGAGCACTTTGATCACAGTCTGGCATATTACCCAGCTAAGCCATGCTCAGACTCCTGAGCCGCAGAAACTGTATATTATTTTAAGCTGCTAAGTTTGTGATAATTTATTACTCAGCAATAGACAACTAATACAGAATGGAAGGTATAGCAGGAGGAGCCCTTACTGACCAGTGACAAGAGAAGTCACTTCTGGGAAAAGGATAGCTTTTTAGGAAGGAAATAGAGGTTAGGGTGGGGTGGATCTGTGTTTTTGAGGTAACAAATGCCTGATAACTTACTTAAGCCATGCATGTCCTTACCTAAGCCAATCCTCATGGCCACAGAATATGACACTTTGATTGATCAAGCCTGGATTACATGACTAAGCTGAACATGGAATCTTGGGGGCAAGTAACAGCAGACCCTGTTGAGGTCCTTTTCCTCATCCCACCTCTAGTTTACTGGTAGTTGCAGAAGACAGTTTTCAGCAAGCTAACAGCTTTTCAACCTCAAGTTCCCCAGCCTCTCTGTGAGGACTTGCTCAACCTTTCTGTAGAGTTAATTGAGGAATGTTAGATATGCCACACTACCTGGGACAACTCTCAACCGATGAAGTATGTAAGACAATGGCTAATACTTCAGTTTCTCCCACCCTTGATGATGCAATTGTGAAGCTTGTTCCATACAATTCCTCTGAAGGTCCCAGTGAGATTGAGCAAACTGCTCATTAGCATCCTTCATTAACTTTTCCCTTTTCCTGTTTCACTTTCCCTATCTCAAACTTGTGCTTCTGGGATCATTTGCCAAATTAACCAAGTCCTTGTTTCAAGTCTGCATTTGGAGAAGCCCAAAGTAAGACAAGGATCCAAGCCACTTGTGTCACCTAAACTGATGGGAACTGGTATTTTTGCTCAATTTTATGCATTTTTTAAAGTAAAAACAGAGGATATGAATTCAGAGAAAGCCTAAATACCAGATTTCACTGCAATAGAAATTTTGCCAACATCATTACTTATTCCATAGGAAATATTAGCAATGTACTTAAAATTTTTTTTTCAATTACAGTTTACATTCAACATTATTTTGTCTTAGCTTCAGATGTACAGCATAGTAGTTAGACAACATGGTTAGATCATGTACTTTGCAAAATGATCTCCCTCAATTATTCCTTTTACCATATATAGTTGTTACAATGTTATGGACTATATTCCCAATGCTGTACCACACCCCCATGACTGTTTTGTAACTACCAATTTTTACTTCTTAATCCCTTCACAGTTTCACCCAGCTACTCACACTCTCCCCTTTGGCATCCATCCGTCTGTCCTTTGTATCTATGAGTCTGTTTTAATTTTGCTTGTTTATTTTGCTCTTGGTGAAATCATGTGTTTTTTGTCATTCTCTGACTTATTTCATTTAGCATAAAATTCTCTAAGTCTGTCAATGCTGTCACAAATGGTAAGATTTCTTTTTTTATGACCGAGTAATATTTCGTTGTATATATATACCACATACTCTTTATCTACTCATCTATTGACAGGCACTTTGTTGCTTCCATATCTTGGCTGTTGCATATAACACCACAATGAACATAGAAATGCCTATTCTTTCAAATTAGTGTTTTGGGTTTCTTCAGATATATACCTAGAAGTAGAATCACTGGGTCATAAGGCAGTTCCATTTTCAATTTTTTGAGGAACCTCCATACCATTTTCTATAGTGATTGCACCAATCTGCATTCCCACCAACAGTGCATGAGGGTTTCCTTTTTTCCGTATCCTCATTAACACTTGTTGGTTGTTGATTTATCAATGATAGCTATTCTGACAGGTGTGGGGTGATATCTCATCATGGTTTTTATTTCCATTTCTCTGACTAGTGAAATTGAGTATGTTTTCATGTCTCTTAGGCATCTGTATGTCCTCTTTGGAAAAATGTTTATTAGGTACTCTTCCCATTTTAAATTGGATTGTTTGGGGGGCGGTTGGTGTTGAGTTATATAAGTTATTTATGAATTGTGGATATTAACCCTTTGTTGGATACATCATTGATGAATATGTTCTCCCATTCAGTAGGTTGTCTTCAGTTTTATTGATGGTTTCCTTTGCTGTGCAAAAACTTTTGGGTTTGATGTAGTCCCATTTGTTTATTTTTTCTTTTGTTTTCCTTGTCCAAGGTAACATATTAGAAAAAATATTGTTAGGAGAAATGTCAGAGATTTGACTGCCTATATTTTCTTCTAGGAGTTTTATGGCTTTGAGTATTAACACATAAGTCTGTAATCCATTTGAGTTTATTCTTGTATATGGTATAAAAAGGTGGTCTAGTTTCCTTTTTTACATGCATCAGATCAATTTTCCAAACACGATTTATTGAATAGACTGTTTTTATCCCATTGTATTTTCTTTCCTCCTTTGTCAAATATTAATTGATCATGTAGGTGTGAGTACTCTGTACTTCTAACCTTAGTCATTTCCCTTACTGTTGAAGGTCATTTAAAATAGCCAAGTTAGAGTGTGAAATGGATTGGAAAAAGCTCATTCCTTTACCTAATAAAAAAGTCAAAATACAGGTTTAGTAGGTAGTGGCTCAATGGTGTCATCTGTTGATACCTAAAGGTAAACTTCACAAACAGGTAGCTATCTGTAGTTGGACATTCCAGCTTCAAGAAATGCCATATGCAGAAGAAACAAGACAGCCAGCAGAAAATTGAGGAAATAGTGCCAGACTTATAACCCCAGAAGAGCCATGACAGCCTTCTCTAGCCATTCAGTCATCTCTAGCAAGGACTGAAGTTATTGTGGAGCATAGATGAGTAAGACCCACTGTGCTCTGTCTGAATTCTTGACCCTAAAATTTGTGAGACTAATTGTTGTTTTGTGACACTAAGGTTTAGAGTAATTTTTTATACAGCAATAGATAACTATACAGATACAGTGAGGTAAACAAAAGTATCAAGTTTAGCTTGATACTTGGCATAAGTGGTGCTTATTAACATTAGTTTCTTTCCTTTTTTCTCAAAGGACTTTCATCATGTGGTGTACGTGTTCAGCATTACTTCTATAATGTTGATACTGATGTTAAAAAAAATAGAGTTGAATCAAAAGCAGACTTGATGAAGCCGAGGATTAGATCAGGGAGCTGGAGGACAGAGCAGAAAAAAACACCGAGAAAGAGCAAGAAAAGGAAAAGAGGCTAGAAAGAATGAAGAGGCATTAAGGGAAATCCAGGACAACATGAAACGTAACAATAACCATATAATAGGGATACCAGAAGGAGAAGACAAAAAGCAAGGGATAGAAAACCTGTTCAAAAAAGTAATGATGGAAAATTTCCCTAATCTGAGGAGAGAAAAAGTCACCCAAATCCAGGAAACACAGAGAGTCCCAAGCAAGAGGAACCCAAAGAGGCCCACTGCAAGACACATCATAAATAAAATGGCAAAATTCCAAGACAAAGAGAGGATCTTAAAGGCAGCAAGGGAGAAAAAGGAAGTAACACACAAGGGAGCCCTAATAAGGTTAGCAGCCAACTTCTCAATGGAAATGCTCCAAGCCAGAAGAGAATGGCAAAAAATATTCCAAGTAATGAGAACCACAGGCCTGCAACCAAGGCTACTTTACCCAGTAAGGCTCTTGATCAAGATAGAAGGCCAAATAAAGAGTTTCCCAGAAAAACGAAGTCTAAAAGAATACACCTCCACCAAACCAGCTCTGCAAAGGATGCTAAAGGGACTGCTTTAAGGAAAGGAAGGAAAAGAGAGAGAGACAGGAACACTGGTATGAAAAATGGCAATGAATAACTACCTATAAATGATAACCTTAAACGTAAATGGATTAAATGCTCCAATCAAAAGACATAGAATACCTAAATAAATAAGAAAACATGACCCACACATATGCTGCCTAAAAGAGACCAACCTCAGGACAAAAGACTTACACAGACTGAAAGTGAAGGGCTGGAAACAAATTTTCCAAGCAAACGGACAGGAAAAAAAAGCCAGGGTAGCAATACTCATATCAGACAAAATTGACTTCCAAAGAAGGGCCATAAAGAGAGACCCAGAAGGTCACTTCATAATACTCAAAGGAAGAATCCACCAAGAAGACATAAACATTGTAAATATATATGCACCCAACATAGGAGCACCCAAATACATAAAGAAAATCTTGGAGGATTTCAAGAAAGATATTGACAGCAACACAATTATAGTAGGGGACTTTAACACCCCCGTATCAAAAATGGACAGGTCTTCCAAACAAAATATCAACAAGGATATTGTGTCACTTAACAATACCCTAGATGAAATGGACTTAACTGATATATATAGAGCTTTTCATCCCAAAGAAGGAAAATACACATTCTTTTCAAGTGTACATGGAACTTTTTCAAAGAGAGACCCCATGATAGGACACAAAGCAAGCCTGAACAAATTCAAGAAAATTGAAATCATAACAAGCATTTTCTCTGACCACAAGGGACTGAAACTAGAAACCAACCCCAAAGGAAAAAACCCAAAACACTCAAAACCATGGAGACTGAATAGCCTGCTATTAAACAATGAATGGGTCAAGAACAATATTAGGTAAGAAATCAAAACTTTCTGGAAACAAATGAAAATGCGCTCACAACAACCCAAAACCTATGGGACACAGCAAAGGCAGTCCTGAGAGGGAAGTTCATAGCAATACAGGCCTACCTTAAACAGATAGAAACATTTCAAATGAACAACCTAATCCTATGCCTACAGGAACTTGAGGAAAAACAACAAACACAGCCCAGAGCAAGCAGAGGGAAGGAAATAACCAAGATCAGAGCAGAGTTAAATGGCATAGAGACTAAAAGCACAATTCTAAGGATCAATGAATCCAGGAGCTGGTACTTTGAAATGATAAACAAAATCGACAAGCCTTTAAGTAGGCTCATCAAGAAAAAAAGAGAGAGGGTACTAATAAACATAATTAAAAACGAAAGAGGAGAGATTACAACTGATACCACAGAAATACAAAGGATTGTAAGAAATTACTACAAAGAACTGTATGCCAAGAAATTTGAAAACCTAGGTGAAATGGACACATTTCTAGAAAAATATAATCTTCTAAAACTGAATGAAGAAGAAGCAGAAAACCTGGAAAGACCAATAACAGCAGATGAAATTGAATCAGTCATGAAAAAACTCCCAAAACACAAAAGCTCTGGACCAGATAGCTTCACAGGAGAATTCTACAAAGCATTTAAGGAAGAGCTAACCCCTATCCTTCACAGACTATTCAAAAAAATCCAAACTGATGAAAGACTCCCAAACTCTTTTTATGAAGCCAGCATCATCCTAGTACCAAAACCAGATAAAGACACAACAAAGAAAACTTCAGACCAATATCGCTGATGAATATAGATACAAAACTTCTCAACAAAATATTGGCAAACTGCATACAGCAATATATTACAAAGATCATCCACCATGACCAAGTGGGATTCATCCCAGGGATGCAAGGATGGTACAATATTCGCAAATCAATAAACATAATACATCACATCAACAACACCAAAGACAAAAATCACATATCATATCAATAGATGCGGAAAAAGCATTTGATAAGGTACAGCACCCATTTCTGATAAAAACACTCAGCAAAGTGGAAATAGAGGGTGCATTCCTCAACATCATAAAGGCCATATATGAGAGACCTACAGCCAACATCATACTCAATGGACAAAAACTTAGAGCTTTCCCACTAAGATCAGGAACAAGACAAGGATGCTCTCTCTCACCACTCCTATTCAACATAGTACTGGAAGTCCTAGCCACAGCAATAAGATAAGAAAAAGCAATAAAAGGCATCCAAATTGGACAGGAGGAAATGAAACTGTCACTGTTTGCAGATGACATAATAGTGTACATGGAAAATCCTATAGACTCCACCAAAAAACTACTTGACCTAATAAATGAATTTGGCAAAACAGCTGGGTACAAAGTCAATACTAAGAAATCAAAGGCCTTCCTGTATACCAACAATGAAACAGCAGAAACAGAAATCAGGAAAAACAATCCCACTTGTTATAGCAACAAGAAAAACAAAGTACCTAGGAATAAACCTAACCAAGGAGGTAAAAGACCTGTATTCAGAAAACTACAGAACACTGAAGAAAGAAATTAAGGAAGACACAAACAAATGGAAGCCTGTACCATGCTCATGGATTGGAAGAATCAACATCATTAAAATGGCCACACTACCCAAAGCAATCTATAGATTCAATGCAATCCCTATTAAAGTACCCATGACAAATTTCACAGATATAGAACAAACATTTCACAAATTAACGTGGAACCATAAATGACCCTGAATAGCTGCAGCAATTTTGAGAAAGAAGAACAAAGCAGGAGGGAACACAATACCTGATATCAAACTATATTACAAGGCCACGGTAATCAAAACAGCCTGGTACTGGCATAAAAACAGGCACATAGACCAATGGAACAGAACAGAGAGCCCAGAAATAAACTCAAGTCTTTAAGGTCAGTTAATACTTGACAAAAGAGGCAGGAGCATAAAACAGAGCAAAAACAGCCTCTTCAACAGATGGTGTTGGGAGATCTGGATAGCTACATGAAAAAAAATGAAACTTGATCACCAACTTACTCCATACACAAAAACAAATGCAAGATGGTTAAAAGACTTAAATATAAGTTGTGACACTATAAAAGTAATAGAGGAAAACATTGACAGAAAATTCTCAGACATTCCACGCAGCAACATCCTCACAGACACATCCCCTAAAGCAAGGGACATAAAGGAAAGAATAAACAAATGGGACCTCATCAAAATAAAAAGCTTCTGCATGGCTAAGGAAAACAGCAACAAATTACAAAGAGAAACAACAGAATGGGAAAACATATTTGCTAATGATACCTCAGACAAGGGCCTGATCTCCAAAATATATAAAGAACTCACATGACTCCACTCCAGGAAGACAAACAACCCAATTAAAAAATGGGCAAAGGACTTGAACAGGCACTTCTCCAAGGAAGACATACAGAGGGCCCAAAGACATATGAAAAGATGCTCAGCATCAGTAGCCATCAGAGGGATGAAAATTAAAACCACAATGAGGTACCATCTCACACCAGTCAGAGTGGCCAACATAAACAAATCCACAAACAAATGTTGGAGAGGATGCGGAGAAAAGGGAACCCTAGTGCACTGTTGTTGGGAATGCAGACTGGTGAGGCCACTGTGG
Source organism: Desmodus rotundus (assembly GCF_022682495.2). Lineage (NCBI taxonomy): Eukaryota > Metazoa > Chordata > Mammalia > Chiroptera > Phyllostomidae > Desmodus > Desmodus rotundus. The sequence goes on from NC_071400.1 coordinate 68,605,523, forward strand.
AAAACAGTATGGACTTTCCTCAGAAAACTAAAAATGGAACTGCCCTTTGACCCAGCAATTCCGCTGCTGGGATTATACCCTAAGAACCCTGAAACACCAGTCCAAAAGAACCTGTGCACCCCAATGTTCATAGCAGCACAATTTACAATAGCCAAGTACTGGAAGCAACCTAAGTGCCCATCAGCTAACGAGTGGCTCCACAAACTATGGTATATTTACACAATGGATTTCTACGCAGCAGAGAGAAAGAAGGAGCTTATACCCTTTGCAACAGCATGGATGGAACTGGAGAGCATTATGCTAAGTGAAATAAGCCAGGCGGTGAGGGACAAATACCATATGATCTCACCTTTAACTGGAACATAAGGAATAGAAGAAAAAAGCAAACAAAATATAACCAGAGACATTGAAGTTAAGAACAATCTAAAATAGCCAGGGGGGAGTGGGGTGGGGACAGTGAGGAGAGGGGATTACAGGAACTACTATAAAGGACACATGGACAAAATCAAGGGGGAGGGTGGAGGTGGGGGAGGGAGGTGGGTTCAGCTGGGGTGGGGTGGAGGGATGGGGAGAAAAGGCATACAACTGTAATTGAATAACAATAAAAATTTTTTTAAAATGTCCACTTTATTGAAATATAGCTTTCAGAATTAAAACACATGTTTTAAATGTACCAACCCATGTATTCACCCTGTCATCAACACCAAAATCAAGTATTTTATCTAGCCTTATGTGGGTATAATTGGCAAATGAAATTGTAGTATTTTATTCATTTTTAAAGTATACTTGATTGATTATGCTATTACAGTTGTCCCAATTTTCCCCCTTTGCCCTCTTCACCCAGTAACCCCTTTCCTTACAGCATTCCCCCCTTCTAGTTCAGGTCCATGGGTCATGCACATAAATTCTTTGGCTTCTCCATTTTCTATACTATTCTTAATTTCCCTCTGTCTATTTTGAATTTACCATTTATGTTTCTTATTCCCTGTACCTTTTCCCTCATTCTCCCCCTTCCCCCTTCCCACTGATAACCCCCCATGTGATCTTCATTTCTGTGATTCTGTTCCAGTTCTAATTGTTTGCTTAGTTTGTGTTTGTTTTTGTTTTTTAGGTTCAATTGTTGATAGTTCTGAGTTTGTTGTCATTTTATTGTTCATATTTTTTTACCTTATTTTTCTTAGATAAGTCACTTTAATATTTCATATAATAAGGGCTTGGTGATGATAAACTCCTTTAACTTGACCTTATCTGGGAAGAACTTTATCTGCCCTTCCATTCTAAATGATAGCTTTCCTGGAAAGAGTAATCTGGGTTGTAGATCCTTGCTTTTCATCACTTTGAATACTTGTTGCCAGTCCCTTCTTGCCTGCAAAGTGTCTTGAGAAATCAGCTGATAGCTCTATGGGAAGCTCTATGGGAACTCCTCTGTAGGAAACTATCTGCTTTTTTCTTGCTGCTTTTAAGATTCTTTATGTATCTTTAACCTTTGGCCTTTTTTTCTCTTCTTTTTAAAATTATTTTATTGTTGTTCAATTAGACTTGTCTGCATTTTCCCCCCACCACTATCCCCCACCCCAGTCAACCCCCTTCCCTCCCTTTCTTCTACCCTCCCCCTTGATTTTGTCCATGTGCCATTTACAGTAGTTCCTGAAAACCCTTCTCCCCACTGTCCCTTCCCCCCTCCCCTCTGGCTATTGTTAGATTGTTCTTAACTTTAATGTCTCTGGTTATATTTTGTTTGCTTTTTTCTTCTTTTGATTATGTTCCAGTTAAAGGTGAGATCATATGGTATTTGTCCCTCACCGCCTGGCTTATTTCACTTAGCATAATGCTCTCCAGTTCCATCCATGCTGTTGCAAAGGGTATAAGCTCCTTCTTTCTCTCTCCTGTGTAGAATTCCATTGTGTAAATGCACTATAGTTTTTTGATCCACTCATTTGCTGATGGGCACTTAGGTTGCTTCCAATACTTGGCTATTGTAAATTGTTCTGCTATGAATGTGACATAATATTTTTGTCGGTGGTCCTTTGCACAGCTCTCTCTGAAACACTGTCTTCTTTTGCATATATCAGAGCTCAGGTCAAACTTCACTTTCTAAGAGAAGCCAGGTAAAAATGTTTTTCTACTCCACATCAGAGTACAGGCCAAAAGAGGGCTCCAGAGCAGGAAGGAAAGGCATTTATAGGATCTTGTTTTATCATTCTTTTCTACATCTGTTCTATATGTTGGCAGCTCCACAGCTCTACTTTACAAAATTTCCGTCATTCATATCCTCACATCCCACAGGTCATATGCTGCATACTAAAGAAACTTAGGCCTGTGGTGCTGCATCATGGCTAAACTCTCTTTGACAACTGACTTAACTTTGAAATATAAAGGTAAAAAATGAGCTGCTTCATTGTGTCCATTGAAGCTGGGATCAAGCAGTTGATATTCTTACAGGCACTAAGGAAAAGAAACCAAGAACTTCCCCTTTTTCAGCCTTCTTGATGTGGCAATGTGCTTATCTGGGGGAGGAGTGATGTGATCAGAGTGTAGCTACTCCTCTTACCCTTCTAACGTAATCCTTCTTGGCCTCTGTGTTCCAAGGGTATGCTTTAGACTCATCTCTGGGTTATGGGACTTTTACAATGTCCTGTCTATTGATAACTGCTTGTTGGTCTTCTAGAGAGGACTAAAGTTGGGAACAACCTATATTGCTGTCTCAATGACATCACTCCCTTTTCCCTTCTTTATAAGAGCATTCTGTTAACAAGAATTTCACCATTCCACGAGTTTTGGTAGGTTATAAATAGAATGAAAGTTTTAGTGTCCATCCAATGTAGCACCCCAGAATCCATGGATCATTCAACTTGTGGTGGCAAATTAGTTGCTTGGTTCACTGCTGCAGTAGTGCATTAAGCATAAAGCAAAATTTAAATACATATTTAATCTAAATATACAAATTAAATAAAAAATGTTTAAATAAATATGTACACAAATGTATATATGTATATATAGTTTCCATTATGCAGGTTAAACATTCTCTTTCTTTTGAGACAATTGGTAGGTCTACGGTATGCGTATATCTGTGAATATAGTACAAATGCATTGTGGGAAAAATGAAATATAGTGGCTGAAAGAAGTAGAACTTTCTTTGGGACAGTTGATATTTGAGACCCTTTCATTACCCATGGACTTTATTAATATCATAATGAATATGTCATCCTCTGATGGAAGGGCGAGGCTGGGATAAACTACAAGCTTGCAAGTCTACAGATGCTGAAGTACTTAGGCCAGAGTTTTTCACAAGCTCACATAGGTATTCCTGCAAAAGGGTACTGTAAATCATGCTGCCTTGTGCTAGGAGGGAATTATTTGCTTCTTTTGGTTAATGGCAGTTATTTCTGGGAGGGACCATTAACAAGTATTCTGCTTGCTATAGTCTAGGGCTTGAAATTGAAGGCCATACTCACATTAAGCCTGAAAAGACATTACTGAATTGGAGAAAAGAACCTTCCATAATTAAAATGTTATAATCCCAAGAGCTTGGCAAAAGAGGGAAAGAAACATGAATGGCATATTCTCAACACTGGCTTTTCTGCTTGCCAGGTAATTATACACAGGTAAGGGTAATATAAATATATTTTTCCAGAAAGGTAAGCTACTATTACCAATGCCAAATTGGTAAAATATATTTATACTTATATTTATATTTATAATATTGGTAAAATATATTTATATTTTTCCAGAAAGAATTGGAAAACAACACTGGGGTTGTTGTGACAAATAAAGAAATATAGGTAATAACAGCACCACTAACACTAGAGAACATGCCAAGCTGTAGGTTACCAGGATGACTTTACATAAGGCTGAAAAGGGTGATTTCAGTTCTTAGCAGGTTTTCAAAAATTAGACATAGTGTTGTTTGCAGTCTTCAATTTTAATTTGGCAGTGAAGTCACTTGGTTTTCAGGTTGACTCACCCAGGACATGCTAAAGAAAGTATCAGTAAAAATGTTCATGACATTTTTGATAAATAAAGCAGAAGACAGAAAGATTGGTTTTTCTGAAAGGTTTCTTTAAATTCTTCTTGAATTTAGAAGATGAATCTACACTCCTTCAGGCTCTGAAGGTCAGGATAGACCAGCTATGACTTTCCCAGGAAATGAGTAATAGTAAGACCAGGGACTCATTTCTGGATGCCTGGAGGAACGTTTCATCCAGAACCCGTAGGTGGGGTTTTCCCCCACAAAAGACTTCAGGGAGTTCCAGAGATATGTGCATACTTGAAATGGGAATAGCCAACCTAACTTGAGCTTTGCCTTGGAGATTCTGCCAAACCTCTCAACTCTCACCCTTGTTTTCCCCACCCAGAGTGGCTAGTCCTTTATATTCCTTGTCATTCTTTCCTTCTCTTATTTTCTGTTCATTGTCCAACCATTCCTTCCCACAAACTTCAAATCTTAATACCCATGCAAAAACCTGAGAAGTCTTAAATAAGAATCACTTAGAAATCTCTATTCTTAGAAGACATAGAAAGAGACTGCTGTGAAATGCTGTTTGTAAGACTCACACAATCTACAGCCAAGGAGAGGTTATAAGAATCATTGTTGGAGGAGGGATACATCCATAATTCTTTACAAATTTGTGTCCTCTTTAGAGAGAAATTTATAGTTTTGGTGTTAAAATGCAGCTAAGTGGCTTTGTTTTTTTCATTAATTCATTCAACAAAAATGTATTGTGCCCCTACTATATGCCAGGCACTGTGCTGTGCCAGGCATGGAGATATTGTGATAGAAGACAGAGTCACCGCCAGCAAAGATTTTTATGGTTTAATGAAGAAGATAATAAAAATAAAAATTACAATATAGTGCTGAAAAGACTATAAGAGATATGTGTTCAGTAAGTATAGAGCGTTAGGGAAATTTACTAGGAGTTGGGGGCCTAATTCTTGCAGTCTTGAAAGATGACTAGTAGTTTATTTAGGAGACTCTGTGTGTGTTAATTAGAAGACTCAATATTTATTGCATTATTAACGAGCAAAGCCATGGGCTCAAGTGTCTCCATACAAGTGTAGGGCAAACTGACAAATCATGCTTTCCTCAGTAAAGGGTGATGAGACCAGAGGCTGTAAAAACAGTGAAATTGTGAGGAGAGGAGTTAGTGGGATTTTAGAACTTGGCCCGTTGCTGGTGTTGAGTTATAGAAAGGCTCAAGTTATCACCAAAAGCCACTTTTTAAAGCTTATTATATAGCAATATGACTGGGCATAAATGTGAAGCAAGTCAAGCTTTCTTCAGCATTCTTTCGTCTTTGTGGTACCTCCAATTTTTCTTCTTCTTTCCCACTTGCTTGCTTTCCAACTATCATGAAATAATCAAAAGACTTGATTCTTCTTTATGGTTATCTTTTTATTGTTATTCAAGTACAGTTGTCTCCATTTTCTCCCCACCATTCCCCCCTACCCCAGCCATCCCCACCTCCCACCCTTGATCCTACTGCCCTTTGGTTTTATCCATGTGTCCTTTATAGATGTTCCTGAAAACCTTTCCTCCTTTCCCCCCTCACATTATCCCCTCCCACTTCCCCTCTGGTTACTGTCAGTTTGTTCTTAATTTCAATGTCTCTGGTTATATTTTGCTTGCCTGTTTGTTTTGTTGATTAGGCTCCATATGGTTATGTCTTATTGCTTACTTCTCATAAGGGTGTAAGCATTTCAGTAAATGTCAGTGTTGTCATTAAAAAATCTGAATCTGTAATGGAGTGCATTTGGAAATTAGGGGGAAGATAGGAGGGAACCTTTCTGATGCCCTCAGGCTCGCCCTAGTAGGCAAACACCTATTCTACTCATTGTACTAATTCTTTCAGGGAATTAGCTTGACAGTCACTACAGGGTACAACAGAAACTTATGCCACAGACCTTCAACTGCAAGTCAAATTTGATTAAGGTAGATTCCAAGAGCTGCCCACATTCTTTAGCTCTATTGAAATGTAGCTGTACTTAGTGGTAGGCAAACTGAGTAAACTGAGCTCAATTTAGAAATAGTTGATGCAATGGCACAGGAGATTTCAAAAGTTCCCAACTCTAAAATGCTATGAATTTTATAAATTCTATAAATTAGATCCTTATTAAATCTACCTGTGACCTGGAGATAAGGTTGATAAAATACAAAAGCATAGGTTTGTTTTTTTGCAACTAATTTTTTATGATAAAGTAAATGTTATAAAATCTGCCATATGAGTGTATAAAATGTGCCATAAATCTCCCTGCCACCCCTCATTTGTTTTCCAGAGTCAATCATTGATAATATTTTCTTGTAGATCCTCCTATATATTTTCTATGCATGTACAACATGTTAGTATTTTTTCTTGCAAATATTTTCTCTCAATTTTTATTTTATTTTTTAAAAGTACTTTATTGTTGTTCAACTGTAGTTGTCTGCATTTTCTCCCCACCCCTCCACCCCACCCCAGCCAAACCCACCTCCCTCCCTTGCTTCCACTCTCCCCTTTGGTTTTGTCCATGTGTCCTTTATAATAGTTCCTGAAAACCCTTCTCCCCACTGTCCCTCCCCCCTCCCCTCTGGCTATTGTTAGATTGTTCTTAATTTCAATGTCTCTGGTTATATTTTGTTTGCTTTTCTCCTCTGTTGATTATGTTCCAGTTAAAGGTGAGATCATATGGTTTTTCTCTCAATTTTTTAAAATTAAATTTATTGGAGTGTCATAGGTTAATAAAATCATATAGGTTTCAAGTGTACAATTCTGATACATCATCTATATATTGCATTGTGTGCCCACCACCCAAAGCTAAATCTTCTTCTGTCACCATATATCAGTATTTGACTCCCTTAAACTTTACTACCACCCCCACTTCTCTCTGGTAACCACCATACTGTTTGTTGTCTGTGTCTATGAGTTTTTGTTTGTTTGTCTTGCATGCTCATTTTTTGCCTTCAGTTTTATAACCCACATATGAGTAAAATTATATGGTTCTTGACTTTTTCTATCATTTCACTTAGCACGATATTCTCAAGATATATTGATGTTGCCACAAATGGCAGTATTTCACCTTTTTATGGATGAGTAGTATTCCATTATATATATATATATATACCACATCTTTATCCAGTCACCTATCGAAGAACACTCCTGTTTTTTCCATATCTTGGCCACTGTGGATAATGTTCCAATGAAATTTTTAAGATAAGATTTTTCCATTTTTCCTTATCACAATACTACTAGAAATAGAAACAATGAACAATATATTTTATGTGTTGATGTATTTAACTTATTGTTCTTTCTAGTTTCTCTCCTATTAAAATTTGTGTTTTTTTTAATATATATATATTTTTTTATTGTTATGCAATTACAGTTGTATGCCTTTTCTCCCCATCCCTCTACCCCACCCCAGGTGAACCCACCTCCCTCCCCCCTCTCCACCCTCCCCCTTGGTTTTGTCCATGTGTCCTTTATAGTAGTTCCTGTAATACCCTCTTCCCACTATCCCCGCCCCCACCCCCCACCCCCGCCCTGGCTATTGTTAGATTGTTCTTAACTTCAATGTCTCTGGTTATATTTTGTTTGCTTTTTTCTTCTATTGCTTATGTTCCAGTTAAAGGTGAGATCATATGGTACCTGTCCCTCACTTCCTGGCTTATTTCACTTAGCATAATGCTCTCCAGTTTCATCCATGCTGTTGCAAAGGGTATAAGCTCCTTCTTTCTCTCTGCTGCGTAGAAATCCATTGTGTAAATATACCATAGTTTTTGGATCCACTCGTTTGCTGATGGGCACTTTGGTTGCTTCCAGTACTTGGCTATTGTAAATTGTGCTGCTATGAACATTGGGGTGCACAGATTCTTTTGGATTGGTGTTTCAGTGTTCTTAGGGTATAATCCCAGCAGCGGAATTACTGGGTCAAAGGGCAGTTCCATTTTTAGTTTTCTGAGGAAACTCCATACTGTTTTCCACAGTGGCCTCACCAGTCTGCATTCCCACCAACAGTGCACAAGGGTTCCCTTTTCTCCACATCCTCTCCAACATTTGTTTGTGGATTTGTTTATGTTGGCCATTCTGACTGGTGTGAGATGATACCTCATTGTGGTTTTAATTTGCATCTCTCTGATGGCTAGTGATGCTGAGCATCTTTTCATATGTCTCTGGGCCCTCTGTATGTCTTCCTTGGAGAAGTGTCTGTTCAAGTCCTTTGCCCATTTTTTAATTGGGTTGTTTGTCTTCCTGGAGTGGAGTCGAGTGAGTTCTTTATATGTTTTGGAGATCAGGCCCTTGTCTGAGGTATGGTTGGCAAATATGTTTTCCCATACTGTTGGTACTCTTTGTAATTTGGTGCTGTTTTCTTTAGCCCTGCAGAAGCTTTTTATTTTGATGAGGTCCCATTTGTTTATTCTTTCCTTTATGTCCCTTGCTTTAGGGGATGTGTCTGTGAGGATGTTGCTGCGTGGAATGTCTGAGATTTTCCTGCCAATGTTTTCCTCAAGGACTTTTATGGTGTTACGGCTTATATTTAAGTCTTTTATCCATCTTGAGTTTATTTTCGTGTATGGCGTAAGTTGGTGATCGAGTTTCATTTTTTTGCACGTAGCTGTCCAGATCTCCCAACACCATCTGTTGAAGAGGCTGTTTTTGCTCCATTTTATGCTCCTGCCTCCTTTGTCAAATATTAATTGATCGTATAGGTTTGAGTTTATTTCTGGGCTCTCTATTCTGTTCCATTGGTCTATGTGCCTGTTTTTATGCCAGTACCAGGCTGTTTTGATTACAGTGGCCTTGTAATACAGTTTGATATCAGGTATTGTGATCCCTCCTGCTTTGTTTTTCTTTCTCAAAATTGCTGCAGTTATTCGAGGTCGTTTATGGTTCCATATGAATTTCTGCAATGTTTGTTCTATATCTGTGAAATATGTCATGGGTACTCTAATAGGGATTGCATTGAATCTATAAATTGCTTTGGGTTATATGGCCATTTTGATAATGTTGATTCTTCCAATCCATGAACATGGTACATGCTTCCATTTGTTTGTATCTTCCTTAATTTCTTTCTTCAGTGTTGTGTAGTTTTCTGAGTACAGGTCTTTTACCTCCTTGGTTAGGTTTATTCCTAGGTACTTTATTTTTCTTGTTGCTATATCGAATGGGATTTTTTTCCTGATTTCTGTTTCTGCAGTTTCGTTGTTGGTGTACAGGAATGCCTTTGATTTCTGGGTATTGACTCTGTATCCAGCTGTTTTGCCAAATTCATTTATTAGGTCGAGTAGTTTTTGAGTGGAGTCTATAGGGTTTTCCATGTACACTATCATGTCGTCTGCAAACAGTGACAGTTTCATTTCCTCCTTTCCAATTTGGATGCCCTTTATTGCTTTTTCTTGTCTGATTGCTGTGGCTAGGACTTCCAATACTATGTTGAATAGGAGTGGTGAGAGAGGGCATCCTTGTCTAGTTCCTGATCTTAGTGGGAAAGCTCTAAGTTTTTGTCCATTGAGTGTGATGTTGGCTGTAGGTCTCTCATATATGGCCTTAATTATGTTGAGGACTGCTCCCTTTATTCCCACTTTGCTGAGTGTTTTTATCAGAAATGGGTGCTGTATCTTATCAAATGCTTTTTCCACATCTATTGATATGATCATGTGATTTTTGTCTTTGCTGTTTTTTATGTGATGTATTATGTTTATTGATTTGCGAATATTGTACCATCCTTGCATCCCTGGGATGAATCCCACTTGGTCATGGTGGATGATCTTTTTAATATATTGCTGGATGCGGTTTGCTAATATTTTGTTGAGAATTTTAGCGTCTATGTTCATCAGCGATATTGGCCTGAAGTTTTCTTTCTTCGTTGTGTCTTTATCTGGTTTTGGGATTAGGATGATGTTGGCTTCATAAAAAGAGTTTGGGAGTCTTCCATCAGTTTGGATTTTTTCGAATAGTCTATGAAGGATAGGGGTTAGTTCTTCCTTAAATGCTTTGTAGAAATCTCCTGTGAAACCATCTGGTCCAGGGCTTTTGTGTGATGGGAGTTTCTTGATGACTGCTTCAATTTCCTTTGCTGATATTGGTCTGTTCAGGTTTTCTGCTTCTTCTTCATTCAGTTTGGGAAGATTATATTTTTCTAGAAATGTGTCCATTTCATCTAGGTTTTCAAATTTCTTAGCATACAGTTCTTCATAGTAATTTCTTACGATCCTTTGTATTTCTGTGGTATCAGTTGTAATCTCTCCACTTTCATTTCTAATTCTGTTTATTTGGATCCTCTCTCTTTTCTTTTTGATGAGCCTACTTAAAGGCTTGTCGATTTTGTTTATCTTTTCAAAGAACCAGCTCCTGGATTCATTGATCCTTACAATTGTGCTTTTAGTCTCTATGTCATTTAGTTCTGCTCTGATCTTGGTTATTTCCTTCCTTCTGCTTGCTCTGGGCTGTCTTTGTTGTTGTTCCTCCAGTTCTTGTAGGCATAGGGTTAGGTTGTTTGTTTTAACTGTTTCTAACTTCTTAAGGTAGGCCTGTATTGCTATGAACTTCCCTCTCAGGACTGCCTTTGCTGTGTCCCATAGGTTTTGGGTTGTTGTGAGTTCGTTTTCATTTGTTTCCAGGAAGTTTTTGATTTCTTCCCTAATCTCGTTCTTGACCCATTCATTGTTTAATAGCATGCTATTTAGTCTCCATGCTTTTGAGTGTTTTGGGTTTTTACCCTTGGCGTTGGTTTCTAGTTTCAGACCCTTGTGGTCAGAGAAGATGCTTGATATGATTTCAATTTTCTTGAATTTGTTGAGGCTTGATTTGTGTCCTATCATGTGGTCTATCTTTGAAAAAGTTCCATGGACACTTGAAAAGAACGTGTATTTTGCTTCTTTGGGATGAAAAGCTCTGTATATATCAGTTAAGTCCATTTCCTCTAAGGTATTGTTAAGTGACACAATATCTTTGTTGATCTTTTGTTTGGAAGACCTGTCCATTTTTGATAGTGGGGTGTTAAAATCCCCTACTATAATTGTGTTGCTGTCAATATCTTTCTTGAAATCCTCCAAGATTTTCTTTATGTATTTGGGTGCTCCTATGTTGGATGCATAGATATTTACAATGTTTTTGTCTTCTTGGTGGATTCTTCCTTTGAGTATTATGAAGTGACCTTCTGGGTCTCTCTTTATGGCCCTTCTTTGGAAGTCTATTTTGTCAGATATGAATATTGCTACCCCTGCTTTTTTTTCCTGTCCGTTTGCTTGGAAAATTTGTTTCCAGCCCTTCACTTTCAGTCTGTGTAAGTCTTTTGTCCTGAGATGGGTCTCTTGTAGGCAGCATATGTGTGGGTCATGTTTTCTTATCCATTCAGCTATTCTATGTCTTTTGATTGGAGCATTTAATCCATTTACGTTTAAGGTTATTATCGATAGGTAGTTATTCATTGCCATTATTTCCTACCTGTGTTCCTCTGTCTTTCTCTTTTCCTTCCTTTCCTTAAAGCAGTCCCTTTAGCATCTCTTGCAGAGCTGGTTTGATGGAGCTGTATTCTTTTAGACTTTTTTTGTCTGGGAAACTCTTTATTTGGTCTTCTATCTTGATTGAGAGCCTTGCTGGGTAAAGTAGTCTTGGTTGCAGGCCTCTGGTTCTCATTACTTGGAATATTTTTTGCCATTCTCTTCTGGCTTGGAGCGTTTCCATTGTGAAGTCAGTTGCTAACCTTATTGGGGCTCCCTTGTATGTTACTTCCTTTTTCTCCCTTGCTGCCTTTAAGATCCTCTCTTTGTCTTGGAAATTTGCCATTTTAATTATGATGTGTCTTGCAGTGGGCCTCTTTGGGTTCCTCTTGCTTGGTACTCTCTGTGTTTCCTGGATTTGTGTGACTTTTTCTCTCCTCTGATTAGGGAAATTTTCCATCATTACTTTTTCCAACAGGTTTTCTATCCCTTGTTTTTCTTCTTCTCCTTCTGGTATTCCTATTATACGGATATTGTTACGTTTCATGTTGTCCTGCATTTCCCTTAACCCCTCTTCATTCTTTCTGAGCCTCTGTTCCTTTTCTTGCTCCTTCTGGGTGTTTTTTTCTACTTTATCCTCCAGCTCGCTGATCCGATCCTCTGCTTCATCAAGTCTGCTTTTCATTCCTTCTCTTGTGTTCTTCAATTCAGAAATTGTATTCTTCATTTCCCCTTGGTTCTTGTTGATATTTTGTATTTCCTTTTTCATGTTGATATAGTTTGCAGTGAGTTCATTGTAGTTTCCTTGTAGTTTCTGGTAGTTCTCTGTGAGCTCAGTGAGTTTCCTGATAACCATTGCTTTGAACTCAGTATCTGATAGTTGACTTGCCTCTTTTTCGGTTAGTATTCTTTCTGAGACTTCCTCCTTTCCTTTCATTTGGGAATTGTTTCTTTGTCTTCCCATTGTTTGTGAGGCTCTTCTTGTTGGCCTCTGCGTCTTAAATTGCTTTGTTCTGACTCCCTGGATTTATGATATGAACTTCTATGGTAGAATGCCAATGGGATTCGGTGGTGCTGTCTCCTTACTCTCCTGTGCTCACTGGTCTTGAGCTGACGTTTATGTGTTTAACACGGTCTAACTCTAGTCTTTTCAGCACTCCAGGTTTTGTTGTCTCACCGTCAGATCTTTCAGTGTCCTCTATCTTTGGTCTCTGATCTTCGTATATGCTGGAATACTGTTGGCTGTTCGCTCTGCTCCTCAGATCAGCTAGGTATTTCCCTGGCGTTGAGGGGAAGTGGACTCCGCTCCCACCTATGTTGCCGCCATCTTCTTAAAATTTGTTTTTAAAGTGATTTTCTTTTTTATATCTACATATCCTTGAACCAAGCGATATTATCTTTAGCAATCTTTCCAAAAGAATTTCTTACAAACAAGAATAGACACAAAGGATGTATTTTGTAGAATTTTCAGTAGCTGAATAAATAAAGAAATAGGAAAAAATGATTTTCTTAAAAGACTCATATAATCAGGTTAATATTCTTAGATAATTTTCATCAACTTGAGAGCTTTCGGAACAGTTGATTTTTACTGATGGTTGAGCTCTTTTCAAAACACACATTAACTTTAGATATATTTACACTAAATTGAAAATGAGTAAACTAATGAGAAGACTATATTTTTAATCTTTCTTCAGAAAGGAGTACACATGTCAGTGGTTTCTATTTAGTGCTGATGTTTTATTAACAGATTTATACTGTTTTTTGGTTTTTTAAAATATTTTATTTATTTATTTTTAGACAGAAGGGAAGGGAGGGAGAAAGACAGGGGGAGAAACATCATTATGTGGTTGCCTCTCACACACCCCCTACTGGGGACCTGGCCCGCAACCCAGGCATGTGCCTTGACAGGGAATTGAACCAGTGACCCTTTGGTTTACAGGCCAGTGCTCAATCCACAGCCACACCAGCCAGGGCCTTGTCATTATTTAAATGTTTGGTGAAAATGATCTTTTTCTGTAGGTCTCCATATAACTTAGCCCATGGTGTTTTACAATAAAAGTATCTATATAGTATTTCCTCAGTTATATTTGAATGATTGATATACTGTTTAGCAATAACTGTTTGCTTCATAAGAAGCTTAAAAATTCATATTTTTGTTTGGAAAAATGCCTTTGGCAAATGAAGTAAGTCATTCAAGTATACCTCTTCTACAAAGCCTTCCTTGTCAAATCTCAGTCATTAATGGCTCACTAATTTATTCATTCATTTTATTTAATATATGACAGCTTTGGAGGGAAGATGGAGGTATCAAGCATAAAGAGAAAGAAATCATGGACATGGGGGGACAACGTGTGATGATTGCAGGGGAGAAGGGGACAGTGGAGGTGGAAGAGGGCATAAGGGGGATAAATGGTAATGGAAAAATCCACACACACAAAAAAAACTATTAAGATCACGGCCAGTGCCTGAATCAGTTCAAAGAGAGTACAACTCTTGACCTTGCAGCTGGGAGTCATCGCAGGGAAGTGTCCCTCTAGGCATACACACTTGGTTGGAGATCTTGCTGGGGGACTAGTAGGGGGTGGGGATAGAAATTCAACGACAACCTAATCTATGTTGGCAGTTTTTACAAATTGAGGGCAAGATCCTCCACCAGCAAAAAGGTTACAACTCCTCAAGTTTTAATGTGGTGGTCTGGAACTGAACTTGCAGTTTCTCCGAGGTACACCAGTATTTGGAAGATTTCACAGAGGGTACTTAAAAAGAACATTTCCTTTCTGACCTCAACATTGCATGCTTTTCTACAGAATATGGAAGGAAAAAAGGAAGGAAGGAAGAGTAGGTGGGAACTGTGAATACCAGTATACCTGCTAGAGGAGGAAACCCACCAACAAAGGAATCACCAACAGATAACAGAAGAAGATGAAGGAGGGAGTGGAAGCCACACTAACCTCCACCAGGACCAATCTGGAAATACACGTAAATGGTGGAGTAATTAACCACAGCAAACAACTAAACAAGAGGGAGAGAGAAGCCTCGAAACCTCAGACAGACAGAAGAACAGCTTCAACACAACCTGTACGCACCTGCACAACAAAATACAAGATGTGGTGAACGGAGTGACCCTCAGTTAACCAGCTCCAGGAAAGGAACCACCAAAGAAAGACCCAACAACAATCAAAACCCAAAGACATACACAGAGCCAACATAAATGCCAGCCCAAGATCAATAAGATCGGGAGATCAAGTAGATTGTACACTAAATCTCACAGGTATTCTACCACAGAAGTTTACAACAAAAACCCAGGGGGTCAGGACAGAACAACTTAAGAAGCAGAGGCTAACAGGAAGAGTCTCACAAACAATGGGAAGACAAAAAAACAATCACCAAATGAAAGGAAATGGGGAAGTCTCAGAAACAATGCTAAATGAAAAAGAGGCAAGTCAAATATCAGATAATGAGTTCAAGGTATTGATTATGAGGAAGCTTAATGAGCTCACACAGAATTACCAAAAACTACAGGGAAACTACAATGAACTCACTGCAAACTATATCAACATGGAAAAGGAAATAGAAACTATCAACAAGGGGCAGGAGGAAATGAAGAATACAATTTCAGAACTGAAGAACACAGTAGAAGGAATCAAAAGCAGACTCAATGAAGCAGAGGACCAGATCAGCGAACTGGAGTACAAGGTAGAAAAAAACACCCAGAATGAGAAAGAAAAGGAAAAGAGGTTCAGAAAGAATGAAGACGGGTTAAGGGAAATGCACGACAACATGAAACGCAATAATGTCTGTATAATAGGGATACCAGAAGGAGAAAAGGAAGATCAAGGGACAGAAAAACTGTTTGAAAGAGTAATGATGGAAAACATCCCTAATTTGATGAGAGAAAAAGTCACACAAATCCAGGAATCACAGAGAGTCCCAAGCAAGAGGAACCCAAAGAGGCCTACTGCAAGACACATCATAATTAAAATGGAAAAATTCCAAGACAAAGAGAGGATCTTAAAGGCAGCAAGGGAGAAAAAGGAAGTAACATACAAGGGAGCCCCAATAAGGTTAGCAACTGACTTCTCAATGGAAACGCTCCAAGCCAGAAGAGAATGGCAAAAAATATTCCAAGTACTGAGAACCAGAGGCATGCAACCAAGACTATTTTACCCAGCAAGGCTCTCAATCAAGATAGAAGGCCAAATAAAGAGTTTCCCAGACAAAAGAAGTCTAAAAGAATATACCTCCACCAAACCAGCTCTGCAAGAGATGCTAAAGGGGCTGCTGTAAGGAAAGGAAGGAAAAGAGAGAAAGAGGGAAGAACAGAGGTACAAAGAACCGGCAATGAATAAATACCTATCAATAATAACCTTAAATGTAAATGGATTAAATGTTCCATCAAAAGACAGAGAATAGCTGAATGGATAAGAAAGCATGATCCACACATATGCTGCCTACAAGAAACCCACCTCAGGACAGAAGACCTACACAGATGGAAAGTGAAAGGCTGGAAACAAATATTCCAAGCAAATGGACAGGAAAAAAAAAAAAAGCAGGAGTAGCAATACTCATACAGGACAAAATAGACTTCCAAAGAAGGGCCATAAAGAGAGACCCAGAAGGTCACTTCATAATACTCAAAGGAAGAATCCACCAAGAGGACATAAACATTGTAAATATATATGCTCCAAATATAGGAGCACCAAAATACATAAGGAAAATCTTGGAAGACTTCAAGAAAAATATTGACAGCAACACAATTATAGTAGGGGATTTTAATACCCCACTGTCAAAGATGGAAAGATCTTCTAAACAAAATATCAAGAAAGACATTGTGGCATTGAACGAGGCCTTGGATGAAATGGACTAAACTGATATATATAGAGCCTTTCATCCCAACGAAGCAAAATACACATTCTCTTCAAATGCACATGGAATATTTTCAAAGATAGACCACATGATAGGACACAAAACAAGCCTCAACAAATTCAAGAAAATTGAAATCATATCAAGCATTTTCTCTGACCACAAGGGACTGAAACTAGAAACAAATCTCAAGGATAAAACCCCCAAACACTCAAAAATATGGAAATTGAATACCATGCTATTAAACAATCAATGGGTGAGAAATGAGATTAAGGAAGAAATCAAAAACTTTCTGGAAACAACTGAAAATGAACACACAACAATCCAAAACCTATGGACACAGCAAAGGCAGTCCTGAGAGGGAAGTTTATAGCAATACAGGCCTACCTAAAAAGAATACAAACAGCTCAAATAAACAACCTAACCATACACCTACAAGAACTTGAGAAACAACAACAAGACAGCCCAGAGCAAAGGAAGGAAGGAAATAACCAAGATCAGAGCAGAGTTAAATGACACACAGACTAAAAGCACAGTTGTAAGGATCAACGAATCCAGAAGCTGGTTCTTTGAAAAGATAAACAAAATCGACCAGCCCTTAAGCAGGCTCATCAAGAAAAAAAGAGAGAAGACACAATTGATCACAATCAGAAATGAAAGAGGAGAGACTACAACTGATACCACCAAAATACAAAGGAGTGTAAGAAATTACTACGAAGAACTGCATGCCAAGAAATGTGAAAACCTAGATGAAATGGACAGATTTCTAGAAAAATATAACCTTCCAAAACTCAATGAAGAAGAAGCAGAAAGTCTGAACAGAACAGTAACACTTGATGAAATTGAAACAGTAATCAAAAAGCTTCCAACACACAAAAGCCTTGGACCAGATGGTTTCACAGGAGAATACTATAGAGCAGTTAAGTGGGAGCTAACCCCTATCCTTCACAGATTAATTCAAAAAATTCAAGAAGATGGGAGAATCCCAAACTCATGTAACGAAGAGAACATCATACTAGTCCCAAAACCAGATAAAGACATAACAAAGAAAGAAAACTTCAGGCCAATATCACTGATGAACATAGATGCTAAAATCCTCAACAAAATATTGGCAAACCGCATCCAGCAATACATTAAAAGATCATACATCATGATCAAGTGGGATTCATCCCAGGGATGCAAGGATGGTACAATATTCACAAATCAATAAACATCATACAATACAGGAACAAAAGAAAAGATAAAAAGCACTTGATCATATCAATGATGTGGAAAAAGCATTTCATAAGATACAGGGAACCATTTATGATAAAAACCCTCAACAAAGTGGGAATAGAGGGAGCATTCCTCAATATAATAAAGGCCATATATGAGAGACCTACAGCCAAAATCATACTCAATGAACAAACACTTAGAGCTTTCCCACTAAGATCAGGAACAAGGCAAGGATGCCCTCTCTCACCACTCCTATTCAACATAGTACTGGAAGTCCTAGCCACAGCAATCAGACAGAAAAAGAAATAAAAGGCATCCAAATTGGAAAGGAGGAAATGAAACTGTCACTGTTTGCAGATGACATTATAGTTTACATGGAAAATCCTATAGACTCCACCAAAAAACTACTTGACCAAATAAATGAATTTGGCAAAAAAGCTGGATACAAAGTCAATATTAAGAAACCAAAGGCATTCCTGTACACCAACAATGAAACTGCAGAAACAGAAATCAGGAACAAAATCCCATTTGATATAGCAACACGAAAAACAAAGTACCTAGGAATAAACCTAACCAAGGAGGTAAAAGACCTGTACTCAGAAAACTACACAACACTGAAGAAAGAAATTAAGGAAGCACAAACAAATGGAAGCATGTACCATGTTCATGGATTGGAAGAATTAACATCATCAAAATGACCATACTACCCAAAGCAATTTATAAATTCAATGCAATCCCTATTAGAGTACCCATGACATATTTCACAGATATAGAACAAACATTTCAGAAATTTATATGGAAGCATAAATGACCCCGAATAGCTGCAGCAATTTTGAGAAAGAAGAACAAAGCAGGAGGGATCATAATACCTGACATCAAACTGTATTACAAGGCCACTGTAATCAAAACAGCCTGGTACTGGCATAAAAACAGGCACATAGACCAATGGAACAGAACAGAGAGCCCAGAAATAAACTGAAGTCTATACGGTCAATTAATATTTGACAAAGGCGGCAGGAGCATAAAATGGAGCAAAAACAGCCTCTTCAACAAATGGTGTTGGGAGATCTGGACAGCTACGTGCAAAAAAATGAAACTCGATCACCAACTTACACCATACACAAAATAAATTCAAGATGGATAAAAGACTTAAATATGTCGTAACACCATGAAAGTCCTAGAGGAAAACATTGGCAGGAAAATCTCAGACATTCCACGCAGCAACATCCTCACAGACATGTCCCCTAAAGCAAGGGACATAAAGGAAAGAATAAACAAATGGGACCTCATCAAAATAAAAAGCTTCTGCAGGGCTAAAGAAGACAGCATTAAAATACAAATAGAACCAATAGTATATAAAAACATATTTGCCAATGATACCTCGGAGAAGGTCCTGATCTCCAAAATATATAAAGAACTCACACGACTGCACTCCAGGAAGACAAACAACCCAATTAAAAAATGGGCAAAGGACTTGAACAGACACTTCTGCAAGGAAGACATACAGAGGGCCCAGAGACATATGAAAAGATGCTCAGCACCACTAGCCATCAGAGAGATGCAAATTAAAACCACAATGACCAGTCAGAGTGGCCGACATAAACAAATTAACAAACAAATGTTGGAGAGGATGCAAGGAAAATGGAACCCTAGTACATTGTTGGTGGGAATGCAGACTGGTGAGGCCAGTGTGGGAAACACTATGGAATTTCCTCAGAAAACTAAAAATTGAACTTCCCTTTTACCCAGCAATTCCACTGCTGGGATTATACCCTAAGAATCTTGAAACACCAATCCAAAAGAACATATGCGCCCCAATGTTTATAGTAGCACAACTTACAACAGCCAAGTGCTGGAAGCAACCTAAGTGCCCATCAGTAAATGAGTTGTTAAAAAACAATGGTACATTTACACAATGGAATTATACGCAGCAGAAAGAAGGAGCTTATACCCTTTGCAATAGCATGGATGGAACTGGAGAGCATTGTGCGAAGTGATCCAAGCCAGGTGATGAAAGGCAAATACCATGTTATCTCTCCTTATGTTTATCCTAATCAATCAACATGCAAGCAACCAAAATACAACGTAAAATATTGAAATAAAGAGCAAAGTGATGGTAAACAGAGGGGTGGGGGGAAGGATAATAGGGGAAAATAGGGGGAGGTCCATCAAGGATCATGTATAAAGGACACGTGGACAAAGCTAAAGGGGTTAGGTTCAGGGGTGTAGGCGGGGATTGGTGGGGCAGTGGGTCGAGGTGATTTGAAAATGGAGACAACTGTGTGAAAAACAATTAAAAAATGTGAGACTTCCAGCCAAGATTGAGGCATGTATTGAGACACTGTGCCTACTTGCACAAGCAAAAGAAGGATAATAACAAATATAAAAACACAAAACCACCCTCCCCCTTGATTTTGTCCATGTGTCCTTTATAGTAGTTCCTGTAATCCCCTCTACTCACTGTCCGCTCCCCACTCCCCCCTAACCATTGTTAGATTGTTCTTAACTTCAGTGTCTCTGGTTATATTTTGTTTGCTTTTTCCTTCTATTTATTATGTTCCACTTAAAGGTGAGATCATATGGAATTTGTCCCTCACCGTTTGGCTTATTTCACTTAGCATAATGCTCTCCAGTTGCATCCATGCTGTTGCAAAGGGTATAAGCTCCTTCTTTCTCTCTGCTGTGTAGAATTCCATTGTGTAAATATACCAGAGTTTTTGGATCCACTCATTTACTGATGGGCACTTAGGTTGTTTCCAGTACTTGGCTATGTAAATTGTGCTGCTATGAATCAAGGGGGAGGGTGGAGGTGGGGGAGGGAGGGGGGTTCAGCTGGGGTGGGGTAGAGGCATGGGGAGAAAAGGCACACAACTGTAATTGAATAAGAATTAAAAAATTAAAATTAAAACAAACAAACAAACAAACAAACCCAAAAACCCACTGTAACTGACAGAAAATTGAAATGTATTGAAGTCTGACAACCAAAGAGTTAAAGAAGAAACATTCATCCAGACCAGTAGGAGGGGTAGAGACAGGTACCAGGGTGGAGAGGACTCACTGCAAGGCAGCAGCTGGATGACTCGGTGGGCCAGGATGAGGCTATCGGGCAAGTCAGCAGCTGGCAGACCCAGTGAGGCGGTGCACTGTGGACTGGCCGGTCCCACATTAGTGCGCAGGTAAACCAGGAGGAACATTTTGGGACCAAGACAGACCCTGCAACCGAGAGTTTTAGTGAGGAGAAATAAAGCCTCAAAACTCTGATTGAAAACACCTGTGGGGGTTTAGGTGGCAGTGGGAGAAACTCCCACTCTCACAGGAGAGTTCATTTGAGAGACCCACAGGGTCCTAGAACATACACAAGCCCATCCACCTGGGAATCAGCAACAGAAGGGCCCAATTTGATTGCGGGTAGCCCCAGAAGTGACTGAAAGCCTGCAGAGAGTGGTGCTAGTGACACTGTTCCCTCTTGGGCCCCTCCCCCCTATGCAGCATTAAAACAAGCCAAGTGGGTTGCCCCACCCTAGTGAAGACCTAAGATTCCTCACCTTACTATGTAACAGGCATGCAAAGACAAAAAAAAAAAAAAAAAAAAAAAAAAAAACCGGCCCAAATGAAAGAACAGATTAAAGCTCCAGAAAAAATACAACTAAGTGATGAAGAGATAGCCAGCCTCTTAGATACACAGTTCAAAACATTGGTAATCAGGATGCTAACAGAATTGGTTGAATATCGTTGCAAATTAGATGAAGAAATGAGGGCTATGCTAAGTGAAATAAAAGAAAATGTACAGGAAACCAACAGTGATGGGAATGAAACTGGGACTCAAATCAACGGTGTGGACCAGAAGGAAGAAAGAAACATTCAACCAGAACAGAATGGAGAAACAAGAATTCGAAAAAATGAGAAGAGGCTTAGGATCCTCCAGGACATCTTTAAATGTCCCAACATCCAAATCATAGGGGTACCAGAAGGAAAAGAGAAAAAGCAAGAAATTGAAAACTTATTTGAACAAATAATGGGCTTGAAAACCAAGATGGCAGCGTAGGTAGACACACTGAGCCTCCTGGCACAACCAGAACTGACGGAAAATCGAACAGCAAGGAAGTCCGACACCAAGGAAATAAAAAATAAACATTCATCCAGACTGGTAGGAGGGGCAGAGACGGGCACCGGGGCAGAGAGGACTCGCGTGGCCGTGGCAGGACCGAGACTGGCGGAGTGTGGGACTAACGGGGCAGGCAGTCTGACCACTAGCAGACCCTGTGGCCCCACATTCGCGCACAGAGAAACCGAGAGGGCCAGACTCAGAGTGGCGGAGAATGGGGCAGGCAGAACGGTGGATAGTACCCCGCGGCCCCACACTCGCTCACAGATGGACCAGGACGAACAGAGGGGAGTGAAGCAGATCCTGTAACCCAGGGCTCCAGTGCCGGGAAATAAAGCCTCAGACCTCTGATAGAAAATGCCCGTGGGGGTTAGGGCAGCAGCAGGAGAGACTCCCAGCCTCACAGGAGAGGTTGTTGGAGAGACCCACAGGGGCCTAGAGTGTGCACAAGCCCACCCACTTGGGAGCCAGCACCAGAGAAGCCCAGTTTGATCGTGGTTAGCAGAGGGAGTGACGAAGTCCGGTGCAGAGTGGAGCAGACGCCATTGCTCCCTCTCGGCCCCTCCCCCACGTATAGCATCACAGCACAGGGATCAGCGTTACTCCGCCCTGGGGAACACCTAGCTCGATCCCTTTAAGTAACAGATGCTTCAAGACAAAAAAAAAAAAAAAAAAATGGCCCAAATGACAGAACACTTCAAAGCTCCAGAAAAAATACAAGCGAGGAAGAGATAGCCAACCTATCGGATGCACAGTTCAAAACACTGCTTATTAAGACGCTCACAGAATTGGTTGAATTTGTTCGAAAACTAGATGAAAAAGTGAAGCCTATGCCAAGAGAAACAAAGGAATATGTACAGGGAACCAATAGTGATGCGAAGGAAACTGGGATTCAAATCAATGGTGTGGACCAGAAGGAAGAAAGAAACATCCAACCAGAAAAGAATGAAGAAACAAGAATTCGGAAAAATGAGGAGAGGCTTAGGAACCTCCAGGACATCTTGAAACGTTCCAACATCTGAATTATAGGGGTGCCAGAAGGAGAAGAGGAAGAAAAAAACGTTGAAAACTTATTTGAACAAATAATGAAGGAGAACTTTCCTCATCTGGCAAAGGAAATAGACTTCCAGGAAGTCCAGGAATCTCAGAGAGTCCCAAAGAAGCTGGACCCAAGGAGGAACACACCAAGGCACATCATCATTACATTACCTAAGATTAAACAGAAGGAATGAATCTTAGAAGCAGCAAGAGAAAAGAACACAGTTACCTACAAAGGAGTTGCCATAAGACTGTCAGCTGATTTCTGAAAAGACACCTTACAGGCAAGAAGGGGCTGGAAAGAAGTATTCCAATTCATGAAAGGCAAGGACCTACATCCAAGATTACTCTATCCAGCAAAGCTATCATTTAGAATGGAAGGGAAGATAAAGTACTTTTCAGATAAGGTCAAGTTAAAGGAGTTCATCATCACCAAGTCCTTATTATATGAAATGTTAAAGGGACTTATCTAAGAAAAAGAAGATAAAAAATAGGAACAGTAAAAATGACAGCAAACTCATAGTTATTAACAACCACACCTAAAACAAAAACAAAAGTAAACTAAGCCAACAACTAGAACAGGAACAGAACCAGAGAAATGGAGATCACATGGAGGTTTATCAACAGGGGAGTGGGAGGGGGAGAGAGGGGGGAAAGGTACAGAGAATAAATAGCATAAATGTTAGGTGTAAAATAGACAGGGGGAGGGTAAGAATAGTATAGGAAATGTAGAAGCCAAGGAACTCATATGTATGACCCATGGACACGAACTATACGGGGGGAATGTGGGAGGGAGGGGGTGGGCAGGATGGAGTGGAGTGAAGGTGGTTTAAATGGGACAACTGTAATAGGATAATCAATAAATATGTTAAAAAAAAAACTATGGTATATTTACACAATGGAATTCTATGCAGCAGAGAGAAAGAAGGAGCTTATACCCTTTGCAACAGCATGGATGGAACTGGAGAGCATTATGCTAAGTGAAATAAGCCAAACGGTGAGGAACAAATACCATATGATCTCACCTTTAACTGGAACATAATCAACAGAAGAAAAAAGCAAACAAAATATAACCAGAGACATTGAAGTTAAGAATAATCTAACAATAGTCAGGATGGAGTGGGGAGGGGACAGTGAGTAGAGGGGATTACAGGAACTACTATAAAGGACACATGGAGAAAATCAAGGGGGAGGGTGGAGCTGGGGGAGGGAGGTGGGTTCAGCTGATGTAAGGTGGAGGGATGGGTGAAAAGGCATACAACTGTAATTGAATAACAATAAAAGTTTAAAAAAGAAAGAAAAAAAGAACTTATATGTATGACCCATGTACTTAACTGTAGGGGGGGAATGTGGGAGGGAGGGGGTGTGCAGGATGGAGTGGAGTGAAAGGGGGGAAATGGGAGTACTTTCATAGCATAGTCAATAAAATATTTTAAAATTTTTTTAAAATTAGAAACACAGTATATGTTTTTTTCTGTGACTTGCTTGTAATTTGTCAATTATGTTCTTGAGATTAATCTCTATTAATGCATGTACCTATCATTCATTTGTGGTCATTAGTGCACAGTATTCCATTGTATAAATATGTCACAATTACTATTCTGCTGTTAATACTTAAGTTGTCTCAAGTAACTACAAAATGAGAACGTCCCTTGTTGCTTGGGAAATGTTAGGACCTGGTAAAAGATAGCATCTCTGACCTGTCTTTGTCTGCAATTTTGTCTCCCAACCCCTAACAAGGAGGAACAAGGAACCCCTTCCACCCAAGGATCAATGGAAGTTGAATGGAGAAACTGGACTATCACCTCCACCCGATAGTAATGAGATGACACTCTTTTAACCACTGGAATGTATCAGAAAATAAATGTTTATTTTTATTTGAACATTTCCCACTGATATTTGATTATATATTCATGTGTTTTATCTGTTCCAAACACTAAAAGGTAAGCTCTATGAAGGTAAAAACTTTGTATTTTCTATTGCTTGAAGTCTTCGCTCCTACAACTTACCTGGCAGAAAGTAATGCTCAATCCAAATTTATTGGAAAAATTAATGAATAAAACAGTATTTAATTTTTCTTGGGTGTTCATAAGTCATTTATTATGCATAGGATATTATTTAAAAGTTCTGTAAGTGCAAATGTAATTTTTGGAAGTTATAGAGTTGGCTGGATTTGGTACAATACAAATAGGAAACAGCTTTATTTTACTTTATTCTTTACTCCCACCAATGGCTCCTCTATGTAAGGGATGGAGGGAAGAGAGCTTGGAGTTGGTGTTGTCCATGTTTTTCTTGACTATTGAATACCCACTGGTCTTGTTAGGCATCCTAAGTCTTTCATGAATTGCACTGGTGGAAGCTACCTCATTTTACCTTCTTTCAGATGTGTCTGCAATAAGCTTTCTGGCAGACTTGTTATAATACATCCACATCTCCTGCTTCCAGGGGCATGCCCACAATCTCTATTCTTGTAAGGACCTTTTTCCACAGTAGGTAATTTTTTTTGTAGGGTCCTTTCAAGGATCCCCTTCATGGCAAGGGCTTGCCCTTGCTCACCAAAAGTGTGGCTTGATCCAATACTGACCCTTCTTTCCATGTCATGCCATCATGAGCTACTTTACCAGCATCAATACTCATGTTCATCTCAAACTTTAGAGAACATGTGGAGTGTATCAGTTATCTATTGTTGCATACAAACTTAGTAGGTAAAAACACTCCAAAACTTAGTAGATTAAAACAACAGCCATTTTATTTGCTCAAAATTCTGTCAGCAATTTGGGTTGGGTTCAGTTGGGTGGTACGTCTGCTGGCCTGTTCTGTGATGATGCATACAGCTGTAGACATGTAGTGGTCTTACTGGGGCTGGATTGGCTAAAATAACCTCATTCACATATCTGGCATTTGGCGTTGTGTGTTTGCTAGGCCACATATCTCCAACTGATCTCTCATCTTCTAGCAGGCTATTCCAGGCTTCTTAATATGATGAAACACTCCAAGAGAGAAAGCCCCAAAGCATAGCACTTTCTATGCTTCTGCTTGTGTCATGTTTGCTGATTTCCTGTGGGTGAAAGCAAGTCACATGATCAAGCCCAGAGTTAATAAGTGAAGAATCTACAAAAAGTCATGGATTTGGGGGCCATTAATATAGGAACATGGGGTTTACCTAAAATCAGTGGTGTTTTGGATCTGAGAGCTGACTATATACATCTCTTCACAATTTCACATAGTGACTTCAGGCTTGTAGCTTGAAATTGATTATGATGGGAATATTTCCACCACAGAAATTAGAAAATGCTTCAAATCAGGACTTCCCCTATCCTTACTCCCTTTCCAGAAAGTATGTTTAATAGCACACTACTTCCTAAAACATTCAAGACACAGCATTAGGCATTTCTGTAAGAATATGTAAGAATCTGAAGAAATCCCTAACCAAGTCCTTCTCTTGAGAATTCAAATTTGACTGGGCAGGAGAAAACCCCTATCCTTCCCCTATAGGAGGGGGGGAAATGCCACAGTTCTTTTCTGTAAATTCCCATCAAAGGTCACACTAGTAACTATCCAGCATTCTCACTTATATTCTGGAGATTTCTGATAGGGTGAGTAATTAGTCTATATTGGACCAGTTAGTCTACATTGCAGCAAATCTTGAGGGGTTGTGCTTAGTGGCAGACCTGTCCTTAGCTTTGAACAAAAATATTTCATATCCATTTATACATCCTGTTACTCAATTTTTACTTGAGCTGGATACATAGATGTATGAATCCTCTCTGCATAAAAAAATTCATACTGAGGGATATGCAGTCCTTCTATACTAGAGATCCTAAATCTTATCTTTGAAATGAGTCATAACACCAGAGACCCATAAATCTATGCTTTGGCACTGTGCCATTGGCCTATACAAATGCATACATTATTAAAAAAAATAAAACCTAAGAGTTTACCATTCTATTTCTTTTCAGAACATGTTAAAGAATGTTGCTGACTGCTTCACCTGGGACTTCCTGCATTGTTACCCACAGGAAATTATGCCCTTGGTGGTTAGTGCTTCTTGCTTCTGCTAAGCATTGGGAAGGTTTTATCTCACAAAAACTGTAAGGCTTGTAACAGATCAAGTTTTTTTATTCTTATTCTGGTCATGAAATGCACAGAAATGCTTTTCTTTTTCTAGTAATTGTTCAGGACATGATGATTTGTATTTCCTATGTCAACTGATCCATCAAAACATATGCTTTTTTCCTTTCCTACTTCTTACCCCCTTAAACTCATTTTTTCCTTTATTTTTATTTTGTTTTATTGTCACAACTTTATAAAGGGCAAGAATTTTTTCTTGGACCAAAGAGGATGTAAATACACAAATCCTAAAATAGCCTTCATTAGCTATTGCATTTCTAAGATTCTTCTCAGAGTATGGTCCACACATCAGCATCAGCATCATCTGGGAGCATGTTAGAAATGCAGAATCTCAGGCCTCACTGCAGAACTACTGCATTAGAATATACAGTTAACAATATTCCCAGGTGATTCTCATATGTATTAAAGTTTGAAAAGTGCTATTCTAGTACACTCCTTGTATTTGCTACCTTGGAATACACACAAATACTATAGCATCTTCCCTTTTATAGGTGAATTTTCCATACCCATGAATTCATGTTTGCCTTTTTATTCTCAGTTCTCTATTCCTTTAAGTTAAGAATCCTGTCAAGTCCTTAGGGCCATGTTCCTAGTAGTCATGAAAAGAATACTGCAAATGTTATACAGTCTTTTGGGTAGGTGGTATGTGTTGCTTTGCTACTAGGTGTGTGATGCTTTAGCCATAGAACTTTTTTGTTAATACCTTTCAAATAAATTATCCCTCAAGCTACACAGATTTAAAATAGAAAATAATAACAGAAGACAAGATAAATTAAAAAGTACATCCACTGACTAAACAAATTAATTTTAAAATAGAAAGCAATGAGGTAGAAATATGAAAGAAGACTGTATCAGATAAGACTGTAAAAGAAAAATTTCTTACAGTAGGCACTTGATGTTGAATTGACATGAAGTTCACTCCTGAATCCTCACTACTTGAATTACAATCACTAAGTGATATGTCTGAATGATGTGAAACTGGTTTCAAAGATAAGTGGTGGGAATATTAATCCTATAATTAAAGATTCAATTTGGGAAGATAGGAGACAAGAGTTAATTTCTTATCACCAATCACCATTGTTTCCATGATTTCTAAGGCCATTCCACCTTTAAAAATGCATGCTTTGACATAACCTCTTCAGAGGTTTAACTTCAGAGATTGCCAGATAATCTGAGACTCTTATGAGCTCTTAGATGCTGAATGGGCCACCTCTACAATAAACCTTGTTAAATTTACCTGCCTCATAACAAGTTTGTATATTAAAACAATCTTCTGGGAAAACTGGAAGATGGCGGCAACATAGGTGGGAGCGGAGTCCACTTCCCCTCAACGCCAGGGAAATACCTAGCTGATCTGAGGAGCAGAGCAAACAGCCAACAGTATTCCAGCATATATGAAGATCAGAGACCACAGATAGAGGACATTGAAAGATCTGACGGTAAGAAGAGTGCTTAAGGACAATAAGGTCCCCGGGACCTGGGACCCGCGCGGTACTAGGGCAGCAGAAGCACCAGCCCAGGCGCAGGGGTTGCTACAGGAATCTTGGGAGAGGGCCAGGCTGAGCTGTGAGCAGCCAGGTGCTTGTTTGGACCAGGGGGGCTTGAATAGGAGGAATTTCTCAAAAAGAAAAAGAAAATAGAGGCACTCAGGGGCTAGTTAGAGAACTCTCGCCAGCAGCCGTGGACCCTGGCACCCCTCCCCCCTCCACCCCTGGACTGCCAGCACGGGATAAGCAGCCCCGGAGCCCCGGCGTTCACCTGAGGCCCGGTTGCGCACATGCAGATTATCGAACTGGGGGCCCACACATGAAACCCCGGAGGGGCGCCCACACCTGAAACCTCGGGTGGGATAGCATTTGGAGCAGAGGCTAGCTGCTCCACCCACAGGCCCAAAACCTCGGACCTGAGTGCCGCGTGATTCAGTCCCAGGGCGGCCCCACCTGCCCGAGAGACTCAAGCCCAGGGTGGCTGGATCGGCCCCCCAAGCACTAAGCGGCTAGCCGGCTGCGCGTGCTCCAAGCACAAAGCCGCTTGCCTGCATCCCAAGCCCAAAGCGCTGGATCCGCCCACTGCGTGCTTCCAAAGCCCAAGCGGCCCGCTGCGTGCATTCCAAGCACAAAGCCGCTTGCCCAGTCCCAAGCACAAAGCTGTTGGATTGGCTGACCAACAGCCGGATTGCCTGCCAGGGACCACATCTACAATGCCTACCTAACACCTGCGCACAGAGCCCTGCAGGGCCTACTAGCTCTCTAGGACAAAGGCAAAACACCCAGCAGAGGGGAGACTGCAGGCTGAACAACAGCGAAAAGAGTGTAGCCCAGGAAGGGAGAAAAGTGAAACCAATCCTTCCAACCACCCCCTCCCGTTGCACAGACAGGACGACCAGCAGAACTAACCTGACCGGTTTAAAGCCAGCAGAAGATTTTTTTTTTTCCTTTCCTCCTTTCCCCCTGAATTCCTTCTTCCTTTCTTTTTCTTTTTTTCTTTTTTCATTCCTTCTTCCTCCCATCCTTTACCTTTGGATGTCTTCTTCCTGCCTTCTTTTATCTATTGCTATGTTTTAATTTTTGTTGAAATTCCTTCTTATCTTGCCTCCGATCTTTCTTTATTCCTTCTTCCCTCCTTCCTTCCTTTCCTCCTTTTCTATTTCCTTTTTCCCTCCTTCCGTTTTTATTTTCTCTTTCTTCCCCCCTTTCTCTTTTTCCCACAGGTGAGACAACAAAACCTGGAGTGCTAAAAAGACCAGAGTTAGACCGTGTTAAACCCATAAACGTCAGCTCAAGACCAGTGAGCACAGGAGATTAAGGAGACAGCACCACCGAATCCCATTGGCATTCTACCATAGAAGTTCATACCATAAACCCAGGGAGTCAGAATAGAGCAATTTAAGAAGCAGAGGCCAACAAGAAGAGTCTCACAAACAATGGGAAGACAAAGAAACAATTCCCAAATGAAAGGAAAGGAGGAAACATCAGAAAGAATGCTAACTGAAAAAGAGGCAAGTCAACTATCAGATACTGAGTTCAAAGCAATGGTTATCAGGAAGCTCACTGAGCTCACAGAGAACTACCAGAAACTACAGGGAAACTACAATGAACTCACTGCAAACTACATTAACATGAAAAAGGAAATAGAAACTATCAACAAGGGCCAAGAGGAAATGAAGAATACAGTTTCTGAATTGAAGAACACAGTAGAAGGAATGAAGAGCAGACTTGATGAAGCACAGTATCGGATCAGTGAGCTGGAGGACAAGTAGAAAAAAACACCCAGAAAGAGCAAGAAAAGGAAAAGAGGCTCAGAAAGAATGAACAGGCAATAAGTGAAATGCAGGACAACATGAAACGTAACAATATCCGTATAATAGGAATACCAGAAGGAGAAGAAGAGCAAGGGATAGAAAACCTGTTTGAAAAAGTGATGATGGAAAATTTTTCCTAATCTGATGAGAGAAAAAGTTACCCAAATCCAGGAAACACAGAGAGTCCCAAGCAAGAGGACCCCAAAGAGGCCCACTGCAAGACACATCAAAATTAAAATGGCAAAATTCCAAGACAAAGAGAGGATCTTAAAGGCAGCAAGGGAGAAACAGGAAGTAACATACAAGGGAACCCCAATAAGGTTAGTAACTGACTTCTCAATGGAAACACTGCAAGCCAGAAGAGAATGGTAAAAAATATTCCAAGTAATGGGAAACAGAAGCCTGCAACCAAGACTACTTTGCCCAGCAAGGCTCTCAATCAAGATAGAAGGCCAAATAAAGAGTTTCCCAGACAACAGAAGTCAGAAAGAATACACTTCCACCAAACCAGCTCTGCAAGAGATGCTAAAGGGACTGCTTTAAGGAAAGGAAGGAAAAGAGAAAGACAGAGGAACACAGGTAGGATTAAAGGCAATGAATAACTTCCTATCGATAATAACCTTAAACGTAAATGGATGAAATGCTCCAATCAAAAGACATAGAATAGCTGAATGGATAAGAAAACATGACCTACACATATGCTGCCTACAAGAGACCTATCTCAGGACAAAAGACTTATACAGACTGAAAGTGAAGGGCTGGAAACAAATTTTACAAGCAAATGGACAGGAAAAAAAAGCAAGGGTAGCAATACTCATATCAGACAAAATTGACTTCCAAAGAAGGGCCATGAAGAGAGACCCAGAAGATCACTTCATAATACTCAAAGGAAGAATCCACCAAGAAGACATAAACATTGTAAATATATATGCACCCAACATAGGAGCACCCAAATACATAAAGAAAATCTTGGAGGATTTCAAGAAAGATATTGACAGCAACACAATTATAGTAGGGGACTTTAACACCCCCGTATCAAAAATGGACAGGTCTTCCAAACAAAATATCAAGAAGGATATTGTGTCACTTAACAATACCCTAGATGAAATGGACTTAACTGATATATATAGAGCTTTTCATCCCAAAGAAGGAAAATACACATTCTTTTCAAGTGTACATGGAACTTTTTCAAAGAGAGACCCCATGATAGGACACAAAGCAAGCCTGAACAAATTCAAGAAAATTGAAATCATAACAAGCATTTTCTCTGACCACAAGGGACTGAAACTAGAAACCAACCCGAAAGGAAAAAAACCTAAACAATCAAAATCATGGAGACTGAATAGCATGCTATTAAACAATGAATGGGTCAAGAATGAGAATAGGGAAGAAATCAAAAACTTTCTGGAAACAAATGAAAATGAACTCACAACAACCCAAAACCTATGGGACACAGCAAAGGCAGTCCTGAGAGGGAAGTTCATAGCAATACAGGCCTACCTTAAGAAGATAGAAACACTTCAAACAAAGAACCTAACCCTATGCCTACAAGAACTGGAGGAACAACAAAGACAGCCCAGAGCAAGCAGAAGGAAGGAAATAACCAAGGTCAGAGCAGAGTTAAATGACATAGAGACTAAAAGCACAATTCTAAGGATCAATGAATCCAGGAGCTGGTTCTTTGAAAAGATAAACAAAATCGACAAGCCTTTAAGTAGGCTCATCAAGAAGAAAAGAGAGAGGATAAACACAATTAGAAATGAATGAGGAGAGATTACAACTGATACCACAGAAATACAAAGGATTGTAAGAAATTACTACGAAGAACTGTATGCCAAGAAATTTGAAAACCTAGGTGAAATGAACACATTTTTAGAAATATATAATCTTCCAAAACTGAATGAAGAAGAAGCAAAAAACCTGAACAGACCAATAACAGCAGAGGAAATTGAAGCAGTCATCAAAAAACTCCCAACACACAAAAGCCCTGGACCAGATGGTTTCACAGGAGAATTCTACAAAGCATTTAAGGAAGAGCTAACCCCTATCCTCCACAGACTATTCGAAAAAATCCAAACTGATGGAAGACTCCCAAACTCTTTTTATGAAGCCAGCATCATCCTAATCCCAAAACCAGATAAAGACACAATGAAGAAAGAAAACTTCAGGCCAATATCTCTGATGAGCATAGACGCTAAAATTCTCAACAAAATATTGGCAAATGGCATCCAGCAATACATTAGAAAGATCATCCACCATGACCAAGTGGGATTCATCCCAGGGATGCAAGGATGGTACAATATTCGCAAATCAATAAAAATAATACATCACATCAACAACAGCAAAGACAAAAATCACATGATCATATCAATAGATGCGGAAAAAACATTTGATAAGATACAGCACCCATTTCTGATAAAAACACTCAGCAAAGTGGGAATAGAGGGAGCATTCCTCAACATCATAAAGGCCATATATGAGAGACCTACAGCCAACATCACACTCAATGGACAAAAACTTAGAGCTTTCCCACTAAGATCAGGAACTAGACAAGGATGCCCTCTCTCACCACTCCTATTCAACATAGTATTGGAAGTCCTAGCCACAGCAATCAGACAGTAAAAGCAATAAAAGGCATCCAAATTGGAAAGGAGGAAGTGAAACTGTCATTGTTTGCAGATGACATGATAGTGTACATGGAAAATCCTATAGACTCCACCAAAAAACTACTCGACCTAATAAATGAATTTGGCAAAACAGCTGGATACAAAGTCAATACTCAGAAATCAAAGGCATTCCTGTACACCAACAATGAAACTGCAGAAACAGAAATCAGGAACAAAATCCCATTTGATATAGCAACAAGAATAATAAAGTACCTAGGAATAAACCTAACCAAGGAGGTAAAAGACCTGTACTCGGAAAACTACACAACATTGAAGAAAGAAATTAAGGAAGACACAAACAAATGGAAGTATGTACCATGTTCATGGATTGGAAGAATTAACATCATCAAAATGGCCATACTACCCAACGCAATTTATAGATTCAATGCAATCCCTATTAGAGTACCCATGACATATTTCACAGATATAGAACGAACATTTCAGAAATTTATATGGAACCATAAATGACCCCGAATAGCTGCAGCAATTTTGAGAAAGAAGAACAAAGCAGGAGGGATCACAATACTTGATATCAAACTGTATTAAAAGGCCACGGTAATCAAAACAGCCTGGTACTGGCATAAAAACAGGCACATAGACCAATGGAACAGAACAGAGAGCCCAGAAATAAACTCAAGTCTTTACGGTCAATTAATATTTGACAAAGGAGGCAGGAGCATAAAATGGAGCAAAAACAGCCTCTTCAACAGATGGTGTTGGGAGATCTGGACAGCTACGTGCAAAAAAATGAAACTTGATCACCAACTTACGCCACACACAAAAATAAACTCAAGATGGATAAAAGACTTAAACATAAATTGTAACACCATAAAAGTCCTCGAGGAAAACATTGTCAGGAAAATCTCAGACATTCCACGCAGCAACATCCTCACAGACATGTCCCCTAAAGCAAGGGACATAAAGGAAAGAATAAACAAGTGGGACCTTATCAAAATAAGAAGCTTCTGCATGGCTAAAGAAAACAGCACCAAATTACAAAGAGAACCAACAGTATGGGAAAACATATTTGCCAATGATACCTCAGACAAGGGCCTGATCTCCAAAATATATAAAGAACTCACAGGACTCCACTCCAGGAAGACAAACAACCCAATTAAAAAATGGGCAAAGGACTTGAACAGACACTTCTCCAAGGAAGACATACAGAGGGCCCAAAGACATATGAAAAGATGCTCAGCATCACTAGCCATCAGAGAGATGCAAATTAAAACCACAATGAGGTATCACCTCACACTAGTCAGAGTGGCCAACATAAACAAATCCACAAACAAATGTTGGAGAGGATGCGGAGAAAAGGGAACCCTAGTGCACTGTTGTTGGGAATGCAGACTGGTGAGGCCACTGTGGAAAACAGTATAGAATTTCCTCAGAAAACTAAAAATGGAACTGCCCTTTGACCCAGCAATTCCGCTGCTGGGATTATACCCTAAGAACCCTGAAACACCAGTCCAAAAGAGCCTGTGCACCCCAATGTTCATAGCAGCACAATTTACAATAGCCAAGTACTGGAAGCAACCGAAGTGCCCATCAGCAAACGAGTGGATCCAAAAACTATGGTATATTTACACAATGGAATTCTACGCAGCAGAGAGAAAGAAGGAGCTTATACCCTTTGCAACAGCATGGATGAAACTGGAGAGCATTATGCTAAGTGAAATAAGCCAGGCGGTGAGGGACAAATACCATATGATCTCACCTTTAACTGGAACATAAGAAATAGAAGAAAAAAGCAAACAAAATACCACCAGAGACATTGAGGGGGGGAACTGTCTAGCAGTGGCCAGGGGGGAGTGAGGTGGGGACAGTGGGAAGAGGGGATTGCAGGAACTATTATAAAGGACACATGGACAAAATCGGGGGGGATGGTGGGGGTAGGGGTGGGAGGTGGGTTCAGCTGGGGTGGGGGGAGGGAAGGGGAGAAAAGGCATACAACTGTAATTGAATAACAATAAAAAATAAAAATTAAAATTAAGAAAAAACAAACCAATCTTCTGATAACACCAGACAGACAGAACAGTCTGCTTCAGCACAAATTGTTTGCACCTGCATGGCAGCACACAAGAAGTGGTGGGCTGAGTGATCCTCAGTCAACGAGATGAGGGGAGGACTCACAAAAGAAAGAACCAACAACAATCAAAACCCAATTACATCCAGAGGACCAACATAAATGGCATAAACAGCATCCCAAGAGCATCTAGTTCAGGTGACCAAGGAGACTGGATCATTGAATCTCACATGTCTCCTACCATAGAAGTTCACACCATGAAGACCAGGAGTCAAAGCATATCAATTTAAGAAGCAAAAGCAAACAAGAAGAATCTCAAAAATACTGGGAAGACAAAGAAACAACACCTATTTGAAAAGAAAAGGGGAATCCTCAGAAAGAGTGCTAAATGAAATAGACACAAGTCAACTATCAGATAGAGCTCAAAACAATGGTTATCAGGAAGTTCAATGAGATCACTGAGAATTATCAAAAACTACAGGGAAACTACAAGGAACATACTGCAAACTATATCAGGATGAAAAAGAACATAGAAATTGGGGGGAAAAAGAAAAGAAAAAGGACATAGAAACCATCAACAAGGGCCAGGAGGAAAATACAGAATACAATTTCTGAACTGAAGAACACAGTAGAAGGAATCAAAAGCTCCATGAAGCAGAAGATCAAATCAGTGAGCTGGAGGACAAGGTAGAAAAATCCTATCAGAAAGAGCAAGGACAGTTATTAACGACCACACCTAAAACAAAAACAAGAGCAAACTAGGCAAACAACTAGAACAGGAACAGAACCATAGAGATGGAGATCACATGGAGGGTTGTCAATAGGGGAGTGGGAGGGGGAGGGAGGGAAGGTACAGAAAATAAGTAGCATAGATGATAGGTGGAAAATAGACAGGGGGAGGGTAAGAATAGTGTAGGAAATGTAGAAGCCAAAGAACTCATGACCCATGGACATGAACTCTAGGGGGGGAATGTGGGAGAGACGGGGTGGGCAGGATGGAGTGGAGTGAGGGGGGGGAATGGGACAACTGTAATAGCATAATCAATAAATATATTTAAAAAAAAGAAAGAGCAAGGAAAGGAAAAAAGACTAAAAAAATAATGAAGATGGGTTAAGGGAACTGCAGGACATCATGAAACATAATAATATCAGTATAATAGGGATATCACAAGGAGAAGAGGAGCAAGGGATAGAAAAGCTGTTTGAAAAAGTAATGATGGGAGACTTCTGGCCAAGATGGTGGCATACGTAGCCACACTGTGCTTTCTCCCACAACCAAAAGAAGGACAACAACAAATATAAAAACAAAAACCAACAGGAACTGACAGAAAATCAAACTGTATGGAAGTCCAACAACCAAGGAGTTAAAGAAGGAACATTCATCTAGATCAGTAGGACGGGTGGAGATGGGTAGCTGGGGCAGAGAAGACTTGCGGCAAGTTAGCGGCTACCAGAGCAGTCTAGGTAGTGGCTGCTGTAGCAGGTGCTCCCACATTTGCATGCAGATAAACCAGGAGGAGCAACTGGAGAGCGAGACAGACTGTGGAACCCAGGGTCGAGCATGGAAAAATAAAGCCTCAAAACCTCTGACTGAAAAAACCTGTGAGGGTTGTGACATTGGGAGAAACTCCCACCCTCACAGGAGAGTTCATTGGAGAGACCCACAGGGTCCTAGAACATACACAAACCCACCTACTTGGGAATCAGCACCAGAAGGCCCCAATTTGCTTGTGGGTAGCCCCAGAAGTGACTGAAAGCCGGCAGAGAGTGGAGCAAGTGGCACTATCCCCTCTCAGACCCCTCCTCCACTTACAGCCTCACAACAGAGCAACTTGCATTGCCCTAGCCTGATGAACACCTAAGGCTCTACCCCTCACTGCCTATCAGGTGCACCAAGACCAAAAAAAAAAAAAAAAAAAAAAAAAGTCAAAATGAAAGAACAGATTAAAGCTCCAGAAAAAATACAACTAAGCAATGAAGAAATACCCAGATACCCAGCCTATCATATGCACAGTTCAAAACATTGGTAATCAAGAAGCTCACAGAATTGGTTGAGTATAATTGCAAAATAGAAGAAAAAAATGAAGGCTATGCAAGAGAAATAAAGGAAGATGTACATGGAACTAACAGTGATGGGAAGGCAACCAGGACTCAAACAAATGGTTTGGAGCAGAAGGAAGAAAAAAACATTCACCCAGAACTGAATGAAGAAACAAGAATTCTGAAAAATGAGGAGAGGCTTAGGAACCTCCAGGACATCTTGAAACATTCCAACATCTGAATCATAGGGGTGCCAGAAGGAGAAGAGGAAGAACAAGAAATTGAAAACTTATTTGAAAACATAATGAAGGAGTACTTCCCCTATCTGGCAAAGGAAATAGACTTCCAGGAAGTCCAGGAAGCTCAGAGAGTCCTAAAGAAGTTGGACCCAGGGAAGCTCACACCAAGGTGCATCATAATTATATTACCCAAGATTAAAGATAAGGAGAGAATCTTAAAAGCAGCAAGAGAAAAGGACACAGTTACCTACAAAGGAGTTCCCATAAGACTATCAGCTGATTTCTCAAAAAAAACCTTACAGGCAAGAAGGGACTAGAAAGAAGTATTCCAAGTCATGACAGGCAAAGACCTACATCTAAGATTGCTCTATTCAGCAAAGCTATCATTTAGAATTGAAGGGCAGATAAAGTGCTTCTCAGATAAGGTCAAGTTAAAGGAGTTTATCTTCACTAAGCCATTATTATATGAAATGTTAAAGGGACTTATGTAAGAAAAAGAAGATCAAAACTATGAACAGTAAAATGACAACAAACTCACAACTATTAACAACTAAACCTAAAAAATACAAAAATAAAAACAAACTAAGCCAACAACCAGAACAGGAAGAGAACCAGAGAAATGGAGATCACATGGAGGGTTATCAGTGGGGGAGTGGGAGGGAGATAGAGGGGGAAAAGTTACAGGGAATAGGTAGCATAAATGGTAGGTAGAAAATAGACGGGGAGGTTAAGAATAGTATAGGAAATATAGAAATGAAGGAAGTTATATGTATGACCTATGGACATGAACTAAAGGGGGGGAATGTGGGTGGGAGGGAGTGTGTGGGGAAGAGGGGAATAAAGGGTGGGGAATGGGAGAACTGTAATAGCATAATCAATAAAATATATAAAAATAAAAATAGAAAAAAAAGTAATGATGGAAAACCCCCATAATTTGATGAGAGAAAGGGTCACACCAGACCAGGAAGCACAGAGGGTCTCAATCAAGATGAACCCAAAGAGGCCCCCACCAAGACACATCATAGTTAAAATGACAAAATTCAAAGACAAAGAGTGAATCTTAAAGGCAGCAAGAGAAAAACAGGAAGTAACATACATGGAAGCCCCAATAAGGCTAGCAACTGACTTCTCAACAGAAATGCTACAAGCCAGAAGGGAATGGCAAGAAATATTACAAGTACTGAAAAGCAAAGTCCTGAAAATCAAGACTCCTCTACACAGTAAGGCTCTCAAATAAATGGAAGGTGAAGTAAGGAGTTTCCCAGACAGAAGAAGGCTCAAATAATACACCTCCACCAAACCAGCACTGCAAGAGATGCTAAAGGGACTGCTATAAGAAGAGGAAGGAAAACAGTGAGAAAGGGAGGAACACAGGTACAAAAAGGAAAAAATGAACAAGTACCTATCTCTAATACCCTTAAATGTAAATGGATTAAATGTTCCAATCAAAAGACATAGAATAGCTGAATGGATAAGAAAACATAACCTGCACATATGCTCCCTATAAGAAATCCACCTCAGAAAAAAAGACCTACACAGACTGAAAGTGAAGAGTTGGAAAAAAATATTCCAATCAAATGGACAGGAAACAAAAAGCCAGGGTAGCAATACTCATATCAGACAAAATAGACTTCAAAACAAAGGCCATAAAAAGAGACACAGTAGGACACTTCACAATACTCAAGGGGAAAATCCATCAAGAACAAATAAATATTATAAACATATATGCACCCAACATAGGAACACCCAAATATATAAGCAAAATCTTGGAGAACCTCAAGAAAGATATAGACAGCAACACAATTATAGTAGGGGATTTTAACACATCACTGTCAACAATGGATGGATCTTCCAAACAAAGTATCAACAAGGATATTGTGTCACTTAACAATACATTAGATCAAATGGAGTTAACTGATATATATAGAACCTTTCATCCAAAAGAATAAAATACGCATTCTTTTCAAATGCACATGGAATATTATCAAAGATAGACCACATGATAGGACACAAAACAAGCCTCAACAAACTCAAAAAAATTGAAATCATAACAAGCATTTTCCTGGACCACAAGGGCTTGAAACTAGAAAACAACCTCAAGGAAAAAAATCAAAGATATTCAAACTCACGGAGACTGAATAGCATTCTATTAAACAATGAATGGGTTAATAGTGAGATCAAGGAGGAAATTCAAAGCTTTCTGGAAATAAATGAAAATGAACACACAACAGTACAAAACCTATGGGACACAGCAAAGGCAGTCTTGAGAGGGAAGTTCATAACAATACAGGCCTAACTAAGAATGATAGAAACATTTAAAATAAACAGCCTAACCCTACATCTACAAGAACTGCAGGAAAAACAACAAACAAAGCCCAGACTTAGTAGAAAGAAGGAAATAATCCAGATCAGAGCAGAATTAAATGACATAGAGACTGAAAGAACAATGCAAAGATCAATAATTCCAGGAGCTGGTTCTGTGAAAAGATAAGCAAAATTGAGAAGTCTTTAACCAGACTCATGAAAAACCAAAACAAAGCAAAACAAAACAAAACAAAACAAAACAAAAACAGGTAGAGTACCCAAATAAATTAAATCAGAAATGACAGAGGAAAATCACAACTGATACCACAAAAATACAAAGGATTGTAATGAATTACTATGCACGACTATATTCCAAGAAATATGAAAACCTAGGTGAAATGGACAAATTTTGAAAAAAAATATAATCTTCCAAAACTGAATCAAGAAGAAGCAGAAAGCCTTAACAGACCAATAACAGCTGTGAAATTGAAGCAATAATCAAAAAACTCCCATCACACAAAAGCCCTGGACCAGATGGTTTCACAGCAGATTTTACACAGTTAGCTCTTCTTTAAAAGTTTTTTAACCCCTAAACTTCTCAGACTATTCCAAAAAATCCAAGAAGAGGGAAGACTCCCAAACTCTTTTTTTTTTAGTATTTATTAGTTTTAAGTTTTATTTCCTTTTTAATTGAAAAAAATTAAATGCCCAGATCTTTATAAAATGAATCAATAGAATACATTCAAAAAGAACAAGAGTGTATGTAATAAATAATCTCTTCAATTCTCTGATCTTCCAATCCAAAGGCAATAATTGTTGATGGCTTTTTGTATATATTTCCAGAATATTTTTTTATTGTTATTGAAGTACAGTTGTCTCCATTTTCACCCCACCACGGCCCCCCACCCCACCCATCCCTGCATCCCACCCTTGAACTTACCCCATTTGGCCTTGTCCATGTGTCCTTTACACATGTTCCTTGATGGACCTTTCCCTAAAATCCCCCATTATCCCTCTCCCCCCTCCCCCCTGGTTACTGTCAGTTTGCTATTTATTTCAATGTTTCTCATTACATTTTGCTTGCTTTTTTCTTTTGTTGATTAGGTTTCAGTTAAAGGTGAGATCATACGGTACTTGTCCCTCACTGCCTGGCTTATTTCACTTAGTATAATGCTCTCCAGTTCTATCCATGCTGTTGCAAAGGGCAGGAGCTCCTTCTTTCTCTCTGCTGCATAGAATTCCATTGTGTAAATGTACCATAGTTTTTTGATCCACTCATTTCACTGATGGGCACTTAGGTTGCCTCCAGCACTTGGCTATTGTAAATTGTGCTGCTATGAAAACTGGGGTGCATAGGTTCTTTTGAATTGGTGTTTCAGGATCCTTAGGGTGTAACCCCAACAGTAGTATTGCTGGGTCAAAAGGCAGTTCCATTTTCAGTTTAATAAATAAAATCTTTAAAAAAATAAAATAAATTTTAAAAAGAGTACATTTTTAAAAATCTATGAAGAAAAACTGGAAGGGGGGATACAGAATTGTACAGTATTGTTGTTGTAGTATTTGAGATTTTACGTTTTTGCTATCATCTTCCAAAATTACCTGCAATGTTTATACAGGTGTCCTCCACTTTCTGAAATTTTGAGTTACACCATTTTGCTTTTAGGAAAGACCTTCATTAGTATGTTTTCACTAACAGAAAGAAATATACCAAAATATACCATATTGATATATGAAATATATTGTACATATGGTACATAATGGTTTTTTTGTAAAAGTGAAAATCTTTTTACATTTTTTAGGTCTTTCCTAAGAGCAAAGTTGCATAACTCAAACTTTCAGAAAGTGGGGGATACTCTTTGCTTTATGCTATTTTGGCTTATGAAAGTTTTTATAGAAGCACTCTACTTCAGATTGTGAAACTTTTATATTGTCTTTAAGTGAAAAAGAAAATATGACATAATCAGCCTTATTGATCTAATATTGTAAGTATTCTAGTCTATAAAAAGAAGCCACCAGGAAATGAAGGAAGGAAAAATAGTTGTGTAAGAAATTCTTATTGACAAAAATAACCAAGGGAAACATGACTTCTCAGATACTGAAGAATATACCTGAAACATATTTGAATGTACAGGTTCAAAATCTGTATTCACAAAACAAAACGGAACTGACATTATTACTTTCTAACAAAAAGTCCTCTGTGTTTTCTTTTTTCTTTTGAATTTGAAATGAGCTAAACTCTCAATTAAATGAAATAGTACAATGCCTAGCACATAGTAGCCAGCTAATAAATATCGATTTCCTTCCTTCCTATAAAATATAAGATACTCTAAAATAAAACTAGCTTTATGGCTATAAAGAAACAACAGTTCAGGAATCAAAGCCAACCTCATCTGACATTCCTCATTACAGTAAAGTCTTTTAGTTTAATTATTTAAAAAACTATAATAATTGAAATGGTTTTATAGCTTTTTAATTTTGATAGAAAGAGACATAATACAATCTTTAAGAGGCTATAATGAACATAACCAACAAAAGAAAAAAGCAAACAAAATATAACCAGAGACATTGAAGTTAAGAACAATCTAACTATAGCCAGAGGGGAGTGGGGTGGGGACAGTGAGGAGAGGGGATTACAAGAACTACTATAAAGGGCACATGTACAAAATCAAGGGGGAGGGTGGAGGTAGGGGAGGGAGGTGGGATCGGATGGGGTGGGGTGGAGGGATGGGGAGAAAATGCAGACAACTTGTAATTGAATAACAATAAAATTTTTAAAAAAATAAAAAATAAATAAAATATTTTTTAAAAAGAGGCTATCATGTATTTCAGTAATGACTCAGAAATTACAGATTCAACCCACTGGGTACATCATCTAAGAACCAGCATAATTTAGCGTTACTATTTTATTTCTCTTAGTGGAAATAGTGGGGCTTGGACATTGCTGCTAGAATATCTGGAATTTTTAATAGACATTACAGGAAACCTGGGGCTCTCTGGGCAGCATTTATGAATTTTAAGGGGACAGAAATGATCCATTTTTCTGGGAAATACTCACTTACGTAGACTGGACTCTTCTTAATGATGTGTTAATGAGGTGGCTGTAAAGGGCTAATGCTGCTGGCCCAAGTGAAGGGGCTGTGGCCTCCTGGCACTCCCCCTCCTTTTTATGAAGGAGAACACTCCTTTCTGCTGCCTTACTTGTACTCCAGCCCCACCCTCTCCCTTTGGAGCTTGAATTCTCTGCGTTTAGATATACGCACGGCCTAACATATGCACCAAACTACTGCCTGGTCCAGGAACCAATCAACACAAGCTGGGGTGTGGCTTCACATCTGATCTTAGTATTTATCATTCAACATCTGAAACAACATAACCAGAGACATTGAAAGTAAGAACAAATGACAGAGCCAGAGAGGAGATGGGAAGGGATAATGGGGAGAAAAGGGGGAAGGGTTTTCAGGAACATCTATAAAGGATACATGGACAAAACCAAAGAGAGGTAGGATTGAGGGTGGGAGGTGGGGATGGTTGGGGTCGGGGGGGAGTGGTGGGGGGATATGGAGACAACTATACTTGAACAACAATAAAAAAAAGTTAAAAAAATAAAACAACATCCATTTGTTTTATACAATGAAATTACTTGTGGTTTTTAATGACAAAAACTGGAGACATTTTGATTTTGTGAACCATGCATGTGTTCTCAGTCATTAAAAGATTGATTTGATTATTTGGGATTGGACTTTCTTTTTGTTTTTTAATCACCTTGCATCCTGCACCAGGGTTAATATTTGAGCATGGACAGCAGGCCTTCCATCTGTTCTGCTCTCAAATGTTGGACATACTGAGAAGGTGGAATTTTGGGGGGTAGCTTTTTGCTTGATAACTTTTACTTTAATATAATTTCAAATTTCAAGTATATAAGGATCTTTCCTATACTCTTTCTTTAAATTACCAACTGTTTACATTTTGTCCCATTTCTTATATTCTCCCTCTCTTTCTGTGTGCATGTGCACAATTTTTTCTGAACTAAATATCCCCAAATGAGAGTATGTTATGATATCAAGCCCCTTTACCAAATACTTTAGTGTACATTTCTTAAGATCAAGGACATTCTCCTAAATAACCATAGTACAACAATCAAACTAGGAATTCTAACATTGATACAATGTTGTTACTTAATCCAAACTCCATATTCACATTTCATTATTGTTCCAATAATGACCTTCATAGCTATTTTGTTTTTCCTATTCCAGGATTTGATTCAGGGCCATGAATCAAACTGCATTTGGTCAGGTCTTCTCAGTCTCCCTTAATCTGGAACACCTCCTCAGCATTTCTCTGTCTTTTATCACTATGCCATATAGTAGAGTACAAGCTGGTTGCTTTGCATAATGTCCCTCAATTTGGGTTTGTCTCATGTTTCCTCATGATTTGGCTTAGGTTAGAATTTTTGGCAGCATTACTACTTAAACAACATGTACCGTTTTTTGGTATACCATGTATATTACAAGGTGTGTGATGATGTTTGTCTCAATTTTGGAGATGTTAAACTTTGGTTTAGAGAGTGTAGATCCAAGATGGCAGCAGGTTAGGTGGAAGCTACACTAAACTCCTCCCAGGACAAGACTGGAATTACAACTAAATTATAGAAAAATCATGCTGAATAACAAACTGAAAACTAGCTGGAGAGAAGCCTTATAATCAAGGACTTGTGGAAGAAACTGCGGCACCGCAGCAAAACTGGTAGGCAGTATGGAGGTGCAAGAGGGTTGGCTGGGCTCCCACAGGCAGCTGCTGAGTG
Source organism: Desmodus rotundus (assembly GCF_022682495.2). Taxonomy (NCBI): domain Eukaryota; kingdom Metazoa; phylum Chordata; class Mammalia; order Chiroptera; family Phyllostomidae; genus Desmodus; species Desmodus rotundus. Next base: position 68,649,665 of record NC_071400.1, read on the forward strand.
GGGATTAGACATTGAGAAGTGTGGGGGCTGAACCCGAAGCTGGGCTCCCCAGCCTAGAGCACCAGAACTGGGAAAACAATCCCAAATAACACGTGGATGTGAAAAGCAGTAGGGTTTCTGTTGACAAGAAGAGATGGCTAGAAATGCAGAGAGCCTCTTAAAGGGACAATGCACAAAATTTTGTTTGCAGCCACTTACCCTAGGCTCTGGCAGAGGGAGGGCAGAGTGGACTAGAGATGCGTGAGGAGAATCTGGGGCTAGTGGTTCTGGGGAGAGAACTGAAGGAACAACCACCAGGATCCCTGTGCTTAGTCATTCCCCATACTGCAGAATCAATCTTTCTCAGGCAGAGCACTCTTCTCCAAGTGGCATCAGGTTTAGGGGAAGCAACAGCCCTGCCCATAAGAATTGCTCTGCCCCACCCTGTGGAGATTAATGAGGGCTGCTGAGTACAGCTTGAGGCTATATCATTGTTTAAGATTAACAACTAAAGTGGACCTCTAGGAGCTATGAGACTTTAGCTGACCTTCCCCTGGGCCCAGTGCTGGTAAAAGCTGGCCTTGGTGTGCAGCTTGATTCTTCCTGCACACACCCAGTACCAGCAGATGGAGCCACAAGCCGTGGATAGCTGATAGGTCCAAAAGGTTGCCCAGGTACAGTCATAGGTAGCATCTAACAAAGGTCTGAACCAGAGTCTTTGCAGATTTACCTAATACATAGAAATAAAAATAAAGAGGCAGGCAAAATAGGAAAACAAAGAAACAGGTCCCAAATGAAAGAACAAAAGAATTTTCCAGAAGAAGAACTAAATAAAATGGAGGCAAACAATTTATCAGATGTATAGTTTCAAATAATGAATAATAATGATTACAATAGCATGAAAAAAGACATAGAAACCATAAAAAAGGACCAGTCAGAAGTAAAGAATACTTTTTCTGAAATAAATATTACATTTGAAGGAATAAACAGTAGGTGAGATGATGCAGAGGATCAAAATAGTGATTTGGAAGACAACAACCCAAAATCTGTGGGACACAGGGAAAACAGTCTTAAGAGGGAAATGCGTAGCATTAGGGGCCTATCTCAAGAAATAAGAAAATGTTCAAATAAACAATCTAACTTCACACTTAAAGGAACTTAAAAAAGAACAACAAACAAAGACTAAAGTGAATAAAAGGAAGGAAATAATAAAGATCAGAGCAGAAATAAATGAAATAGAGTCTAAAAAAATTTGAAAGAACATGAGCACCCCTATGTTCATTGCAGCATTATTTACAATCACCAAGATATGGAAGCAGCCCAAGTGTCTATCGGTAGATGAGTGGACGAAACAACTATGGATCATTTACACAATGGCCATAAAGAAGAAGAAAATTTTACCCTTTGCAACAACATGGAAGGACCTGGACAACATTATGGTAAGTGAAGTAAGCCAGTCAAAGTAAGACAAATACCATATGATTTCACTCATATATGGAATTTAAATACAAACTGAACTATCAAGAAAAATAGAGACAGACTCATAGAGAGCAGGATGACAGCTATTGGAGGATAAGGGTGTGGAGGGATTGAGCAAAAATAAAAAATGACTCATGGACATCAGTGTGGTGATTGTGGGGGGAGGGGTGTATAAGGGGACTAAATGGTAATGGAAAAATACAACAAAAATACATTTAAAAAACCTTTATCATTTGGTTAAGCTGGTGTCCTTCAGGTTTTTTAACTGTAAAGCCACAGTTTTTTCTCTTTGGAATGTAGTTTGTGAAGAGATGCCCTGAAACTATGTAAATGATCTTGTTCCTGATCAAAGTTCTAACAAGTTGGGATTTTCAAGTGGCCATTAAAATTAGGGTCAAATTTTCAAAAATTAAGGATGGCTGTTTCTATATTCCCTCTCTAACTTCATAACTTCTTATACTTTTCTTTACTGTCCCCTTTCTCTCCCTGCATCCATTTTCTGAACCTATCCCCTCAACTCTTTCCTCTCTATTCACTACCTCTAACTGTTTTGTTATTTGTAAGTCTGTATCTGCTGTCTAATTTGTATTGACCCTCAGTCTTGTTTGCCACCCTCAACATCTAGCATCATGTCAGGCACGATGCTTTGTGCATACTTAGTGTTCAATATTTCCCACCTCCATTTTTTGCTGTAAAAAATTTAAGCATAGAAGGTTGCTCAGAGAATGATTCAAAAGTGTATCATTTGCACTTTTTTGCATCATTACATTATATGCCCCTAAATATATAGAGTATTGGAGTCAGAGAATGGTGTTCAAAATTTGCTTGAAATAATTTGTAATTCTTTCTTCTCTGTGTGATTATATTATTAATTTTATATACAGCGAGATTTATCTGTTGCTGCCATGGTAAATATTATGGTTTAGATTTTTTTTACTTTATTGTATGTAATTTTATTTTCAAATATGTAAAATATTAATATATTTCAAAAGTGAGAACTACATGGAAACTTCCTTTAGATACCCTCCTCCTCATTCATAGTTTTATACTAGCAATTTTTATTAGTTTCTGATTGTCCTTCCTATATTCCCTTTTATTTGTAAATATAAGTATATATATATGTTTTTTGCAAGTATCCTTCATTTATATGCAAAATATACTAGGCCATATAGATGGTTCTATTACTTGATTTTTTAACTTAATATGCCTTAGAAATGATTCTATATCAATTCATAGTTTGTTCTCATTCTTTATTTATGGCTGCATAGCAGTCCATTATGTGGATAGTTTATTCAGCTACTCTATATTAACAGACATGTATTGTTTACAATCTTTTGTTGTTACAAATAATATATGACTAATAAATTATGTATACATTGTTTTCTTCCTGTGGAGGTGTATTACAGTACTGCTTAGTAAAAGATTATGTACAGGTTTAATTTCATTAGATATTGCCAAATTCTCCATCAAAGGGCCTGTGTTGTTTTGTATTTCCTACCATTAATGCTTGAGAGCATATGTTTCTACACAGCCTCGCAACAGGGTGTTTTGTCAAGCATTTAAGTTTTTCCAATTTAATAAGTATAAAATATATTCAAGTAATAGTAATTTATACTTCTATTATGAGTGAGTGTAAGTACATTTTCATATATTTAAGGGGCATTTCACTTTTATTTCCTATAGTTTCTCTGTCATACTTTTTCTAATTTTTCTATTAGGCTTTTAGTATTTTTCCTCTCAGTTTTTAAATTTTATTTATTTATTTGTTGTTGTTCAAGCACAATTGTCTCCATTTCCCCCTCAACCACCCCAGCCATCCCCACCTCCCACCCTCAATCCTACCTGCCTTTGGCTTTGTCCATGTGTCCTTTATACATGTTACTTGACAACCCTTTCTCATTTTCCCTGTTATCCCCCTTCTTCCCTTCTGGTTACTGTCAGTTTGTTCTTTATTTCAATGTCTCTGGTTATATTTTGCTTGCTTGTTTGTTTTGTTGATTAGGTTCCACTTACAGGTGAGGTCATATGGTATTTGTCTTTCACTGCCCAGATTATTTCATTTAGCACAATGCTCTCACAATTTACAATAGCCAAGTGTTGGAAGAAACCTAAGTGCCCATCAGTAAATGAGTGGAACAAAAAAAACCATATGATACATTTACACAATGGAATACTATGCATCAGTTTTTAAAATTTGAGTTATTTATTTTTCAAATTTTATTTTATTGTGGTGAGAACATAACATGAGATTTACCTTTCTAATACAATTTTAAGTGTATAATACATTATTGTTGACTATGGGTATGATGTTTTATGGCAGATCTGTAGAGCTTATTCTCTTGTTTAACTGGAATTTTATACCAATTATTAATTCCCCAATTCTCCCTCTCCCTAGCCCCTGGAAGCTACCATTTCACTCTTTGGTCCTATGAATTTGACTATTTTAGATACCTAATATAAGTGTAATCATGATATATTTGTCTTTATGTAACTGGCTTATTTCACTTAGCATAATATCCTCACCCATATTGTCACATATTGCCTAATTTCCTCTTTTTTAAAGGCTGAATAATATTCCACTGTGTATATTTGCCATATTTTTTATTCATTCATCTGTTGATTAACATTTAGGTTGTTTCTACATCTTGGCTATGGTAAACAGTGCTGTAATGAACATAGGAGTGCTCATATTTCTTCAAGATCCTGATTTCTTTTCTTTTGGATAGATACCCAGAAATGAGCTTGGTGGATCATATGGTAGTTGTATTTTTAATTTTTTAAGGAACATTGATACCATTTTCCACAGAGGCTGTACTATTTTATATTCATTCCCCCTAATAGTGTTCAAGGATTCCAATTTCTTCACATACTCACCAAAACTTGTTGTATTTTGTTTTTCTGATAATAGCCATCTTGACAGTTGTAAAATGGTATCGTATTGTGGTTTTGATTTACATTTCCCTGATGATTAGTGATAAGTATTTTTCACATACTTGTCCATTTGTATGTCTTCTTTGGAGAAATGTCTATTCCTATCTTTTGCCCATTTTTAATTGGATTAATAGCTTTATTTACAATAGAGTTTAAAGATTTCCTTGCATTTTGAATATTGTCTTTATCAGATACATGATTTGTAAATATTTTCTTTCATTCTGTATGTTGTCTTTTTACCCTGCTCATTTATTCATTGTTGTAAGAAAGCTTTTTGGTTTGATATAATTTCACTTGTTTATTTTTGTGGGGTTTTTTTTTTTGCCTGTTCTTTGGTGTCATATCTATGAAATCATTGCCAAGATCAATGTCATGAAGCTTTTCAACTACCTATATTTTCTCCTAGGAGGTTTACAGTTTTGGATATTATGTTTAAGTCTTTGATCCATTTTAAGTTGATCTTTGTGTATGGTATAAGATGAATTTTCTATTTTACTCTTTTGCATGTGGATATCCAGTTTTCCCAGCACTTTTCAATGAAGAGATGACACTTTTTCCTTGTGCATCCTTGGCACCTTTGTCAAAGACCAGAAGCCTGTATAACTTTGAATTTATTTCTGTGTTCTTTATTATTTTCTCTGGTCAATATGTTTGTCTTTATGTCAATACCATACACACTGTTTTGATTACTGTAGCTTTATCAGATATTTTGAAATCAGGAAACATGACGCCTCCAGCTTTACTCTTCTTTCTCAAGATTGATTTGGCTATTCATTGTCATTTGTGATTTAATATGAATTCTAGATTTTTTCCTATTTTTTGTGAAATATGCCATTGGAATTTTTATAGAGATTGTATTACATCTGTAGATCATTTTGGGTAATATGGGCATTGTAACACTATTAATACTTCCATTTCATGAGCATGGGATGTCTTTCAATTTGTGTCTTGTTTAATGTTTTTCATCAGTGTTTTATAATTTTTTTTAGTATACAAGTCTTTCATCTATTTAATTAAGTTTATTTCTAAGTACTTCATTCTTTCTGGTACTATTGTAAATGTATTGTTCTCTTTCCTTTTCAGACAGTTCATTGGTATATAGAAATGCAAATGATTTTTCTTTGTTGATTTTATATCTTGCGTTTTACTGAATTCATTTACTAGATATAATGGTCTTTTATGGAGTCTTTAGGGTTTTTGATACATAAGATCATGTCATCTGCCAACAGGGGAAATTTTACTCCTTCCTTTCTGATTTGGATGTCTTTTATTTCTTTTACTTGCTTAATTGCTCTGGCTAAGACTTCTACAACTATGAGCAGATGTAGTGAGAGTGGGTATCCTTGCTTTCCTTGTTCAACTTTTAATGTTTATTTGTATCTCAGATAGATTTACCCTCCATCTATGATATAAAGTGCAAATACTTTTCATTTCACTTTGCAATTTTTAACTTTACTTATGTTGTTTTTAAGCAAATTTCATTTCCATTTTCTTTTTAAAAATATTTTATTTATTTATTTTTAGAGAGAGGAGAAGGGATGGAGAAAGAGAGGGAGAGAAACATCAATGTGTGGTTGCCTCTCGCATGCCCCCTACTGGGGACCCAGCCTGCAACCCAGGCATGTGCCTGGACTAGGAATGGAACCAGCAACCGTTTGGTTCACAGGCCTGCACTCAATCCACTGAGCTACACCAGCCATGCCTCATTCTCATTTTCCTGTAGCAAAATTAATTAATATTTTCATTGATTTTAAGTCATAGGAGATCTTTCCCCACACACAAATTATGAACTAATTTACTCATACTTTATTTTACTATTTAAATGTTTCTTCATGTGTTTTTGTTTTTTCTTTTATTGTTTTAAAAAATTATTTTCAAATTTTTCCTGAAATTTTCTATCTAATTGAAATTTACTTTAACAGCCATTTGATTTCCTGTCTTCAGTTGAGTTCCCAGAAGCAGACCCTAAACTGAAGATTCGTGTACATGTGATTTTTTTTAAACTGCTCCCAGAAGAAACTAGGAATAAAGTGAGGGACACAGGACAGAGAAGGGAAAGAAGTCAAACCAGAGTGCAGTTTCAGGCAAGGTCCCACAGAAGGTAGATTCAGCCTGATTCCTTAGGGGAACTCTGTTCTGTAAGTTATGCCTCCACGTTGTCCTGACATGAGACAAAGAAGCTGAGCTTTCACATCGCCATAACCATCAGTCACTGGCTAAAGGGTGTTCCAGGAAAAGAGAACAGTCATTAGAACAGTTTTAGATTTAGCCTTTGGAGCAAAAGCAGACCAAACCAGGAGGGGGTTGTGTAGAAACAGTAGGAAAGACCCACAGGGATCTGAGTGAGTACTAATGATGCTTTCACCACAGCTAACAAAACCTAAAAAGGAGAAGGCTGTGGGAGGCACATGGCTGGTGGTGAGAAAAGGAGAAAAAGAACCCCCCAAAAGAATCATTTCTTGACTCTGTGATCCTGTTATTGTTACATTCCCAGAGCTCAAAGTGAAGACCCTTGCTTAATTTTCTCTATTTATGCTGAAATACTAGCTGTCAAAAGCTGTTATCAGACAAAACCTTCCAACATCTCATTGATGATAGGGAGCAGGGAATACCTTGGGTAAGCAATTCATTTTGTCTGCTTCCCAATAAAAACCCATCCCTGGCAAAAGTTTGTCTGCATATTCCTCCCCATCAGCCCATGCAGACTGATTGTTTAAATATAATAACAAATGGGGCCATATGTGAGAAGCTATAAATTCCTCCATGCACATTCTAGGGGTTAGGTATCTCCTTAGACCTGATTACCATTTATTACCACTTTCTCATTCCCTCTTTGAGAGCACAGAACATCCACTGCTTACATTCCATCTGGAAATCTGAGGACAAACAACTGACTTTGACTGGGGGTCTCTGCCACCTGGAAGATCCTATGAGCATACACCTACATTCTCAGTTCATTAGATGTATGATATCTTTTCTACAAACATTTGAAGACCCATTTCAAAATGGGAGCTCCTTTGGCACCTTCTCCTCTTACATCCTCTTACTCCAATCCTGTTTAGTGGTTAACAGACTAGGCCTTGAAGTCAAATCTTGGAAAACCAATTCAGTAATTTTTTAGATACAAGACTTCAGACAAGTTTCTAAATGCTCTCAATGTCTGTTTATTCAAATGAATATAGAAACAATAGCTATACTGTAGAATTAAGTGTAATGATTAAATAAAATAAATATATAAAGCCCTTTGCATGGTGTCTGACACCCATTATTATTACTTATTATTCTCATTCCACCTGAATATTTTATTAAGTTTATTAGGGTGACATTGGTTAATAAAATTATATAGGTTTCAAGTATACAGTTCTATGATATATCATTAGCATATTGCATTGTGTGACCACCACCCAAAGTCAAATCTTTTTCCAATACCATATATTTGACCTGCTTTACCCTTTACTATCCCCCTAACCCCCTTCCCACTAGTAACAATCATACTGTTTTCTATGCCTGAGTTTTTGTTTGCCTTGTTTGCTCATTTGTTGCTTTTAATTTCATATCCCATATAAGAGTGAAATCATTCGGTCCTTGACTTTTCTGTCTGACATATTTTGCTTAGCATGATATTCTCAAGATCCATCCATATTGTTGCAAATAAAAGTGTTTCGTCTTTTCTTATGGCTGAGTGTGTGTGTGTGTATAATCATCTTCTTTATCCAATCATCTATCAAAGGATACTTCAGTTGTTTCCATGTCTTGGCCACCATAAATAAAGCTGCAACGAATAAAGATAGGGGTGCATATATCTTTGCAAATAAATGTTTTCACGGTTTGTTGTGTAGATACACAGAAAAGAGGTTGGTGGGTTATATGGTAATTCTATTCTTAATTTTTTGGGGAACCTTCATATTGTTTTCCATAGTGGCTGTAATAGTTTACATTCCCACCAGCAATGAATGAGGGTTCCTTTTTCTCCACAACCTCTCCAACACTTGTTGCTACTTTTCCTGTTGATACTAGCCATTCTAACAGATATGAGGTGGTATCTTATTTTAATTGTGATTAGCATTTCCCTAATGTCTAGTAAAGTTGAGCATCTTTTCATAATCTGTTGGCCATTTGTATGTATTCTTGGGAGAAGTGTCTGCTCAGGTCCTCTGCCCAGGTCCTCTGCCCATTTATTAATTAGATTTTTGGGTTATATTTTTTTTGTGTGTTGAGTTGTATGAGTTTTTAAATATATTTTGGATATTAAACCCTTGTTGGAGCTGTTGTTTGAAAATATCTTCTCCCATCACCTAAATATTTCTCACACTGCTGACTTCCCTCCAGTTTTCTCAGACCCTCTCCTTATTTATTTATTTATTTATTTTTGTAAATAGCCTCCTTTAAATCCTCAACCACTTCACAAAGCATGATCTCCTGGCTCTTCCCAGAGCATAACACCTCTCCTGAAACTTTTTTCTATGAAGGCAGATTCTTCTACACCCACATATTATGGGTTGTGTCTTGATCATGATCTCTTAGCATTCCAACACAACTGAAAGATAATTACTCCCCCATCCTGGGGCAACCCCCTCCCACTTTATTAAGGTTTGTACCAACCACACATATTTCCTTCTATCCTTCTTTGTTTTATCTTTGAACCTCTCACTTGTTCTCATTTATTCATTAATGGCCTGGACATAAGCTCCCTGGTTTCTCCTCCTCCTCAAGTGCTAAATTCATGCTGGGCAGCTTCTATGTTCATGTGAACACACCCAGCATGTGGGTGAATTTTTTAAAAAATCAACACCAATAATCCTCATCTGTCACTACCTCAGTGACCTGTCATGATCATCATACCCTAGACCCTGATATCACCCGTAACAGCTCTACCTCTGAACTCTTATATTCTAATGTACCATTCTGATATCATTTTATCCTTCCAGATTTTCCTCACTTACTTTAGCTTTTTAACCTCACTCAGAGAGACCTTAAAGCTATTTTATTCCAAGTCCATAAACCCTGTTTGGCTTCACTTATTCACCTAGCCAAAGTTGACCCCACTTCACTCAACCACTCTACCTTTGCACTCAAAATCAAATCCGTTGTCTTTCCACCACATCTCTCCAACAGTCTTCAACTTTAGATCATTCTTATCCACCCTATTTTACTGCTCCCATATCTAGTATGCTGAATGCAGAAAATCATATCCTTGAATGGATTAGGGCCAGCATATATTTATGGTCTGCATCCTCTCCTTGACCCTCAGCATCCCTTATTAATTTTAACCTTATTTCTGACTAACTTCTCTTATTTCTCTGAATGGCTTTTTCATTAACCTCCAGTACTCCATCTGTTTAGTGCAGATGATCTTACCTCCTATTTCATCCAGAATATCAAGGCTATTAAATATTGGACTTCCATAATTTCCCTCCATACCTATGAGTCACTTTCATCTGCACTTACCTTCAGTTTGGTCATTCATACTAACGAAAAAGAAAGTAGACTGTGGAAGGTGTCCATTCTCCTGTTCAAGACAACTCCTTCCATTCCCCCTCATCTCCTACAAATACAAGGCATTAACTTATTCATTAGTCCCTCTTTCTTCTCTATTTTCAAATTACATCCTCCTTGAAGTGCTTTTTTGTGGCCTCTAAATCTTCTAATAACACTATATCCTCCTCTTGAATTAGCCCCATCTTTCCTCTTTTTTAAAAAGCCAAGATACTCAAAAACAATATCCTATACTCCTTCTGCCCCCTCTTTATCACTCCCTGTATATGCTCTAACACACCTTAGCCAGGTTTCAGCCTCCACAATCCACACAGACTTATTTGCTCAAGGTCACCAATGGCCTCATAACTGCCAAAACCATTGACTGCTTTTCAGACTTATGTCATGAGCTCTCCAATGTGAAACTGCTTGTATTAAATCTTTCTCTTTCCTTGGCTTCCATAATAGCATTATTTTTTTGTTTACTTAATTTCCCCATTATCCCCATTTTACCAAATTAGCTTCAAAGGTTCTTCCTTCCTTACACTTTCTTAATGTTGGTGAATCCAAGAGCTTTTTTCTCTTCTCCTACATGCTCTTTCCAAAAGATCCCATCAACAGCCAGAACAAATATTGGTGGTTTCCAGAGGCTGGGGGAGGATAGAATGGAAAGAAACTGAATAATGAGCATAGGATTTTATTTGGGCATAATGGAAATATTTTGGAACTAGTTAATGGTGATGGTTGCACATCATTGGGAATGTGCTGAGTGACCCTGAATTCTTCACTTTAATGGTTAACTTTATGTTACGTGACTTTCATATCAATATATTTTTCTTTTTTAATATATTTATTGATTATGCTATTACAGTTGTCCCATTTTCCCCCCTTCACTCCACTCCATCCTGTCCACCCCCTCCCTCCCACATTCCTCCCTATAGTTCATCCATGGGTCATACATATAAGTTCTTTGGCTTCTACATTTCCTACACTACTCTTACCCTACCCCTGTCTATTTTCCACCTATCATTTATGCTACTTATTCTTTGTACCTTTCCCCCTTCTCTCCCCCTCCCACTCCCCTGTTGATAACCCTTCATGTGAGCTCCATTTCTGTGGTTCTGTTCCTGTTCTAGTTGTTTGCTTAGTTTGCTTTTGTTTTTGTTTTAGGTGTGGTTGTTAATAACTATGAGTTTGCTGTCATTTTTACTGTTCCTATTTTTTATCTTCTTTTTCTTACATAAGTCCTTTTAACATTTCATATAATAAGGGCTTGGTGATGATGAACTCCTTTAACTTGACCTTATCTGAGAAGCACTTTATCTGCCCTTCCTTTCTAAATGATAGCTTTGCTGGATACAGTAATCTTGGATGTAGGCCCTTGCCTTTCATGACTTGGAATGCTTCTTGCCAGTCCTTGTTGCCTATAAGGTCTCTTTTGAGAAATCAGCTGACAGTCTTATGGGAACTCCTTTTTAGGTAACTGTGTCCTTTTCTCTTGCTGCTTCTAAGATTCTCTCCTTCTGTTTCATCTTGGGTAATGTGATTATGATGTGCCTTGGTGTGTTCCTCCTTGGGTCCACCTTCTTTGGGACTCTCTGAGCTTCCTGGACTTCCTGGAAGTCTAGGTCTTTTCCCTAAACTTCCCAGATTAAGGAAGTTCTCCTTCATTATTTGTTCAAATAAGTTTTCAATGTTTTGTTCTTCCTCTTCTCCTTCTGGCACCCCTATAATTCAGATGTTGGAACGTTTCAAGATGTCCTGGAGGTTCCTAAGCCTCTCCTCATTTTTCCCAATTCTTGTTTCTTCATTCTTTTCTGGTTGGATGTTTCTTTCTTCCTTCTGGTCCACACCGTTGATTTGAGTCCCAGTTTCCTTCACCTCACTATTGGTTCCCTGTACATTTTCCTTTGTCTCTCTTAGCATAGCCTTCATTTCTTCATCTAGTTTTCAACCAAATTCAACCAATTCTGTGAGCTTATTGATTATCAGTGTTTTGAACTGTGCATCTGATAGGTTGGCTATCTGTTCACTGCTTAGTTGAATTATTTCTGGAGCTTTGAAGTGTTCTGTCATTTGGGCCATTTTTTTTTGTCTTGGTGCTTCTGTTGCTTAAAGGGGCGGAGCTTTAGGTGTTCCCCAGGGCGGGGTAACGCTGGTCACTGTGCTGTGAGGCTGCACTGTGACGCTGCACTGTGACGCTGTACGTGGGGGAGGGGCCGAGAGGGAGTAATGATGCCCGCTCCACTCTCTGCCAGATTTCAGTCACTTCCTCCGCTACCCACAATCAAACTGGGCCCCTCTGGTGCTGGTTCCCGAGTAGGTGGGCCCGTGCATGCTCTAGGTCCCTGTGGGTCTCTCCAACGACCTCTCCTGTGAGGCTGGGAGTTTCTCCTGCTGCCGCCCCAACCCCCACGGGTGTTTTTAGTCAGAGGTTTGAGGCTTTATTTTGTGGCGCTGGATCCCTGGGTCCCGCCATTTGACCCGGTTTATCTATGCGAGAATGTGGGGCCGAGGGGTGCTACCCGCTGCTCTGCCTGCCCCGTTCTCCGCCACTCTGAGTCTGGCCCTCTTGGTTTATTTGTGTGGGAATGTAGGGCCACAGGGTCTGCTAGTGTTCAGACTGCCTGCTCTGTTCCTCCCACACTCCGCCAGTCTCAGTCCCGCCAGAGCAACGGGAGTCCTCTCCGCCCCAGCTGCCTGTCTCCGCCCCTCCTACCAGTCTGGGTGAATGTTTATTTTTTATCTACTTGGTGTCAGACTTCCTTGCCGTTCAATTTTCTGTCAGTTCTAGTTGTACGAGGAGGCGCAGTGTGTCTACCTACGCCGCCATCTTGGTTCTCTCCCATCTCAATATATTTTTCAAAATCTCCTGTGATTCCTATACATCTAAAGCTTAATTAATGGCACTACTACCCACCCATTCTTCCAAGTGAGAAACCTGGAAATAATTTTGAATATCTGCTTTTTCTTGTCAAGAACATACTATTAAACATGGTATACATTGGCATGATATCCATTGCATTTCTTGCATCTTTTCCTGCACTTCATCTACTAGCAATGTCTTAGATTAGGCCATAAACTACTCTAACAATGTCCAACTGGATTCCTTTTCTTCAAATTTCAACCCTTTAATGCTCACCCCCCCCCCTTTCACACAGCAGCAAGAATTATTTAGTACAATGATTCTCAAGTGTTAGGGTACATCAGATTTGAAGGATTTGTTCAAACATAAATTGCTGGGCCCTATGCTCAGAGTTTCTGATTTAGTAGGTATGATTCAGTGGAGCCCTAAAAGTTGCATTTCTCACTAACTCCCATGTGATGTTGATATTTCTAGCTTAGGGAACCACACTATGTGAACCACTGAGCTATGAAGTTTTTTGTTGATTACTTTCCACTTTAAAATCCTCTTGTCCTTATCCTAAGACATGCTAGAGTCTGGCTCTTGTGTATTTCTCTAACTTCAAATGTCTCTATGGCTCATCCTTACCACATCCAGGTTCATAGGCAACTTCAGACATACTATTCTATGAAGCTATATCATTTTGGGTTCTTCATAAGCAACTGAAGCTGACAAGTTTATTTAGGGGGAAAAGGGGGAAATTTATTAGAAGTGTATAACAGACATAATAAGAAGGTAGGAGTACTAGATACAGAAATAGATAGATATCAGGATAGATTGCAGACAGATATGCAGCAGGGATTAGAACAGCACCATCTGGCCCAGGAGATAGTTCTGAAGTAAATAAACTCTATCTGTTTTTCCATCCTTGAATTTCCCAACATGAATAGTTAATAGAGAAAACTAAGTGTTCTAGCTTGAGTTTTATAGAAGCCTCTTAGTAAAGGAACATACAGTCACCTAGACTTATAGTTGCTCTGAGACAGCACATAGTGAAAAAAAGGCAATTCCCCAGAAGAAAATCAGGTGGTGGTTACCAGATTACAGTGAATGAATTTTCAGGGGACACAAAATCAAAAATACCTATTGATTGCCATTTCCTTCTTTGTCCTCTACTGTACATTGAGAAAACTTCATATTACTTAAAACTTTTAGCAGTTTTGCATATGTCTTTCTATCCTACTAGATAATGAACTCTTTGGAAATAGGGACCATGTTTCTCTCTTTTTTTTAATTTCTAGATCTTAGGTGCACAACAAATATTTGTTGAAAGGGTAAAAAGATGAACACAGAAATGAAATTGAATGGATCCAAGACACATCTGAATTACAGATGAGCAGGGAAATCATCTGTAATTTGAGTGGTTCTTTAGAAGCTGGGAACACACAAAAATTTCTCTTGGACATGACAAAGGTAAAAGACACCCTGATCCAGAGGAAAGTTGCTGTTTCCTCCCACAACCAAAGATGTTCAAAAAAAGGAAGAATGGAGACATTCAAGATGGCGGAGGAGTAAGTGAAAGCTACACTAACTTCCTCCCAGGACCAATCTGAAATTACAACTAAATTATAGAGAAATCATCTTCAATAACCAACTGAACATTAGCTGGAGGAAAGCCTTACAACCATGGACTGACAGAAGATAACACTTCAGTACAACATGACTGGTAGGGAGTGCGGAGATGTGAGAGGGCTAGCTGAATTCCCAAAGGTGGCAGCTGAAGTGCTGGAGGGATATTTTGGCAGTGGGGGGTTCCCTCTGAAAAGTATGGGGTCTAAACCTCAAGCTGGGCTTGCCAGCCTACATCACCAGAGCCAGAAAGGAACCCAGATAAAATCCAGTTATAAAAAGCAGCAGGGGTTCTGTCAGACAGGGAGAGATGGCTGGAGATGCAGAGAGCTTTTTAAAGGGCCAAAGCACAGAATTTTATTTGCAGTCACTTACCCTGGGTGCTGGTAAAGGGAGGGCTGAGTGGACTAGAGACCTTTGAGGAGAGTCTGAGGTTGGTGGCACTGGGGAAAGAACTGAGGGAGCATCAACCAGGATCCATGCGCTGAGTCATCTCCCATACTGCTGGAGCCATCTCTCTTAGGCAAGGCACCATGCTCTGAATGGCATCAGCCTGAGGGGAAGCAATAGCCCCACCTGTAGGAATTACTCTGCCACACCCCATGGAGCTTAAGCCTGACTGCATACTGCAGATTGATTAGATTAAAAAACTAATCAGATTGATGCTAATCAGTTTAATATTTAAGGCAGAAAATACAAAGCAGCCAAAATTGGAAGACAAAGAAATAGACCCCAAGTGAAAGAACACAAAAGTTTTCCAGAAGAGCTAGATGAAATAGAAGTAAGCAATTTATCAGAGAGTTCAGAGTAATGATTATAAGGATACTCAACAGCATGAAAAAAGACATAGAAACCATAAAAAGGATCAGTCAGAAATAAAGAATGCAATATCTGAGATAAATAATACACTAAACAGTAGGTTAGATGAAGCAGAGGATCTAATCAGTGTTTTGGATGACAAAGTAGAAAAAAACAATCAGACAGAGCAGAAAAAGAAAAAAGAATTTAAAAAAAATGAGGAGAGCTCAAGAAACAACTTGGACAACATGAAGTCCAACAATATCTGCATCATGGAAATACCAGAAGGAGAAGAGAGTGAGCAAGGGATTGAGAACCTATCTGAAGAAACAAAACCCCAAAACTTCCCTAATCAGGCAAAGGAAAAAATCTTACAAGTGCGGGAAGCTCATACACCCCCAAACAATTTGCACCCAAATAGGCCTACACTGAGAAATATCATAATTAAATGACAAAGCTTAAAGATAAGGAGAGAATCTTAACACCTGCAAGAGAAAAGCAGGTAGTTACCTACAAGGGAGCACCAATCAGACTGTCATCTGATTACTAATCAGAAACACTTCAGGCCACAAGGGAGTGGTGTGAAATATTCAAGGTGATAGAAAGTCAAGGACCTACAACCAAGGCTACTTTACCCAGCAAGGCTATTATCTAAAATTGAAGGAGAAATATAAGGAGCTTCCCAGACAAGAAAAAGTTAAAGGAGTCTGTTAACACCAAACCAGTACTGCAACAAATGTTAAAGGGCTCACATTAAGAAGAAGAAGAAGAAGAAAAAGAGAAAGGAAAAAAACCCAGAGAGAATCAGTCTAACAAAATGGCACTACATACCTATCTATCAATAATCACCTTAAATGTAGATGGCTTAAATCCTCCAACCAAAAGTAATAGGGTAGCTGAATGGCTAAGAACATAAGACCCATATATATGCTGCCTCCAAGAGACCCATCTGAGATAGAAAGATACACAAAGACTAAAAGTAAAGGGATGGAAAAAGAATTTCAAGCAAATGGAAAAGAAAAAAAAGCTAGGGTAGTAGTATTTATATCTGACAAAATAGACTTTAAAACTAAGGCTATAGTAAGAGACAAGGAAAGATACTATATAATGATGAAGGGAACAATCCAACCAGAGGATATAACCCTAGTAAACATTTACACACCCAACATAGGATCACCTAAATATGTGAAGCAAATCTTTTTTTTTTTTTTTAATGTTATTCAATTAGAGTTGTATGCCTTTTCTCCCCATCCCTCCACCCCACCCCAGGTGAATCCACCTCCCTCCCCTCTCTCCACCCTCCCCCTTGGTTTTGTCCATGTGTCCTTTATAGTAGTTCCTGTAATCTCCTCTACCCATTGTCCCCGCCCCCACCCCCCATCCCCGCCCTGGCTATTGTTAGATTGTTCTTAACTTCAATGTCTCTGCTTATATTTTGTTTGCTTTTTCCTTCTATTGCTTATGTTCCAGTTAAAGGTGAGATCATATGGTATTTGTCCCTCACTTCCTGGCTTATTTCACTTAGCATAATGCTCTCCAGTTTCATCCAGCTGTTGCAAAGGGTATAAGCTCCTTCTTTCTCTCTGCTGCATAGAATTCCATTGTGTAAATATACCATAGTTTTTGGATCCACTTGTTTGCTGATGGGCACTTCGGTTGCTTCCAGTACTTGGCTATTGTAAATTGTGCTGCTATGAACATTGGGGTGCACAGATTCTTTTGGATTGGTGTTTCAGTGTTCTTAGGGTATAATCCCAGCAGCGGAATTACTGGGTCAAAGGGCAGTTCCATTTTTAGTTTTCTGAGGCAATTCCATATTGTTTTCCACAGTGGCCTCACCAGTCTGCATTCCCACCAACAGTGCACAAGGGTTCCCTTTTCTCCACATCCTCTCCAACATTTGTTTGTGGATTTGTTTATGTTGTCCATTCTGACTGGTGTGAGATGATACCTCATTGTGGTTTTAATTTGCATCTCTCTGATGGCTAGTGATGCTGAGCATCTTTTCATATGTCTCTGGGCCCTCTGTATGTCTTCCTTGGAGAAGTGTCTGTTCAAGTCCTTTGCCCATTTTTTAATTGGGTTGTTTGTCTTCCTGGAGTGGAGTCGTGTGAGTTCTTTATATATTTTGGAGATCAGGCCGTTGTCTGAGGTATCGTTGGCAAATATGTTTTCCCATATTGTTGGTTCTCTTTGTAATTTGGTGCTGTTTTCTTTAGCCATGCAGAAGCTTTTTATTTTGATGAGGTCCCATTTGTTTATTCTTTTCTTTATGTCCCTTGCTTTAGGGGATGTCTGTGAGGATGTTGCTGCGTGGAATGTCTGAGATTTTCCTGCCAATGTTTTCCTCAAGGACTTTTATGGTGTTACGGCTTATATTTAAGTCTTTTATCCATCTTGAGTTTATTTTCGTGTATGGCGTAAGTTGGTGATCGAGTTTCATTTTTTTGCACGTAGCTGTCCAGATCTCCCAACACCATCTATTGAAGAGACTGTTTTTGCTCCATTTTATGCTCCTGCCTCCTTTGCCAAATATTAATTGATCGTATAGATTTGAGTTCATTTCTGGGCTCTCTATTCTGTTCCATTGGTCTATGTGCCTGTTTTTATGCCAGTACCAGGCTGTTTTGATTACAGTGGCCTTGTAATACAGTTTGATATCAGGTATTGTGATCCCTCCTGCCTTGTTCTTCTTTCTCAAAATTGCTGCTGCTATTCGAGGTCGTTTATGGTTCCATATGAATTTCTGCAATGTTTGTTCTATATCTGTGAAATATGTCATGGGTAGTCTAATAGGGATTGCATTGAATCTATAAATTGCTTTGGGTAGTATGGCCATTTTGATGATGTTAATTCTTCCAATCCATGAACATGGTACATGGTGAAGCAAATCTTGATGAACATAAAGGGACAGATCAACAGAAATACAGTCACAATTGGGGATTTTAACACTCCATTCACTTCAATGGATAGCTCTTCCAGGCAGAAAGTCAACAAGAAGACAGTGGCCTTAAACAACACACTAGATCAAATAGATCTAATTGATATCTTCAAAGCATTTCACCAAAAAGCAGCAGAATACACCTACTTTTCAAGTGCACACGGACCATTTTCTAGGATACACCATACGTTAGGATACAAAATATGTCTAAATAAATTTAAGAATATTGAAATCATACCAAGCATCTTCTCTGACCACATACTATGAAACTAGAAATCAATCAGGGAAGAACACGCAAAGACAGGGAGGCTAAATAACATGTTATTAAACAATGAATGGGTCAACAATGAAATCCAGGAAGAAATCAAAAGATACCTCATAGCAAGTGAATATGAGGATGCAAAATTCCAAATCTGTAGGACACTGGGAAGGCAATCCTAACAGTGAAATTCATAGCATTACAGGCCTATCTCAAAAAACAAGA
The DNA here is from genome assembly GCF_022682495.2 of Desmodus rotundus. Lineage (NCBI taxonomy): Eukaryota > Metazoa > Chordata > Mammalia > Chiroptera > Phyllostomidae > Desmodus > Desmodus rotundus. The sequence goes on from NC_071400.1 coordinate 68,668,226, forward strand.
TAAAACTCAAATAAACAATTTAACTTCACACTTGAAAAGAAACAAAAAACAAAGCACAATGTGAGTAGAAGGAAGGAAATAATTAAGATTGGAGCAGAAATAAATGAAATAGGGTCTAAAAAAGGTACAAATGTCAATGAATCCACGAGCTGGTTCTTTGAAAAGATAAACAAGATTGACAAACTGTTAACCAGACTTATCAAGGATAAATAGAGAGAAGACCCAAATAAATAAAACCAGAAATGAAAGAGGAGAAATAATAACTGACACCAAAAAAAGCGCAAAGGATTGTAAGAAAATATTATGAATAATTGTATGCCAACAAACTGGACAACCTTAATGAAATGGATAAATTCTGAGAAACATACAATCTTCCAAAAATAAATCAGGAAGAATCAGTGAATCTGAATAGACAGCTTACACCTAATAAAATTGAAGCAGTAATTTAAAAAAAAATCCCAACAAACAAAAGCCCTGGACCAGACTGCTTCATGGGTTAATTTTACAAAACATTCTGAGAACTAACACCTGTGCTTCTCAAATTATTTCATAAAATTCAAGAGGAGGGAAGGCTCCCAGACTCATTTTATGAGTCCGGCATTATCCAAATTCCAAAACCAGATAAAGACAATACTAAGAAAGAAAATTATAGGTCAATATTACTGATGAACATAGATTCTAAAATCTCAACAAAATATTAGCAAACCACATCAGCAATGCATCAAAAAGATCATACACCTGATCAAGTGGGATTTATTCTGGGAATGCAAGGATAGCACAACATTCACAAATCAATAAATGTGATTCACCATATAAACAAAATTAAGGACAAAAACCTCACAATTACAGCAATAGATGTAGAAAAACCTGTTGATAAAATCCAGCACCCATTTATGATAAAATCTCTCAGCAAAGTGGGAACAGAGGGAAGACACCTAAACATAATAAGTGCCACATATGCCAAACCCACTGCCAGCATCATACTCAATGGGCAAAAATTACAAGCATTCCCCTTAAGATTGGGAAAAAGACAGGGAGGGATGTCTGCTTTCACCTCTCTTATTCAACGTAGTACTGGAAGTCCTAGCCATAGCAGTCAGACAAATAAAAGACAATAGAAGAAGAAATAAAAGACATCCAAATTGGAAAGGAAGAAGTAAAACTGTCATTATTTTCAGATGACATGGTACTATTCAGAGAGAACCCCAAAGATTCCACCAAGAATCTGCTAGACCTGATAAACAAATTCAGCAAAGTAGCAGGATACAAAATTAATATTCAGCAATCAGTTGCACTTTTATATGCCAATAAGAAACTAACAAAAATGGAAATTAAGAAAACACTCCCATTCACAATTGCTTCAAAAAGAATAAAATACCTAGGAATAAACCTAACCAAGGATGTAAAAGACCTGTAGTTGGAAAAATATACTACACTGACGAAAGAAATTGAAGAAGATAAAAATAAGTGGAAGCACATGCTATGCTCATGGATAGGACAAATTAACATCATCAAAATGTCCAGGCTACCCAAAGCAATTTACAGATTCAACACAATCCCTATCAGGATTCTAATGACAAATTTCACAGATATAGAACAAACATTTAAAAAATTTATACAGAACCATAAATGACCCCGAATAGCCTCAGTAATTTTGAGAAAGAACAAAGTAGGGGGTATCACAATATCTGTTATCGACTATATAACAAGGCCATTATAATCAAAAAAGTCTGGTACTGGCATAAGAACAGACACACAGACAAATGGAATAGAACAGAGAGTCCAGAAATAAACCTATATCTCTATGGTTAATTAATATTTGACAAAGGGGAAAGAAGCATAAAATGGAGTAAAAATAGGCTCTTCAACAAATGGTGATGGGAGATCTGGACAGCTACATGCAAAAAAAATGAAACTTACCAACAACTTATACCATACACAGAAATAAATTCAAGATGGATAAAAGACTTAAACATAAGTCATGACACCATAAAGTCCTAGGGAAAAAATAGGCAGGAAAATTTCAGATACTCCATGCAGCAATATTTTCACCAATATGTCCCCTAGAGCAAGGGATATAAAAGAAAGAATAAACAAATGTGATTTCATCAAAATAAAAATCTTCTGCATGGCTAAAGAGATCATCGACAAAATGAAAAGGAAACCAACTGTATGGGAAAATATATTTGATAATGATACCTTGGACAAGGGTTTGATCTCCAAAATGTATAAAGAACTCACACAACTCCACACCAGAAATACAAGCAATCCAATTTAAAAAAAGGGGAAAGGACTTGAACAGACACTTCTCCAAGGAGGACATATATAGGGCCCTGAGACATATAAAAGGATGCTGAGCATCACTAGCCATCAGGAAGATACAAATTAAAACCACAATGAGATACCACTTCACACCAGTCAGAATGGCCATCATGAACAAATCAAGAAACAGTAAGTGCTGGTAAGGTTGTGGACAAAAGGGAATCCTAGTACGCTGTTATCGGGAATGCAGACTGGTGCAGCCACTGTGGAAAACAGTACGAAATTTCCTCTGAGAACTAAAAATGGAACTGCTTTTTAGCATAATGCTCTCCAGTTCCATCCATGCCGTTGCAAAGGGTATAAGCTCCTTCTTTCTCTCTGCTGCGTAGAATTCCATTGTGTAAATGTACCATAGTTTTTGGATCCACTAATTTGCTGATGGGCACTTAGGTGATTTCACCTTTAAATGGAACATAATCAACAGAAGAAAAAAGCAAACAAAATATAACCAGAGATATTGTAGTTAAGAACAATCTAACAATAGCCAGAGGGGAGTGGGGAGGGGACAGTGGGGAGAGGGGTTTACCAGAGCTACTATAAAGGAGACATGGACAAAATCAAGGGGGAGGGTGGAGGAGGGGGAGGGAGGTGGGTTTGGCTGGGGTAGGGTGGAGGGATGGGGAGAAAATGCAAACAATTGTAATTGAATAACAATAAAATTTTTTTAAAAAATGGAACTGCCTTTTCACACAGCAATTCCACTGCTTGGAGTATGCCCTAAGAACACTGAAACACCAATTCAAAAGAACCTTTGCACCCCTATGTTCATAGTAGCATTATTTACAATACCCAAGTGCTGGAAACAGCCTAAGGTCCAACAGTAAATGTGTGGATCAAAAAACTATGGTATATTTACACAATGGAATACTACTCAGCAATAGAAAGAAGGAAGCTCTACACTTCATGACGGCATGGATGGAACTGGAGAGTATTATGCTAAGTGAAATAAGCCAGGCAGCGAAAGAGAAATACCACATGATCTCACCTATTAGTGGAACCTAATCAACAAAACAAACAAGCAAGCAAAACATAACCAGAGACATAGAAATAAACAACAAACTGACAGTGACCAGAGAGGAGGGGGAAGGGGTATAATGGGGGAAAGAAGGGAAAAGGTTGTCAAGGAACAAGTGTAAAGGACCCATTGACAAAGACAATGATGGGGGAGGATTGAATGTGGGAGGTGGGGTGGATATGGTGGGGGAGAGTAATGGGAGAAAAATGGGACAACTGTAACTGAACAACAATAAAAAAAATAAAAAATAAAATAAAAATAAAAAAGAAAGAAGTAATGTGCTAAACAAAAATTAAATGGGAGGCAGTTTCATTAGATGAGAAGGTTGTGAACACCACAATCTCAGGTGAGTTGTTTAAGCACAGACAAAACTCCTTCAGAGAAGCAGATGAGGGAACAAGCTACATGTTACAGGTTGGTACTTGCAAGTTCTATGACGGACACCAAGAATAGATTATCCATCATGACATGAAGCAGACACTTGAGCAGTATGCAGGGATTCCCTTTGTTTTAAGGAAAGACTTCACCTTTTTTCTTTTTTTCTGGGCTGCATGAGAAGTGTTGTACTAATATAGGAAGAAGGTTCCTCTTCACGAAGAGAAAGTCTCTAGGGAGACCAAATGGTTAATTATGTTTCTGGGGAAGAATGCTTCTTGTCCTAAAGGGGGATCTAACTTTTTTAAATTAATGAAATTTTGGGGTTCGTATTTACTGGACAATCAAAGCTCCTCTAAATAGCCATCAAGAGCAACCATGATGAGAGTAGGAAATATGGGGAGAGGTAAAGGAGGTGTGGGTGGGAAGTGAGAAAGACTAGGATGAAAGCGAGAAGGAGATCCTGAGTAGGGAGAGAGGTTAGAGAGTGGGTACACTGCCTGGGAGATGCAGGAAAAGCTGTCTGAAAGGATGACATTGCAGAACTCATTTGGATCTGAGATTTTGCATATAAGTGTCTAGGTTTTGGAAGAGAAAATATTCTATGGACAACAACTGGGCTTCCTGGATTTATAGCTGAAAAAATAGTACAGTCTAAATACTATGCTATCTTTTCATATGGAACTGGAGAGCATTATGCTAAGTGAAATAAGCCAGGTGGTGAGGGACAAATACCATATGATCTCACCTTTAACTGGAACATAATCAACAGAAGAAAAAACAAACAAAATATAATCAAAGACATTGAAGTTAAGAACAATCTAACAATAGCCAGGGGGAGTGGGGAGGGGACTGTGGGGAGAGGGGATTACAGGAACTACTATAAAGGACTCATGGACAAAATCAAGGGGGAGGGTGGAGGTGGGGGAGGGAGGTGGGTTTGGCTGGGGTGGGGTGGAAGGATGGGAAGAAAAGGCATACAACTGTAATTTAATAACAATAAAAATTTAAAAATAAATAAATAAAAAATAAATAAATACTATGCTAGACACAGATCAGGAAAATAAATTCCAAACTCAAATTAATCTACTTAGTTTATAACCATCCTTTCAGAATCTATATAAATTGATTCAATCCTGTTAATAATTTCTTGATTCATTTCCTGCTATGTGTCAAATAGCAGAACCCTTTCTGTAGAAATCACATACAGAGATTTGGTTGTCTGCCCCTCAATGCAATTTAAAAAAAAATCACTTCTGCCCTTGCTGGTGTGGTTCAGTGGATTGAATGACAGCCTGCGAACCAGAGGGTTACTAGTTCAATTCCTGGTCATGGCCCATGCCTGGGTTGCAGGCCAGGTCCCCAGTAGGGGGTGCACAAGGGGTGACCACACATCAATGTTTCTCTCCCTCTCTCTCTCTCCCTCCTTCCCTTCCCCTCTCTCTAGTGATAAATAAAATCTTTAAAAAAATAAAAAATAACACATTTTGCATAACTTTATCAGGCCTTCATTTCCTCATTTTTTAAATTAAGGAAAGAAGGAGAGTGTGTGTGGAGGATTGTGCTGTCCATGCTTTAAGGTGGTGGGGGGCAGAATCATTTTCTTTTTTTTGATATATTTATTGATTATGCTATTACAGTTGTCCCCTTTCCGCCCCTTCACTCAACTCCATCCTGCCCACCCCCTCCCTCCCACATTCCCCCACTATAGTTCATGTCCATGGGTCATACTTACAAGTTCTTTGGCTTCTACATTTCCTACACTATTCTTACCCTCCCCCTTTCTATTTTCCACCTATCATCTATGCTACTTATTCTCTGTACCTTTCCCCCCTCTCTCCCCCTCCCAATCCCCTATTGATAACCCTCCATGTGATCTCCATTTCTGTGGTTCTGTTCCTGTTCTAGTTGTTTGCTTAGTTTACTTTTGTTTGTGTTTTATTCGTGGTTGTTAATAACTGTGAGTTTGCTGTCATTTTTACTGTTCATATTTTTTATCTTCTTTTTCTTATGTTCTATATTCTAGCAAGTTTGCTCCAGATCAAGTGGAAGCAAGTACTGTAGCTTCTATTTTCATTGTGGTTAGTATGGATAGAACTAGGTATTTTTATGAATGACATTATTGTGCTTTTCTTACCTTTAAGCACAAAGTGCAATTTAAAAAACCCAAGTCAGTGTTTAAGTGTTCCCTGTTCTCTTTCGATCTATGTCCAGCCCCTTTTGCCCAGGCTGCCCCAGTCTCTCAGCCCATCTAAATGGTTATCTTATTTTCTGGCCTCTATCCTCTTTGTCTGTGATCAAAGCAGGGATCCTTCCACCTTGTAGCCTGATCCTTCATAACACATGCTTATTATTTCAGCTGTATTTCAATGCTTTTATTACCCCTGTATGTGTCCACCCACATCTCCACCTAAAATGTCTATAATGTGCTATCTACTCTAGCTTAATAAAAGGGATATTATGTTAATTTTACTTTAAGAAAGTAAAACCTGTACCATTATTCTGCCTCTCTTTCCCTTTTATTCATTCCTTTAAAAACGAAAATGTGTCTAATCATCTGAGAAAACTGCACTTGCACAATTTTAACATGTTTTCTATTTTCCTTCTAATTAAGTAGATTTTTCTAGTTGAGTTTGGATGGAGTAAGAAAGCCAGACTTCTGAGTAGATCAATTTCTAATGGAATTATAGGCTGGATCCAAGGCAACTTTAGTAACACTTAACAAAATGCTGCCTGGGAAATAGCCTAGAAAGTCTGCTGCAGGTGCTGTATTGGGAGTGAGGAGCACAATTCCTAAAGACAAGATTCTAAGACTTGTTACATAATTGAGACCTTAGGGCCAAGCAGGATATTTCCACATCAAATACAGCCTTCAACAAGCAAAATATTTTTGTTTGCAAATGCCTAGAGGTGGAAAATTTGATTTTTCTAGAACTTATTTGCAGGCATAGGCCAGCTTTGTTGAGAAGATACTTGGATAAGGATACAGAGAGGGAAGATTGAGTCTCAAAGACCCAAAGTCTTCTAAGGAGGAAGAGCTAACTAAGCATTGTTTGGGGCAAAGTTTGGGGAATGATAGAAAGATTAACTAGCTGGAAGTTCAAAAAAGAGATACAGAGGAGAGGTGGTTCTGTTTAGGAATAGTCAAATGAAATACTGTGTTGTCCAACTAGATTCTTCCCAGTGGCCTCACAAAATGTTCCACAAAACTTAAAATCTAATTGGTATGATTGGCTTTCTTGCAGTGCTTAATTATGGAACTAAGATTGCATCAAATTCAGCTCAGGGAAAAAAACCTACTCAACACTAAAGAATGAGACCTGCATCTGGCATCTGGATTATACAAAGATTTCTTTTTGCTCTTAAGAGATGAATGTTATTATTGTCCAGAAGGACTTTTAAGAGTCTCAGTGTGTGGATAATGTTATGTTGGTGGCTGCATCATTAAGTCAGATTAACATAGATTGTGTCTACATGACACGATGCCAGCATAAACAGGTGATTGTGTTCCACTTGGGGAAAAAGTTAATCATTTCAGCTACCTAACTTATCTCATAATTGAAAGCACATACACATTTAATTGAAATTTTTACATTTTCATAAGTTACATAAAATTTTTATGTCCTGCTCCATCAATCACCTTTGTTCTTCTAAATACATTTGGGTCTGAGAATATTTACTCCAAATCTTTCATTTTCTAGATTTAAAAAGTAAACATCAAGAGATCTGCCCCAAAAGCAAGCAGTTAACTATTGTTGAAAGAGAATTAGACTTTGGATCATTTGACTTAGATCTCCTCTTTTTGTTTATTTATTTATTTAATTATTTATTTACTTTTAATTTTATTGTTGTTCTCTTAATTTGTGTAAATATGTGCAGTCAGTATTATATAGAAAACAAATTCACAAGTATGATTTAAATAAACTGAACCACACAAGCCAGAAGAACAAAAAAGAGGGAGGAGAAAAAAGGGCAGGAGGGAGGAATAAAATAATATGATTTAAAGATTTTTTTAATGTTTCTACCCTCATTCCAGTAAAAAAAAAAAGTCAATTATGGAATGAGCATGAAATGCTGGTAGATTAGAAATTTTTCTTCTCTTCTGTATCAGATATTGCTCACCTCTCATAAAGGAATCATTTTAGCCCACTGAGTGTGATTAATAATAACTTTAAAGGTATATATTTTTATAAATAACAGTACCACTAAAGGCAAAGCAAATAACTTTAAAATGAAAATGCAATGACATACTCTAATTGTTGGAGGAAAAGTTGTCTGTGTTGTTAGAATTAATAAATTAGTTTCATTGTAGCTTTTTTTCTAGGGAATTAATGAAGCAATGAATCACTCTTTCATACATACAGTCTTTTATAAAACACTCAGACAAATTCAGAAAATACAACATACATCCATATACCAGGTACTCAGAATTCAGATTTAACAGTTATTTTGTATATTGTCTATAGAACTTTTTTATTTTTATTTTTTTATTCTTGTTTATTCTATTATAGTTGTCTCAGTTTCCCCCCATTTGCCCTCCTCTATGCAGCCCAGAATATTTTTTTAAAGGTAAGGTTAAAGATACTGTTAGAGTTGTCATTATTAAACGTTTCCTCCTATCTACCTCACTCTCTAGGGGTAATTATTATCTCTGAATTGGATTACAACATTTCCTTGGTGTTCCAGACTTTTACTATCTACCTACATATCCATAAACTATGCTTTTTTTCCTCTTTAAAAAAAATGTATTGTTATTCAATTACACTTGTCTGCATTTTCTCCCCATCCCTCCACCCCACCCCAGCCAAACCCACCTCCCTTCCCCACCTCCACCCTCCCCCTTGATTTTGTCCATGTGTCCTTTATAGTAGTTCCTGTAAACCCCTTTCCCCACTGTTTCTTCCCCACTCCCCTCTGGCTATTGTTAGATTGTTCTTAACTTCAATGTCTCTGCTTATATTTTGTTTGCTTTTTTCTTCTGTTGATTATGTTCCAGTTAAAGGTGAGATCATATGGTATTTGTCCCTCACTGCCTGGCTTATTTCACTTAGCATAATGCTCTCCAGTTCCATCCATGCTGTTGCAAAGGGTTTAAGCTCCTTCTTTCTCTCTGCTGCGTAGAATTCCATTGTGTAAATTTACCATAGTTTTTGGATCCACTCATTTGCTGATGGGCACTTAGGTTGCTTCCAGTACTTGGCTATTGTAAATTGTGCTGCTATGAATATTAGGGGGCACAGGTTCTTTTGGACTGGTGTTTCAGGGTTCTTAGGGTATAATCCCAGCAGTGAAATCACTGGGTCAAAAGGCAGTCCCATTTTTGTTTTCTGAGGAAATTCCACAGTGTTTTCCACAGTGGCCTCACCAGTCTGCATTCCCACCAACAGTGCACTAGGGTTCCCTTTTCTCCACATCCTCTCCAACATTTGTTTGTGGATTTGTTTATGTTGGCCACTCTGACAGGTGTGAGATGGTACCTCATTGTAGTTTTAATTTTGCATCTCTCTGATGGCTAGTGATGCTGAGCATCTTTTCATATGTCTCTGGGCCCTCTGTATGTCTTCCTTGGAGAAGTGTCTGTTCAAGTCCTTTGCCCATTTTTTAATTGGGTTGTTTGTCCTCCTGGAGTGCAGTCGTGTGAGTTCTTTATATATTTTGGAGATCAGGCCCTTGTCTGAGGTATCATTGGCAAATATGTTTTCCCATACTGTTGGTTCTCTTTTCATTTTAATGCTGTTTTCTTTAGCCATGCAGAAGCTTTTTATTTTGATGAGGTCCCATTTGTTTATTCTTTTCTTTATGTCCCTTGCTTTAGGGGACATGTCTGTGAGGATGTTGCTGCCTGGAATGTCTGAGATTTTCCTGCCAATGTTTTCCTCTAGGACTTTTATGGTGTCACGACTTATATTTAAGTCTTTTATCCACCTTGAATTTATTTTTGTGTATGGTGTAAGTTGGTGATCGAGTTTCATTTTTTTGCATGTAGCTGTCCAGATCTCCCAACACCATTTGTTGAAGAGGCCAGTATCATACTGTTTTGATCAATATAGCTTTGTAATACAGTTTGAGATCAGGAAGTGTGATGCTTCAGGCTGTGGGTTTTTTTGGGGGGGGGTTAGGTTTTTTTTTATTTTTAGAGAGACAACAAGGGAATGAGAAAGGGAGGGAGAGAAACATCAGTGTGTGGTTGCCTCTCCAGCGCCTCCCACTGGGGACCTGGCCCACAACCCAGGCATGGGCCCTGACTGGGAATCAAACCAGTGATCTTTTGGTTTGCAGCATGGGTCTCAATCTGCAGAGGCACACCAGCCAGGGCTCCAACTTTGTTTTATCAGGATTTCTTTGGTTATTCAGGGTGTTTTATGGTTCATTCAAATTCTAGGATTGTATTTTCTATATCTGTAGAAAATTACATTGGAATTTTGATAATGATTAAATTGAATCTATAGATCACTTTGGGTAGTATGGACATTTTAACTATATTAATTCTTCCAATCTATAAACACAAGATAGTTTTCTTTTATATTTGTCTTCTCCAATTTCTTTTTATCAGTCTTAGAGCATTCAGTGTAGATCTTTTACCTCCTTCATTAAATTTATTCCAAAGTAGCCCTGGCTGGTGTAGGTCAGTGGATTGAGCATAGGCCTGCAAACCAAAGTGTCACCAGTTCGATTCCAAGTCAGGGCACATGCCTGGGTTGTGGGCCAGGTCCCCAATAGGGAGTGCATGAGAGCCAACCACACACTGATGTTTCTCTCCCTCTCTTTCTCCTTCCCTTCCTCTCTATCTAAAAATAAATAAAATCTAAAAATATTTTAAAAATTTATTTGAAAGTATTTTATTCTTCTCAATGCAGTTATAAATGGAATTGTTTTCTTAATTCCTTTTTTAAAGTATGTCATTTTTAGTGTATAGAAACCTAATTTTTGTATGTTGATTTTATAATCTGCAACTTTACTAAATGTATTAGTTCTAACATGGTTTTTTTGGTGTATTCTTTAATGTTTTCTATATTTCAGATCATGTCATCTGCAGAGACAATTTAACTTCCTTTCTGGTTTGAAAATTTTTTCATTTTTCTTGCTTAACTGCTCTGGCTAGGACTTCCAGTATTATGTTAAATACAAGTGGTAAGAGTGGGCATCCCTATACTTTTTAATATTAGAGGAAAATCTTTCATCTTTTTACAATTGAGTATGACATTAGCTATCAGCTTGTAATATATGGCTTTTATTTGGTTGAGGACTTTGTACGTCAACTTTCAGTGCTTCTTTGGACTTGAGTCTAGTTATAGGTCAAGAAAAAAATAAGGGGCACCTGGCTAGTGTAGCTCAGTGGATTGAGTGCGGACCTGTGAACCAAAGGGTTGTTGGTTCTATTCCCAGTCAGAACACATGCCTAGATTATGGGCCAGGTCCCTGGTAGGGGGCGTGTGAGAGGCAACCGCACATTGATGTTTCTCTCCCTCTCTTTCTCCCTCTCTTTCCCTCTCTAAAAATAAATAAATTTTTTTTTTAAAAGAAACAAATAAGGGTTTATGGAGAGGCTGCTAAAGAGACTCAGTGGTGTCAGTAGAGGCCATTACAATTCTTTATACAATGCAAGTTTAATCTCCTTAGATGGAGGTACAGAGACTACTTCTGTGGCCAAGAAGACATTCAAATTTATGGTTAGACAATGCAAGTTTAATCTCCTTAGATGGAGGTAGAGAAACTACTTCTGTGGTTAAGAAGACATTCAAATTTATGGGTTAAATGTCCCCAGTTTTATGAGGATCTTCCCAGACATCCCATTTCAATTTCAGTATCCCATTTCTCTCCAATTAATGTTCTCATTTTAACAACAGACACCCTGGAAGGCTGTTAATCCAATATATATTGTAATGCAGCAACTCACAAGGTAGGCTGGCAGTCTGGAGACCGAGGGAAGAGTTGCAGTTGGAGTCCAAAGGCAGTTTGTTGGTAGAATTTCTTCTTGCTCAGGAAAGGTCAGTCTGTTCTATGAAGGTCTTCAACTGATTGGATGGTGTTCACCCACATTTTAGACAGTAATCTGTTTTTTTCAAACTCTTAATTATTTAAATGTTAATCTCATCCAAAAGCATTTCCACAGAAACATCCAGAATATGTTTGACCAAATATCTGGGCAATGTAGCCCAGACAAGTCGACACATCAAATTGGTCTGTTTAGTTTCCAAGACTTGGATTAGTTTTGGTTTATCTGTGTTCTCTTGTAACTTTCTGAGCATTTTTAAAGAACATTTATTTTGAATACCCTTTCAGGCATATCCAGGATCTCTATTTTGGGGGGACCCATTACTGGAAGTTCAATGTATTTCTTTGGTAGAGTCATGCTTCCATGATTTTTCATGATTTCTCTAGCCTTGTGTAGGTGTCTGCACTTTTAAAGAAGCAGTCATATTCTCTAGACATTATAGACTACCTTTAGTAAGGAAGAAATTCATCTATGAGTGGGAGCATCTTAGGGTTTGCTGTGACCCCAGGTCTATGGTACAGGGTGCCAAACACAGGAGCTTGTGACAGCACTGGATCCCAGATGGGTTGTGGTGGATCATCAGCTCAGGCCTTTTCAGTCCACAGCATCAAAAATTGCATGGTTCTTGGCAAGCGCTGCAGGGGCACACAGAGGTTGCAAGGGCTATTGAGGTCCTTAGCAGCACCTCTAGGCCCAGCAACTAAGGACCAAGGGAAGCAGTAGTAGTGGCCAGAGATGCAAGTGTGTAGAAGTTTAGCAGCAGGCACCAGTTGCAGTGAGTGGCAGGGGCCAGTTGCACACACACATATAGTGATGGGTGCCCGGGAACACAACAAGGACCATGGCCAACTGCAGATGCACTGACAGCTGCAGAGGCATTGGTTGTTTATGTGCACTATTGTTGCTGCTGGGTCTTGCCATGGGTGCACAGCAGTAGAGGCCAGTGATCAAATTCATGTGAGGGGCATGCAGGTATGTAGCTGGAGGGGCTAGCTGCAAGTTACACCGTAGTGCAGGCAAGTAACAGAAGACAGGACCTGATTTGGGGCCACAAACAGCTGGAGATCCTGAGTCTTTGTATGCTGTCTCATGGTTGCAGGTCTCCTTTTGGGTGTGCACACAGTAATGGAGGCTGGTGACCAGTTTCAGGCCAGCACTATGCAAGTGAACAGCAGGAGGTACAACCTCTAGCAAGCAAATAGCAATGGGGATCAGCCACAAGAATTCGGGCCAGTGTCTTGCTCTTGCACAGATACAGAGGCTTAGGCTGTTGGCCACTATGGTTCCCACTAGCAGATGTAGGGTCAGGGGGTAAAAGTTAGGAGGAACTTGGATGGCTGGCATCAGGGAATGTAAATACCTGTGGAGCAAAAACCAGTATAATCTGCAATGTGTCTGTGTTGGCTGGGTTTTTCTGTAGAGGTCAATGGGAACCATGATTGCTCCTGCTACATGACTGCTACTGGTAGGGAACCTCTCTTTTTCTTCCTTGTGCTTACCTGCCTCTACACATTTCAGCTTTGCTGGTCTCTGGGTTGTGCAAAACCCATATGGAAACTTTTGCTGTGCCCTGAAAAGCTGGGGAAGTTGGTCACTCATGCTGCTCTTCCTTTCCCTGTGAGGAGGAAGTCTTTTTGGTTGGGTGTCTCCTTTTGGTACTGAGCAATGCTTGCTGCTAATGGAATGAGATGGTGCTGATAAAATGAAGCTGCCTTCCTTCCCTTTTTGTGTGGTTGTTCTCAATTTTTTTGTCCCACTTTGTTGCTGATGTTCCTTAAATGGGCTCCAGAGCCCTCCTGGAACTGTTTTTCTTCATGGATAGCTAACTGTTGATCTTTGTGAGGGGACGGAGTCTGGACTCTCTAACTCCATTACCTTGATGGTGTCACCTAAATTTTGGTGTTATCCTTACTAGTTTTTCTTCTCCTTTGTGTTACTGTTATATTTTTTTAAGTCCTTGATTTGGATGTAGTTATTTTATTTTTTAAATATATTTTATTATTGTGAAATTATTATAATAAATTTTATTTCTCTTATTTTACCTACTATGAAATAAAACTTACGTATGAAAAAGTACATACAAGTGTGTAAAGTTTGAGAAATAATTGTGAAGCACTGTCCAGCTCAATAAATAGAATATGCCAGGTTTTCCTTTTTTTTTTTGCAAATTTATTTATTTATTTTTTCCTAATAATTTCAATTTTTATTGTTATTCAAATACAGTTGTGTGCCTTTTCTCCCCATCCATCCACCCAACCCCAGTTGAACCCCCCTCCCTCCCCGACCTCCACCATCCCCCTTGATTTGGTCCATGTGTCCTTTATACTAGTTCCTGTAGTCCCCTTTGCTCACTGTCCCCTCCCCACTCCGCCCTGCCCATTGTTAGATTGTTCTCAATTTCAATGTCTCTGGTTATATTTTGTTTGCTTTTTTCTTCTGTTGATTATGTTCCAGTTAGAGGTGAGATAATATGGTACTTGTCCCTCACCGCCTGGCTTATTTCACTTAGCATAATGCTCTCCACTTCCATCCATGCTGTTGTAAAGGGTATAAGCTCCTTCTTTCTCTCTGCTGTGTAGAATTCCATGGTGTAACTATACCATAGTTTTTGGATCCACTCGTTTGCTGATGGGCACTTAGGTTGCTTCCAGTACTTGGATATTGTAAATTGTGCTGCTTTGAACATTGGGGTGCACAGGTTCTTTTGGATTGGTGTTTCAGGGTTCTTAGGGTATAATCCCAGCAGCGGAATTGCTGGGCCAAAGGGCAGTTCCATTTTTAGTTTTCTGAGGAAGTTCCCTACTGTTTTCCACAGTGGCCTCACCAGTCTGCATTCCCACGAACAGTGCACTAGGGTTCCCTTTTCTCCACATCCTCTCCAACATTTGTTTGTGGATTTGTTTATGTTGGCCACTCTGACTGGTGTGAGATGCTACCTCATTGTGGTTTTAATTTGCATCTCTCTGATGGCTGGTGATGCTGAGCATCTTTTCATATGCCTCTGGGCCCTCTGTATGTCTTCCTTGGAGAAGTGTCTGTTCAAGTCCTTTGCCCATTTTTTAATTGGGTTGTTTGTCTTCCTGGAGTGGAGTCATGTGAGTTCTTTATATATTTTGGAGATCAGGCCCTTGTCTGAGGTATCATTGACAAATATGTTTTCCCATACTCTTGGTTCTCTTTTCATTTTAATGCTGTTTTGTTCAGCCATGCAAAAGCTTTTTATTTTGATGAGGTCCCATTTGTTTATTCTTTCCTTTATGTCCCTTGCTTTATGGGACGTGTCTGTGAGGATGTTGCTGCCTGGAATGTCTGAGATTTTCCTGCCAATCTTTTCCTCTAGGACTTTTATGGTGTTACAACTTATATTTATGTCTTTTATCCATCTTGAGTTTATTTTGTGTATGGTGTAAGTTGCTGATCGAGTTTCATTTTTTTGCACGTAGCTGTCCAGATCTCCCAACACCATTTGTTGAAGAGGCTGTTTTTGCTCCATTTTATGCTCCTGCCTCCTTTGTCAAATATTAATTGACCGTAAGACCTGAGTTTATTTCTGGGCTCTCTGTTCTGTTCCATTGGTCCATGTGCCTGTTTTTATGCAAGTACCAGGCTGTTTTGATTACACTGCCTTGTAATACAGTTTGATATCAGGTATTGTGATCCCTCC
Organism: Desmodus rotundus; assembly: GCF_022682495.2. Taxonomy (NCBI): domain Eukaryota; kingdom Metazoa; phylum Chordata; class Mammalia; order Chiroptera; family Phyllostomidae; genus Desmodus; species Desmodus rotundus. The sequence goes on from NC_071400.1 coordinate 68,683,598, forward strand.
TGCTTTGTTCTTCTTTGTCAAAATTGCTGCAGCTATTCGGGGTTGTTTACGGTTCCACATAAATTTCTGAAATGTTTGTTCTATATCTGTGAAATATGTCATGTGTACTCTAATAGGGATTGCATTGAATCTATAAATTGCTTTGGGTAGTATGGCCATTTTGATGATGTTGATTCTTCCAATCCATGAGCATGGTACATGCTTCCATTTGTTTGTGTCTTCCTTAATTTCTTTCTTCAGTGTTGTGTAGTTTTCTGAGTACAGGTCTTTTACCTCCTTCATTAGGTTTATTCCTAGGTACTTTATTTTTCTTGTTGCTATATCAAATGGGATTTTGTTCCTGATTTCTGTTTCTTCAGTTTCATTGTTGGTGTACAGGAATGCCTTTGATTTCTGAGTGTTGACTTTGTATCCAGCTGTTTTGCCAAATTCATTTATTAGGTCGAGTAGTTTTTGGTGGAGTCTATAGGATTTTCCATGTACACTATCATGTCATCTGCAAACAGTGACAGTTTCATTTCCTCCTTTCCAATTTGGATGCCTTTTATTGCTTTTTTCTTGTCTCATTGCTGTGGCTAGGACTTCCAATACTATGTTGAATAAAAGTGGTGAGAGAGGGCATCCTTGTCTTGTTCCTGATCTTAGTGGGAAAGCTCTAAGTTTTTCCAGATTCAGTATGATGTTGGCTGTAGGTCTCTCATATATGGCCTTTATTATGTTGAGGAATGCTCCCTCTATTCCCACTTTGCTGAGTGTTTTTATCAGAAATGGGTGCTGTATCTTATCAAATGCTTTTTCCGCATCTATTGATATGATCATGTGATTTTTGTCTTTGCTGTTGTTTATGTGGTGTATTATGTTTATTGATTTGCGAATATTGTACCATCCTTGCATCCCTGGGATGCATCCCACTTGGTCATGGTGGATGATCTTTTTAATGTGTTGCTGGATGTGGTTTGCCTATATTTTGTTGAGAATTTTAGCGTCTATGTTCATCAGTGATATTGGCCTGAAGTTTTCTTTCTTCATTGTGTCTTTATCTGGTTTTGGGATGAGGATGATGCTGGCTTCCGAAAAAGAGTTTGGGAGTCTTCCATCAATTTGGATTTTTTTGAATAGTCTGTGAAGGATGGGGGTTAGCTCTTCCTTAAATGCTTTGTAGAATTCTCCTGTGAAACCATCTGGTCCAGGTCTTTTGTGTGTTGGGAGTTTTTTGATGACTGCTTCAATTTCGTCTGCTGTTATTTGTCTGTTCAGGTTTTCTGATTCTTCTTCAATCAGTATTGGAAGATTGTATTTCTCTAGAAATGTGTCCATTTCACCTAGTTTTTCTTGGCATACAGTTCTTCATCGTAATTTCTTACAATCCTTTGTATTTCTGTGGTATCTGTTGTAATCCGTTCTCTTTCATTTCTAATTGTGTTTATTTGGATCCTCTCTCTTTTTTTCTTGATGAGCCTACTTAAAGGCTTGTCGATTTTGTTTATCTTTTCAGAGAACCAGCTCCTGGATTCATTGATCCTTAGAATTGTGCTTTTAGTCTCTATGCCATTTAACTCTGCTCTGATCTTGGTTATTTCCTTCCGTCTACTTGCTCTGGGCTGTCTTCGTTGTTGTTCCTTGAGTTCTTGTAGGCATAGGGTTAGGTTGTTTGTTTGAAATGTTTCTATCTGTTTAAGGTAGGCCTGTATTGCTATGAACTTCCCTCTCAGGACTGCCTTTGCTGTGTCCCATAGGTTTTGGGTTGTTGTGAGTTCATTTTCATTTGTTTTCAGAAACTTTTTGATTTCTTCCCTAATCTCGTTCTTGTCCCATTCGTTGTTTAATAGCATGCCATTCAGTCTCCATGATTTTGAGTGTTTGGGGATTTTTCCTTTGGGGTTGGTTTCTAGTTTCAGTCCCTTGTGGTCAGAGAAAATGCTTGATATGATTTCAATTTTCTTGAATTTCTTGAGGCTTGCTTTGTGTCCTATCCTGTGGTCTATCTTTGAAAAAGTTGCATGTACACTTGAAAAGAATGTGTATTTTCCTTCTTTGGGATGAAAAGCTCTATATGTATATCAGTTAAGTCCATTTCATCTAGGGTATTGTTAAGGGACACAATATCCTTCTTGATATTTTGTTTGGAGATCTGTCCATTTTTGACAGTGGGGTGTTAAAGTCCCCTACTATAATTGTGTTGCTGTCAATATCTTTCTGGAAGTCCTCCAAGATTTTCTTTATGTATTTGGGTGCTCCTATGTTGGGTGCATATATATTTACAATGTTTATGTCTTCATGGTGGATTCTTCCTTTGAGTATTATGTAGTGACCTTCTGGGTCTCTCTGTATGGCCCTTGTTTTGAAGTGTATTTTTTCTGATATGAGTATTGCTACCCCTGCTTTTTTTTCTTGTCCGCTTGCTTCGAAAATTTGTTTCCAGCCCTTCACGTTCAGTCTGTGTAGGTCTTTTGTCCTGTGGTGGGTCTCTTGTAGGCAGTATATGTGTGGGTCATGCTTTCTTATCCATTCAGCTATTCTATATCTTTTCATTGGAGCATTTCATCCATTTACATTTAAGGTTATTATCGATAGGTATTTATTCATTGCCATTTTTTCCTACCTGTGTTCCTCTCTGTTTCTCTTTTCCTTCCTTCCCTTAAAGCAGTTCCTTTAGCATCTCTTGCAGAGATGATTTGGTGGAGGTATATTCTTTAGACTTCTTTTGTCTGGGAAACTCTTTATTTGGCCTTGTATCTTGATTGAGGGCCTTGCTGGGTAAAGTAGTCTTGGTTGCAGGCCTCTGGTTCTCATTACTTGGAATATTTTTTGCCATTCTCTTCTGGCTTGGAGTGTTTCCATTGAGAAGTCAGTTGCTAACCTTATTGGGGCTCCCTTGTATGTTACTTCCTTTTTCTCCCTTGCTGCCTTTAAGATCCTCTCTTTGTCTTGGAATTTTGCCATTTTGATTATGATGTGTCTTGCAGTGGGCTTCTTTGGGTTCCTTTTGCTTGGGACTCTCTGTGTTTCCTGGATTTGTGTGACTTTTTCTCTCATTAGATTAGGGAAATTTTTCATCATTACTTTTTCAAACAGGTCTTCTATCCCTTGCTCTTCTTTTTCTCCTTGTGGTATTCCAATTATACGGATATTATTACATTTCATGTTGTCTTGCATTTCCCTTAATCCCTCTCCATTCTTTCTGAGCCTCTTTTCCTTTTCTTGCTCTTTCTGGGTGTTTTTTTCTACTTTGTCCTCAGCTCACTGATCCAATCTTCTGCTTCATCAAGTCTGCTTTTCATTCCTTCTACTGTGTTCTTCAGTTCAGAAATTGTATTCTTCATTTCCTCTTGGCCCTTGTTGATAATTTCTATTTCCTTTTTCATGTTAATATAGTTTGCAGTGAGTTCATTGTAGTTTCCCTATAGTTTCTGGTAGTTCTCTGTGAGCTCAGTGAGCTTTTTGATAACCATTGCTTTGAATTCAGTATCTGATAGTTGACTTGCCTCTTTTTCAGTTAGCATTCTTCTGAGGCTTCCTTCTTTCCTTTCATTTGGGGATTGTTTCTTTGTCTTCCCATTGTTTCTGAGACTCTTCTTGTTAGCCTCTGCTTCTTGACTTGATCTATTCTGAGTCCCTGGGTTTATGGTATGAACTTCTATCGTAGAATGCCAATGGGATTCAGTGGTGCTGTCTCCTTAATCTCCTGTGCTCACTGGCCTTGAGCTGATGTTTATGGGTGTAACAGGGTCTAACTCTGGTCTTTTCAGCACTCCAGGTTTTATTGCCTCACCTGTGGGAAAAAGAGAAAGGGGGGGGAGGAGAAGGGAAGGAGGGAAAAAGGGAATAGAAAAGGAAAGGAAGGAGGGAAGAAGGAATAAAGAAAGATTGGAGGCAAGATAAGAAGGAATGTTAACAAAAACTAACACAAAAGAATAAATAAAAGAAAGCAGGAAGAAGGAATAAAAAAGGTGAAGGATGGAAGGAAGAAGGAATAAAAAAAGAAAGAAGGACAGAAAGGAAGAAGGAATTCAGGGGGAAAGGAGGAAAGAAAAATAATAAAGAAGTATAAAAAGAAAAAAAAAGTCTTCTTCTGGCTTTAAACCGGTCAGGTTAGTTCTGCTGGTCTTCCTATCTGTGAAACGGGAGGGGTTGGTTGGAAGGATTGGTTTCACTTTTCTCCCTTCCTGAGTCACACTCTTCGCTGTTTGCAGCCTGCAGTCCAGTTCCTCAGGGTCCTTCTGCTCCCCATTAGGCCTTTAGTTCACCAGTTGTGCTGTCCTTGAGTTGCACCAATTAGGGGCAACTCACACTCCCCCTTCTTGCTCTTTGCTGTCTTAGATGCTAGGGGCTCTCGGTGCTGCTATGGGGTAGTTCAGCCCCCTACTTGGTCGAGTCTTTCTGGGGAATGCAGTCTCCCCCAGCCCTGCAGCTCCCCTCTGCTGGGTGTTCTGCCTTCCTCCTAGAGAGCCAGTAGGCCCTGCAGGGCTCTGTGCGCACGGGCTATGTAGGAGTTGTTCAGAACCGGTGCTTTTAGGTATGATGGCTCGCAGGCAGCCAGGCCGTTGATCAGCTGATTCACCCCTTTGGGCCTGAGTCACACTGCTGGTCCACCGCCTTGGGCCTGTGTTGGGGCAGCTAGCCTCTGCTCCCAGTCACACCCACCCTAGGTTTCAGGTGTGGGCACCCCGCTGGGGTTTCAGGTGTGGGCGGCCAGCTGGGGTTTCATTTGTGGGCCCCCAGTCTGCTAATCTGGGTGTGGGCAACCGGGCTTCAGGTGAGAGCTGGGGCTGCTTACCTGTGTTCACTGTGCAGGGGCTGATTGGGGAGGGGCGCCAGAGGCCGCGGCTGCTGTGTAGAGTTCTCTAACTAGCCACTGAATGCCTCTATTTTCTTTTTCTTTTTGAGAAATTCTTCCTATTCAGCCCCCGTGGTCCAAACAATCACCTGGCTGCTCACACAGCCCAGCCTGGCTCTCTCCCAAGAATCCTGCAGCAGACCCTGTGCCCGGGCTGGGGCTTCAGCTGCCCTGGTCCCCGCGCAGGTTCCAGGGACCTTATTGTCCTTAAGCACTCTTCTTACCATGAGATCTTTCAATGCCCTCTATCTTTGGTCTCTGATCTTCATATATGCAGGAATACCGTTGGCTCTTTACTCTGTTCCTCAGATTAGCTAGGTGTTTCACTGGTGCTGAGGGGAAGTGGACTCAGCTCCCACCTATCTCACTGCCATCTTCCAGGTTTTTCTTAAAGTATCCCATTTTGTGCTTCTCAGTCAAAACATCCTTCTGTCTGTGAATGTTATCAACTTCCTTGACTTTCATCATAATTAGATTTTTAAAATAATTTTACCACACTTCTGTCAAGATGGTAGCATAGGCACACATGGCTTGCCTCTTCACACAACCAGATAAAAATTACAACTAAAATATAGAACAACCATTACTCAGAAACATCAGAATAGAAGTCTCACAACTAGAGAATTAAAGAAACCACATCCATCTAGACTGATAGGAGGAGCACAGACACAGAATGAGCTGGTCATTCACCCATGTGTGGTGGATAAAAATTCGCAACAGATATCTCAGGAGTGTAGAGTCACAGCACCACACCAGGCCCCTCAACCCCTGGGTTCCAGTGCCAGGAGGATAAGTCCCCACAACTCTGGGTGCAAAAGACAGTGGGGATTGAGTTGTTGAAAGAAATTCTGGAGGCACAAGCAGTTCCTCTTAAAGACCGCAGGCATAGACTTACTCAGACTCACTTCCTCTGCGCTCCAGCACCAGGGTAGTAACTTGAAAGGTACCAGTGGTACACAGGGAGGAAATGAAGTATCTGGCATCAAGACAAGCAGAGGCCATTGTCCCTTTTCTAAACCCTCCCCCCAAAGAGCTCACAAGCTGGTGCCTTATCTGAGACTCCATCAACCTAGCTAATATTGTTTGATCTGCCTTAGAGATCTCCAGAGACTCCACCCCACAAAACTTAGGGGCCCACCCAAGATGCTTTTCCATATGAATGGCTAGTTTTGGCAAATACTTCACAACTTCCAAATCCTCTCAAACAAGCAACATCTGGCCTCAGTGAGCCCCAGCCCCTGCACCAGTAGCAGCCAGCCTAGTTTTACAGCTTGGCTTCATTTCGGAATCTGCAAGCTCACCACAGGTAGCAGCCATCTCAGATTCCATTACAGCTCAGGAAGGGTGGCCACAGTCAAAACACAGGTTGGGGCTGACCTTGACCTGCACCACCTGGGAAACTCCTGGGCCAGCTCACCCAGTGGACAGCTATAGACTACATAGGAGCACCATGACCCTGCCATGGCACAGCTGACCCACAACAGAGGGAAGAAGTTCGTGGTCAGTGGACACAGCCAATCCTTGCAGCTGACTGGTCTGGGTAAATCCCTTCCATTGATCTGGCAACAGCCACCAAGGCTCAATTACAAGAGGAGGGTGTACTCAGCCCACATGAAGGGTGCAACTTGATTACCCAGCTTGGGTGATAGGACAGGCTGTGCCACTGGACCCTACAGGATACCTACTACATTAGGCCACACTACCAAGACACGGAGTCAAAGCAGCTCTACCTAATACATAGAAACAAACACAGGGAGGATGCCAACATGAGGAGACAAAGAAACATTGCCCAGATGAAAGTACAGATTAGAACTCCAAAAAAATAGCTAAACAAAATGGAGATAAACAAAATATCAGGTGCAGAGTTCAAAACAATGGTTACAAGGATGCTCGAGGAACTTAGTGAGGACCTCAGCAGCACAAGAAAGATCCAGTCAGAAATTAAAGATACACTAATTGAAAAAAAACAACAATTTACAGGGAAACAACAGTAGAGTGGATGAAGCCAAGAATGAAATCAATGATTTGGGATGTAAGGAAGCAAAAGACAACCAACCATAACAAGAAGAAGAAAAAAGAATCCAACAAAAATGAGGATAGCATAAGGAGCCTCTGGGATTATTTCAAGTGTTCCAGCATTCACATCATAGGGCTGCCAGAAGGAGAAGAGAAAAAGCAAGAAATTGGAAATCTATTTGAAAAAAATTATGAAAGAAAACTTCCCTAATTTAGTGAAAGAAATAGACATGCAAGTTTAGGAAGCACAGAGAGTCCCAAACAAGATGGGTGCAAAGAGACCCTCTCCAAGACACATCATATTAAAATGCCAAAGGTTAAATATAAAGGGAGAATCTTAAAATCACAAAGACAAAAGACATTAGTTACCTACAGGGGAGTTCCCATAAGACTGTCTGCTGATTCCTCAAAAGAAACTTCGCAAGCCAGAAGGGATTAGCAGGGAATTCTCAAACTCATGAAAATCAGACTTACAGCCAAGAATGCTCTACCCAGCAAAACTCTCATTTAGAATTGAAGGACAAATAAAGAGCTTCCCAGACAAGAAAAATTAAAGGAATTCATCATCACCAAACCATTATTATACGAAATGTTAAAAGGACTTATTTAAGAAAAAGAAGATCAAAAGTATGAACAACAAAATGCCATTAAATAAAAATCTATAACAATTGAATCTAAAAATCAAACTAAGCAAACAAGAGGTTCAGGCAAAGATGGAGGTGTGGGTAGAAACGCTTTGCTTCTGAGCACAATCAAAAGAAGGATAACCAATGTAAAAACAATAAACAATCAGAAGCGCCAGAAAATCAAACTGCATGAAACTCTGAAAACCAAGGAGTCAAATATTCACCCAGACTGGTAGGAGGGGCAGAGACAGGAGCCAGGCAGCCAAGAAGAGAAGACATGCGGAAAGGCAGTGGACCGCATGAGTGAGGTGCAACCGGCTGAATGGAAAACTAAAGACTCAAAACTAGCTGTAAAATATTGTGGGGGCTGTGACTAGTGGGAGAAACTCCAAGTCTCACAGGAGAGTTTGTTGAAAAGTGAGGCTAGAGCAGAGCAAGCAATAGGCATTGTGCCCTCTCTGACCCCTCCCCCACAGACACAGCAAAGAGTATTGCCCAGCCCTCACAAATACCTAAGGCTCTGCCCCCTTACAACATAACAGGTGTGCCGAGACAAAGAAATATGACTCAAATGAAAGAACAGATCAAAACTCCAGAGAAAGAGCTAAGCAATGAGCAGATAGACAACCTATCTGATGCAGAGTTCAAAACACTGGTAATCAGCATGCTCACAGAAATGAATGAGCTCCGTTACAAAATGCAGGAAGAAGTGAAGGCTATGCAAAGTGAAATAGAGCAAAATATACAGGGAACTAACAGTGAAGGGAAGGAAACTGGGACTCAAATCAATGATTTGGAGCAGAAGGAAGAAATAAACATCCAACCAGAACAGAATGAAGAAACAAATTTTCAAAAAAATGAAGAGAGGCTTGGGAGCCTATGGGACAACTTTAAGTGCTCCAACATCCGAATCATAAGGGTGCCAGAAGGAGAAAAGGAAGAGCAAGAAATTGAAGACTTCTTTGAACAAATAATGAAGGAAAACTTCCTCAATCTGGAGAAGGAAATAGTGTTCCAGGAAGTCCAGGAAGCCCAGGGAGTCCCAAAGAATGGGACCCAAGGAGAAACACACCACGGCACATCATCATTAAGTTGCCCAAGATTAAAGGTAAAGAGAGAATCTTAAAAGCAGCCATAGGAAAGGAAAGAGTTACCTACAAAGGAGTGTGCATAAGTCTATCAGCTGATTTCTCAAAAGAAACCTTACAGGCAAGAAGGGGCTGGAGAGAAGTATTCGAAGTCATGAAAGACAAGGACCTATATCCAAGATGACTCTATCCAGCAAAGCTATCATTTAGAATGGAAAGGCAGATAAAGTGCTTCCCAGATAAGGTCAAGTTAAAGGAGTTTATCATCACCAAGCCTGATTATATGAAATGTTAAAGGGACTTTTCTAAGAAAAAGAGGGTCAAAAATGTAAACAGTAAAATGAAAACAAACTCACCACTATCAATAACCGAACCTATAAAACAAAAACAAAAATGAACTAAGCAAACAACTAGAACAGGAACAGATTCACAGAAACCCTTCACATGGAGGATTATCAGCGGGGAGGAGGAGGGGGTAGAATGGGGTAAAAGGTACAGGGAATAATAAGCATAAATTGTAGATACAAAATAGCCAGGGGTAGATTAAGAATATTATGGGAAATGGAGAAGCCAAAGAACTTAAATTCATGACCCATGGACTTGAACTAAGTGGGAGGGTGGGTAATGCTGGAAGGTGGGGGCAGGCAGTGTAGGGAGGAGGGGGTTAAAAGGGAGAAAAAATTGAGACAACTACAATAGCATACTCAATAAAATATACTTAAACAGAAAGTGCTACATTTTTGTTACATTTTTCTCCTAAATATGTAAAGAAAAAGTCACCAGAACACAAAAATAAATGAGAAATAAATATATTGGATAAAGTGCTTTGAAATTCCAATTCAAAAAATAAACTTTATTATAATATATCACATTAGTTCTATTAAGCACTATGTGGCTGATCTCATGTTAAGCAGTTTAAATGCATATTCAATTAATTTTCACATTATTTTTGAGAAATAAGTGCTATAATTATCTCCACTTTTTTAAATTAATTAATTTATTTTTATTCAGTTACAATTGTCTGCATTTTCTTCCCTTCCCTCCACCCCACCCCAGTATCTCTACTTTTAAGGTGTAGAAACTGTAGCTTAGAGAGATCACGTAGAACTGTAAGAGCCAGGTCTTTATGCCAGGTCAGCAAAGCCTCAGCTTATAACCACTAGAGCCTCTACCAAATGTGATTGTTTTTGTTCGATGGAGAGGTTATTTTGTACCAGCTTTCATGTAGAAGGCCAAGCGAGACTAGTTCTCATCTGTCTATGAAAATTTCCTTGGCTGTCAGCTGGTATTCTTGATTAAGCCATACAACTGAGAACATTTGCCTTGGTGCTTCCCACACATTTTCAAGTTCTCTGACCCTTTACCCACTCCCTGCATTATCTAGATCAAGTCAACAAGTAACATATTTGCAAAATTTCTTTAAAAAATTGATCCATTTTACTATCTACAATATGTATAGAATTATAATTGGCTGGGGTGATTGTTGCAGCTTTTGGAGATCTTTGTGTAGTTTAGGTTACTGAGTTTCACTGCAAAATTTTCACTGAGTTTTACTGCAGCTGTTTTGCTATCACCTTTCATCGTAGATAGCTAAAGTTTAATGTATTTTAGATTATTCAATAGTTTGGATATATAACCTTTTAAACTGAGAATTACTTATGTATTTCTAATTACAGGTGTTCCACATATCTCAAATATCAAGGATTTCAGAATCAAGTAGAGGGATTTGCTCACCCAATATACAGGGTCCGGCACAAATAACACCCCTTTTTATTACAAAATCATAAGCATGTGATTCTGTAACATAACAATATCACACTAAAGCTCACCACATGACATTTTAAGGTGAAATGTTCAAATTAAAAGTATAAATTATTACACCCATATTATCACCCTACCAACCACACTCAAGCAGGTGTTTCTTCTACCAGACCCTGTATTTTAAATCAGTTCCTAGATTTTTTAATATTTAAAGTCATAGATTTTTAAAAGTTGACTTGAGAAAATGAATGTTTTATTTGTATCTTATGTAGTGTCAAGAACTGAGAAGTGTCTGATATTTCACTCCACTTGTAATCTAACAATTTACTGTGATGTAATTTCATGGATGCCGCAGGAGATGCCTACGTCAGAATGAAAGACAGTTTATTACTTGAAGAAACAGCAGTAGTTATACTATCATCATTTTTGTGAAGGTTCCCTGAGTCACAGTTCCTACAGGGTAATGGGTAGAGGGTCAGGTGATACATATATACACAGTAGGTTTTATTACAAGAGAACTATCATTGAAGGGAACCCAAATCTTTCTAAGTAAAGATTCCTTACCCTTTGCTTTGGAGGAAGACACTCTTCATTAAACGAATATCATTGAAAAGATAGCCCAAAACAAAGGGCAGTCTTGTTTTGTTTTCCAGATCTAATTTGCCTACAAAATGGGCAGAACATGAGACCCATAGAAAATTGTTTCCCAATAGGCAGTTGAAAGAGCTCAATTTCTGAAATGTAAATCAGATAAGAAAAATGAGATTCAACGAGTTAGACTGACAAATCTAATGCAAAGTGACTGTGGTAAATGGCTGCAGCAAATGAAAAGTTAAACCTAAGCTAAACTATATTAAATAAAGTAAAACCTTAAAAATCATCAATGTTGGTGAACTGTCTAATTCAACATGGATTGCTACAAATTTCACACTTGTAAACAGAAACAATTTTTCGGAGAATCAATAATATTGCAATTGGCAATTTGTCCTGTGGGCCATTCTACAAGCTGAATTGATTTTTGGCAAGATTTTTATTTGAATTGGCCTGATTCCTAGACCCACATTCAAGGTTCTATTCCCTATACAGGGGTGTCAAACTCATTTTCACCGGGGGCCACATTAGCTTTGTGGTTGCCTTCAAAAGGCCGAATGTCATTTTAGGACTGTATAAATGTAACTACTCCTTAACAGTTAAGTGAGAGCTCAGCGCTGCCTCCGGGTAGAAACAAGGTGCCGGGCCGGATAAAACAAGGTGGAGGGCCAGATTCGGCCTGCAGGCCTTGTGTTTGCCACCTGTGCCCTATTAGATTTCAATCAGAATTAGCTATATGCTAAGGCGCTAACTAAAAAGGACATAGTTTTCTTTTTCCTTTCTCAAGAATGACTGCATTTTAACAGATAAATTGACAAATTGGCAAGTGTGATAAATTGACAAAATGACTCTGGCAATTCCCAGGGTGGCTAATCTATATTGTCAAATTTCCTAGCTCTTATGTATGCAGGAATAGATATTTGGGTACATGCTAGCTCCCTAAATCTCACAAATCATAACACAGGTTTCAATTTCTCAACCTGATTGGACTATAATTTATTGGCTTTTCTGCATTGATCCCAAGACCCCCATTCTGTTATTACTTCACTCCTTGTCCACTTTAGCTCCACCAGCTCATTATTTTTCCTTTTCGTTTCAAAATAAATTAAAGTTAAAACATTTTCATGGGAATTCTAAAAGTGTTGTGGGCTTCAGTCAGACACTGTGACTGACTACTATGTCTAATGGATAAGTCAGCTCTCCTACCCAGCATCTCTTCATCTGATGAACTTGCTCTTTACTTTATTTAGAGAATATATAAGATTCCTCATCTTGGCATGTAGAGCTGGGAATGAAACCTGGGCAGGATATGTGGAATGCGACTTGTCTCTATACAGTAGGGTGTCTCAACCTTGACACTACTGACAATTTGGGGTGGATGATTCTTTGTTCTGGGGGACTGTCTTGTACATTGTTGGATGTCAAACAGCAACCTTGTCCTCTATCCTCTAGATACCAGCATCATCTCCTCAGTCACGACAACCAAAAATGTCTTCAGACATTGCCAAAGATCCCATTGGGGGCAAAATAGCCCCTAGTCGAGAACCACTGCTCTGCAGGTATAAATTGAATCTGTGGCAGTAGATGAGTTCTCCTTGGGAAATGTTTAGAATAAGAAGAGAAGAGGATAATACTAAACCCTAAATGTGAGGGACTAGCAAAAGAAAAAGAACCACTAGAGGATACTGCCTTGCTCATAACCTGGAGTAGACCTGGAGAATTTAGTTATAAAGATGCAAATGTCTAGACCTCTTGGGAAATAGCAGAGCAAAAGATTTGTAGAACCATGTACCTGGGGCATATCAAAGATAGGAAAATTTCCCCCCAATGGGATGATCTGATGCATTCCTCTTTAAAGATAAAGAGATGGAGCCCTGGCCGGTGTGACTCAGGGGATTGAGTACTGGCTTGTGAACCAAAGGGTTGCTGGTTCAATTCCCAGTCAGGGCACATGCCTGGGTTGCGGGCCAGGTCCCCAGTGGGGGTTGCATGAGAGGCAAACACACATTGATGTTTCTCTCCCTGTCTTTCTCCCTCCCTTCCTGTCTATCTAAAAATAAATAAAATCTTTAAAAAAAAAGAGATGGAAAACATCTGAGAATTTGCCTATGTCCCTGAGGTTCTGTGAAATACTTTGCATCATTATAAACAGGGGCAGATACTATAAAGCCATAGAACTTCTTGACATTTTTAATTGAAGATCATAATTGTAACCTCTGTGGGCCATATGGAGTTGTGGCAGATACAACATTCCATGCCAAATTCTGTTTCCTCACAGGTGTTACTCCCCAATAAAATTTTTGCTCTCCTAACTTCATTTCAGTATCTGCTTCACAGAGAATCCAACCAACACAGGAGTAGAGTTTATTTCTTTTTTCTACAACATGGAAAATTATATAAAGTGTATATTATCTTCAGTTCCCACATCAGTTTTGTCTATAACCCTGTTTGCATACATGAACATATGCTAAAGAGGATGCATATAGATTATAGCATTTTTATTTTAGAAAATTAATTTTAATATAGATACAAAACAATTATAGATCCACAGCATTTACAAATCATTCAAATAACATTATAAATTTTTTTTTTACAAAAACTTCATTCAACAAAAATACATATCAAGTTACAGCAATCTTGTACAATGTCTTTCAGCTGTCAACAGGCAATTCATCAGTTTGGAAGCTGTCATGATTTATACAACTTTGCTTTCAAGAGGGGGAACTGTAGTACTTTGTTTCTATATTTTATTACTTACCCTGTTACTTTTTCTTACATGAAGGGTGTTTAACCTTACTTCTGTTTGATTCCCCTTGTGAGAACTAAACTCACTACTGACATTCAAGGAAGACTGTGCTTGCAGTAGCTGAACCAGACCCTGTGGTCTGTTGATGGTCTCAGTGCCTGTTCACTTCAGTAGAGGTAATTCATCAGTGGTGTCATAAACAGGATTGTCTCTGCTTGCTGTACTCAAATATTCCCCTATACACTGTGGACAGGCTGGATTTGTGAAGTGCATCTGAGGCCAGAGCTGAAAACTGTCCAGGGCCACAGCAGTGCAGTGTTTTCTGCTAGGGTTTGCATAGTCAAAAGAGTATTTCAACATATTCCCTTTAAATCCATGAAATACCTGGGAATCCTGTGGTTACTAATCTTATAGTTATAAATACCAACAAGTATGTTAATCAAATGGCGCTGTGTCCAGTATACTGTCTGTTTTGGATTTCATTGACATTTGTTAAAATACTGTTTCAAATGTGTGGTAGACAGAATCCTACCCTATGTTATAATGTTAAGATGGCCTCCATGATCACACCCTGTATAATTCCCCTCCCCTCGATTAAGTGCAGGCAGAACTGGTGACTTGCTTCTAACCAGCAGACTACGGCAAAGATGATATCTCTCTGTTGTGATTATCTTACAATTTCTATAGAAACCTCTAAGCTGAGTTGCTCTCCAGTCTCCTGATGGTCTTAAAGAAGAAAGCTGCCATGAGCTCTACAGCCACAAAGAAATGAATCAGTCCTTCCAGCTACCTAAGGGAACTTGGAAGCATATCCTTCCCCAGTCCAGCACCTGACACAGCCTGGCAACACCTCGATTGTAGCCTTGTGACACCCTGAGCAGAGGACCCGGATAAGTGGTGACCAGACTCCCAACTTATGGAAGCTGTAAGATAATAAATGTATAATGTTTTAAGCTTCTAAATTTGTGCTAATTTGTTTCACAGTAATAGAAAACTAATACAAACTGTTTATTTTAAATTATTCCTGCTTTTTTCTTTTCCTTTGCCAGCATTTATTAGAGGTTGTAACTCTCATATTTGTTTGTTTCAGAGTAAACTTTTAACATTTTTATGGAAAGGCATAATATTTTATTACTTTTTTTGTGAAGCTAGTAGAAAGACTGCAAAATATTTAAACCCTTCACTATCATGAAAGTCTGTGTATTAGTAAAACCGAGAAGCTGATAATCAGAATGCAGTTGGCCTTATTCATGTTTCACATTGACATTCAGTTTGGCCTCTATCTCCTAAATGTTTCATTTGCATTCAATGTTGAAAAACAAAATAAAAGAACTGGCCCTCTCAAAAGATCTACACAACATAAAACAGACTTTCGCTGATGGCTGATTTTAGTCCAAGCCATCAAACACTTAGGTAGTATATTTTACTGAACTGCCTATTAAATTCTATTTCTTAAATGAAGAGAGGACAATTTAAACATTTCAAACATTTACAATGACTGTACTAGTGATTATTATGTAAGTAGCTGGTATTTTAGTGATACAGAGAAGAAAATCAACTGTGAGAAATGTTTTTTGTGTTGATTTCATTGTTTATATCACTCAGGGGAGAGCTATTTACACAAAATCATTTTCTAGAGTGAACTTTTGACATATTTATTTTATTATTCTGAATAATGTACAATAAACCCATTTCAACTTTTTTTTTTTTACATAATGTAAAGCCTTCTTTGTCATTTGAAAGGAAAATAATTATCTAAATTTTATTTGAAAGAGCAACTATGATCTTTCAGCAAGTAGCAGAAAGGGACATGATAGATAGCATGGGTCAAGCTAAAGAGGTTTGATATGAATTATAAATATTCTGCTATATATTTATGAGTTTATAACAGTTAATGTCTTATCTCCTTAGTATTTTTTCTTTTTATTCATAATAGAAAATATATAACTCATTTCACTGTATTCACTTAGAAAAAGATGTTACCATGCTAATAATTGTAAAGTTCCTGGGGAGTGAGTTAGTGTATATCAGTTAACATCATGTTTTTATTGCACTCGAGACACATCTTTCCTTATCAAGGGAAGGATATATGCTTTAGAACATTTTTGTAAATGAGAGAAAATTTCAAAATAAACAAAATATTGTATCAAAGAATGGCTTAGTATACAAACTATTTTAGAAAAACTCTAAGGTGTTAGAGTGGGGAAAGCTGATAAGAGGAGGAAATTCAGCTACATGGTGAAGATCTCTAAAATGACTGACAGGTTTGACTGGTGTGACTCAGTTGGAGCGTCGTCCCATAAACTGAAGGGTTGTGGGTTCAACTCTTAGTCAGGGTACATACCTTGCTTACAGGTTCAGCCCACAGGTTGATGTTTCTCTCCCTCCCTTCCCCTCTCTCCAAAATCAATAAGCATGTCCTTGGGTGAGAATAAAAATAAAATAAAATGGCTGACAATTTTGAAGGTTTTGGAGAGAAGATATTAAAGCAAGAGAAAATAGTATATATTACTTTTTGAAAAAGCTAACAATTATGATTTTTCTCACTGGAGAAGAAAGGTATAAATTGTTTATAGCATGTTAATAAAAATATCAACTGTATTATCCCTTTCATAAACTCTAGAAATTCCTTCGATGACCATTTGGATTTAATGATATTTTAATAAACTCATGTCATAATTTTCAGCCATCAACAACTTTTGAACACTTAAGTGTGGGACAAATAGCCCACCTGTCCTGTTTTCTTAGCCTAGAAGCCAGAAACTTACTCTTCTAGCCTTCCTGGAAGCTACAGTATATCAGTAAACACCTCAACCAATTAATAGATTCAGTCAATGAAGTACACCCAGTGAGATTTCAGTTTAAAAGAGACAAATGCGAGGAAGTAGGCACAGTGGAGACCATGCTCGGAAGAGGTGATGGCAGAGAGAATGGCCTTCAGGGACAATGATGACAGAAGTTCCACATCCATTGCCCAGAATCAATGGAGCATCTGTGTTGTCTGCACCCAGTGGGAGCAATGGTAGAGACCTTTCTGTAGCCATGGTGAATCGCTATTTGAATGTTGTTCCTGCCTATAGATCTTTAAACCTGGGTCTCTAATCCTCTCAGAGGGGCTATTGAGGCTTCTCATACCTATTAGATATGTTTTCTCTTAACCAGCTGCAGCAAATTCTAATGTTTGCAACCAAGAAATCTGACTGCTATGGATCCCTTTCTAAACAGAATAGCTATGAAACCCTACGTACAGGGATTTATCCACAGAGAGCTTTTCTAAAATTATTGCAGTTTTACTTAATTCAGATTCAGAAAAAATTAGCACCCTGGGGAATTTCTTCGCAACTTGGTAGTTTACTGAATAATTGAGAAATTAAAACACCTACAAATGCATTAGGATAAAATAAATGGAATACTAAATTTTGTTTGAGTCAATATAGTAAAATCTATTTTTGGTGTTGATACTTTTACAGATGTCTCCATTCTCCCTACCTTTGTCCACCTCCACCTAGACCTTGCCCCCCTTTCCCTCTGGCTATCACCACACTGTTGTCTGTGTCTGTGGGTTATGTATATATGTCTTTTGGCTAATCCCTTCACCTTCTTTTATCCAGTAATCTTCCCCATCCCCTCTGATGGCTTTCAGTTTGTTTCATGTATCCATGCCTCTGTTTCTATTTTGTTAGTCAGCTTATTTTTTATTGTATCTTTTTAAAGTTTTATTTATTTATCTTCAGAGAAGGGAAGGGAGAGAGAAAGAGAAGGAGAGAAACATCACTGTGTGGTTGCCTCTTGTGCACCCCACCACCACTGGGGATCTGGCCTGCAACCCAGGCATGTGCTCTAGACTGGCAATCAAACCAGCGACCCCCTGGTTTGCAGGCCGGTGCTCAATCCACTGAGCCACACCAGCCAGGGGGCCAGCTTATTTTTTAAAAATAATCACATATCATTCAGAGTAAGTAGTGGTAGAGGTATAAATAAAAGTAGAATCATAGAATGTTGATAACTGCTGCATCTGGATGACAAATATTCTATTTACTTTATATGTTTGATATTTTAATAAAAAGTTTAAATTAAAAATCATTAATTAGTGAGTTAACATTAGCTGGGAAAAATATACACTTCCCTATTTATCTTTTTCTTATTTTTTAAGTATTTTACTTATTTATTTTTAGACAGAGGCCAAGGGTGGGAGAAGGAGAGGGAGAGAAACATCAATATGTGGTTGCCTCTCACAAGCCCCCTACTGGAGACCAGGCCCTCAACTCAGGCATGTGCCCTAGCCTGGGAATCAAACCAGCAACCCTTTGGTTCATAGGCCAGTGCTCAATTCACTGAGCCACACCAGCCAGGGCCCTATTTATCTTTAAAATGAAGAAGTGAACGAAGACTAAACATTGTTCAGAAATTTAGATATTAGTGTTTGTCAAGCAATAGGACTAAGTAAGCTAAATGAGAAAAAAATAAAAATAAGGGATAAGGACAGTCTTTTTAAAGTATATTTTAGTTATTATGCTATTACAGTTTTCTCAATTTTTTTCTCCTCTTTCTCCCCTTCTACCCTGCAACCTCCACCCTCCGGCATTCGCCCCCTTAGTTAATGTCCATGGGTTGTACATGTAAGTTCTTTGTCTTCTATATCTCCTATACTATTCTTAATCTCCCCCTGTCTATTTTATGCATACCAATTATGCTTCATATTCCTTGTAACTTTCCCACCACATTCTCTCCTTCCCACTCCCCACTGATAATCCTCCATGTGATCTCCATTTCTGTGGTTCTGTTTTGGTTCTAGTTGTTTGCTTAGTTTTTGTTTTTGTTGTTTAGGTTCAGTTGTTAATAGTTGTGAGCTTGTTGTCATTTTTCTGTTCATAGTTTTGATCTTCTTCTTTTTCTTAGGTAAGTCCCTTTAACATTTCATATGATAAGGGCTTGGTGATGATGAACTCCTTTAACTTGACCTTATCTGAGAAGCACTTTATCTGCCCTTCCATTCTAAATGATAGCTTTGTTGGATAGAGTAATTTTGGATGTAGGTCCTTGCCTTTCATGATTTTGAATGCTTCTTTCCAGTCCCTTCTTGACTGTAAGGTTTCTTTTGAGAAATCTGCTGATAGACTTATGCACACTCCTTTGTAGGTAACTCTTTCCTTAACTCTGGCTGCTTTTAAGATTCTCTCTTTACCTTTAATCTTGGGCAACTTAATGATGATGTGCCTTGGTGTGTTTCTCCTTGGGTCCAATTTGTTTGGGACTCCCTGGGCTTCCTGGACTTCCTGGAACACTATTTTCTTCTCCAGATTGGGGAAGTTCTCCTTCATTATTTGTTCAAATAAGTTTTCAATTTGTTGCTCTTCCTCTTCTCCTTCTGGCACCCCTATGATTCAGGTGTTGGAACCTTTAAAGTTGTCCTGTAGGTTCCTAAGCCTCTTCTCATTTTTTTGAAAATTTGTTTCTTCATTCTGTTCTGGTTGGTTGTTTATTTCTTCCTTCTGCTCCAAATCATTGATTTGAGTCCTGGTTTCCTTCACTTCACTGTTAGTTCCCTGTATATTTTGCTCTATTTCACTTTGTATAGCCTTCACTTCTTCCTTCATTTTGTAACCGAGCTCAATCATTTCTGTGAGCATACTGATTACCAGTGTTTTGAACTGTGCATCTGATAGGTTGTCTATCTCCTCGTCACTTAGTTGTTTTTCTGGAGTTTTGATCTGTTCTTTCATTTGGGCCATATTTCTTTATCTCTGGGATAAGGACAGTCTTATAGTGGATATGTCTAGGTTTTGGGCCATGTTTTTAAATTAAAATTTATTTCAATTACAGTTTATATTCAATATTATTTTGAATTAGTTTCAGTTGCATACCATAGTGGTTAGACAATCATATACTTTATGAAGTGTTCTCCCTGATTTTTCTGGTACCCACCTGACACCATACTTATTACAATATTATTGACTATGTTTCCTATGCTGTACTTTACATCCCCATGACTATTTTGTAACTACCAATCTGTACTTCTCAATCTCTTCACCTTTTTCTCCCAGTGACCCTATCCCCTCCACTCTGGCAATTTTGTCCTAGGTTTCCCAGGAATAACTCAATTAATCATCCATGAATATTTTTATTAGTGCCTGCCACATGTTGTCTTTGTTCTAGGTGGTTGGGATATATGAGGTAATAAAGCAAAGATTCTTGCCATCACCTAAAGTTTTCCCTACATGTATTAAATAAAATCTCAAAGTTTTATATATTGATATATATCTCCAATCTATAAGCCTAATTATATAATCTTAAAATTTTAAAACCATTACCTGTTTCTATGATTTAGAACAGTGATTTTCAATGTTTTTTATCTCATGGCACAGTTAAACTAATTACTAAAATTCTTTGGCATACCCAAAAGTACATTATATTTTTTGCTGATCTGACAAAAACTAGGTATAATTTTGATTCATTCACACCTTTCAGCTATTGTTGTGTTGGTTGTTGTCATTTTTAGTTTGACAGTCTAAGGTAAAAGAGGTTAGTGCCTCTGACTAAATAGTCAGGTATTGAGTGTTTTAAAAATTCTTATGGCACACCAGGGTGCCTCTTATAGTACACCTATTAAAAGTCACTGATTTAGAATCATAAGAATTTATAGTTGAAAGTGAGCTTAGATTTTATAAAGTACTGCCCCTCATTTTATTGTAATTGATATAATACCTTGCCTTTGTAGAGCTTTTTATAAGTTATAACATGCCTTCCTGAGACCCAGAGAGGATAAAGGACTTGCCAAGTTTATACTGCCTGAACAAAAATCTCCCAGTTGGCACACTGGTACAATTTCTGCTCAACCAAATTTTGCTTGTTGAAGTTGTGGCTGACTGGAAAGAGTTTAACCTAAAAATTTCACTATTTAAACAACCTGGGCCTGTCTCTTCTCTTGAGTTTGTTGCTCTCTGTCCCACTTCATCCTCCTCCCTCATTGGCTCTAACCCAATCTTACAAATGACTAAGATATGACTTTCTCTTTGGCACTGACATCCTCATATGCTGCCATTTCTGAACCATTGTTCAGTCAGATTCTCCTAATTCAGAGCCTTTAATCTTCTTTCATAACATCCTCTTTTCATTTCTTTAAATAACCTGTTGAAACCTTTTGTTTTTCTTCCAGTTATCTACATATGTCAGATGTCTCGATACCCCAAAATGAACAAATAATGGGGAATGACAATTTTACTGCTGTATTGAGTGACTTTGAGGTTCTCTCCTACTTCTTAGCTCCATAGAGTATGTCCCCATCTCACACAGCCCCAGGGGACATCTTTTTCCTGTTTTTACTGTGTTACATATACCCATGAGTGTATGTTCATCACATCACTGGTGTCTAAGATCCCTTACAAAATATTTGAGGTTCTGGTCATGTCAAAAGTTCTTGTGACAACTGAGTTGTAACAATCTATCTACTCAGTTACTATGTAGCCCTTCTCTCTGTCTCGTTTTTTCTCTCTCACTCTCTCTTGCTCGCTCTCTCTCTTCCTGCACTCTCTGAGGTGTTCAGATTATCTATTGTTGTGTAACAAACCACATCAAAACACAGTAGTAGCTTAAAACAATTTATTATTATCTCTCATGGTCTTGTGCATTGACTGAGCTTAGCTAAGGTAGTTTTTGTTTCTCACAAGTGGTTGCAGTCATATGACACTAGGAGTCATCTGAAGGCTCAACTGAGTTGGATGTCCAAGATGGCTTATTCAGTCACATGTCTGGCTCATCAGCTGAGATACCTGAAACAGCTAAGAGCTTACCAGGTATTTCTTTCTCTGCATGGCATCATTATATTTCTCTGCGTGGCAGCTTGAGCTTTCTCAAAGCATAGTGGTCTCAGGGTAGTCAGAATTTTTACATGGCAACTGGCTTTACACAGCAAGTGTTTCAAGATACCCAAGTAGAAGCTGCAAGGCTTCCTTTGACTTCAAAAAAAAAAAGGGACTAGAGGAAGGTGGAATACCAGGACGGGCAGTTCATTGGTATCTTTGGTTACTAGCTATCACCCGAAGGAAAGCAGAATCTGCAGCTTTAAGTCAAGTTAGCTGTTAGTTCACCTGCCTAGCAGGACTCTTCTCTAAGCAAATATAATTGCCTAAAATATAGTCTTCATTTTCTTTTGGTTAAGAATAGTTGACACAGAATTCCTTTTAATTAAAGAAAAGAAGGAAAAAAAACTTTGATGACTTGTTGGAGTGTTTAAAGTTTCCCTAACGGTTCCTAAGCCTCTCCTCATTTTTTTGAATTCTTGTTTCTTTATTCTGTTCTGATTGGATGTTTATTTCTTCCTTTTGTTTCAGATCATTGATTTGAGTTCCAGTTTCCTTCCCTTCATGGGTGGTTCCCTGTATATTTTCTTTTATTTCACTTTGTATAGCCTTCATTTCTTCCTTCATTTTGCGACTGAACTCAATCATTTCTGTGGGCATCCTGATTACCAGTATTTTGAACAGAGTTTCTTTTAATTAAACAAAAGAGAAAAAGAAAAACTTTTATGACTAGTATCTCTTTAAACTATATTTAATCTCCCATTTACTGGAGCATGTGGGAATAGCTCAGATTTCGTTCTGATAGTGGCTACAGGCAGATTTGCCACTTTCTAGAGCTGACAAGCCCAAACAGGTGAGCCCATCTTCCATGATTGCCCTTGGTAGGAGCAATTATTACCCAGATCTGGACTGCTAAACTACCTGCTTCCTTTCACACATGGTCTCACCCACTGAAACATACCCTGTATCTTTTCAGAAATGGTGTATTGAACATCCAAAGGCTTTTCTTTCCAATGAGAGAGACATTTTGTGAAGTCTTTGGCACCAAGCTGTCTGGCAAAGTCATCTGGCTGTCACACTCCTCCTGCATCGAGTTATGGCACTGCCACCTCTACTCCAGAGTTTCGAAATTTCAATATGCACACCCTGTAAGATGTGAGTCACTCCCAAAGTAGTAGGAGGAAGAGGAGTCGGCCATCTGCTAGTCATGAACAAATGACAAATACCCTGCACTTCGAATTTCCATCCTCATTTCACAATATTTAAGTAAACACATTTTGTAACCATTTTTTCAAAGTTCTTTAGTGCTTAAAATGGAATTTTTTTAGGTAAACAGTATATGAAAACCACCTTCTCTCCACTAAACAATTAAATTATCAAAGTGATACTAAAGGAAACCATCACAAAGTGGTGTCTGTAGTATGACCAGAGCAAAAAAAAAAAAAATACACATCAGAATCAAATGTTTAACCCCAAGTCATTTCAGAATCATTGGGCTGTTTCCAGGTCTGTGAGTTCCGTCATGCACAGCTCCATGGTGACCTCTACTGTCTGCCTGCAAGTATCCCCCAAATATCTCCCATCAAAGACAAAGAGTTTCCAACTATTTAACATTTCTGTGTGCTATGTTATAGGAAGAAAGGAAATTAAAGAAGAAGAAGATAGATACTCTACCCTTAAATTATACACAACAGATTACAACCATAAAATAACTGGGAACTAATGCAAGATTGGATTTTGTGTTCGTTTCAAGCTGTGCAACATGGCTCCAAGTGAAACTTACTCATTCCTTCTCAAACTTCATCTGAAGAAGCTAACAATAACACCAAAAAATAGTAAAATAGAAATGGAAAATAAAGCCTAGGGGGAAAAGTGAATGCAAATGTGCTAAAAAGGCTGAAGGAGTTTCGAATGTGGCTCTGGGCATCTTATAAGCCAGAAGGCAAAAATAGAAGTAGGATGGATTGCCTAGACCATACTATCATGAAGAAGAAAGACTATCATTCCTCAAATTGAATAATTTTTCTTGGTGTTAAATTCTGAACAAAACTCCCACAGTGGTTTTGTGGCATATCCCAGGTGTTGCAAAGGCTGGCATGCTCTTTAGAATTTGTACTGCTGCTACAGGAGCAGACTTAGTAGGGCTCTTTCTTTTAACTTTTATGAAAAAAAGAGTATGCCATTGAGAAAATGAAATACAGCCTGCTGACAAGCAGAGAAAGTGAGAAACAGACCTGCTGGCAGCCAGACCATGATGTTCTCAACTAACATAAACAATGCTGGGACAGGCCACTCCATGATCATATTGGAACAAGATAAAGATAAAGCCATCAGCAATTCCGCTGCTGGGATTATACCCTAAGAACCCTGAAACACCAACCCAAAAGAATCTATGCACCCCAATGTTCATAGCAGCACAATTTACAATAGCCAAGTATTGGAAGCAACCTAAGTGCCCATCAGCAAATGAGTGGATCCAAAAACTATGGTATATTTACACAATGGAATTCTACACAGCAGAGAGAAAGAAGGAGCTTATACCCTTTGCAACATCATGGATGGAACTGGAGAGCATTATGCTAAGTGAAATAAGCCAGGCAGTGAGGGACAAATACCATATGATCTTACCTTTAACTGGAACATAATCAACAAAAGAAAAAAGCAAACAAAATATAACCAGAGACATTGAGGTTAAGAACATTGTAACAATAGCCAGAGGGGAGTGGGGAGGGGACAATGGGGAGAGGGGATTACAGGAACTACTATAAAGGACACATGGACAAAATTAAGGGGGAGGGTGGAGTTGGGGGAGGGAGGTGGGTTTGGCTGGGGTGGGGTGGAGGGATGGGGAGAAAAGGCACATAACTGTAATTGAATAACAATAAAAATTTTAAAAAAGATAAAGCCATCAACAATCACAAAAATGACTAAACATCCTCCTTCTCTGATTAACATGAGTTCCTTTGTCAATGACAACTCCAGCCTTATTTGTCCTATATGAAAAATACTGAGATGCCAAAACACTGAATTGCCCTTGCTTCTTGAAAGCATCCAATCCAGAATGGCCCATGCTTTCCTAATCCCTCCTGGGAATCACTTGGAGTAAACCCAATCCCAATTAGAGGCCCCTGCCTGAGTCCCCTTTCTAATACACTATGGATTCCTCTGGGACATGTTCTTTTTTGCCACAACTAGCGTAACAATGACTGCTTTGTTCCTGAAGGTCTTTGGTTGGTGGGCTTTATGAGCACTGAGCAACTACACAATGAAGGTGATTCTAAAAGGGCCTGAATTGATATGAACTAATATGACCAAGTTGTATTTCTGTTCTCTGTCTTGTAAAATAATGGAGTACAGAGTGCCTATTGGAGGAGAGAAATGACTTTTCCCTTAGACAATCTCTAGATGTTCTTTTCCTTGTCCAGGCTTTCAATATGAGATTACTTGCAGATAGTTTAAGATCATACTCTTTCAGGAGGTCTGGAAGAATAAGCTGGTATTCTGTTCTAGGTTGAGAGTAGATCCATGTGTTTTGGGTAATCCCTGATGAAAGTTGACCAATAAGAATATTTTTCCATTGTAGCAGATATTGTCATTTATATGCCCAGAGCCCTCTTACCCAATTCTACTTTTTCTATGAACTCCTCTCCCAGTTTCAGTGTCCTTTGGCTTCTAAGAGCATATACCAAATGTGAAACCATCCTTCAGACACAGAGAACTGGAAATTCCTGAGAGTTTACATCCACCTACACCCTCTACCCCAAGGCTCTTAACCAATAACTGGGTAGAATGTGAAAGCCCAACTCCCTTGAAGTTGCATGAACTCTCAGGTATAATTTCATTTCCCGAACTCCCTGAAGGATCAGGCTGAGTCTGGGACTTTGCTTTGCTTAGCTTCTTTCTTATCCATGTCTTGCTTCCCCACTGCCTTACCTGTGTGCCTGGGAGCACTTCCTTAATAAATCACTTGCACAGAATCTTCATCTCAGGCTGTTCTTTTGCAGAACTCAACCTATGACACTCATCTAGCTCTCATTATATTCCTGCAAAGTAGAAGTTATATCATACTTTTTCAGATGAAGAAACAAAGGCTCAGAGAAGCTATGAGACCAGCCCAAGATTACACAGCTGGTTGGCAGTGGGCTAGAACTAAAATCCTTATCTCCATGATCCATAAGACCAGGGTGCCCGTTTTTTACTATGCTTCATTGCCTCTCTTTTGGGTCTCCGTACCTGGCCTTATCTCATGCACACAGAAGGAAGGTTCTGATACATGGGGCAGAAAACAAAGACCCAAATACCCTCTGCCAAGTATCTGATGTGTAATTGAATGATGGTTTTTCTGTCCACAGTATGCAGACATTCCTTCTCTCTGATTTTTGGACAGACAACCCTCCAATGTTTGTTTCTCCAATCCCAACAATCTATGGCCTCTCCCAGACTTTATGAGACAGTTGTCAAAGTTGCAACCCCAGGAGAGTGGATAACTTCTGTCCACTCAATTACACAGAAAAGTCACTAAGATATTATTGTAAGCCAACAATAATTAATAAACAATACAACACATTTTAGAAAAGAAGAAAATAAAATGTACTATGGCCAAAAATATAAAACCTAACTTGGAATCAGGTGCAAGGGAACTCCATTGCCCTCCTGGAAGCAAAAGGACGAGCCCCTTTGCCCCAAGCCTCATTTTCCCCCAGGAACCCTTGGCTAGATCGCAAAGGCCTAAACCACAAGTGGAGCTTTCTGTACAACACAAGGCCAAGCCCAGCATATCCAGTCACTTTCCAACCAGCCCTCTTCAATTTCATCAGTCCTCTCACCTCTTCTCTTTTGCTCTGAAAGTAAAAGGCCAACTACAGTATTTAGCCCAAATTCATTGCACAAAAACTTAGGTTTCAGTTCCATGGTTTAATCTCAGCCTTGACAGACAAACAACATTCATAGATAAAGCAGTCTCTAGTCCTATCTGTTACCTTTATTACTCTCTGAGAAATTGAAAATAGGAGATGATATGACTCAGCTCTGAAAAACAAGGCTTGGTGAATTCTCAAAGCATTAAGGTGAGGTGGAAGGGGAAGGAAGAAGGGAAGAGTCTGCAGAAGCCTACTTCTTCATCACCCTAAGAAGCAAGTGGAGGAAATGAATCATTGCTAATGCAGACAGGAAGGGATTCAAGAATTTTGGTTAGGTGACACACGATTAGGGAGCCTAGGGGAAAGGTGCTGTGTGTGTGTGCATGCACACACATGCACACACATGCTGGAAAGAACACTGCAATATTAGTCAGAAAATTTGCCACAGTTGGCCATGTAGAATTACTATAGTCATTTCTTTTCTCTGGCCTCAGTTTCCACATTCTTACCAAGGAGATAATGCCTGCTCTGTCAACCTCAATATTCAGTTGAATAACTCCCATGAAGGCTTGAAACATACTGGTGTTTCCAAAAATAAATACAGTGCAATATTACCAGGAAATCTCTGGAAATAAGTAACAAATTGGCTAAATGAAAAAACACTGCAAAGAATTAAAAGCAACTTAACTCAGTTGCAACAGGTGGTAATGTGAACAACAAATAATTTCTGAACACTTACTATGTGCCAGGTATTGTTCTGAGTGCTATACAAACATTACCCTATTTAATATTCACCATAAATGAGATAAACACTATTATCATTCTCATGTTACATATTAAGAAGCTAAGGCATAGAGAGATTAAGTAACATGTCCAATATCTCAAAATGAATAGTATAATCAGGATTTGAACTGATGATTCCAGAGCAGGAACTGTTTCTTCACAGATTCTTAAGCCATCTGCAAGTATTATAAGAATAAAACACTAGCTAATAACAACAATAAAAACAATTATTATTCTTACATGGTATTATATAGTACTAGGTGCTTTAATTACTTTCTTATTAGCATGTTAGCAAAAGAGGTTAGAATAACAAGGTGCAAAATTGTGGGTGGTTTGTGTCCAGCTCTGCCACTAAGTAGGTGATCTTGAGCAAGTTAATTATCTTGTGCCTGTCTTTACTGATTTACAACATGAAAAGAATATTGGTACCTACTTCCTATGATTATAATGAATTTAATGAGTTAACATTTGTAAAACCCTTAGGATAGTGCCTGTAATATAGTCAATATTATGTGTGTTAAATACATAAATAAACAGTCAATACATAATTGAGAATTTACATATGTGGTCAGTTCATATCCATATGTTGCTTTTTTCATTTCAAATGAACATTTATTGATTCCATATTAAATGGAATATGGTTAGGAAACGTGCAACCTTTGTCTGCAGACAATTCTCTCACTGTTTTTATCCTCAGATGGGTATATACTATGGCTCACTAATCTTTTCCAATTATTCAAACTCCTATAATGGAGTAGTAGACTGGTGCAGAAGCTCAGAATCTTCTTAGAAAGCTGTGGTTAGCAGAGTAAAGGTCACAGCCAATAGAGAATCTGCTTCACTTTAAATAAGCACTGACATAAACTTGTTGCTTTCCATGGAGGTTCTGGGCTTATCTGGTGCTCCAACCATGGGCTCTTCCAAGTCATCACCAGTAACACTTGCTGTGGCCTCCTTGGTGGCTTCTTCCACAAAGGTGGTGATGTTTGATTCCACACCAGTAGACAATTTTGGGAGTAGTAAGGGAAAAATCCCAACCAGAACAAACCAGGCAGAGGTGATGAGGGCTTTCCTGATCCTGGTGTGTGTGGCAGGGAGTGCTGGATGCTGGAGAAGGTGAGCAGGTGACTCCTCAGTCCCCTTTTGTTGCTTTCTTCATTCTCTAAGAAGGAGTGTATGTGGAATTTATTACAAGCAGTCCTGCAAGTCATGTGTTGATTAGAAGTTCAGCTTCATGCCCTGACCGGTGTGGCTGAGTGGGTTGGGCATCATCCTGCAAACCAAAAGATCACCAGTTGAATTTCAGGTCAGGGCACATGCCTGGGTTGCA
Source organism: Desmodus rotundus (assembly GCF_022682495.2). Lineage (NCBI taxonomy): Eukaryota > Metazoa > Chordata > Mammalia > Chiroptera > Phyllostomidae > Desmodus > Desmodus rotundus. The sequence continues at coordinate 68,712,034 of NC_071400.1, forward strand.
GGCCAGGTGCCTGGTTGGGGATGTGTGAGAGGCAACCCATGAATGTTTCTCTCAGTCATCAATGTTTCTCTCCCTCTTTCTCCCTCCCTGTCTCTCTCTAAAATAAATAAATATTTAAAAACAACAAAAAAATTAAGTTCAGCTTCACAATCCCTACTCTTTCCCTTTCCCACAGACCAGTCAGTGGCCTCTGATCATTTGTCCCCTCCAAAAGCAGAGACAGGAGCCCTCCTCTCTCCTGTTCTTCAAACTATACAAAAACAGCCATTCTCAGCTTAACCTTAGTCTCAGGAGATGTTTGTCCCCTGCTACATCCACCTCTGCTCTGAATCAGAAACTGTAATAGGTCCTAACAGGAAAGAGACTGTGGCAAAGGAAGCAGAGTGGCTATGTTGGAAATGACTGTGGCAGTATCTTTAATTAGTTATAGCTCAGAGAAGAGCAAAAGAAAATAAATCACAAAGGATGCCACCACCAGACAGGGGCAATTGGAGGGTGGTCAGGGAAATGAGAAACCAAGGGAGATAGGAAGTACCACCAAAGTGATAGGGACCAGAGGAAAATCACTCACAGTGTCCCTCCACCCCCCTCCTGCATGTACATATGCTTCACTGCTTCATAGAGGCCACTGTTAAGTCACCAAATCCCGCCCCCCAAACAGGGAACACCCAGATTCTCTGAAGAATCATCAACTGATGCCATGACTATTAGGGCTTGCTAAAAACACTTCTGCAAAGCAGAGCTCTCAAAAGCCTCTTCCAATACAAGTTCCCCAGCACAGCCACTGCAGAGTCAATTAAAGGGAAAGTAAAGACTTGGACACAATATTATTTGAAAGAAAAATTTACATGCATACACACACATTAAGTCAGCACCAAAACTCAACTGAAAGCACCAATGGGAACTTTTGAAAAATGCCTCTCAGTGTGGAGAAAAGAAAACCCTCATGCACCACTGGTAAAAAAGCAGATTGGTGCAGGCACTATAGACAACAGTATGGAGATTCCTCAAAAAAATTAAAAGTAGAACTACCTTACGACCCAGCAATTCCACTTCTGGGTATTTGTCTGAAGAAATCCAAACACTAATTTGGAAAGATACATGCCATCCCTATGTTCATTGCAGCATTATTTACAATAGCCAACATATGGAAGCAACCTAACTGTCCATCAATAGATGGTTGGATAAAGAAGATGTAGTACATACGTACAATGGAATATTACTCAGCCATGAAAAAGAACGAAATCTTGCCAATTGGGGCAACATGGATGGAACTAGAGGGTATTATGCTAAGTGAAATAAGTCAGTCAGAGAAAGACATACCATATGATTTCACTTATATATGGAATCTAAAGGGACAAAATAAACAAACAAAACAGAAACAGACTCATAGATACAGGAACAAACTAATGGTTGTCAGATGGGATGAGGGTTACGGGACTGGATGAAAAATGTGAAGGATTAAGAAGTACAAATTGGTACTTACATAATACTCATGGGGATGTAAAGTACAGCATAGGGAATATAGTCAGTAATGTTGTAATAAGTACGTATGGTGCCAGGCGGGTACTAGATTTATTGGGGGGATCGCTTTGTAAGTTATATGACTGTATAACCACTATGCCATATACCTGAAAGTAATATAATATTGAATGTTAATTTTAATTGAAAAACAAAAAATAAAACAAATGAGCACTTATAACACAAAAGAAGTTATAATTCATGCCTTGAATGACTATTACTAAAATACAATGTTATCTCATCAACCTTATCTTTTTATCTATATTTTTAATTAATAAAATTTTCATTAAAATTAAAAAATAAGTAAATAAAAAGATGCCTTTCTAACTGGTCGCCTTCACCATGGCCCCCTCAAATGAGTTCTGGTAATTTAACTTGCATCTGCCTACCCTACCCAGCACTCAGAGGGAGCCTTCTTGTTGTCCAGCGACTGCCCTCCACCCTGGAACTGCTTTACCTGAACTGTTTTTGCCCTAGAACTTTCCATTGTACACAGCCTCAGCAAGGTGCCCAGTCTAGACACTGTGTCCCATGCTTCCTGCTCCATGAGATGTTGGCTAATTGTTAAATGAAACAATTTAGGGAAAATCTGATATGGCCTATTTGGCTCCCCTTCCAGAGGCCCTGCATTGGAAACAGGCTTCAGGAGATGCCATCACTTTATCTTAAGGGATAACTAGGATAAATTTCTGCTATCCCTGGCATGTTGCTTGTGTTCAAGTTTTAGGCCCTGTTCATATACAGACCTGTTTTTTTCCCCCCCCTGAGGACAGAGACTAGGCACAACTTTGTTATCTTTTGTAATTGGTTTTCGTTTAGTTTCCCCTAAGGCTGGGCTCACAGAGGATATCTTACCTTCTGATATTTTAGGATATTGTGAATGACATGAAATTGGTTTATTTTTCATGTTTCCTATAAAGATAGAAGTTGCATTTCATATACAGTAGCCAGAAAATGAACTGGTTATTTGTTTTATTCCAGCTGTTATAACTGGTGATAATAGATGGAGTTCTTTCCATCCTACTCAGCTTTGAATCTTGCTTGAGCACTAGCTACCTAAATGACTTCAACCCTATAAGCTTCAGTTTCTTCATCCATTAAAATACCTACATTTTTGGATGATTGAGGATTAAATAAGTACCTGCTACATACTATGTGCTCAATAAAAATTTGTCATATCCTCAGCTTCTAATGTCATGCTTGTTGACATTCCATAATACTTGGTACATAAGCAATCTAGATACAATCCTGAAATCCTAGATTTGTTGGATACTCACCAAAGTCATGCCACATGAGCAGTGTGCCAGCCTGTTTCTAACAGAATGTGCCTACCTTTCCTTCAAGAACTTGGCTAATGTTCTGTTCCCCTACAAGGCCATTGTCTAGAGCCACAGAGACAAGAACCAGAGTATTTCTCCACCCTGATTTCCAGGTAAGGTGAACAACACCAGAGCTATGGTAATTAGGTGGAGCCAAAGAAGAGGTCTTAGGAATCCACCAGCAGAAGATTCATCTTGGAAAAGAAAGACCTGTTTCCATAACAGCTTCTGCTTTATAAATGCCTTTTTAAATTCCTGCCATTTAACTGAGGAAAACCTTTCAACTTTCATTTTTTTCTTCAGGCTTCTGACCTCTCACCTACTTTGAATGATTCACTCTTGCTATTCATTGCCCAAGAATGTTGGCTTTGGCAAAGAACCACAAGTCTCTTAAAATAAACACAACTGGGGCTTTCATCTCACAGCAATCACTATTGGCTGCATAGTTCAAACACTGTACAGCAGGATATGTTAAATTAAAATCACAATCTCCCAAGTGAAATCCAGGGCCTGGTTAAGCCACGTGAGAATTACTCATGCATTTATTTCCAATAAAGTATATGAGTTACATCTTCAGCCATTAAATTTCCCACGTAATGGTGTCATCCCCTCCTAAATATATTAACCCACAGTAAATTAAACCCATACAGAAGAATGTCATTTGGAAAGGAAGAAGTCCATTTCAATACCCCTTTAAATATGTAGGTCCTGGAGAGGTGAGTGTGAAATACCTTGTCAGTTCTTTCAAGTACATCTCAAATTTTAACTTAAATCTCCTTGAGTCAGTATTCCTAACCCATATGGATTAACAATATCTTCAACATTATGTTAAATTTTTGGAGTAGTTCAAAGAAATATATGACACTGAGCCTTGAGAAGTTCAAAGTCTTCTGCATGATCAATAAGATTAACGTGTGCAAAAAAATTGGGTGATCAATAAATTAATTTGTGCAAAATAATAATAACAGAGGCTAGATGCAGACACTATTGAGGTGAAAGAAGCAAACGCCTTTCTCCAAGTGAGGTCTGGGGAATGCTCTTCCCCAACTGAGTGATTGCAGGGGTTTCTTCAACTATAAATGAGGGATATTATACTAACTTTGTTGATCTAACAGAGTGGTGGTAATGACTAAATAAGATAAGATAAAACTGCAATATACAATACCACCTACAATGGACCATCATTTTAAAAAAGTAGAACAACTTAAGAAATAAGTCTAAAAAGCTTATTTGTCTTCTGGAGTTGCCTTTAAATGGTGTCAAACAGGTAAACTACTAGGCTATAAACTTCTTGAGGACCAAGACTATTCCTTTTTTTTTATTTTAAATATAGCTCATACCTTGCCAAGTGTATTGCACTTAGCAAGTGTTTGATATATATTCTTGTTAAATGAGGAAATGAATTCTGAAGTAAGTTAAATTAAATTTCTTTATAGTACAGTAGCAAGAGTGGCCCTGCCTTTCATGACTCCCAAAGTTTCCTTCTCATTTATATTACCTAGAAAATTAAAAAGAGTTAAAATTCTGATACTTTTGAAAGAGCTTTTACCCTATCAGCTTCTTTGTACTGGACATGTCCAGAACCTAGTTATAGAAAAGACTTCTTTAACCCCCAAAAACCCCAATGGGAAGAGGTTGTGAAAGGCCCTTTGTGTTTCAGTTTATCACAGTGGCTGAAACAATAGAGGAAATGCATCAGGCTTCAAATGGTTCAAGATATTCATCCCACAGTACACAGACGAGATGAAACAGTAGTTTCAGTCTGCATAGATGCTCATCGCCCACCTCAGGGACACATGCCTGAGCAAGAGAAGGGCATTTGCCAATCATACATGAGATTCATTAAGATGAGATTCATCTTAAGAAGGCAACAGCAACAACAACAGCTTCAAAATACTTATAGAGTTAAAACTGCTACTTTTCCTTCTTCTAAATGGAATGTGCTTCTATTTCCTTTGGGCTATTATACAGGGAAACAGACACACACTATTTAGGAAATGACAGACTTTAGAGAAACAGGAAAACATAAAATACCTTAGCACTGAATGATTTTTCCATAAGGAAGTATTACCTTCACCAAATGAAACACAAAGCAGCAAGACCTTTCCCCAGTGACTGGCAAGCTAAAATGTAGGTCCCCCTGGGGTGACATTGCAATATGATCATCTTGCCAAATGAAAGAGCTCACAGCATGGGCAAATATTTGTGAGGCACACTGTGCTAAGAACAGAGGTTCAGAGAAGCACGTTTATCTCCCCCACTTCCCTACTTGTGTGCATCTTGCACCTTTCTCTGTACATATGAGGTTCATATTGTTCTTTTTTAATTGGGTTTAGGGACTTATGTCCCTGTGTGAATATTTGTGTTTTTCCCATTTCTGCCATGAGGCTGTAAGATCAGTGTTTTTGTTCTCTTTCCTCTAAATTTAAACAGTATTGTTCTACACCTAGCGCTAGTCACAAATGTACCATAAGACCTAGAGGAATAATATCAGTCAGGATCCCAGAAGGAAAAAAATTATGAATGACCCATGGACATGGACACCAGTGTGGGAATTGACTGTAGGAGTGGGGGTTGGGATGCGCAGAGGGCAACAAAAGGGGGAAAATTGGGAAAACTGTAATAGAATAACAATAAAAATGATTTTAAAAGAATTCAAACCATGAAATTCAAATGAAGGGACTTTAATGAAAGGACCACCTACTGAATTATGAGAACAGATAAGGGATGTTGAGGCACCCAGAGACTAACACAGCAGGGAACCCTTACCATCTGTAGGCCTAAGGAGAATATGGGAAAGAAATAGAATCCTGTCAGAGCTGGCATATGGAGGAGGGAGAGAACATCCAGTGGGAGCTGTAGTCATGGAAGATCTCAGTCACTGTCAGAGAGGGGAGAAAGCAGAAGGAATACCTCTATGTGTTCTCTTTCTGTCCTTCCATCTCATGTCTGTGCCTCCTGTTGACCAAACCCAACCAGAGCCTGGGGTAATTGAGGTTAGCCATGCAGTCTATGGAGAGGCCCCTCTCAGATCAGAGAGCAGAGAAGATAAGGGTAGGGAATGGAATGGTATAGGAAAACGGGTGGTAACAGACAATAACCCTTACAGCAGTAAAGGCTTCAGGGCTTTCTGTGTTCAGGCACTCCACCAAAGTGTTCTGAATGTAGAAGGGCTCAAGAATTATGTTAGAGCAGTCATGAAAGAAAAGCAAGAGATGAGAGAGAGTCCATGGAATACTGGCATCTGTATGCTCTTTGTTGTTGCTTTTAATCTTCTGAGCCACTCTTTGTTTTACTAACTCTTTTTAAAAAATTTTTATTGTTATTCAATTAAAGTTGTATGCCTTTTCTCCCCACCCCTCCACCCCACCCCAGCCAAACCCCCCTCGCTCCCCCACCTCCACCCTCCCCCTTGATTTTGTCCATGTGTCCTTTATAGTAGTTCCTGTAATCCCCTCTCCTCACTGTCCCCTCCCCACTCCCCCCCCCCGGCTATTGTTAGATTGTTCTTAACTTCAATGTCTCTGGTTATATTTTGTTTGCTTTTTTCTTCTGTTGATTATGTTCCAGTTAAAGGTGAGATCATATGGTATTTGTCCCTTACCGTCTGGCTCATTTCACTTAGCATAATGCTCTCCAGTTCCATCCATGCTGTTGCAAAGGGTATAAGCTCCTTCTTTCTCTCTGCTGTGTAGAATTCCATTGTGTAAATATACCATAGTTTTTTGATCCACTCATTTGCTGATGGGCACTTAGGTTGCTTCCAGTACTTGGCTATTGTAAATTGTGCTGCTATGAACATTGGGGTGCTTTACTAACTCTTCCTTCCTCACCTAGAAGTGTCCTTTGATATTTGTACTGATCCCAGCCTCCCTCCCCCACTGAGAAAGAGCCCAGACCACTGACATGTTGGTCAACTTTCTGGACCTCAGTTTTGTCTAAAAATGCTGGGCATGGACCAAATCACCCCAAGTTTCTTCCAAATGTAAAATAAAACAAAGAATAAAAATCTATCAGTCCTTCCTCATTAAGATTTTTAAAGGAAGAAAAAGAAAATTGGGATGGGGAGGTAAAAAAGTAATGTTGAAATGAAGAATAAGCAAAGATAGCTAAAGTAATTTTGGGAAACTGGGTTTTATGGAACTTTTAAATCTCTGATAACACTCAGTGAAACTCTTCTAGATGTGTATGTGGCAGGGGAAGGAGTGCTCAAAAGCAAATGCTAGCCATTAAATTTCAACTCTATTTTTCTCAGGAATATGGACTTTCTCCTAAAGCAGTTAAACCTTCAAAATTGCATGACATCAGTTACAGTTTACTGAAGATTTTTTATTCTCTACTGAACATATCAGCCATTGGCCAAAGAAATAAGACAGCCTTTGCTTTTCTGAGAACCTGGATACCTGTTTATTTTACAACTAATAAAATGAAAAGGAACCAGTCCAGCAATTCCTCTTTAATACTCAAAAATAGAATAATTGGAGAAGAGGAGATTTAAGCACAATGATCTTAAATTCCTTTAAATCACTCCACTATTTGCAGAACAGCTTGAAGACATACCCAACTTTATTTGTATAATGCTACTACAATATTACTGTTCTCTCTTATGAATCCCTGAATTCCTTCAACATACCATTGCCAGAGAAACTCTCTGAGCATTTTATAAGAAGCCATCTTATATAATTACATGCTTGCCTTCCCTACTCCTGCTAGATTAGGTTAGGGGATACTTGCTAAGAGCCTCCAGAGAATTTGATATTTCCCCAGTAACATTCCTGTAGTTGTATGACAATTACGCTCATACTGCTGATATCTCCATTGCATTGTGGGCATTCTGATGGCAGGGCTCTGTCCATCTTTTTTAGTATTGTGCATAATGTCTGGCACATAGCATGATCAATGTTTAAAAATATTTTATAAGTAAGTGGAATGAATGAATTTTTTGCACACTTTTCCAGAGAGAATAGTCCTCTTGAGATCAGAAATCCAGCTACTCAAACTAAAGAGGTTTCTTTTACTCACTTCAGGTCACCAGCTCAACTCTATCAATAAAAAATGGGTACATATTTTTGTATGACTAACACAGAAGTGCTCATATATCTATTTTTTCCACAAATACTTATGGAAGACCTACTATATGCCAGGTTTCTGCTAGGTGCTAAAAACAGAATAGTGAGCAAAATGAGACAAAGTCCCTGCCCTCATGGAACATGCTTAGAGTTTTATGAGAGACAAGTATAAACAAGATAACAATACAAATTTTTAAAAATCAGAAAGCAAACCAGCAAAATTTAGACAGTTAGATAATGCCAAATGTTGTTGTGGATATGAAGATCTAGGAATCCTTATGTCCTGATGGTAGGAATGTAGACTGTACAGTCATTCTGGGAAGACCTAGAAGTATATGATCAAAGCTTCATGGGGCCATAAGTATATGGTTAGGCAGATACATATTCATTGCAACATTATTTGTGGTAGTGAAAAGTTAGTTGCAAACTAGCCTCTAACAAAAAGAAAAGATAGGGAAAATGCAGTAGATGTATCCCATGGGGATACCCAGCAGTTAGAAGCAAAGGACTAGATAATGGTCAGCAATCTGTGGCCCATATATCAAATATGGCTCATCTACTGTTTTTCAGTAAATAATATTTTATTGGAATGTGGCCATATCCATTTGTTTATGTATTATCTATGGCTGCTTTCACTACAATAATAGAGTTGAGTTAAACAAAGATTACATAGCCTGCAAAGCCAAAGTTATTTAATATCTGACCCTTTACAGAAAAAGTTTGACCTCTGGATGAAATGCACATGTGGAGACATGAACAAATTTTAAAAACATATTTCTGGGTTTAAAAAGTAAGAAAAAATTACTATATATATATATATGTGTGTGTGTGTGTGTGTGTGTATAATTTTTTTAAATTTTATTTATTTTTTAAATTTTTATTGTTATTCAATTACAGTTGTATGCCTTTTCTCCCCATCCCTCTACCCCGCCCCAGCCAAAGCCCCCTCCCTCCCCCACCTCCACCCTCCCCCTTGATTTTGTCCATGTGTCCTTTATAGTAGTTCCTGTAATCCCCTCTTCTCACTGTCCCCTCCCCACTCCCCCTTGTCCATTGTTAGATTGTTCTTAAATTCAATGTCTCTGGTTATATTTTGTTTCCTTTTTTTGTTCTATTTATTATGTTCCAGTTAAAGGTGAGATCATATGGTATTTGTCCCTCACTGTCTGGCCTATTTCACTTAACATAATGCTCTCCAGTTCCATCCATGCTGTTGCAAAGGCCACTGTGTTTGTGTCTTCCTTAATTTCTTTCTTCAGTGTTGTATAGTTTTCTGAGTACAGGTCTTTTACCTCCTTGGTTAGGTTTATTCCTAGGTACTTTATTTTTCTTGTCGCTATACCAAATGGGATATTTTTCCTGATTTCTGCTTCTGATGTTTCATTGTTGGTATACAAAAATGCCTTTGATTTCTGAATATTGACTTTGTATCCCACTGTTTTGCCAAATTTATCTATTAGGTCAGAAGTTTTTTGGTGGAGTTTATAGGATTTTCTATGTACACTAACATGTCATCTTCAAACAATGACAGTTTTGCTTCCTCTTTTCCAATTTGGATGCCTTTTATTTCCTTTTCTTGTCTGATTGCTATGGCTAGGACTTCCAATACTATGCTGAACAGAAGTGGTGAAAGTGGACAACCTTGTTTTGTTCCTGATCTTAGTGGGAAAGATTTTAGTTTTTGCCCATTGAGTATGATGTTGGCTGTGGGTGTCTCATATATGGCCTTTATTATGTTGAGGAATGCTCCCTCTATTCCCACTTTGCTGAGTGTTTTTATCATGAATGGGTGCTGTACCTTATCAAATGCTTTTTCTGCATCTATTGATATGATCATATGATTTTTGTCTTTGCTTTTGTTTATGTGGTGTATTATGTTTATTGATTTGCGAATATTGTACCATCCTTGCATCCCTGGGATGAATCCCACCTGGTCATGGTGTATGATCTTTTTAAGGTATTGCTGGATGTTCTTTGTCAATATTTTGTTGAGCATTTTAGCGTCTATGTTCAGCAGTGATATTGGCCTGTAGTTTTTTTTTGTTGTTGTGTCTTTATCTGGTTTTGGGATTAGGATGATGCTGGCTTCATGAAAAGAGTTTGGGAGTCTTCTGCCTTCTTGGATTTTTTGGAATAGTCTGTGAAGGACAGGGGTTATCTCTCCCTTAAATGTTTTGTAGAATTCTCCTGTGAAACTCTCTGGTCCAGGGCTTTTGTGTGTCGGGAGTTGTTTGATTACTGCTTCAGTTTCATCTGCTGTTATTGGTCTGTCCAGGCTTTCTGCTTCTTCTTCTTTGAGTTTTGGAAGATTAATTTTTCTAGAAATTTGTCCATTTCACCTAGGTTTTCAAATTTCTTAGCATACAGTTCTTCATAGTAATTTCTCACAATCCTTTGTATTTCTGTGCCTAAGAATAAATGTAACCAAGGATGTAAAAGACCTGAGCCCTGAGAAATTTAAGACACTGAAGAAATAAATTAAAGAAGATATAAATAAACAGAAGTATGCTCATGGATAGGAAGAATTAATATCATTAAAATGTCCACACAACTGGAGCAATCTATAGATTCAATGCAGTTACTATCAAAACACTAGTGACATTTTTCACAGAACTAGAACCAATAGTCCAAAAATTTATATGGAACAGAAAAGTCCCCAAATAGCCACAGCAATCTTGAGAAAGAAGAACAAAGTTGGAGGTATCTCACTACCTGATATGAAACTATAATACAAGGCTACAGTAATCAAAAAGCATAGTACTTGCATAGAACAGACATATGGGTATATGAAACAAAATTGAGAATCCAGAAATAAACCCATGTTTATATGGTCAAGAACATAAAATAAGGCATAAACACTCAATTGGACAGATACATGCAAAAAAAAATGGAAACTTCTTGTACCATATAGAAGGATAAACTCAAAATGGATTAATGATTTAAATGTAAGACTTGAAACCATAAAACCTGTAGAAGAAATCGTTAGCAGTAAAATCTCTGACATTTATTTTAGCAATATTTTTCTGATATATTTCCTCACATAAGGGAAACAAGAGAAAAATAAACAAATGAAATTACATCAAACTAAAAAGTTTTTGCATAGCAAAGGAAACCAACAAAACAAAAAGACACACTACTGAATGAAAGAATATATTCACTAATGACACATCCAATAAGGGGTTAATATCCCAAGTTTATAAAAAGTTCATACAACTCAACACCAACCCCCCCCCAAACAATTAGATTAAAAATAGGCAGAGGACTTGAATAGATATTTCTCCAAAGGGGTCATACAGATGGCCAATAGATATATGAAAAGGTGCTCTATGTCACTAATTGTCAGAGAAATGCAAATTAAAACCACAATGATCTATAACCTCACACCTGTCAGAATGGCCATCATTAATAAAACAACAAACAGGTGTTGGAGAGGATGTGGAGAAAAGGCAACCCCTGTGCACTGTTGGTGGGAATGCAGACTGCTGCAGCCACTGTGGTAAACAGTATGGAGTTACCTTAAAAAACTAAAAATGAAACTACCTTCTGACCCAGAAATTCCATTTCTCAGTATGAGGTCTGTCTAGAAGGTATCCAGCCATGTAATATGAAAAATAGTCATTTATTGAAGAAGATACAAGATACAAAAAAACATTGTACGTAAGACAATGACCCTCAGCCCCGTTCAAAGTAGACACCTTGGGACCTCATACAAGTGGTTCTCCCTATCACCACCAGCTGCTCCATTGTATGTTCCTGAATCTCATCAACAGTCTGAAATCTCTTCCCATTCAAAGGTAATTTTAGTTTGGGGAAAGTCCAGAAGTCACAGAGTACCAACTCTGGGCTGTAGGGGGCCTGAGTCACCTGGGTGACTTGATGTTTCACAAAAATTCTCTACACGAGATGTGATACATGAGTGGGTACATTTTCACGATGAAGCTGCCAATCACCAGTTGCCCGCAGCTGCAGCCTTCTGAATCATCTGAATAGTTTCTGCAGAGAAATGTTTAAGCTTAATGCAAAATTTGATGCAGATTCATTGCTCTACTCATTCAGTTATTTTGAATGTGACAGCCACACAGTACACATGCTCACTTAACAGAGTTTACCACCCCCACTGACCAGTGCAGTGAAGTTGTCATTGTTCACACATGCACATTCCAATCTACTCTCCTTGGCTGCCAGGTTACATCGATGTTGTGTAAACCATTCTCATTATATTAACAATGGCTGGACTTTTTCTGGACAGACACTACTTGTATACACAAAGAAATCCAAAACACTGATTCAGAAAGAATATATGAAAAAATAATAATATATGTACCCCTATGGTCATTTTAGTGTTAGTTACAATAGCCAAGATATGGAAGCAACAAAGTCCCCATCAATAGAAAAGAAGTTAAACAAGGGTGGTACATGTATACAATGGAATGTTACTCTGCCATAAAAAAGAATGAAATCTTACCATTTTCAAAAGCATGAATGGATGTAGAGGGTATGATGATAAGTGAAATAGGTCAGTCAGAGAAAGACAATTACCATATGTTTTCACTTATATGTAGAATCTAAAGAAAAATATAAACAAATAAACAAAACAGAACCAGACTTATAGATACAGAGAACAGACTGATGGTTATCAGAGAGGAGAAGGGTTGGAGGACTGGGTGAAAAAGGTGAAGGGATTGATAAGTACGGATTGGAAGCTACAAATTAGTCATGGGGATGTAAGTTCAGCACAGGGAATATAGTCAATAATATTATAATAACTATGTATGGTGCCATCTGGATACTGGAAATATCAGGGGGAATGGTTTGTAAAGTATATGATTGTCTAACCACTATATTGTTCACCTAAAACTAATACAGAATAATAGTGAAAAAATGAAATAAAAAAAGAATAGATTATTGATACATGGTATAACATCAATGAACATTAAAAATATTATGCTAAGTAAAAGAAGCCTTCACTAAAGATAATATATTGCATGATTTCATTTATAAGAAGTGTCCAGAATAAGCAAGTTCATATAAGCAGAATGTAAATAGTGGCTTTCAGGAGCTGATGTGAGAGAACAGTGGTGAGTGACATAGGGTTTCATTTTCAGATGTTGAAAATGTTCTCAAATTTATATAGCGGTAACAGTTGAACATGTCTATAAATATACTAAAAACAACTGAATTGTACCCTTTGAGGGATAAACTTAATGGACTGTAGATTATATCTCAATAAGGCTTCCATTAAAAAAATCTCTACCCACATTCCAAATTTTCCTATTCTAGTAAAGCCAAAATGATTCATCCACTTATCCAAGACAGGTACCTTTTTTGACAGGTCCTGTCCCTGCTCCCATTTTCAGCCTATCATCTATTCCTGCCAATTTCTTCCCTTACATGTTTCTATACATTGTTCAGACCACCATCCAAAACCAACCCTCCATTATCTCTTGCCTGAAATATTCAGTAACCAATTAACTGGTCATCTTGAATCTACTCTTATCTATTTCCCTATCAAACAGATATGGTAATACTTCCAAAATGAAAAAAAATTAATAAAGTATTTTATTAAAGCAAAACTTACATAAATAAAAGTGAACAAATTTTAAGCGTCATACATTCAAACAGTTCAATAGAAGCATGTAAAGTACAAGCTTCTATATATGACAACTACAATGTTTGAGAAGAAAAACACATTAAATGGAAATAATAGCAAAATAGACCTCATAAGGAAAAAGATTGGTGAAACTGAATTTGCCATAGCGATAGAAACTACTAAACATAAAATAACAAATAAGAGGGAAAAATTAACTCAGAATCAGTGACATGTTAAACAACTTAAAGCAGTTTAATATATGTGAAATTTGAGTATTATATGTAGAGAGGAGTGCAGAAAAAAGTAAATGTTAGGAGAAATAATAGTAAAAAATTTTCACAAATGATTAAAATTATAGTCTCAGATTTGAAAATTTAATTGAAACCCAATGCCTTCAACGTGAAGAAAACTACACTAAAGCATATTATAATAAACTTTCCCAAAACCAGTGATAAAGAGAAAATCTTAAAAGCTGCCAGAGTAAAATGACATTACTGTACATACAAGGGAATGTAAATAAAGATGACAATAGATTTTTTGTTTCAAATAAGCAATGGGAGCAAGAACAATGGAGCAATATTTTTAAAGTACTGAAAGAAAAAAAAACAGCCAGCCTCTAAAGCTATTGAAAATATCTTTGAAAACATTGAGATAAAATCATTTTAGACATATAAGAGCTAAAAAAATTCCTTACCAGGAGACCTACACTACAAGAAATGTTGAATTTCTGAAGGCTAAAAGAATATGATACTAGGTAGCAATATGGATTGACACAATGGAAATTAAAAACCAGGAAATGGTGATAATGTGGATAAGTAAAGTATATTATTCAAAATTATGTAAAAGATAATTGATTAAACAAAAGTAATAACAGAGAAGTGTGGAACTCATATGTATAAATAAAATGTATAAAAATAATATCACAAAGGCCAGGAGGGAAGAAATAGAAATACATTATTGTAAGGACTTCACAATAACTATAAAGTGAATAATATCATTTGAAGGCAGACTGTAATAATTTAAATAAATCCTAAAGTAACTACTAATGGATAATAAGCCAACAATGGAATAAAGTGGAATCATTAAAAAAATAATTAATCCAAAGATAGTAAATAAAAAGAAAAAAGAGACTTCCGGCCAAGATGGAGGTGTACATAGACACACTGTGCTTCCTTGTACAACCAAAAGAAGGAGAACAACAAATTTAAAAACAAAAAACAACCAGAACTTACAGAAAATCAAACTGTATGGAAGTTCAACAACCAAGGAGTTAAAGAAGAAATACTCACCCAGACCAGTAGGAGGGGAGGAGACAGGCAGCTGGGGCAGAGAGGACTCACAGCAAGGAGGTGACTGGATGACCATGGCAGGTGGCAGCTGGCAGAGCAGACAGTCCCACATTTGCGTGTGGATAAACCAGGAGAACAACTGGGCAGCGAGACAGACCACACAACCCAGGTTTCTAGTATGGGAAAATAAAGCCTCAAAACCTCTGGACTGTGGTTTTACTCAACCCTGTGGAAGTTGAGGCAGCAGGAGAAACTCCCAGCCTCACAGGAGAGTTTGTTGGAGAGACTCACAGGGTCCTAGAATGTACACAAACCCACACACCTGGGAATCAACACCAGAAAGGACCAATTTGCTTGTGGGTAGTGGCAGAAGTGACTGAAAACTGATAGAGAGCTGAACAAGTGGCATTGTTCCCTCTTGGAACCCTCCCCCACATACAGCGCCACAACACAGCAACGTGGGTTGCCCTACCCTGGCAAATACCTAAGGCTTCATCCCTTACTACATGACAGGTGTGCTGAGACCAACAACAACAACAACAAAAACCCCAAATGAAAGAACAGATCAAAGCTCTAGAAATACAAGTAAGTGACAAAGAGATAGTACACCTATCAGATGCACAGTTCAAAACACTGGTAATCAGGATGTTAACAGAATTGGTTGAGTATGGTGGCAAAATAGAGGAAAAAATAAAGGCTATGAACAGTGAAATAAAGGAAAATGTACAGGAAACCAACAGTGATGGGAAGGAAACTGGGACTTAAATCAACAGTTTGGACCAGAAGAAAGAAATAAAATAAACATTAACCAGAACAGAATAAAGGAACAAGAATTCAAAAAAAAAATGAGGAGAGGCTTTGGAACCTCTGGGACAACTTTAAACATTCCAACATCTGAATCATAGGGGTGCCAGAAGGGGAAGAGGAAGAGCAAGAAATTGAAAACTTATTTGAACAAATAATGAAGGAGAACTTTCCTAATCTGGAGAAGGAAATAGACTTCCAAGAAGTCCAGGAAGCTTAGAGAGTCCCAAAGAAGTTGGACCCAAGGAAACACACACCAAGTCACATCATAATTACATTACCTAAGATTAAAGATAAGGAGAGAATCTTAAAAGCAGCAAGAGAAAAGGAGACCTACAAAGGAGTTCCCATAAGGCTATCAGCTGATTTCTTAAAAGAAAACTTGCAGGCAAGAAGGGGTTGGAAAGAAGTATTTAAAGTCATGAAAGGCAAGGACCTACATCCAAGATTGCTCTATCCAGCAAAGCTATCATTTAGAATGGAAGGGCAGGTAAAGTGCTTCCCAGATAAGGTCAAGTTAAAGGAGTTCATCATCACCAAGCCCTTATTATATGAAATGTTAAAGGGACTTATCTAAGAAAAAGATCAAAACAATGAACAGTAAAATGACAACAGACTCACAACTATCAACAATTGAACCTAAAAAACAAAAACAAACTAAGCAAACAACTAGAACAGGAACAGAATCACAGAAATGGAGATCACATGGAGGGTTATCACTGGGAGAGGAGGAGCGGGGGAAGGGGAAAAAAGTACAGGGAATAAGAAGCATAAATAGTAGGTAGAAAATAGATAGTAGGAGGTTAAGAATAGTATAGGAAATAGAGAAGCCAAAGAACTTATATATATGATCCATGGACATGAACTAAAGGAGGGAAGAAAGTGGGTGGGAGGGTGTGTGTAGGAGAGAGGGGAAAAAAGGGGGGGGGAATGGGACAAGTGTAATAGAATAATCAATAAAAATATTTTTAAATGGTTAAAAAAAGAAAAAGAAAAAAGAGAAGAACACTCGATGAGACAAATAGAAACCAGACAGGAAAATTAAAACCTGACCATATTAACAATTAAATAACAGGTAAAAGATATGAATAGCTCAATAAAAAGGTAGAGATTGTCAGATTGAATACAAAAGCAATAACCAGGTATATTTTCCTTATAAAGATGCTAATGAATTAAAAGTAAAACATAGTAAAAGATGTACCACACTAACACTAAAAATAGAAAGCTGGAGTGGCTACATTAATATTAGATAGAACAGATTTCCAAACAAAAATATATTACCAAGGATAAAGAAGGCCATTTCATAATGATTTAAAAAATCGATTCATCAAGAGAACCTTACTATTTTAAAGATTTATGCATCTAATAACAAGCTTCAAAATGCATGAAGTAAAACTAATAACATTGTGAAAAGGAAGAGGCAAATCCACAATCATGGTTGGAAATTTAAAAACCAGCCCTCTCAAATAACTGATAGAATAAGTAGGTAGGAAATCAACAAGGATATAGATTTAAACAACACTTTCAGCCATCTTGACTTAACTGACATTTATAGAACATTCCACCTAACAACAGCAAAACACACATTCTTTTCAGGTGCACATGGACGATTTACAAAGATAAACCATATTGGGGCCATTAAACAAACATCAACAAATTTTAAAAATTCAAATCATAAAAAGTATGCCCTCTGACCACAGTGGCATTTCCTTTAAAATCAATAATGAAAAGATCTCTGGAAAATCCCTAAAATTTTGGAAACTGAATAACACACATCTGGATAACCCTTGGGTCAAAGAAAAAATTAAAAGAGAAAGTAAAAGTTATTTTGAGCTGAATAAAAAATAAAAGCACATTGTCAAAATTAGTGAGATGTCGATTCAGCAGTAACTAGGGGGAAGTTTATAGAACTAAACACCAACATTAGAAAAGAAAAAGTCTCAAATGAATTACCTGGGTTTTTACCTTAAAGAACTGGAAAAGAATAGCAAATTAAACTGAAGAAAATAAATAATGAATATCAAGGGACAATCAATGAAATAGGTACAGAAAAACAATAAGAAAAAAACAATGAAACCAAAACCTAATTCTTTGAATAGATCGATATAATTGATTATCTCTAGACAGACTGATCAAGAGAAAAAAGAGAGAAAACACAATTATCAATATCCAGATTAAAAGAGGTGATATCACTAGTGATTCTACAGATACTAAAAGGATAATAAAGAGATTTTGTAAACAATTTTATCCCCTTAAATTCTCTTTTATTCCATTATATTCAGCAACTTGAGTGAAATTGAAAAATTGAAAGATACAAATTATTGAAAACTCACTCAAGAAGAAATAAATAGATAATGTGAATTTTCCTATATCTATTAAAGAAATGAAATTTGCAGTTAAAATCCTTCCCACACAGGACACTCCAGGCCCAGATAGCTTCATTGGTGAATTCTACCAAATATTAAGAAGAAATAATTCTAATTCCACACAAACACTTCTATAAAGTTAAAGACAATAGAACACTTCCCAGCTCATTCTGTGAGGCCACAGTTGGCCTGATACCAAAACCAGAAAGACATTAGAAAAAGAGAGAAAACTACACAATATTCCTCAGGCTTAAGATGCAAAAATTCACAACAAAATTTTAACAATCAAATCACAAAATGGACCTTATATGATGACCAAGTGGGGTTTATCAAAGAAATGCAAATTTCGCTTAACATTTTAAAAAGCAATTAATGCAATGTATCTTATAAAGAAACTATAAAGAAAATATATGATCACTTGAATAATTCCAGAAAAAACCCCAAAACATTTGACAAAGTCCAACACTCATTCCTAATTTGAAAAAAAAAACAACAAACACCCAAAACACAGTGAACTAGGTATACAAGGAAAAGTACTCGAACTAATGAAAGTCATCTACAAAAAATCTTACAGATAACATCATGGTTAATGGTAAAAAATTGAATGCTTTGTCTTTAAGATTAGGAACAATACACGGATATCCAATTACACTATTTCTATTCAACCATGTAATAGAGGTTCTAGACACAGCAATAAGGGAGTTAAAGAAAAAAAAGCATCCAGAGAGAACCAAGATGGCGGCGTAGGTAGACACACTGCGCCTCCTTGCACACCCAGAACTGATAGAAAATCGAACGGCAAGGAAGTCTGACACCAAGTAGATAAAAAATAAACATTCATCCAGACTGGTAGGAGGGGCGGACACGGGCACCGGGGTGGAGAGAACTCGTGTGGCCGTGGCAGGACAGAGACTGGTGGAGTGTGGGACAAACGGGGCAGGCAGTCTGACCACTAGCAGACCCTGTGGCCCCACATTCGTGCTGATAGGCCTAGAAGGCCGGACTCAGAGTGGCGGAGAACGGGGCAGGCAGAGCGGCGGGTAGCACCCCACAGCACCACATTCACGCACAGATAAACCCAAAAAACGGTGGGGAGCGAAGCAGACCGCACAACCCAGGGCTCAAGCGCGGGGACATAAAGCCTCAAACCTCTGATTGGTTGAATCTGTGGGGGTTGGGAGAAACTCCCAGACTCACAGGAGAGGTCGGTGGAGAGACCCACAGGAGCCTGGGGCATGCACAAGTCCACCCACTCGGGAACCAGCACCAGAGGGGCCCAGTTTGATTGTGGGTAGTGGAGGGAGTGACTGAAATCCGGTGGAGAGTGGAGCAAGAACCATTGCTCCCTCTCGGCCCCTCCCCCACGTACAGCATCACAGCACAGTGACCAGCGTTACCCCGCCCCGGGGAACACCAAAGGCTCCGCCCCTTTAAGTAATAGACGTGCCAAGACAAAAAAAAAAAAAAAATTGGTCCAAATGACAGAACACTTCAAAGCTCCAGAAAAAATACAACTAAGTGAGGAAGAGATAGCCAACCTATCAGATGCACAGTTCAAAGCACTGGTTATCAAGACGCTCACAGAATTGGTTGAATCTGTTCGAAAAGTAGTTGAAAAAATGAAGCCTATGCTAAGAAAAACAAAGGAAAATGTACAGGGAACCAATAGTGATGCGAAGGAAACTGGGACTCAAATCAATGGTGTGGACCAGAAGGAAGAAAGAAACATCCAACCAGAAAAGAATGAAGAAACAAGAATTCGGAAAAATGAGGAGAGGCTTAGGAACCTCCAGGACATCTTGAAACGTTCCAACATCCAAATTATAGGGGTGCCAGAAGGAGAAGAGGAAGAACAAAAAATTGAAAACTTATTTGAACAAATAATAAAGGAGAACTTCCCCAGTGTGGCAAAGGAAATAGACTTCCAGGAAGTCCAGGAAGCTCAGAGAGTCCCAAAGAAGCTGGACCCAAGGAGGAACACACCAAGGCACATCATAATCACATTACCCAAGATGAAACAGAAGGAGAGAATCTTAGAAGCAGCAAGAGAAAAGGACACAGTTACCTACAAAGGACTTCCCATAAGACTGTCAGCTGATTTCTGAAAAGACACCTTACAGGCAAGAAGGGGCTGGCAAGAAGTATTCAAAGCCATGAAAGACAAGGGCCTACATCCAAGATTACTGTATCCAGCAAAGCTATCATTTAGAATGGAAGGGAAGATAAAGTGCTTCTCAGATAAGGTCAAGTTAAAGAAGTTCATCATCACCAAGCCCTTATATATGAAATGTTAAAGGGAGTTACCTAAGAAAAAGAAGATAAAAAATAGGAACAGTAGAAATGACAGCAAACTCACAGTTCTTAACAACCACACCTAAAACAAAAACAAGAGCAAACTAGGCAAACAACTAGAAGAGGAACAGAACCATAGAGATGGAGATCACATGGAGGGTTGTCAATAGGGGAGTGGGATGGGGAGAGGGGGGAAAGGTACAGAGAATAAGTAGCATAGATGATAGGTGGAAAATAGACAGGGGGAGCGTAAGAATAGTGTAGGAAATGTAGAAGCCAAAGAACTTATAAGTATGACCCATGGACATGAACTATAAGGGGGGAATGTAGGAGGGAGGGGGTGGGCAGGATGGAGTGGTTGAGGGGGGCGGGAAATGGGACAACTGTAATAGCATAATCAATAAATATATTTAAAAAATTAATATATCAAAAAAAAAGAAAGAAAAGCATCCAGATTGGATGGGAAGAAGTAACACAGTCTTTATTTGCAAGATAAAAATGTAAAGAACACCTGATGGAATCTACAAAAGAAATCTACCAGAACTAATAAGTGAATTTAGCAAGGCTGTAGAATTAAAGATAAATATATAAAAACCAGTAGTTTTTATATACAATACTAGAAACAATCAAAAAGAGAAATAAAAAAATCAATACCATTTACAATAACCTCAAAATAATATTTATGGAAACATCTAACAAAAAAAGTGAAAGACCTACACATGAAAATCCATATGATATTGTTAAAAATTAAAGAACACCTAAATAGAAGATGGCAGCGAGATAGGTGGGAGTGGAGTCCACTTCCCTTCGGCCCCAGTGAAACACCTAGCTGATCTGAGGAACAGAGTGAACAGCCAACGGTATTCCAGCATATATGAAGATCAGAGACCAAAGATAGAGGACATTGAAAGATCTGACGGTAAGAAGAGTGCTTAAGGACAATAAGGTCCCTGGGACCTGCGCCGGGACCAGGGCGGCTGAAGCCCCGGGCCGGGGGCGCAGGGTCTGCTGTAGGATTCTTGGGAGTGAGCCAGGCTGGGCTGTGTGAGAGTCCAGGTGCTTGTTTGGACCAGGGGGGCTTGAATAGGAAGAATTTCTCAAAAAGGAAAAGAGAAAATGGAGGCACTCAGCGGCTAGTTGCAGAACTCTCCACAGCATCTGTGGACTCTTGCGCCCCTACCCCCTCAGCCCCTGGACTGTGAACATGGGATAAGCAGCCCCAGCACACACCTGAAGCCAGGTTGGAGCACCCAGATCAGCGAGACTGGGCGCTCACACCTGAAACCCCTGGTGGGCGCGCAACATGATCAGTGCCCAGCTGCCCTGGGCACACAGGCCCAAAGCCCGGATCCAGTGTGCATCCAGATCAGCGGGCTCAGCTGCCTGGGTGCACGGGCCCAAAGCACCTGGGCGGGCACGCACCTCTATCAGTGGCCTGGGCGTCCAACCTGAAATCCCAAAAGGGCACCCACACCTGAAACCTCGGTTGGGTGCGCACCCAGATCAGGGGCTGGGTGCCCCTGTGCACAGAGGCCCAAAGCCGGAGATCAGCCACTAAACATGCTCAATGACCTGGCTACCGGGGGGAGGGGGGAGCGACCACACACTAAGCACAGGTTCTGAACAACTCCCACCTAGCCCCTGCGCATAGAGCCCTGCAGGGCCTACTTGATCTCTAGGAGGAAGGCAGAATGCCCAGCAGAGGGGAGCTGCAGGGCTAGGGGAGACTGCAGTCCACGGAAAGACTTGACCAAGTAAGGGGCTGAACTACCCTGAAGGAGCGCCAAGAGCCCCTAGCATCTAAGACAGCAAAGAGCAGGAAGGTGGAGTGTCAGTTGCCCCTGATTGAGGTACCTCAGGGACAGGACAACTGGTGAACTAAAGGCCTGGGGGTAGCAGAAGGACCGTGAGGAACTGGACTGCAGGCTGAACAACAGTGAAGAGTGTGCCTCAGGAAGGGAGAAAAGTGAAACCAATCCTTCCAACCACCCCCTTACGTTTCACAGACAGGAAGACCAGCAGAACTAACCTGACCGGTTTAAAGACAGCAGAAGACTTTTTTTTCCTTTTCACTTTTTTTCTCCTTTACCCCTAAACTCCTTCTTCCTTTCTGTCCTTTCTTTTTTTATTCCTTCTTCCTCCCTTTACTTTTTTATTCCTTCTTCCTGCCTTCTTTTATTTTTTTATTTTAATTTTTGTTAAAATTCCTTCTTCTTATCTTTCCTCCCATGTTTTCTTATCCTTCCTTCCTTCCATTCCTTTTCTATTCCTTTTTTCCTTCCTTCCCTTCTCCTTTTTTTTCCTTTCTCTTTTTCCCACAGGTGAGACAATAAAACCTGGAGCTCTGAAAAGACCAGAGTTAGACCCCGTTAGACCCATAAATATCAGCTGAAGACCAGTGAGCACAGGAGAATAAGGAGACGGCAACACTGAATCCCACTGGCATTCAACCATAGAAAGTCATACCATAAACCCAGAGAGTCAGAACTGATCAATTTAAGAAGCAGAGGCTAACAAGAAGAGTCTCACAAACAATGGGAAGACAAAGAAACAATCCCCAAATGAAAGAAAAGGAGGAAGCCTCAGAAAGAATGCTAACTGAAAAAGAGGCAAGTCAACTATCAGATTCTGAGTTCAAAGCAATGGTTATCAGGAAGCTCACTGACCTCACTGAGCTCACAGAGAACTACCAGAAACTACAGGGAAACTACAATGAACTCACTGCAAACTATATCAACATGAAAAAGGAAATAGAAACTATCAACAAGGGCCAAGAAGAAATGAAGAACACAATTTCTGAACTGAAGAACACAGTAGAAGGAATGAAAAGCAGACTGGATGAAGCAGAGGATCAGATCAGCAAGCTGGAGGACATGGCAGAAAAAAGACCCAGAAAGAGCAAGAAAAGGAAAAGAGGCTCAGAAAGAATGAAGAGGCAATAAGGGAAAGGCAGGACAACATGAAATGTAATAATATCCATATAATAGGGATACCAGAAGGAAAAGAGGAAGAGCAAGGGATAGAAAACCCATTTGCAAAAGTAATGATGAAAAATTTCCCTAATTTGATGAGAGAAAAAGTCACCCAAATCCAGAAAACACAGAGAGTCCCAATCAAGAGGAACCCAAAGAGTCCAACTGCAAGACACATCATAATTAAAATGGCAAAATTCCAAGACAAAGAGAGGATCTCAAAGGCAGCAAGGGAGAAACAGGAGGTAACATACAAGGGAACCCCAATAAGGTTAGCAACTGACTTCTCAATGGAAACGCTCCAAGCCAGAAGAGAATGGCAAAAAATATTCCAAGTAATGAGAACCAGAGGCCTGCAACCAAGGCTACTTTACCCAGCAAGGCTCCCAATCAGATAGAAGGCCAAATAAAGATCTTCCCAGACAAAACAAGTCTAAAAGAATACACCTCCACCAAACCAGCTCTGCAAGAGATGCTAAAGGGACTGGTTTAAGGAAAGGAAGGAAAAGAGAAAGAGAGAGGAACACAGGTATGAAAAAAGGCAATGAATAACTACCTATCGATAATAACCTTAAATGTAAATGGACTAAATGCTCCAATCAAAAGACATAGAATAGCTGAATAAATAAGAAAACATGACCGACACATATGCTGCCTACAAGAGACCCACCTCACGACAAAAGACTTACACAGACTGAAAGTGAAGGGCTGGAAACAAATTTTCCAAGCAAAGAGACAGGAAAAAAAAGCAGGGGTAGCAATACTCATATCAAAGAAAAAATACACTTCAAAACAAGGGCCATACAGAGAGACCCAGAAGGTCACTACATAATACTCAAAGGAAGAATCCACCAAGAAGACATAAACATTGTAAATATATATGCATCCAACATAGGAGCACCCAAATACATAAAGAAAATCTTGGAGGACTTCAAGAAAGATATTGACAGCAACACAATTATAGTAGGGGACTTTAACACCCCACTGTCAAAAATGGACAGATCTCCAAACAAAATATCAAGAAGGATATTGTGTCACTTAAAAATACCCAAGATGGAATGGACTTAACTGATATATATATATATATATATATAGAGAGAGAGAGAGAGAGAGAGAGAACTTTTCAACCCAAAGAAGCAAAATACACATTCTTTTCAAGTGTACATGGAACTTTTCAAAGATAGACCACAGGATAGGACACAAAGCAAGCCTCAAGAAATTCAAGAAAATTGAAATCATATCAAGCATTTTCTCTGACCACAAGGGGCTGAAACTAGAAACCAACCCCAAAGGAAAAAACCCCAAACACTCAAAATCATGGAGACTGAATAGCATGCTATTAAACAATGAATGGGTGAAGAACAAGATTAGGGAAGAAATCAAAAAATTTCTGGAAACAAATGAAAATGAACTCACAACAACCCAAAACCTATGGGACACAGCAAAGGCAGTCCTGAGAGGGAAGTTCATAGCAATACAGGCCTACCTTAAAAAGATAGAAACATTTCAAACAAACAACCTAACCCTATGCCTACAAGAACTCAAGGAACAACAACGAAGACAGCCCAGAGCAAGTAGAAGGAAGGAAATAACCAAGATCAGAGCAGAGTTAAATGGCATAGAGACTAAAAGCACAATTCTAAGGATCAATGAATCCAGGAGCTGGTTCTCTGAAAAGATAAACAAAATCGACAAGACTTTAAGTAGGCTCATCAAGAAAAAAGAGAGAGGATCCAAATAAACACAATTAGAAATGAAAGAGAACAGATTACAACTGATACCACAGAAATACAAAGGATTGTAAGAAATTACTATGAAGAACTGTATGCCAAGAAAACCGAGGTGAAATCGACACATTTCTAGAAAAATATAATCTTACAAAACTTAATGAAGAAGAATCAGAAAACCTGAGCAGAGCAATAACAGCAGATGAAATTGAAGTAGTCATCAAAAAACTCCCAACACACAAAAGCCCTGGACCAGATGGTTTCACAGGAGAATTCTACAAAGCATTTAAGGAAGAGCTAACCCCCATCCTTCACAGACTATTCAAAAAAATCCAAAATGATGGAAGACTCCCAAACTCTCTTTATGAAGCCAACATCATCCTAATCCCAAAACCAGATAAAGACACAACGAAGAAAGAAAACTTCAGGCCAATATCGCTGATGAACATAGATGCTAAAATTCTCAACAAAATATTGGCAAACCGCATCCAGCAATACATTAAAAAGATCATACACCATGACCAAGTGGGATTCATCGCAGGGATGCAAGAATGGTACAATATTCGCAAATCAATAAACATGATACACCACATAAACAACAGCAAAGACAAAAATTACAAGATCATATCAATAGATGTGGAAAAAACATTTGATAAGATACAGCACCCATTTATGATAAAAACACTCAGCAAAGTCGAAATAGAGGGAGCATACCTCAATATAATAAAGGCCATATATGAGAGACCTACAGCCAACATCATACTCAATGGACAAAAACTTAGAGCTTTCCCACTAAGATCAGGAACAAGACAAGGATGCCCTCTCTCACCACTTCTATTCAACATAGTATTAGAAGTCCTAGCCACAGCAATGAGACAAGAAAAAGCAATAAAAGGCATCCAAATTGGAAAGGAGGAAATGAAACTGTCACTGTTTGCAGATGACTTGATAGTGTACATAGAAAATCCTATAGACTCCACCAAAAAACTACTTGACCTAATAAATGAATTTGGCAAAACAGCTGGATACAAAGTCAATATTAAGAAACCAAAGGCATTCCTGTACACCAACAACGAAAAAGCAGAAACTGAAATCAGGAAAAAAATCCCATTTGATATAGCAACAAGAAAAATAAAGTACCTAGGAATAAACCTAATGAAGGAGGGAAAAGACCTGTACTCAGAAAACTACACAAAACTGATGAAAGAAATTAAGGAAGACACAAACAAATGGAAGCATGTACCATGCTCATGGATTGGAAGAATTAACATCATCAAAATGGCCATACTACCCAAAGCAATTTATAGATTCAATGCAATCCCTATTGAAGTACCCATGACATATTTCACAGATATAGATCAAAGAGCTCAGACATTTATGTGGAACCATAAACGACCCCGAATAGCTACAGCAATTTTGAGAAAGAAGAACAAAGCAGGAGGGATCACAATACCTGATATCAAACTGTATTACAAGGCCACTGTAATCAAAACAGCCTGGTACTTGCATAAAAACAGGCACATAGACCAGTGAAACAGAACAGAGAGCCCAGAAATAAACTCAATTCTTTACGGTCAATTATTATTTGACAAAGGAGGCAGGAGCATAAAATGGAGCAAAAACAGCCTCTTCAACAGATGGTGTTGGGAGATCTGAAGAGCTACGTGTGATAAAATGAAACTCAATCATCAACTTATGCCATACACAACCATAAATTGAAGGTGGATAAAAGACCTCAATATGTTGTAACACCATAAAAGTCCTAAAGGAAAACATTGGCAGGAAAATCTCAGACATTCCACGCAGAAACATCCTCACAGACACATCCCCTAAAGCAAGGGACATAAAGGAATGAATAAACAAATGTGACCTCATCAAAATAAAAAGCTTCTGCATGGCTAAAGAAAACAGCATTAAAATACAAAGAGAACCAACAGTATGGGAAAACATATTTGCCAATGATACCTCAGACAAGGGCCTGATCTCCAAAATATATAAAGAACTCACACGACTGTACCCCAGGAAGACAAACAACCCAATTAAAAAATGGGCAAAGGACTTGAACAGACACTTCTCTAAGGAAGACAGAGTGCTCAGAGACATATGAAAAGATGCTCAGCATCTCTAGCCATCAGACAGATGCAAATACAAATCACAATGAGGTACCAGATACACAGGTCAGAGTGGCCAAGATAAACAAATCATCAAACAAATGTTGGAGAGGATGTGGAGAAAAGGGAACCCTAGTGCACTATTGGTGGGAATGCAGACTGGTGCGGCCACTGTGGAAAACAGTATGGAATTTCCTCAGAAAACTAAAAATGGAACTGCCCTTTTACCCAGCAATTCTGCTGCTGGGATTACACCCTAAGAACCCTGAAACACCAACCCGAAAGAAACTATGCACCCCAATGTTCATAGCAGCACAATTTACAATAGCCAAGTATTGGAAGCACCTAAGTGCCCATCAGCAAATGAGTAGATCAAAAAACTAATGTATATTTACACAATGGAATTCTATGCAGCAGAGAGAAAGAAGGAGCTTATACCCTTTGCAACAGCATGGATGGAACTGGAGAGAAATATGCTAAGTAAAATAAGCCAGACGGTGAGGACAAATACCATATGATCTCACCTTTAACTGAAACATAATCAACAGAAAAAAAAAGGAAACAAAATATAACCAGAGACATTGAAGTTAAGAACAATCTATCAATAGCCATGGGGGAGTGGGGAGGGGACAGTGAGGAGAGGGGATTACAGGAACTACTACTATAAAGGACACATGGACAAAATCAAGGGGGAGGGTAGAGATGGGGGAGGGAGGGGGTTTGGTTGTGGTGGGGTGGAGTGATAGGGAGAAAAGGCATACAACTGTAACTGAATAACAATAATTTTTTTTTAAAAAAGACATACAATGACGAAAAAAAAGAATAAGTACCTATCAACAATAACGTTAAATGTTAATGGATTAAATGCTCCAATCAAAAGACATAGGCAACTGAATGGATAAGAAAACTTTATCCACACATATGCTGCCTACAAGAGAGTCACCTCAGAACAAAAGACCTACACAGCCTGAAAGTGAATGGTTGGATGAAAATATTCCAAGCAAATGGACAGGGAAAAAAAAAAAAAAACAGACTAGCAATATTTACATCAGACAAAATTGACTTAAAAAACAAAGCCATTAAAAGAGACACTGAAGGACACTTCATAATACTCAATGGAAGAATCCATCAACGATACATAAACATTTTAAACATATATGCACCCCACATAGGGGCACCCAAATATATAAGGAAAATCTTGGAGGATTCAAGAAAGATATAGACAGCAACACACTTATACTAGGGGAATTTAACACCCCACTGTCAAAAATTGATAGATCTTCCAAACAAAATATCAACAAGAATGTTGTGGCATTGAACAATGTCCTAGATCTAATAGACTTAATGGATATATAGAACTTTTCATCCCAAAGAAGCAAAGTACACATTCTTTTCAAATGCACATGGAACACTTTCAAAGATAGACCCATAATAGGACACAAAACCAACCTGAACAAATTTAACAAAATTGAAATCATATCAAGCATTTACTCATACAAAAACAGCCTGAAACTAGAAACCAACCTCAAGGAAATGACTCAAAAACACTCAGCCAGTAGACTGAACTGAGGGCTTAAGACTCATGGTGGGAGCTCCTGGCTGACTTCAGCTCTCTTGCTATGGCGCCTCCATCAGTGTTTGCAGAGTTTCCTCAGGCTCAGCCTTTCCTTGTCTTAAAGCTCACTGCTGACTTCTGAGAGGATCTGGATCCCCTCAAGGTCAACCTGGGAGTGGGAGCTTATCACTCAGATGACTCCCAGCCTTGGGTTTTGCCTGTCATGAGGAAGGTGGAACTGAAGATAGGTAACGACTGTAGCCTAAACCACAAATATCTGCTGATCCTGGGCCTGGCGGAGTTCCAGACCCATGCTTCCCACCTTGCCTTTGGGGATGACAGCCCAGCTGTCTGGGAGAAGTGGATAGGAGGTACGCAGTCTTTGAGGGGAACAGGTGCACTTCAAATTGGAGCTGAGTTCTTAGCACAATGGTACAACAGAACAAACAATAAGGACACACCTGTCTACATATCCTCACCAACCTGGGAGAATCATAACGGTGTGTTTTCTCCTGCTGGATTTAAAGACATTCGGTCCTATCACTATTGGGATGCAAAGAAGAGAGGACTTAACCTCCAGGTTTTCCACAATGATCTGGAGAATGCTCCTAAGTTTTCCATGTTTGTCCTCCATGCCTGTGCACACAACCTAACTGGGACAGACCCAACTCCAGATCAGTGGAAGCAGATTGCCTCCATCATGAAGAGCCAGTTTCTGTTTCCCTTCTTTGACTCAGCATATCAGGGCTTCACATCTGGAGACCTAGGGAAAGACACCTGGGCCATTCGCTAATTTGTTTATGAAGGATTAGAGCTATTCTGTGCCCAGTCCTTCTCCAAGAACTTTGGGTTCTACAATGAGCGAGTGGGGAATCTGACCATGGTTGCAAAAAAACCTGATGGCATCCTGTGGGTCCTTTTCCAGATGGAGAAGATAGTGCAAATTAGTGCAAATTACTTGGTCCTATCCCCCTGCTCAGGGAGTGCAAATTGTGGCCACTACCCTCTCTGACCCTGAGCTCTTTAGGGAATGGACAGGTAATGTGAAGACAATGGCTGACCAGATTCTAACCATGAGATCTGAACTCAAGGCATGATTAGAAGCTCTCAAGACCCCTGGAACCTGGAACCACATCACTGATCAAATTGGAATGTTCAGCATCATGGGTTGAACCCCAAGCAGGTTGAATATATTATCAACAAAAAGCACATCTATCTGATGCCAAGTGGTTGGATCAACATGTGTGGCTTAACCAGCAAAAATATAGATTATGTGGCCACCTCCATCCATGAAGCAGTCACCAAAATCCAGTGAAGAAGCAACAATGAAACCAGAATCACCAAAACAGTCTTGTCCTGTGTGTTCCCTGTCTGCACAAACCTAGTTGTATACATCACAGATTAGACTTTTGCAGGACTGAAAGGCTGCTCTGGAGAGGTGGCCTCTGCTTATATTGGCCCCACATGAACATAATATCCCTTGAAAAGAAATGTGGGCCTGGGATTAGAGCCCTTTTGGTGGCTGGAGCAAATTAAGGTTTCCATTTAAGAAAAAATGGTACTTCGATCATCATATGTAGATATTTTATCCCCTTGCTAGAAGCAGGAGTCTTGCTTGTGTCACTTGTGTACTTCTATGTGTTGCTTGACTCTATACAAAGACTAGTTCAAAAGTTCAAGTTTTCTGAAGAGTCATGTGTGATTGTGGGTACTGTGTGCTAATAAAACTTATCATCTCTACCTAGAAAAAAAATAACTCAAAAACACTCAAATTCATGGAGATTGAATAGCATGTTATTAAACAATGGATGGGTTAATAATGAGATCAAGGAAAAAATCAAAAAGTTTCAGGAAAGAAATGAAAGTGAACTCACAACAGTCCAAAACTTATGGGACACAGCAAAGGCAGTCCTGAGAGGGTTCATAGAGATACAAGCCTATCTAAAAAAAGAAACATTTCAAATAAACAAACTAACCTTCCATCCCCAACCACTGGAAGAACAACAACAAAGACAGCCCAGAGCCAGTAGAAGGAAGGAAATAACCAAGATCAGAGCAGATTTAAATGACATAGAGAATAAAACAACAATCTAATGGATCAATAAATCCAGGAGCTGGTTCTTTGAAAAGATAAACAAATTTGACAAGCCTTTAAGCAGACTTATCAAGAAAAAAAGAGAGAAGACTCAAATAAATAAAATTAGAAATGAAAGAGGAGAGATTGCCACTGATACCAGAAATACAAAGGATTGTAAGAAATTACTAGAAACAACTATATGCCAAGATATTTGAAAACTGGGAGAAATGGGCAAATTTCTAGGAAAATATAATCTCCCAAAACTGAATGAAGAAGAAGCAGAAAACCTGAACAGACCAATAACAGCTCATGAAATTGAAGTAGTAATCAAAAAGCTCCCGGCACAAAAAAGCCCTGGACCAGATGGTTTCACAGGAGAATTCTACAAAGCATTTAAGGAACAGCTAACCCCTATACTTCTCAGACTATTACAAAAAATCCAAGAAGAAGGAAGACTTCCAAACTCTTTCTATGAAGCCAGTATCATCCTAATCCCAAAACCACATGAAGACACAACAAAGAAGGAAAACTACAGGCCAATATCGCTGAAGAACATAGACACTAAAATCCTCAACAAAATATTGGCAAACCGCATCCAGCAATACATTAAAAAAATCATACACCATGACCAAGTGGGATTCATCCCAGGGATGCAAGGATGGTACAACATTCACAAATCAATAAACATAATACATCACATAAACAAAAGGAAAGACAAAAATCACATGATCATATCAATAGATGTGAAAAAAGCATTTGCTAAGGTACAGCACCCATTTATGATAAAAATAACTCTCAGCAAAGGGGGAATAGAGGGAGCATTCCTCAACATAACAAAGGCCATGTATGAGAAACCTACTGCCAACATCATACTCAATAGTATTTTACTCAATGGGCAAAAATAAATTCTCCATCAGATAGGTTGGCTATCTCCTCATTGCTTAGCTCTCTTTCTGAAGCTTTGCTCTGTGCTTTCATTTGGGCCCTATTTCTTTGTCTCAGTGCACTGTTCTGGTTGATTTGGTTGACTTTTTCTCTAATTCCTGGATTGTCAGAGTTCCATGAAGTTTGATTTTGTCGCACTTCTGGTTGTTTATTGATTTTAGATTGGTTGTTCTCCTCCTTTTGGTTGTGCAAGGAAGTGAAGGATTTCTACCTACACTTCCATCTTGGCCAGAACTCCTTGAAAGATAGTTTAGCTGGATACAGCTATTTTCTCTCATCCCTCTTGTTCCTTCATCCTTTTTTTTCTCCTCACCTTCCACCCAACTCAAACCTTAATAGGCCACTTTTATCCCTCCATTTCTTATTTATATAGGCTCTTTAAAGCTCTGCAGCACCCCACTTTTCTTCAGTGAAATCCCTTCCAACATTATCCTTCCCATATGAAAGCCAGTCATCATCTTTCCCTTCAGTGGTTGCCTGTGCTTTGAGGTTCCCAACTTCACTTTTAGCCTGTAGAGCTCAGCCCTGAGCTCCTCAACATTGCCTTGAAAATTAGCATTGGCTTATTGTGCAGGCTCTGCTCTCCCAGTGTGGTACCTGACCTAACCCTGCCTGGTCCCCAGTAAGCCTTAATCACACACACACACACACCCCTCACATAGAAAACTTATAAAAGTTCCTACATACCATTTACCAAGATTTACCAATTGTTTACATTTTACTAATGTGAGATTTCTCTCTATCTATGTCCCACAGACACACTTATAGGAAAATATAGGAGCAGAAACTCTTAGATCTATCCATAAAATGAATGTTATCATATCAAATCTAACAGTACTAAAAGCAAAACAAAAAATTATCTCAACTGGCCCTGGCTGGTGTAGCTAGTGGATTGAGCATGGGTCTGTGAACCACAGACCAGTTCGATTCCATGTCAGGGCACATGCCTGGGTTGCAGGCCAGGTCCTTGGTAGGCGGGGTGCATGAGAGGAAACCACACATTGATGTTTCTCTCCTCTTTCTCTCTCCCTTCCCCTCTCTCTAAAAATAAATAAATATAATCTTTTTTTAAAAAACCTCATTTAAAAAATTATCTCAACTGTATTAATCATGTTTTTTATTTTCTGTATTTTACATGATATTTTGACATCTTTGGGCCTTGGTAATCCTGGAGAGGCTGCCCCTCCTAGGCTCCCTAATTCCTGGAGATGGTAAACACCTTGGCTGCCAGCATGTCTTTCATATTCAAACCAACTAATTATAGCCCATATCCCCAACCACCTGCTTTATCAAAGTCTCACACACCCAGTCAATATTTTCTGTACCCTAAATCATCCCAGGGCTATGTACAGGATAACTGGGGCCCATCCCTGTATCACAGAGCCTCCTGAAATTATTCAAATTTGCCAGTTTTGCCCTATAGACTCCACTCAAAAACTACTCGACCTAATAAATGAATTTGGCAAAATAGCTGGATACAGAGTCAATACCCAGAAATCAAAGGCATTCCTGTACACCAACAACGAAACTGCAGAAACACAAATCAGGAAAAAAATCCCATTCGATATAGCAACAAGAAAAATAAAGTACCTAGGAATAAACCTAACCAAGGAGGTAAAAGACCTGTACTCAGAAAACTACACAACACTGAAGAAAGAAATTAAGGAAGATACAAACAAATGGAAGCATGTACCATGTTCATGGATTGGAAGAATTAACATCATCAAAATGGCCATACTACCCAAAGCAATTTATAGATTCAATGCAATCCCTATTAGAGTACCCATGACATATTTCACAGATATAGAACAAACATTGCAGAAATTCATATGGAACCATAAACGACCTCGAATAGCAGCAGCAATTTTGAGAAAGAAGGACAAAGCAGGAGGTATCACAATACCTGATATCAAACTGTATTACAAGGCAACGGTAATCAAAACAGCCTGGTACTGGCATAAAAACAGGCTCATAGACCAATGGAACAGAATAGAGAGCCCAGAAATAAACTCAAATCTATACGATCAATTAATATTTGACAAAGGAGGCAGGAGCATAAAATGGAGCAAAAACAGTCTCTTCAACAGATGGTGTTGGGAGATCTGGACAGCTACGTGCAAAAAAATGAAACTCGATCACCAACTTACGCCATACACGAAAATAAACTCAAGATGGATAAAAGACTTAAATATAAGCCGTAACACCATAAAAGTCCTTGAGGAAAACATTGGCAGGAAAATCTCAGACATTCCACGCAGCAACATCCTCACAGACACATCCCCTAAAGCAAGGGACATAAAGGAAAGAATAAACAAATGGGACCTCATCAAAATAAAAAGCTTCTGCATGGCTAAAGAAAACAGCACCAAATTACAAAGAGAACCAACAATATGGGAAAGCATATTTGCCAATGATACCTCAGACAAGGGCCTGATCTCCAAAATATATAAAGAACTCACACGACTCCACTCCAGGAAGACAAACAACCCAATTAAAAAATGGGCAAAGGACTTGAACAGACACTTCTCCAAGGAAGACATACAGAAGGCCCAGAGACATATGAAAAGATGCTCAGCATCACTAGCCATCAGAGAGATGCAAATTAAAACCACAATGAGGTATCATCTCACACCAGTCAGAATGGCCAACATAAACAAATCCACAAACAAATGTTGGAGAGGATGTGGAGAAAAGGGAACCCTTGTGCACTGTTGGTGGGAATGCAGACTGGTGAGGCCACTGTGGAAAACAATATGGAATTTCCTCAGAAAACTAAAAATGGAACTACCCTTTGACCCAGTAATTCCGCTGCTGGGATTATACCCTAAGAACACTGAAACACCAATCCAAAAGAATCTGTGCACCCCAATGTTCATAGCAGCACAATTTACAATAGCCAAGTACTGGAAGCAACCGAAGTGCCCATCAGCAAACGAGTGGATCCAAAAACTATGGTATATTTACACAATGGAATTCTACGCAGCAGAGAGAAAGAAGGAGCTTATACCCTTTGCAACAGCATGGATGAAACTGGAGAGCATTATGCTAAGTGAAATAAGCCAGGAAGTGAGGGACAAATACCATATGATCTCACCTTTAACTGGAACATAAGCAATAGAAGGAAAAAGCAAACAAAATATAACCAGAGACATTGAAGTTAAGAACAATGTAACAATAGCAAGGGCGGGGGTGGGGGGTGGGGGCGGGGACAGTGGGTAGAGGGGATTACAGGAACTACTATAAAGGACACATGAACAAATCCAAGGGGGAGGGTGGAGAGGGGGGAGGGAAGTGGGTTCACCTGGGGTGGGGTGAAGGGATGGGGGAAAAGGCATACAACTGTAATTAAATAACAATAAATAAATTTAAAAAAAAAAAAAAAAAAAAAAAAAAAAATTTGCCAGTTTTGAAATGCTTAAATTGTCTTGCCCATTCTTTCCCATGAAAACCACAATGAAAGCTTGTGTATGTATTTTTCCCTCATTCTTTCTGCCTCCTGACCAACCCTGGTACTTCTTCATGTGGCCTAGTGTGGTATGATGTGCCCTTTCCACTTGGGAACTGTGAGAAATAAACATTTATTTCAAAGTCATATATCTCTGTCACCTTATCGTACATTATTAAAATGAATCCCAGGAAGATTTCAAGACATTGACCAAGTATAGTTTATCCCAGGAATAAAATAATAATTCATTACCAGAAAAATATATTAAAATGATTTATCGCACTAATAAAGAACACAGTCATATGATCATGTTACTAGAACAGAAAAAGGTATTTGATAACATTCAATGCAATGTATCCACTCAAAACCTAGGGAAAACATATATTGAATAGTGACACTTTTGACATACTCCCACAAAGTCAGGATCTCAATAAACATTAATTAATGTTCTGTCCAACATTATACTGGGGATACTAACCAATGAAAAAAGCCAAGATAAAGTGTATCCAAATTGAATTAGGAAGAGACAAGCTGACTTTATTTGGAGATTGTGTGATAGTCTGCATAGAAAATTCAAGAGGACCTACAGATAAATTATTAAAACAAATAAGAGGGTTCATCAGGTTTGCTGGATAAAATATCACCATATAAACCCAACTGAAGTTCTTAGGGTACCTTCAAATTGTATTTTATAACATATCACACTGACTGACAAAAGCAAATGTCAGAAAGATTTATGTGGTTTGGTTCCATATATATCAAGTTTAAATTCTGAAAAATAATACTACATATGGGGGTCCGCAGAAGTAACGCCTGCTTGAGTGTGGATGGTGGGTATATGAATGTCTCTCACGAGACGGACAGCAATTTGAGCATTTCACCTAAAATGTCTTATAAGACTTCCAGACAAGATGGAGGCATAGGTAGACACACTGTGACTCCTCGCACAACCAAAAGAAGGACAACAACAACTTAAAAACAAAAAACAACCAGAACTGACAGAAAATCGAACTGTATGGAAGTCTGACTACCAAGGAGATAAAGAAGAAACATTCATCCAAACCGGTAGGAGGGATGGAGATGGGCAGCTGGGTGGAGAGGACTCACAGCAAGGCAGTGGCTGGC
Source organism: Desmodus rotundus (assembly GCF_022682495.2). Classification (NCBI taxonomy): domain Eukaryota; kingdom Metazoa; phylum Chordata; class Mammalia; order Chiroptera; family Phyllostomidae; genus Desmodus; species Desmodus rotundus. The sequence goes on from NC_071400.1 coordinate 68,748,241, forward strand.
AGACCCAGGGAGGTGGCGGATTGTGGAGCAGGGTGGGCAAAGCTGCAGCTGGCTGGCTAGGCAGAAGCTAGTGGACCAGGTGACAGACTGTGCAACCCAGAGTTCCAGCTCAGGGAAATAAAGACTCAAACCACCGATTGAAAACACCTGGGTGGGGGGGGGGGTTGAGGCAGCAGTGTGAGAAACTCCCAGCCTCACAGGAGAGTTCGTTGGCTCTCCTAGAACGTACACAAATGCCCCCCCCCCCCAGGAAGCAGTGCCAGAAGGGATCAGTTTGATTGTGGGTAGTGGAGGGAGTGACTGAAAACCAGCAGAGTGGAGCAAGTGCCATTGCTCCCTATCGGACCCCTCCCCCACACACAGCATCACAGTGCAGTCAGGAGCGGTACCCCTGGTGAATACCTAAGGCTCCACCCCTTTACGTAACAGGCATGCCAAGACTAAAAAAAAATGCCCCAAATGACAGAACACTTCAAAGCTCAGGAAAAATACAACTAAGTGAGGAAGAGATAGCCAACCTATCAGATGCACAGTTCAAAACACTGGTAATCAATAAGCTCACAGAATTGGTTGAATTTGGTCGAAAACTAGATGAAAAAATGAAGGCTATGCTAAGAGAGACAAAGGAAAATGTACAGGGAACCAATAGTGAGGCGAAGGAAACTGGGACTCAAATCAACAGTGTGGACCAGAAGGAAGAAAGAAACATCTAACCAGAAAAGAATGAAGAAACAAGAATTCTGAAAAATGAGGAGAGGCTTAGGAACCTCCAGGACGTCTTTAAACGTTCCAGCATCCGAATTATAGGGGTGCCAGAAGGAGAAGAGGAAGAGCAAAAAATTGAAAACCTATTTGAACAAATAATGAAGGAGAACTTCCCTAATCTGGCAAAGGAAATAGACTTCCAGGAAGTCCAGGAAGCTCAGAGAGTCCCAAAGAAGCTGGACCCAAGGAGGAACACACCAAGGCACATCATAATTACATTACCCAAGATTAAAGATAAGGAGAGAATCTTAAAAGCAACAAGAGAAAAGGACAGTTACCTACAAAGGAGTTCCCATAAGACTGTCAGCTGATTTCTGAAAAGACACCTTACAGGCAAGAAGGGGCTGGAAAAAAGTATTCCGAGTCATGAAAGGCAAGGATCTGCATCCAAGATCGCTTTATCCAGCAAAGCTTTCATTTACAGTGGAAGCGCAGATAAAGTGCTTCTCAGATAAGGTCAAGTTAAAGGAATTCATCATCACCAAGCCCTTATTATATGAAATGTTAAAGGGATTTATCTAAGACAAAGAAGATAAAAAATATGAACAGTAAAAATGACAGCAAACTCACAGTTATTAACAACCACACCTGAAACAAAAACAAAAGCAAACTAAGCAAACAACTAGAACAGGAATGGAACCACAGAAATGGAGATCACATGGAGGTTTATCAACAGGGGAGTGGGAGGGGGAGAAAGGGGGAAAGGTACAGAGAATAAGTAGCATAAATGGAAAGTAGAAAATAGACAGGGAGAGGGTAAGAATAGTATAGGAAATGTAGAAGCCAAAGAACTTACATGTATGACCCATGGACATGAACTACAGGGGGTAATGCGGGAGGGAGGGGGTGTGCAGGATGGAGTGGAGTGAAGGGGGAAAAATGGGACAACTGTAATAGCATAATCAATAAAATATATTAAAATAACAATAAAAAATAAAATGTCTCATGGTGTGCTTGAGTGTGATATTGTTATGTTACAGAATTACATGCTTATGATTTTCTAATAAAAAGGCATTATTTGTCCCAGACCCTGTATGTTCTAAGGATATATATAAATATTATTAACTAAAGCTTGCATGATAAGAAATTCTGAATTCACAATGTTGATTAGCTCTGGGGAGAAAGAAAAGAATGAGATGGGTGTGGTAACACATAGGAGTATGCCTAGATCTACCATTTTTCTTTAAAAAATCAGATGTAAATATTGTAACAAATTTAGATTTAATAAATCTGGATGGTGAATACATGGATGAACCTTATATTTATTGCTATAGTTTTCTGTATGAAATATTTCACAATAAAATCAATGGGATAGGGAAATAAGTTACAGAGTTGTTTGGTAATCAAGGTGAAAGTTGATAGGATATAGTCCAGGACAGTAGTCTGGAAAGGAAAGAAAACAATATTTACACTACACAGGGAGATGGGAATAGGTATGAAGAGTACAAAATACCTCACAGGTTTCTTTTTAAAAAGATTTTATTTATTTATTATTTTTAGACAGAGGGGAAGGGAGAGAGAAAGAGAGAGAGAAAAACATCAATGTGTGGCTGCCTTTTATGCACCCTCCTACTGGGAACCCGTCCTACAACCCAGGCATGTGCCGTGACGGGGAATCAAACTGGCAACTCTTTGGTTCAAAGGATGGCACTCAATCCACTGAGCCACACCAGCCAGGGCACAGATGTCTATCTTGGGTGACTGTGTAGATGGTGTTGCAACTACTGAGATATGAGAGGAATGTATTTTCTGCCATGTTTCATTTGAAATATCCATGGGATCTCCTGGTGAAAGTATGAGGCAAAAAGTTGGATACGTGATTCTGAAACTGGGAAAAAGTATGGGTAGACAATATGGGTATGGGAATCAACAGCATTATAGATAGTGGTGGGAACTATTTAAGTAGGAAAGACCATCCAGGGAATGGTAACAGAGTGAGAAAAAGAGCAGAAGGAAGAGGATAAAGTCCTAAGAAATATTCATATTTAAGGAGTTGGAAGAATAGGGAAAGTTAAGAGGATGGTTGTAGAGACACAGAGGAGACCTATAAAAGTGTTGTGTCAAAGAGGAGTATGGAGTTAAAAATTTCAAGGAGGGGTAATGTTTGGTGGTTCCAATTATAGCAGAGAAGTTCACTAAGATAAGGATTAAGAAATATATCTATTAAGTTTTGCAAATAGGAGGTTACTTGTTATGTTAGAAAGCATGATTTCAGGGAACTGAGCATTGGAGGGATAAGTCAGATTGAAATGAGTTGAGGAGTGAATGGGAGATGAATATGAGTACAAATTGCTCTTTTAAGAACATTACCACTACAGCCCTGGCTGGTGTAGCTCAGCGAATTGAGCATGGGTTTCGAACCAAAGGGTCACTGGTTCGATTCCCAGTCAGGGCACATGCCTGGGTTGTGGGCCAGGCCCCCCATCGGGGGCATGTGAGAGGCAACCACATATTGATATTTCTCTCTCTCTCTTTCTCCTTCCCTTCTTCTTTACCTAAAAATAAATGAATAGGCTCTGCTTCTGGGGACACTCATAGCTGTCAGCACCTGGCCCAGCTTCTTTCAAAATGTCTACTGTTCATGAAATTCTGTGCAAGCTCAGCTTGGAGAGTGATCACTCCACATTCGCAAATGTATATGGGTCAGTCAAAGCCTACACCAACTTTGATGCCAACCAGGATGCTTTGAACGAACATTGAAATGGACATCAAGACCAAAGGTGTGGATGAGGTCACCATCGTCAACATTTCGACCAACCGCAGCAATGAGCAGAGAAGGACCTAAAAGGAACTTGCATCAGTGCTGAAGTCAGCCTTGTCCCACCACCTGGAGACAGTCATTTTGGGCCTATTGAAAACACCTGCTCATTATGATGCTTCTGAGCTGAAGGCCTCCATGAAGGGGCTGGGGACCGATGAGGACTCTCTCATTGAGATCATCTGCTCGAGGACCAACCAGGAGCTGCAAGAAATTAACAGAGTCTACAAGGAAATGTACAGGACTAACCTGGAGAAGGACTTTGTTTCCAACACATCTGGTGACTTCTGCAAGCTGATGGTTGTCCTCACCAAAGGTAAAAGAGCAGAAGATGGCTCTGTCATTGATTATGAACTGTTAGACCAAGATGCCTGGGATCTTTATGATGCTGGAGTGAAGAGGGAAAGAACCGATATTCCCACGTGGATCAGCATCATGACTGAGTGGAGCGTGTGTCACCTCCAGAAAGTATTTGAAAGGTACAAGAGCTACAGCCCTTATGACATGTTGGAGAGCATCAAAAAGGAAGTCAAGGGAGACCTGGAAAATGCTTTCCTGAACCTGGTGCAGTGCATCCAGAACAAGCCCCTGTATATTGCTGACCGACTGTATGACTCCATGAAGGGCAAGGTCTTGATCAGAATCATGATCTCCCACAGTGAAGTGTACATGTTGCAAATCAGGCCTGAATTCAAGAAGTATGACAAGTCCCTGTACTATTCCACCCACCAAGACACCAAGGGTGACTACCATAAAGTGCTGCTATACCTGTGTAGTGGGGACAACTGAGGCCTGAGATGGCTTGAGCGTCCAGGAGTGGTGCTCCTGTGCTTCCAGGTAACGATTCTAGAAAATCTGCTTGCTACTAATAGTGCCCTGTGCTCATCCCCGTGAGGGTGATGTTAGCATTGCTCCCGCCCCACCTTATTTCAGTTGCCCAAGCGTTGTCTGGCTTTCCCAGCTAGTCTCTCCTTTTAGCCAAAGAAATGAACATTCTAAGGAGTTGGAAGTGCAATCTATGATGTGAAACACTTTGCTTCTTGTGCACTGTGTCGTAAACAGATGAATAAACTGAATTTTTGCTTTAGAACCAAAACAATAAAAATAAATAAAATCTAAAAAAAGAACATTATCACTACAAACATTAATGACAGTCACTATAAATATTACCATAAAAGAATGATAATCCTTTTCCCCATTATCACAAAAACCACTAACCTGTCCATTAGCCTTTTTGTAATTCCTTTCCTTTTCCTCTGCTTCTCTTTTCCCTTATCAACCAATCAGACATTATGCACATCTACTATATGTGTTTGGCTTTGTATATAAGATAAGGTTCTTGCACTCAAAGGACATTCTCTTGTGGAGAAGACAGGCATGCAAACATGCAACTTTAAGTACATGCCCTCTGTGATAGTCATTCATACTACTCACCGAATATTTCCAGCTTACCTCTTTCTTAGAATGTAGTAAGATTATATATCCTTGCTACCTGCAGCTGGGCGGGGGCACATGTTTAATTCTGGCCAAAGAGTTGTGAGTTAAAGGGATATATGCTACTTCTAAGATGCCACTTAAATTTAATTGCTACTGTGAAACCCTCTGGAGACAAATTATAGTACAGTGGGCAATACAGCCTGTAGCCTGTTTTATAAATGAAGGGGTTTTTTTGATAACACAAATGTGCCCATTTTTTACATGTTGGATATGGCTACTTTTGTGCTATAACAGCAGAGCAATTGCAACAATGACTGTATGGTCCTCAAAGCTTAAAATTATTTACTATACAGAAAAATTTTGCTGACACCATGTCTAATATAATGTAGCTTATCTCGATGCACCACCATACAGAGGCAGTGTAGTATTGAGAAATTTATCTTATGTAAAGTGTGGTGTATTTGAATGAACACAGGCTTTAAAGCTAGCTAAAATCTGAGTCCAGATAGTCAGCTCTGGGTACTACATAACCCTCTACCCAAGACTTTTTGGGACTCACATCTCTCACAGCACCAACCAAAGGAAAGATGGAAGCAAATGGAAGCAAACACAGATATTGTATAGCTCTAAGCAATTGTATAGTTCTAAGCAATTTCTATACACTGAAATTTTCTGTGTCTTTCTACCTCCCAGTTCATATGCTAAAATCCTAATCATTATTGTGATGGTATAAAGAGATGGGTCTTTGGGGGGTGGTGAGGTCATGAGGGCAGAGCACTCATGAATGAAGTGAGTGCCCTTATAAAAGAGACTCCACTGAGCTCCCTCATTAATTCTACCAAAGGTATGAGAAACAAATATCTATTATTTATAAGCCACCAGTCTATGGCATTCTGTTATAGTAACCTGAACAGATTAAGACAGGAGTAAAGGAAGTATTGATGGGTGGATGCTCAATATCACAAAGCACTTTCTAAAAGCCAGTTTTCCAAAGTTAGAATGGGCTATCCTGAAGGAATGAAAGGCTCAGGTAGCCTTGGGGTATGGAAAGAGAGTTCTTTGTTGCCCTAGGTTTCATGAAGAAGCTAACTTACCTCTTGTGAAAATTAGATATTAGTTTTCTACAGTTTCACATAAATTGCTATAAACTTAGTGGCTGGCTTAAAACAACATACATTTATTTGCTGACAGTTCTGTAGGTCAGAAGTCCAGTACACCATGACTGGCTGGTTCCCTGCTAAGGTCACAAGGCTGAAATCAAGGTGTTGATCAAGCTGAATTCTCATCTGGAAGTTCTAGAGAAAAATCCACTTCAAAGCCCATTGTTGCCAGAATTCAGTTTCATGTGGTTAGATGACTGAGGTCTCTATTGCTTTGTTGGCTGTTAGCTAGGGGTTGATCTCAGCTCCTAGATTCTGCCCACATTCTTTGTCATGTATCTCCTTTCATCTTCAGGTCAACAATGGCATGTTCAATTTTTCTTGTGGTTTGAGTGTTTGACTTCCTCTTCTGTGACCAGTTGGAGGAAATTGATTTTAAAGGGTTTATGTAATTAGGTCAGTTCATCTGTATAATCTCTGTGTCTTAAGGTCATTGTGTCACATAACAATTATGGTAGTATAATGTTCTCCAGTTCCATCCATGCTATTGCAAAGGGTATAAGCTCCTTCTTTCTCTCTGCTGCGTAGAATTCCATTGTGTAAATGTACCATAGTTTTTGGATCCACTCATTTGCTGATGGGCACTTAGGTTGCTTCCAGTACTTGGCTATTGTAAATTGTGCTGCTATGAATATTGGGGTGCATAGTTCTTTTGGATTGGTGTTTCAGGGTTCTTAGGGTATAATCCCAGCAGCAGAATTGCTGGGTCCAAGGGCAGTTCCATTTTTAGTTTTCTGAGGAAATTCCATACTGTTTTCCACAGTGGCCGCACCAGCCTGCATTCCCACCAACAACGTACTAGGGTTCCCTTTTCTCCGAATCCTCTCCAACATTTGTTTGTTGATTTGTTTATGTTGGTCACTCTGACTGGTGTGAGATGGTACCCCACTGTGGTTTTTAGCCAGGCGGTGAGGGACAAATACCATATGATCTCACCTTTAACTGGAACATAATCAACAAAAGAAAAAAGCAAACAAAATATAACCAGAAACATTGAAATGAAGAACATTGTAACAATAGCCAGAGGGGAGTGGGGAGGAGATAGTGGGGAGAGGGGTCTATAGGAGCTACTATAAAGGATACAAGGACAAAATCAAGGGGGAGGGTAGAGGTGGGGGAGGGAGGTGGGACTGGCTGGGGTGGGGTGGAGGGATGGGGAGAAAATGCAGACAATTGTAACTGAATAAAAAAAAACAATTATGGTAGTAAATTACAGTATATTCACCGCCCAAGGACTATGAAAGGTGTATACACTGGGGTGAAGAAAATCCTGGGGGCCATCTTAGAATTCTGACAACCATAAATGGGAAGGAGATTCTACTTTTGTATACTCATCTAAATAAGTTTATGTCCAAAGTACCTTCCAATCTTGAGAATCTATGATTCACTGACTACACTAAAGTTTGGATTGAGAAAGGGGGTTTAAGTCACAATTGCTACTTTCATGCAGTTTTCAATGTAGGGGTAAAATTAACACACAGAAAACTATTAGCACTAACTAAAGGTTAAACTGTGTAAATTAAGAGTGTATAGAAGATCAAGGAGGAGAGAGATTAGAAAGGACTGAAGTGTTAGAATGTTTTTTTGGAAAAGGTGTGACTTCAACTGTTATTTGAAGTAGGATGAAATAGAAAATAACAAAGGTTTTCTAAACCTCTGGATGGTTTTTATTAATTATATATTCATATTTCCAAATGTGATGTTAAAAAGGGGGGTAAGAAAAAGAAGGGGAAGGGTCATCAAGGAACATGTATAAAGGACCCATGGACAAAGACAAAGGGGGAAGGACTGAATGTGGGAGGTGGGGGTGGGTGGGGTGGGGGAGAGTAATGTGGGGGATCTGGGGACAACTGCGCTTGAACAACAATAAACAATGTAAAAATATGTGAAAAGTAAAAAAGGAAAAAAGAAAAAGAAAAAAGAAAATTTATCCCAGACTTAGAAATAGACAAAAGGATGGTCTCTTGCAGAGTCATAGTGGTATATTATCAATGTGCTCATACTGCCTGAAGATCAAGTCTACATTAGTGATTCTCAAACTTTCATATATATTATTCTCCTGGAGGGCTTGTTAAAACACACAGTGCTGTGTCCTATCTTAAGGTTTCTTTTTTTTTAATTTATTTTTTTTATTGTTGTTCATGTACAGTTGTCTCTATTGTCACCCCACCACACCCCCTGCCCCACCCATCCCTGCCTCCCACTCTCGAACCTACTCCCTTTGGCTTTGTCCATATGTCCTTTATACGTGTTCCTTGATGGCCCTTTCCCTATTTTCTGATTTAGTAGTTCCTTTTTTATTTTTATTTTATTTATTTATTTTAGTTGTTGTTCAAGTACAGTAATTCTTGAGTGGGATCAAGAATTTGCAATTTTAACAAGATCCCAGCTGATGCTGGTGCTGTTACTGGTCTGGAGAGCACACTTTGACAATTGCTCTAGAGAAACATACTATTGTTTGACTTGCTATTTACTCTTAAGGTAAGTATTCTATAAAGTTACATGTTCACTTGTACAAGTTGCCAATAAGTTTTGTCCAGTAGAAGGGTAAATAACTGCTGCACAATGAAAAAGATAACCCCAACAGTTGAACTAGCCTTACCATCTCACTGATAAATACTCTCATTAACAAATTAAATACATCTTTGTGGCAAATAAATTTGGACATACGCTCACTGTATTTGTGTGGCAGTCATGATTTTTTTTCTTTTTTCTTCACTTTTTAAATCGTTGTTCAGTTACAATTGTCCTGCCTTTTCCCCATTGCTAACCCCTGCCACCATTTTTAACATTTTGAAAATTATACCTTGACAGGGTTGTGATCAAATAAGTTTTTGACAATCTAAGTTAAACAAATTCACACAGGATTCTAAGTGATGCATATCTCCTAGCCTTTAACTTGCTATTTATTTATTTATTTATTTTGTTTTAAGTGGCTATATTTGTTTATAAGCTATTTAGGAATACATAGTGTAATTCTGTTGCTCCCTTGTAATTTAATTATTTAAAAAAATCTTATTGTTATTCAATTACAGTTGTATGCCTTTTCTCCCCTTCCCTCCACCCCATCCCAGCCAGTCCCACCTCCCTCCCCCACCTCTACCCTCCCCCTTGATTTTGTCCTTGTGTCCTTTATAGTAGCTCCTATAGACCCCTCTCCCCACTATCCCCTCCCCACTCCCTTCTGGCTATTGTTACAATGTTCTTAATTTCAATGTCTCTGATTATATTTTGTTTCCTTTTTTCTTTTGTTGATTATGTTCCAGTTAAAGGTGAGATCATATGGTATTTGTCCCTCACCACCTGGCTTATTTCACTTAGCATAATGCTCTCCAGTTCCATCCATGCCATTGCAAAGGGTATAAGCTCCTTCTTTCTCTCTGCTGCGTAGAATTCCATTGTGTAAATGTACATAATTTGCTATTTAGAATGTAAATAATGTTAGCGGAAGACAAATACCATATGGATTCACTTACATGTGGAATCTAAAAAACAAAACGAATCAACAAAATCGAAACAGACTCATAGACACAGAGAGCAACCTAGTGGTTACTGGAAGGGAGGAGTGGGGGTCTGGGTGAAAAAGGTGAAAGAATTAAGAACTATAAATTGTTAGTTAAAAAATAGTTATGGGGGTAGGATTGAGGGTGGGAGGTGGGGGGTAGGGTGGGGGAGAGTGCTGGGGAGAAAATGGAGAGAACTGTACTTAAACAACAATGAAAAAATAGTCATGGGGATGTAAAGTATAGCATAGGGAATGTAGTCGATAATATTGTGATAACTTTGTATGGTGCTGGGTAGGTAATGGAAATATCAGGGGGGACACTTTGTAAAATGTATGATTGTTTAACCATTATGCTGGACCAATACATGATAATATTAAAAGTAAACTGTGATTGAAAAACTAAAAACATAAATGATACAGCACTTCATAAAACTATTTGATACTGAACACTTTTTACTCATTGTCTTTTTTATCAGTGACATCACAGCCACTACCATAATCTCTAAAAGAAAGATGAGTTACCTAACTGTTTACATTGAATCTCATTTTAGTGGGAGAAGCATATTTTTAAAGACAAGGAAGAGAGCTTTTGTGTCATTTGGCACCAAGGAGTCCTCCATCACCAGATTCAGGGTAGAGGAAGGTTTTGGCCCTTTTTTATTTCTTAATACAAAACAAAACTCCAGAATTCTCAGAGTTCCTATGAGATAACAGAGAAATGATCAATTCAGGTTTTTTTGCTGGAACCAAATCTCCCAGTGCCAAAACTCATCATTTAAGTCCAGCAAAATGTTTTTATTTCTCCTGTTTTCAGTGATGTCTAGGATAACTCTTCCACAAAGTTGGAAAGCTCTCACTAGTGGCTTGGAAACAAATATAGTTGACATGTCAGGAATTCTGGGTTTTGTTTCTATATCCCTACATCAGCAGAGGCCTGGATTGAGCCCCAAACCCATGTTTCAACTATGGTTTCTCTTCCTGGAAAACTCTATTGTTATTTGGGGCAATCCTCCACAGAAAGGTTCTCACTTTCTCTCTCCGGAGCCAACTGACTCCCTCGACTGCTAAACCAAAGTTGGAGAATTTGAGGACTGCAAATATTGAGTTAGTGGTTTGCTTCAGTTTAGAAGTAAACCTTGTAGGGGATCATGTCTCTAAATCTACGAAGTGGAGAAACTGTTCTCTTTACGATTGAGCAAGGACCTGGAAGATTGTTCTCATGGTCAATTGTGTATTAGTCCAAAGTGAGTAAACCATATAAGTTTATGTTTCAAGATTCTGGAAACATTTCTACCAGATGGGCCTGTAAGGTAGTACTTCCAATTCTTAAACTTGGTCACATTTTTTTGACCTGCTGGAATGTATTCTCTCAGGTAGCTTTTCCCCAAGTTCCATCAATATAGAACAACACACACACTGAAGTTGATAACCTCATTCTTGGTGGGCTCTACAAGAGATGCATGATAGAGATCATTAGCACCCACATGTCCACATTCACGCCATCCCCACCAGTACCTTTGATATTGTGCAGATTGGAACAGACCCTGACTCTATGAAACCACCTAAACCTGGAGCCAAATGTTCCATCAGGTAAGTCTACAAGTTCCAAAACTGAACCCTGGCTTTAACTATCACTGACGCCGTAACATGCCCACACACAGTGATGAGGGTCAACTCTGTGAGCAAACCTTCCTATATTTCATAAATTTTGTTCCCTCCTCTTTTGTAGTTTACTCTTGTGTCTGCTGCACGAGCAAAACAATTTTCATTCTATGTCACAATATTAGCTGTTTGCCTTTGGAGAAATGTTCATTCAATTTGCATGTACAATGGTTAACATCTTGCATCTCTTTTTATTTTGACATAAGTGTAGATTTACATGCAGTTGTACAAAATAATACAGATAACCTGTGTACCCTTAACCCACTTTTCCCCAATAATAGCATCTTGAAAAACTACAGTATAATATCATAGCCAGGATACTGACATTGAGACAATACAGAAACAGAACAGTTTCATCACCACAAAGATCCCTCTTGTTAACCTTTTATGGCTACATCCACCTCCCTACTTCCCTTTACCGGACCCCTGGCAACCACTAATTTGTTATCTATTTCTAAAATCTTTCCTTTTCAAAGTGTTATATAACTGGAATAATATGGTATGTATCCATTTGGGATGGGCTTTTTCCCACTTAACATAATTTTCTACAGATTCATCAAATGTGTCACACATATCAATAGTCTGTTCTTTTTTATTGTTGAATAGTATGCAATGATATGAATTTGCCAACATTTGTTTAACCATTTAACTGGTGAAGGGCATTTTTGTTATTTCCAATTGTGGACTATTACATTTGTATACACTGGGGTTTTTGTGTGAATTTAAGCTTTCATGTTATGAGTGTGATTGCTGAGTCATAAGGTAATTTTGTGTTTAATTTATTTAAGAGACTGCCAAATTGTTTTCCAGAGTGGCTGTACCATTTTACATTCCTTCCAGCAATGTATGAGTGATTCAGTTTCTCCATATCTCTGTTAGCATTTTGATGTTATCAATGTTTTTTCATTTTAGCTCTTCTGATAGTTTAGTGATATCTAATTGTAGTTTTAATTTTCATTTCCCTCATGAAATTTTTTTCCTTGCCATCCGTATATGCTCTTTGATGAAATGCCTGTTAATATGTTTTTCCCATTTTCTAATTGGATTGATTGGGTTTTTTCTATTATTGAATTTTGAGAGTTCTTTATTCTAGATAAAAGACCTTTGTTGGATATGTAGTTTGAAAATATTTGAGTAAATTCTGTTGATTTGTCATCAAGTTCACTGATTTATCTTCTGTCATCTCTACTCTCCTATTGAGCCCATTCAGTGAGTTCTTATTTCTCTTGTTATAATTTTTAGTTTTTAATTTCCATTTATTTTTTAATAATTTCTCTTTCTTGGCTGAGACTTTAAATTATTTATTATGTGTTTCAATATAATTTGTATTTACTTGTTGAATCACTTGTATGATGATTGCTTTAAAACACTTGTTAGATAATTTCGACATCTGATTCATCTGAAAATAACACAGGTAACATTATATATCACCACTTTACAGATGAGGAAACAAGATTGAAAATGTAAAATGACTTTTTGGAGGGGTTAAGATGGCGGCAACATAGGTGGGAGCGGAATCCACTTCCACGCAACGCCAGGGAAATACCTAGCTGATCTGAGGAGCAGAGCGAACAGCCAACAGTATTCCAGCATATACGAAGATCAGAGACCAAAGATAGAGGACATTGAAAGATCTGACGGTAAGAAGAGTGCTCTAGGACAATAAGGTCCCCGGGAACCGGGACCGCGTGGTACAAGGGCGGCAGAGGCGCCAGCCTTGGTGCAGGGGCTGCTGCAGGAGTCTTGGGAGAGGGCCAGGCTGCGCTGTGAGCAGCCAGGTGCTTGATTGGACCAGGGGGGCTTGAAAAGGAGGAATTTCTCAAAAAGAAAAAGAAAATAGAGACACTCAGGGGCTAGTTAGAGAACTCTCGGTGGTGGCCGAGGCCCCTGGCGCCCCTCCCCCCTCCACCCCTGGACTGCGAACGGGAACGCAGGATAAGCAGCACCGGCGCTCACCTGTGGTCCAGTTGCGCGCAGTCGCGTGCCCACAGATTAGCGAACGGGGCCCATACATGAAACCCCGGAGGGGCGCCCACACCTGAAACCTCCGAGATCATCTGGAGCTGAGGCTAGCTGCTCCACCCACAGACCCAAAACCTCGGAACCGAGTACCGCGTGATTCGGTCCCAGGGCGGCCCTGCCCGCCCAAGAGTCTCAAGCCCCGGGCGGCTGGATCGGCCCCCAAGCACAGAGCCTCTGGCTCGGCGGCGGGCTGCGCGCTCACCAAGCGTAGGGCCGGCTGGATGCTCATTTCCCAAGCACAAAGAGGCTGGCGAGTGTCGTAACACCAAGGCGGCTGAACCAGCAGTTTGCGGCGCGCCAGCCTCCCTAGCCTGGGCGGCTCGATCGATCAGCCGCCTGCGCGCTCAGAGCCCAAATAACGTCACAAACCCGAAGCGGCTGGATTCCCCTGCTGCGCGCGCACGCGTCCGGAGCCAAAGCGGCTGGAGCGGCCACTCGAGAGTCCCAAGAACAAAGCTGCTGGATTGGCTGATCAACGGCCTGATTGCCTGCCAGGGACCACACCTACAAAACAGTGAAGAGTGTGACCCAGGAAGGAAGAAAAGTGAAACCAATCCTTCCAACCACCCCCTCCCGTTGCACAGACAGGACAACAGCAGGAATAACTTGAACAGTTTAAAGCCAACAGAAGATTTTTTTTTTTTCCTTTTCCTTTCCCCCTGAACTCCTTCTTCCTCTCTCTCTCTTTTTTTTCTTTCATTCCTTCTTCCTCCCATCCTTTACCATTTTTATGTCTTCTTCCTGCCTTCTTTTATCTATTTCTATGTTTTAATTTTTGTTAAAATTCCTTCTTATCTTGCCTCCGATCTTTCTTTAATCCTTCTTCCCTCCTTCCTTCCTTTCCTCCTTTCCTATTTCCTTTTTCCCTCTTTCCCATCTATGGTTTTTGTTTTTTTTGGGGTTTTTTTGTTTTTTTTTTTCCTTTTCTTTCTCCCCCCCTTTCTATTTTTCCCACAAGTGCGACAACAAAACCTGGAGTGCTGAAAAGACTAGAGTTAGACCGTGTTAAACACATAAACGTCAGCTCAAGACCAGTGAGCACAGGAGAGTAAGGAGACAGCACCACCGAATCCCATTGGCATTCTACCATAGAAGTTCATATCATAAACCCAGGGATTCAGAACAAAGCAATTTAAGAAGCAGAGGCCAACAAGAAGAGCCTCACAAACAATGGGAAGACAAAGAAACAATTCCCAAATGAAAGGAAAGGAGGAAGTCTCAGAAAGAATACTAACCGAAAAAGAGGCAAGTCAACTATCAGATACTGAGTTCAAAGCAATGGTCATCAGGAAGCTCACTGAGCTCTCTGAGCTCAAAGAGAACTACCAGAAACTACAAGGAAACTACAATGAACTCACTGCAAACTATATCAACATGAAAAAGGAAATAGAAAATATCAACAGGAGCCAAGAGGAAATGAAGAATACAATTTCTGAATTGAAGAACACAGTAGAAGGAATTAAAAGCAGACTTGATGAAGCAGAGGATCGGATCAGCGAGCTGGAGGATAAAGTAGAAAAAAACACCCAGAAGGAGCAAGAAAAGGAAAAGAGGCTCAGAAAGAATGAAGAGGCAATAAGGGAAATGCAGGACAACATGAAACGTAACAATATCCGTATAATAGGAACACCAGAAGGAGAAGAAGAAGAGCAAGAGATAGAAAACCTGTTTGAAAAAGTAATGATGGAAAATTTCCCTAATCTGAGGAGAGAAAAAGTCCCCAAAATCCAGGAATCACAGAGAGTCCCAAACAAGAGGAACCCAAAGAGACCCACTGCAAGACACATCATAATTAAAATGGCAAATTTCCAAGACAAAGAGAGGATCTTAAAGGCAGCAAGGGAGAAAAAGGAAGTAACATACAAGGGAGCCCCAATAAGGTTAGCAACTGACTTCTCAATGGAAACGCTCCAAGCCAGAAGAGAATGGCAAAAAATATTCCAAATAATGAGAACCAGAGGCCTGCAACCAAGACTACTTTACCCAGCAAGGCTCTCAATCAAGATAGAAAACCAAATAAAGATCTTCCCAGACAAAAGAAGTCTAAAAGAATACAGGTCCACCAAACCAGCTCTGCAAGAGATGCTAAAGGGACTGCTTTAAGGAAAGGAAGGAAAAGAGAAAAACAGAGGAACACAGGTAGGAAATAATGGCAATGAATAACTACCTATCGATAATAACCTTAAATGTAAATGGATTAAATGCTCCAATCAAAACATAGAACAGCTGAATGGATAAGAAAACATGACCCACACATATGCTGCCTACAAGAAACCCATCTCAGGACAAAAGACTTACACAGACTGAAAGTGAAGGGCTGGAAACAAATTTTCCAAGCAAACGGACAGGAAAAAAAAGCAGGGGTAGCAATACTCATATCAGACAAAATAGACTTCCAAAGACGGGCCATAAAGAGAGACCCAGAAGGTCACTTCATAATACTCAAAGGAAGAATCCACCAAGAAGACATAAACATTATAAATATATATGCACCCAACATAGGAGCTCCCAAATACATAAAGAAAATCTTGGAGGATTTCAAGAAAGATATTGACAGCAACACAATTATAGTAGGGGATTTTAACACCCCACTATCAAAAATGGACAGGTCTTCCAAACAAAAGATTAACAAAGATATTGTGTCACTTAACAATACCCTAGAGGAAATGGACTTAACTGATATATACAGAGCTTTTCATCCCAAAGAAGCAAAATACACGTTCTTTTCAAGTGTCCATGGAACTTTTTCAAAGATAGACCACATGATAGGACACAAAGCAAGCCTCAACAAATTCAAGAAAATTGAAATCATATCAAGCATCTTCTCTCACCACAAGGGTCTGAAACTAGAAACCAACCCCAAGGGTAAAAACCCAAAACACTCAAAATCATGGAGACTGAATAGCATGCTATTAAACAATGAATGGGTCAAGAACGAGATTAGGGAAGAAATCAAAAACTTCCTGGAAACAAATGAAAACGAACTCAAAACAACCCAAAACCTATAGGACACAGCAAAGGCAGTCCTGAGAGGGAAGTTCATAGCAATACAGGCCTACCTTAAGAAGTTAGAAACAGTTCACACAAACAACCTAACCCTACGCCTACAAGAACTGGAGGAACAACAACAAAGACAGCCCAGAGCAAGCAGAAGGAAGGAAATAACCAAGATCAGAGCAGAACTAAATGACATAGAGACTAAAAGCACAATTATAAGGATCAATGAATCCAGAAGCTGGTTCTTTGAAAAGATAAACAAAATCAACAAGCCTTTAAGTAGGCTTATCAAGAAGAAAAGAGAGAGGATCCAAATAAACAGAATTAGAAATGAAAGTGGAGAGATTACAACTGATACCACAGAAATACAAAGGATGTTAAGAAATTACTATGAAGACCTATATGCTAAGAAATTTGAAAACCTAGATGAAATGGACACATTTCTAGAAAAATATAATCTTCCAAAACTGACTGAAGAAGAAGCAGAAAACCTTAACAGACCAATATCAGCAAAGGAAATTGAAGCAGTCATCAAGAAACTCCCAACACACAAAAGCCCTGGACCAGATGGTTTCACAGGATATTTCTACAAAGCATTTAAGGAAGAACTAACCCCTATCCTTCACAGACTATTCGAAAAAATCCAAACTGATGGAAGACTCCCAAACTCTTTTTATGAAGCCAACATCATCCTAATCCCAAAACCAGATAAAGACACAACGAAGAAAGAAAACTTCAGGCCAATATCGCTGATGAACATAGACGCTAAAATTCTCAACAAAATATTAGCAAACCACATCCAGCAATATATTAAAAAGATCATCCACCATGACCAAGTGGGATTCATCCCAGGGATGCAAGGATGGTACAATATTCGCAAATCAATAAACATAATACACCACATAAACAACAGCAAAGACAAAAATCACATGATCATATCAATAGATGCGGAAAAAGCGTTCGATAAGATACAGCACCCATTTCTGATAAAAACACTCAGCAAAGTGGGAATAAAGGGAGCAGTCCTCAACATAATTCAGGCCACATATGAGAGACCTACAGACAACATCACATTCAATGGACAAAAACTTAGAGCTTTCCCACTAAGATCAGGAACAAGACAAGGATGCCCTATCTCACCACTCCTATTCAACATAGTATTGGAAGTCCTAGCCACAGCAATCAGACAAGAAAAAGCAATAAAAGGCATCCAAATTGGAAAGGAGGAAATGAAACTGTCACTGTTTGCAGACGACATGATAGTGTACATGGAAAACCCTATAGACTCCACTCAAAAACTACTCGACCTAATAAATGAATTTGGCAAAATAGCTGGATACAGAGGCAATACCCAGAAATCAAAGGCATTCCTGTACACCAACAACGAAACTGCAGAAACAGAAATCAGGAAAAAAATCCCATTTGATATAGCAACAAGAAAAATAAAGTACCTAGGAATAAACCTAACCAAGGAGGTAAAAGACCTGTACTCAGAAAACTACACAACACTGAAGAAAGAAATTAAGGAAGATACAAACAAATGGAAGCATGTACCATGTTCATGGATTGGAAGAATTAACATCATCAAAATGGCCATACTACCCAAAGCAATTTATAGATTCAATGCAATCCCTATTAGAGTACCCATGACATATTTCACAGATAGAGAACAAACATTGCAGAAATTCATATGGAACCATAAACGACCTCGAATAGCTGCAGCAATTTTGAGAAAGAAAAACAAAGCAGGAGGGATCACAATACCTGATATCAAACTGTATTACAAGGCCACGGTTATCAAAACAGCCTGGTTCTGGCATAAAAACAGGCACATAGACCAATGGAACAGAATAGAGAGCCCAGAAATAAACTCAAATCTATACGATCAATTAATATTTGACAAAGGAGGCAGGAGCATAAAATGGAGCAAAAACAGTCTCTTCAACAGATGGTGTTGGGAGATCTGGACAGCTACGTGCAAAAAAATGAAACTCGATCACCAACTTACGCCATACACGAAAATAAACTCAAGATGGATAAAAGACTTAAATATAAGCCGTAACACCATAAAAGTCCTTGAGAAAAACATTGGCAGGAAAATCTCAGACATTCCACGCAGCAATATCCTCACAGACACATCCCCTAAAGCAAGGGACATAAAGGAAAGAATAAACAAATGGGACCTCATCAAAATAAAAAGCTTCTGCAGGGCTAAAGAAAACAGCACCAAATTACAAAGAGAACCAACAGTATGGGAAAACATATTTGCCAACGATACCTCAGACAAGGGCCTGATCTCCAAAATATATAAAGAACTCACACGACTCCACTCCAGGAAGACAAACAACCCAATTAAAAAATGGGCAAAGGACTTGAACAGACACTTCTCCAAGGAAGACATACAGAAGGCCCAGAGACATATGAAAAGATGCTCAGCATCACTAGCCATCAGAGAGATGCAAATTAAAACCACAATGAGGTATCATCTCACACCAGTCAGAATGGCCAACATAAACAAATCCACAAACAAATGTTGGAGAGGATGCGGAGAAAAGGGAACCCTCGTGCACTGTTGGTGGGAATGCAGACTGGTGAGGCCACTGTGGAAAACAATATGGAATTTCCTCAGAAAACTAAAAATGGAACTGCCCTTTGACCCAGTAATTCCGCTGCTGGGATTATACCCTAAGAACACTGAAACACCAATCCAAAAGAATCTGTGCACCCCAATGTTTTTTTTTTTTTAATTTTTTTTTTTTATTGTTATGCAATTACAGTTGTATGCCTTTTCTCCCCATCCCTCTACCCCACCCCAGGTGAACCCACCTCCCTCCCCCCTCTCCACCCTCCCCCTTGGTTTTGTCCATGTGTCCTTTATAGTAGTTCCTGTAATACCCTTTTCCCACTATCCCCGCCCCCACCCCCCACCCCCGCCCTGGCTATTGTTAGATTGTTCTTAACTTCAATGTCTCTGGTTATATTTTGTTTGCTTTTTTCTTCTATTGCTTATGTTCCAGTTAAAGGTGAGATCATATGGTATTTGTCCCTCACTTCCTGGCTTATTTCACTTAGCATAATGCTCTCCAGTTTCATCCATGCTGTTGCAAAGGGTATAAGCTCCTTCTTTCTCTCTGCTGCGTAGAATTCCATTGTGTAAATATACCATAGTTTTTGGATCCACTCGTTTGCTGATGGGCACTTCGGTTGCTTCCAGTACTTGGCTATTGTAAATTGTGCTGCTATGAACATTGGGGTGCACAGATTCTTTTGGATTGGTGTTTCAGTGTTCTTAGGGTATAATCCCAGCAGCGGAATTACTGGGTCAAAGGGCAGTTCCATTTTTAGTTTTCTGAGGAAATTCCATATTGTTTTCCACAGTGGCCTCACCAGTCTGCATTCCCACCAACAGTGCACAAGGGTTCCCTTTTCTCCGCATCCTCTCCAACATTTGTTTGTGGATTTGTTTATGTTGACCATTCTGACTGGTGTGAGATGATACCTCATTGTGGTTTTAATTTGCATCTCTCTGATGGCTAGTGATGCTGAGCATCTTTTCATATGTCTCTGGGCCCTCTGTATGTCTTCCTTGGAGAACTGTCTGTTCAAGTCCTTTGCCCATTTTTTAATTGGGTTGTTTGTCTTCCTGAAGTGGAGTCGAGTGAGTTCTTTATATATTTTGGAGATCAGGCCCTTGTCTGAGGTATCGTTGGCAAATATGTTTTCCCATACTGTTGGTACTCTTTGTAATTTGGTGCTGTTTTCTTTACCCATGCAGAAGCTTTTTATTTTGATGAGGTCCCATTTGTTTATTCTTTCCTTTATGTCCCTTGCTTTAGGGGATGTGTCTGTGAGGATGTTGCTGCGTGGAATGTCTGAGATTTTCCTGCCAATGTTTTCCTCAAGGACTTTTATGGTGTTACGGCTTATATTTAAGTCTTTTATCCATCTTGAGTTTATTTTCGTGTATGGCGTAAGTTGGTGATCGAGTTTCATTTTTTTGCACGTAGCTGTCCAGATCTCCCAACACCATCTGTTGAAGAAGCTGTTTTTGCTCCATTTTATGCTCCTGCCTCCTTTGTCAAATATTAATTGATCGTATAGACTTGAGTTTATTTCTGGGCTCTCTATTCTGTTCCATTGGTCTATGTGCCTGTTTTTATGCCAGTACCAGGCTGTTTTGATTACAGTGGCCTTGTAATACAGTTTGATATCAGGTATTGTGATCCCTCCTGCTTTGTTTTTCTTTCTCAAAATTGCTGCAGCTATTCGAGGTCGTTTATGGTTCCATATGAATTTCTGCAATGTTTGTTCTCTATCTGTGAAATATGTCATGGGTACTCTAATAGGGATTCCATTGAATCTATAAATTGCTTTGGGTAGTATGGCCATTTTGATAATGTTGATTCTTCCAATCGATGAACATGGTACATGCTTCCATTTGTTTGTATCTTCCTTAATTTCTTTCTTCAGTGTTGTGTAGTTTTCTGAGTACAGGTCTTTTACCTCCTTGGTTAGGTTGATTCCTAGGTACTTTATTTTTCTTGTTGCTATATCGAATGGGATTTTTTTCCTGATTTCTGTTTCTGCAGTTTCGTTGCTGGTGTACAGGAATGCCTTTGATTTCTGGGTATTGACTCTGTATCCAGCTGTTTTGCCAAATTCATTTATTAGGTCGAGTAGTTTTTGAGTGGAGTCTATAGGGTTTTCCATGTACACTATCATGTCGTCTGCAAACAGTGACAGTTTCATTTCCTCCTTTCCAATTTGGATGCCTTTTATTGCTTTTTCTTGTCTGATTGCTGTGGCTAGGACTTCCAATACTATGTTGAATAGGAGTGGTGAGAGAGGGCATCCTTGTCTAGTTCCTGATCTTAGTGGGAAAGCTCTAAGTTTTTGTCCATTGAGTGTGATGTTGGCTGTAGGTCTCTCATATATGGCCTTAATTATGTTGAGGACTGCTCCCTTTATTCCCACTTTGCTGAGTGTTTTTATCAGAAATGGGTGCTGTATCTTATCAAATGCTTTTTCCGCATCTATTGATATGATCATGTGATTTTTGTCTTTGCTGTTGTTGATGTGATGTATTATGTTTATTGATTTGCGAATATTGTACCATCCTTGCATCCCTGGGATGAATCCCACTTGGTCATGGTGGATGATCTTTTTAATATATTGCTGGATGCGGTTTGCTAATATTTTGTTGAGAATTTTAGCGTCTATGTTCATCAGCGATATTGGCCTGAAGTTTTCTTTCTTCGTTGTGTCTTTATCTGGTTTTGGGATTAGGATGATGTTGGCTTCATAAAAAGAGTTTGGGAGTCTTCCATCAGTTTGGATTTTTTCGAATAGTCTGTGAAGGATAGGGGTTAGTTCTTCCTTAAATGCTTTGTAGAAATCTCCTGTGAAACCATCTGGTCCAGGGCTTTTGTGTGATGGGAGTTTCTTGATGACTTCTTCAATTTCCTTTGCTGATATTGGTCTGTTCAGGTTTTCTGCTTCTTCTTCATTCAGTTTTGGAAGATTATATTTTTCTAGAAATGTGTCCATTTCATCTAGGTTTTCAAATTTCTTAGCATACAGGTCTTCATAGTAATTTCTTACGATCCTTTGTATTTCTGTGGTATCAGTTGTAATCTCTCCACTTTCATTTCTAATTCTGTTTATTTGGATCCTCTCTCTTTTTTTCTTGATGAGCCTACTTAAAGGCTTGTCGATTTTGTTTATCTTTTCAAAGAACCAGCTTCTGGATTCATTGATCCTTACAATTGTGCTTTTAGTCTCTATGTCATTTAGTTCTGCTCTGATCTTGGTTATTTCCTTCCTTCTGCTTGCTCTGGGCTGTCTTTGTTGTTGTTCCTCCAGTTCTTGTAGGCGTAGGGTTAGGTTGTTTGTTTGAACTGTTTCTAACTTCTTAAGGTAGGCCTGTATTGCTATGAACTTCCCTCTCAGGACTGCCTTTGCTGTGTCCCATAGGTTTTGGGTTGTTGTGAGTTCGTTTTCATTTGTTTCCAGGAAGTTTTTGATTTCTTCCCTAATCTCATTCTTGACCCATTCATTGTTTAATAGCATGCTATTCAGTCTCCATGATTTTGAGTGTTTTGGGTTTTTATCCTTGGCGTTGGTTTCTAGTTTCAGACCCTTGTGGTCAGAGAAGATGCTTGATATGATTTCAATTTTCTTGAATTTGTTGAGGCTTGCTTTGTGTCCTATCATGTGGTCTATCTTTGAAAAAGTTCCATGGACACTTGAAAAGAACGTGTATTTTGCTTCTTTGGGATGAAAAGCTCTGTATATATCAGTTAAGTCCATTTCCTCTAAGGTATTGTTAAGTGACACAATATCTTTGTTGATCTTTTGTTTGGAAGACCTGTCCATTTTTGATAGTGGGGTGTTAAAATCCCCTACTATAATTGTGTTGCTGTCAATATCTTTCTTGAAATCCTCCAAGATTTTCTTTATGTATTTGGGTGCTCCTATGTTGGGTGCATATATATTTACAATGTTTATGTCTTCTTGGTGGATTCTTCCTTTGAGTATTATGAAGTGACCTTCTGGGTCTCTCTTTATGGCCCTTCTTTGGAAGTCTATTTTGTCAGATATGAGTATTGCTACCCCTGCTTTTTTTTCCTGTCCGTTTGCTTGGAAGATTTGTTTCCAGCCCTTCACTTTCAGTCTGTGTAAGTCTTTTGTCCTGAGATGGGTTTCTTGTAGGCAGCATATGTGTGGGTCATGTTTTCTTATCCATTCAGCTGTTCTATGTCTTTTGATTGGAGCATTTAATCCATTTACGTTTAAGGTTATTATCGATAGGTAGTTATTCATTGCCATTATTTCCTACCTGTGTTCCTCTGTCTTTCTCTTTTACTTCCTTTCCTTAAAGCAGTCCCTTTAGCATCTCTTGCAGAGCTGGTTTGGTGGAGCTGTATTCTTTTAGACTTCTTTTGTCTGGGAAACTCTTTATTTGGTCTTCTATCTTGATTGAGAGCCTTGCTGGGTAAAGTAGTCTTGGTTGCAGGCCTCTGGTTCTCAGTACTTGGAATATTTTTTGCCATTCTCTTCTGGCTTGGAGCGTTTCCATTGAGAAGTCAGTTGCTAACCTTATTGGGGCTCCCTTGTATGTTACTTCCTTTTTCTCCCTTGCTGCCTTTAAGATCCTCTCTTTGTCTTGGAAATTTGCCATTTTAATTATGATGTGTCTTGCAGTGGGTCTCTTTGGGTTCCTCTTGTTTGGGACTCTCTGTGATTCCTGGATTTGGGGTGCACCCCAATGTTCATAGCAGCACAATTTACAATAGCCAAGTACTGGAAGCAACCGAAGTGCCCATCAGCAAACGAGTGGATCCAAAAACTATGGTATATTTACACAATGGAATTCTACGCAGCAGAGAGAAAGAAGGAGCTTATACCCTTTGCAACAGCATGGATGAAACTGGAGAGCATTATGCTAAGTGAAATAAGCCAGGAAGTGAGGGACAAATACCATATGATCTCACCTTTAACTGGAACATAAGCAATAGAAGGAAAAAGCAAACAAAATATAACCAGAGACATTGAAGTTAAGAACAATGTAACAATAGCAAGGGCGGGGGTGGGGGGTGGGGGCGGGGACAGTGGGTAGAGGGGATTGCAGGAACTACTATAAAGGACGCATGAACAAATCCAAGGGGGAGTGTGGAGAGGGGTGAGGGAGGTGGGTTCAGCTGGGGTGGGGTAGAGGGATGGGGAGAAAAGGCATACAACTGTAATTAAATAACAATAAAAAAATAAAAAAAATAAAGTCTGTTTTTATGGAAAAAAAAAAAAAAGGAAATGTAAAATGACATAAATATGACCACATAGGTAGTAAGTGGCAGAGCTGGAAATTAATCCTAAAGCTCTCTGCTAAAGAGGTTGTGTTTCCAATCTTAACTTTCTAAAAACTTCACAGATAAAAGTTAAAAACAGCACCACAGCCTGCACACTTCTTACTTGCCTATTTATTTATTTATATGTATTCTCATTCAAGTTTTGATTTTCTTGGTTCTTGATGTACAGTGATTTCCATTTCCTTTTTTAATGAATGCATTGATTTTACTATTTAAGCATTTAAATTTCCTTTATAAAATAAATATATGATTTAGTTAAAAAAAAAGATTGAAATCAAAATGACAAAATTCTTTCTCAGTCTCCAGCACTGATTATCTATGTAATCTTTTTTTTAACCTATGTAATCTCGAAGTCATTTGTTTTCCTTGGTCCTCAAATTCTTCACATGTAATAATTAAAATTTATTAACTTATCAAAATTCTGAGTTTATATACATGTAGAAAATATGAAGGAAAATTACTTATATATGTGTGTTTATATCATCCTCTGTATATTCACATTCACATCTATATATGCATCTTAGTTTCTTATGAGAAAGCCAATTATAGACAAGTAGGCTGGAGTGCGTGGTAGGTAAGGTCCAGCCCTTTGCTGACATTATTTTTAGCCTTTAAAACTTCTCTATCTTCATTCCTCCAACCAAGGCAACTAAGCAGTGGGAATTTGTTAGAAATGCAAAATCTCAGGCCCTATCCCAGATTTACTGAGTGAAAGACTACGGGGGAGAGACTCAGCCATTTGTGTTACAACTGGCCCTGCCTGTGATTCTGAAATGCGTCAAAAGGTGAGAACCACTGCATTTGAATAATCCCAGGGAAGAACTATAGGCTAGAGTCATTGGCCGAGGTGAAGAGCCAATAATTGAAGACAGGAATGTCTGAAGAGGAGTTGGGTCAGAAGCGGTAGGAACTGAGCTCAGGAGACACTGAGCATGGGCACAGGTGGATGCTACTGACGGTAGCAGGGAACTGGCATGGTTGTGAGAATACAGAGCAGAAAGCCAGGTAGCAATAGTGAAGCTGTAGCCACATGCTCCCATGGCAAGTCATTTGTTCTCATGCTGTCATTTCTGCCAGTATGCTGAGAACTGCTGACTTCAGAACCTTTGTTCTGCAGTGGATCCCTAAGGAGGCTAATTCCCTTTATTACAGCCACGGTGATCCCTGCCCCCTAGTTATTTACTGTGGAAACCTGAGACAGAGAGAGGTAAGGCCTCTCAGGCTGATCCTGTATGTTTTTTCCTGGCCTTTTCAACAAGTAAGATTCTCCTGATCCCAGTTTTGTTTTTTTTTTAAGATTTTATTTATTCATTTTCAGGGAGAGGGGAAGGGAAGGATAAAAAGAAGGAGAGCAATATCAATGTGTGGTTGCCTCTTGCAGGCCCCATACTGGGGACCTGGCCCGAAACACAGGCATGTGCCCTGACTAGGGATTGAACTGGCAACCCTTTAGTTTGCAGCCTACCCTCAATTCACTGAGCTACACCAGCCAGGACTCCTAATCCCACTTTTAATGTTCTCTTTATTGGCAGTTAAGGAGTATGTGTATCTTCAGGGAAAGGAAGAAAACTCCTGGCATTTCACTGGGCTACAGGTGAACTTGGCCAGAGAAAGCCACAGGGGTGAGAATGAGCTGATGGAAATGACAAGACCTGATGGAGGCCTCGTTTTCATTGAGGATGTTGCCCTGAGAGGGGAATACCCGGCTTTGCAGCTTCCAGGCCAGTGTGAGGGCCACCAGCTGGCTGTAGCCTTTTCTGCAATACTCTGGCAGGGTGTAGCCATGGCACATGGTGGCAAACTGGCCTGTGATAGACCAAGAAACTGGGTTTCCCTCATCATCACGGACACACACACTGGGGAAGCAAGAGATGAGGTTGGTTGTGTACCGGAGACACTGTTCATTGCCGCCCCGCGACCACGTCCAGTTGAGTAGGTCAGCATCAGTAACACTCAGATGACTTAGTTGTGGGGGAGAACTTGTTAGAAGACTGGTGTCTGGCAGAGTTGAAACAGGAGAAAAACGAACTGCCTTAAAGGAAGTGAGCTTCACATCCAGCTGCTTTGAGTTGGCAACGGCTTAGGAAACATCACGTAACTCACTCTGCAGCCCTTGTATTTGAAAAACTTGGTCCCAGTTGATAACATCACATTCTTCCATCAGCCATAGGTAAGCTCTGACATCCTTGTAGAACACAGCATAAGCATTAGTACAGTGGTCCAGGTTATCTGTCTCAGCCTCTTTCTGCTGCCAAGTGGTAACAGTTTTGAAGTCTGGCCAGGAATCCAATACCACTTCCTTTTGAAAGGGATTCCCATGATTTATGTTCATCACTGTTCCATACACCTTGAGTGATTCAGGAAAGTGACTCTTCAGCATTTTTTCCAGGGTCAGTAATTTGGTAGAACATTTTAGCACCAACATCTTCTCCAGAGCTCTATCAATTCCACACCTCACTAGAAACTGCTCTTGACAGTTTAGCCTTAAACGGAAGTTTTTTCACTGTGTAAAAGTTGAGTGATCTCCAATTCTATCCTGGACTTTTGGGTTATTACAGAAGGAGACTGTGGATCCCATTTAACTTTTCAATTTTAGCAGAGAGGTACTTTTTTTAGACTTAGAACATAGGTCCTGGCCTACTTTTTGAGCTGTGGTTCCTAAGGCAACATAATTTTCAGAGACTTCGTGGTGCTATTTTTGTCCACTTAGTTTATCTCACATGCTATTGTGGCTTCCAGTGATCCTTGCTAGTGTTGTTTAAGGGAGATGAAGAAGCTTACTCTGGCTGGGATGCCTGAAGGTGGGGAACAAGAGGTTCCCTGTTTTAGGGATGAATAGTGTTTGTTGATGCTTATTAGAGCAGGGTCCTTCTGTTTGTGGGAAGATGGTGAGAGCCTCCCTAGCTGGATACTTATTGTGGGCATTCCTTTGAGTGTTTCTTAGTGGGCATAGGGAGAGTCTTGGGCTTGAAGCAACAAATAGGCCTCTTGGGCTGGGTGCATCTTGTGGCAGTCTCTCCCAGCCAGGCCACATACACTTATTGTGCCATGATTTCATTTGCCAATTTCCACAAACAACCCCCCCCACACACACACGTACACAGTGTCTCTGAGTGGGGAAAGACAGTTTCTGGCCAAATGGTGAAGGAGAATACTTCCCCAGCTGGCTCTTGTGTTGTGATCCCTGTACCCCTGTAGCTATGTGGTATCTCTGGGTGGGGAAAGTGAGTCTCAGACAAGATAAGGATGGAGAGTACTTACTCTGGTCACTTCTTGTCAGTTGGGCTTCCAATTGATTTGCCTTGCTGGTTTTGCTAGGCACACATAATAATGTCAGTGGAACTCCTGTTACATCCGGGGAGGAATGTGCCTTATCTGGGCTGCACTTTCTCTTAAAAGATTGGGGTTTGGAAATGCCAGGTCTGGGTGGCTTTCTTGGCCTTCTTCTTTTGGGTGGTTTTTCATAAGATGCCCTGCCACTATGGTGTTCCTCTAGTTCTGTGGTCTATCTTTCACCTTCCAGAGTTTTTGTTTTGTCTTGAATTATTGTCAGGGTTCATAGTTGTATGTAGCAGGAATGACAAGAGAGAGAGAAGTGTAGACCAGAAGTCTCATTTTTCTTCTCTATGTATAATCGCTATTTTACCATTCTAGTAATCTTACAAGTCCTTTTACTATCACTTTTGACTTTATCACTGATTTTACACTTATGAGATATTAGGGCATTAATATTTGTAAAGCATCTTGAAACGAAGTACAAGGTCAGCAAATATGCACCCATGTAACACATACTGTGAGAATAGAGACCACAATGTTGGCATGTAAGCACTAAAAACATAATAATCATTGTATGCTGTAGATTAGGACTTTCTTTGTTCCTATGTAAGGTTGTAAGTAAAGATGACTTACATGTTTGTAATCTCAGTGATCATTTGTCAGGCTCTAACTATCCCCAGATGGTTATTTTTTAATTTTTTATTGTTATTCAATTACAGTTGTGTGCCTTTTCTCCCCATCCCTCCACCCCACCCCAGCTGAACCCCCCTCCGTCCCCCACCTCCACCCTCCCCCTTGATTTGGTCCATGTGTCCTTTAAAGTAGTTCTTGTAATCACCTCTCTTCACTGTCCCCTCCCCACTCCCCCCTGCCCATTGTTAGATTGTTCTTAACTGCAATGTCTCTGCTTATATTTTGTTTGCTTTTTTTTTCTATTGATTATGTTCCAGTTAAAGGTGAGATCATATGGTATTTGTCCCTCACTTCCTGGCTTATTTCACTTAGCATAATGCTCTCCAGTTCCATCCATGCTGCTGCAAAGGGTATAAGCTCCTTCTTTCTCTCTGCTGCATAGAATTCCATTGTGTAAATATACCATAGTTTTTGGATCCACTCATTTGCTGATGGGCACTTAGGTTGCTTCCAGTACTTGGCTATTGTAAATTGTGCTGCTATGAACATTGGGGTGCACAGGTTCTTTTGGATAGGTGTTTCAGGGTTCTTAGGGTATAATCCCAGCAGCGGAATTGCTGGGTCAAAGGGCAGTTCCATTTTTAGTTTTCTGAGGAAATTCCATATTGTTTTCCACAGTGGCCTCACCAGTCTGCATTCCCACCAACAGTGCACTAGGGTTCCCTTTTATCCACATCCTCTCCAACATTTGTTTGTGGATTTGTTTATGTTGGCCACTCTGACTGGTGTGAGATGGTACCTCATTGTGGTTTTAATTTGCATCTCCCTGATGGCTAGTGATGCTGAGCATCTTTTCATATGTCTCTGGGCCCTCTGTATGTCTTCCTTGGAGAACTGTCTGTTCAAGTCCTTTGCCCATTTTTTAATTGGGTTGTTTGTCTTCCTGGAGTGGAGTCATGTGAGTTCTTTATATATTTTGGAGATCAGGCCCTTGTCTGAGGTATCATTAGCAAATATGTTTTCCCATACTGTTGGTTCTCTTTGTAATTTGGTGCTGTTTTCTTTACCCATGCAGAAGCTTTTTATTTTGATGAGGTCCCATTTGTTTATTCTTTCCTTTATGTCCCTTGCTTTAGGGGACATGTCTGTGAGGATGTTGCTGCGTGGAATGTCTGAGATTTTCCAGCGAATGTTTTCCTGAAGGACTTTTATGGTGTTACAACTTTTATTTAAGTCTTTAATCCATCTTGAGTTTATTTTCGTGTATGGCGTAAGTTGGTGATCGAGTTTCATTTTTTTGCACATAGCTGTCCACATCTCCCAACACCATCTGTTGAAGAGGCTGTTTTTGCTCCATTTTATGCTCCTGCCTCCTTTGTAAAATATTAATTGACCGTATAGACTTCAGTTTATTTCTGGGCTCTCTGTTCTGTTCCATTGGTCTATGTGCCTGTTTTTATGCCAGTACCAGGCTGTTTTGATTACAGTGGCCTTGTAATACAGTTTTATATCAGGTATTGTGATCCCTCCTGCTTTGTTCTCCTTTCTCAAACTTGCTGCAGCTATTCGGGGTCACTTATGGTTCCACATAAATTTCTGAAGTGTTCGTTCTATATCTGTGAAATATGTCATGGGTACTCTAATAGGGATTGCATTGAATCTATAAATTGCTTTGGGTAGTATGGCCATTTTGATGATGTTAATTCTTCCAATCCGTGAGCATGGTACATTTGCTTCCATTTGTTTGTGTCTTCCTTAATTTCTTTCTTCAGTGTTGTGTAGTTTTCTGAGTACAGGTCTTTTCCCTCCTTGGTTAGGTTGATTCCTAGGTACTTTATTTTTCTTGTTGCTATATCAAATGGGATTTTTTTCCTGATTTCTGTTTCTGCAGTTTCGTTGGTGGTGTACAGGAATGCCTTTGATTTCTGAGTATTGACTTTGTATCCAGCTGTTTTGCCAATTTCATTTATTAGGTCAAGTAGTTTTTTGGTGGAGTCTATAGGATTTTCCATGTACACTATCATGTCATCTGCAAACAATGACAGTTTCATTTCCTCCTTTCCAATTTGGATGCCTTTTATTGCTTTTTCTTGTCTGATTGCTGTGGCTAGGACTTCCAGTACTATGTTGAATAGGAGTGGTGAGAGAGGGCATCCTTGTCTTGTTCCTGATCTTAGTGGGAAAGCTCTAAGTTTTTGTCCATTGAGTGTGATGTTGGCTGTAGGTCTCTCATATATGGCCTTTATTATGTTGAGGACTGCTCCCTTTATTCCCACTTTGCTGAGTGTTTTTATCAGAAATGGGTGCTGTATCTTATCGAACGCTTTTTCTGCATCTATTGATATGATCATGTGATTTTTGTCTTTGCAGTTGTTGATGTGATGTATCATGTTTATTGATTTGCGAATACTGTACCATCCTTGCATCCCTGGGATGAATCCCACTTGGTCATGGTGTATGATCTTTTTAATGTATTGCTGGATGCGGTTTGCCAATATTTTGTTGAGAATTTTAGCGTCTATGTTCATCAGCGATATTGGCCTTAAGTTTTCGTTCTTCATTGTGTCTTTATCTGGTTTTGGGATTAGGATGATGCTGGCCTCAGAAAAAGAGTTTGGGAGTCTTCCATCAGTTTGGATTTTTTTGAATAGCCTGTGAAGGATAGGGGTTAGCTCTTCCTTAAATGCTTTGTAGAATTCTCCTGTGAAACGACCTGGTCCAGGGCTTTTGTGTGTTGGGAGTTTTTTGATGACTGCTTCAATTTTGTCTGCTATTATTGGTCTGTTCAGGTTTTCTGCTTCTTCTTCATTCAGTTTTGGAAGATTATATTTTTCTAGAAATGTGTCCATTTCACCTGGGTTTTCA
This sequence comes from Desmodus rotundus, assembly GCF_022682495.2. Taxonomy (NCBI): domain Eukaryota; kingdom Metazoa; phylum Chordata; class Mammalia; order Chiroptera; family Phyllostomidae; genus Desmodus; species Desmodus rotundus. Next base: position 68,779,186 of record NC_071400.1, read on the forward strand.
AATTTCTTGGCATACAGTTCTTCATAGTAATGTCTTACAATCCTTTGTATTTCTATGGTATCAGTTGTAATCTCTCCTCTTTCATTTCTAATTGTGTTTATTTGGATCCTCTCTCTTTTTTTCTTGGTGAGGGTACTTAAAGCCTTGTCAATTTTGGTTATCTTTTCAAAGAACCAGCTCCTGGATTCATTGATCCTTAGAATTGTGCTTTTAGTCTCTATGCCATTTAACTCTGCTCTGATCTTGGTTATTTCCTTCCTTCTGCTTGCTCTGGGCTGTCTTCGTTGTTGTTCCTTGAGTTCTTGTAGGCGTAGGGTTAGATTGTTCATTTGAAATATTTCTATCTTTTTAAGGTAGGCCTGTATTGCTATGAACTTCCCTCTCAGGACTGCCTTTGCTGTGTCCCATAGGTTTTGGGTTGTTGTGAGTTCATTTTCATTTGTTTCCAGAAAGTTTTTGATTTCTTCCCTAATCTCATTCTTGACCCATTCATTGTTTAATAGCATTCCATTCAGTCTCCATGATTTTGAGTGTTTGGGGTTTTTTCCTTTGGGGTTGGTTTCTAGTTTCAGTCCCTTGTGGTCAGAGAAGATGCTTGATACGATTTCAATTTTCTTGAATTTCTTGAGGCTTGCTTTGTGTCCTATCATGTGGTCTATCTTTGAAAAAGTTCCATGTACACTTGAAAAGAATGTGTATTTTGCTTCTTTGGGTTGAAAAGCTCTCTCTCTCTCTCTCTCTATATATATATATATATATATATATATATATCAGTTAAGTCCATTTCATCTAGGGTATTGTTAAGTGACACAATATCCTTCTTGATATTTTGTTTGGAGATCTGTCCATTTTTGACAGTGGGGTGTTAAAGTCCCCTACTATAATTGTGTTGCTGTCAATATCTTTCTTGAAGTCCTCCAAGATTTTCTTTATGTATTTGGGTGCTCCTATGTTGGATGCATATATATTTACAATGTTTATGTCTTCTTGGTGGATTCTTCCTTTGAGTATTATGTAGTGACCTTCTGGGTCTCTCTGTATGGCCCTTGTTTTGAAGTGTATTTTTTCTTTGATATGAGTATTGCTACCCCTGCTTTTTTTTCCTGTCTGTTTGCTTGGAAAATTTGTTTCCAGCCCTTCACTTTCAGTCTGTGTAAGTCTTTTGTCGTGAGGTGGGTCTCTTGTAGGCAGCCTATGTGTCGGTCATGTTTTCTTATTTATTCAGCTATTCTATGTCTTTTGATTGGAGCATTTAGTCCATTTACATTTAAGGTTATTATCGATAGGTAGTTATTCATTGCCTTTTTTCATACCTGTGTTCCTCTCTCTTTCTCTTTTCCTTCCTTTCCTTAAACCAGTCCCTTTAACATCTCTTGCAGAGCTGGTTTGGTGGAGGTGTGTTCTTTTAGACTTGTTTTGTCTGGGAAGATCTTTATTTGGCCTTCTATCTGATTGGGAGCCTTGCTGGGTAAAGTAGCCTTGGTTGCAGGCCTCTGGTTCTCATTACTCGGAATATTTTTTGCCATTCTCTTCTGGCTTGGAGCGTTTCCATTGAGAAGTCAGTTGCTAACCTTATTGGGGCTCCCTTGTATGTTACCTCCTGTTTCTCCCTTGCTGCCTTTAAGATCCTCTCTTTGTCTTGGAAATTTGCCATTTTAATTATGATGTGTCTTGCAGTGGGTCTCTTTGGGTTCCTCTTGCTTGGGACTCTCTTTGTTTCCTGCATTTGGGTGACATTTTCTCTCATCAGATTAGGGAAATTTTCCATCATTACTTTTTCAAGCAGGTTTTCTATCCCTTGCTCTTCTTCTTCTCCTTCTGGTATTCCTATTATACGGATATTGTTACGTTTCATGTTGTCCTGAATTTCCCTTAGCCCCTCTTCATTCTTTCTGAGCCTCTTTTCCTTTTCTTGCTCTTTCTGGGTGTTTTTTTCTGCTTTGTCCTCCAGCTCGCTGATCCAATCCTCTGCTTCATCAAGTCTGCTTTTCATTCCTTGTACTGTGTTCTTCAATTCAGAAATTGTATTCTTCATTTCCTCTTGGCCCTTGTTGATAGTTTCTATTTCCTTTTTCATGTTGATATAGTTTGCAGTGAGTTCATTGTAGTTTCCCTGTAGTTTCTGGTAGTTCTCTGTGAGCTCAGTGAGCTCAGTGAGCTTCCTGATAACCATTGCTTTGAACTCAGTATCTGATAGTTGAGTTGCCTCTTTTTCAGTTAGCATTCTTTCTGAGGCTTCCTCCTTTCCTTTCATTTGGGGATTGTTTCTTTGTCTTCCCATTGTTTGTGAGACTCTTCCTGTTAGCCTCTGCTTTTTAGAATGATCTATTCTGACTGTCTGGTTTAATGGTATGATCTTCTATGGTAGAATGCCAATGGGATTCTGTGGTGCTGTCTCCTTAATCTCCTGTGCTCACTGGTCTTGAGCTGATTTTTATGGGTGTAACAGAGTTTAACTCTGGTCTTTACAGTACTCCAGGTTTTATTGTCTCACCTGTGGGAAAAAGAGAAAGGGGGGGAAGAACGGAAGGAGGGAAAAAGGGAATAGAAAAGGAAAGGAAGGAAGGAGGAAGGAATAAAGAAAATCGGAGGCAAGATAAGAAGGAATTTTAACAAAAGTTAAAACAAAAGAATATATAAAAGAAGGCAGGAAGAAGGAATAAAAAAGGTAAAGGATGGAAGGAAGAAGGAATAAAAAAAGAAAGAAGGACAGAAAGGAAGAAGGAATTCAGGGGGTAAGGAGGAAAGGAAAAAAAAAAGTCTTCTGCTGGCTTTAAACCGGTCAAGTTAGTTCTGCTTGTCTTCCTATCTTTGGAACGGGAGTGAGTGGTTGGTAGGATTGGTTTCACTTTTCTCCCGTCCTGAGCCACACTCTTTGCTGTTTTTCAGCCTGCAGTCCAGTTCCTCAGGGTCCTTCTGCTCCCCACTAGGCTTTAGTTCACCAGTTGTGCTGTCCTTGAGTTGCACCAATTAAGGGCAACTCACACTCCCCCTTCTTGCTCTTTGCTGTCTTAGATGCTAGGGGCTCTCGGTGCTTCTATGGGGTAGTTCAGCCCCCTACTGGGTCTAGTCTTTCTGGGAATGCAGTCTCCCCTAGTCCTGCAGCTCCCCTCTGCTGGGTGTTCTGCCTTAGTCCTAGAGAGCCAGTAGGCCCTGCAGGGCTCTGTGCGCAGGGGCTATGTAGGAGTTGTTCAGAACCGGTACTTTTAGGTGTGGTCCCTGGCAGTCAGCCAGGCGTTTGATCAGCCGATCTGTGGCTTTGGGCCTGAGTCTTGCATGGCTTGCCTTTCTGCTGCTTTGGGCCTAAGTCGTGCGCACAGCCGGCAAGACCAGCCGCTTTGGGACTGAGTCGAGTGGGGCAGGCAGGTCTGCAGCTTTGGGACCGAGTTGCCCGAGGCCAGTCTTTCTGCTGCTTTGGGCCTGAGTCCCCAGCGGGCCTGGTAGGTCTGCTGCCTTGGGCCTGTGCGTGGGGCAGCTAGCCTCTGTTCCTGGTGCGCAATCACCCACCGGAGGTTTCAGGAGTGGGCGCCCTGCTGGGGTCTCAGGTGTGGGCCCCCAGTCTGCTGATCTGGGTGCGCGCAACCAGGCTTCAGGTGATCTCTGGGGCTGCTTATCGCACGTTCACAGTCCAGGGGCTGAGGGGGGAGGGGCGCCAGAGGCCACGGCTGCTGTGCAGAGTTCTCTAACTAGCCCCTGATTGTCTCTATTTTCTTTTTCTTTTTGAGAAATTCTTCCTATTCAAGCCCCCCTGGTCCAAGTAAGCACCTGGCTGCTCACACAGCTCAGCCTGGCTCTCTCCCAAGAAACCTGCAGCAGACCCTGCGCCAGAGCCGGGGCTTCAGCCGCTGTGGTCCCCGTGCAGGTCCCAGGGACCTTATTGTCCTTAAGCACTCTTCTTACCATCAGATCTTTCAATGTCCTCTATCTTTGGTCTCTGATCTTCATATATGCTGGAATACCATTGGCTGTTCACTCTGCTCCTCAGATCACCTAGGTGTTTCACTGGTGTTGAGGGGAAGTGCACTCTGCTTCCACCTATCTCGCCGCCATCTTCTCCTCCTCCCCCAGATGGTATGTTAAGGCATGGGTGCCCAACCTCCCAGCTGCCGACTGGTACTGTTCCATGGCCTTTTAGGAACCGGGCTTCACAGCAGGAGGTGAGTGACAGGCAAGTGAGTGAAGCTTTGTTCGCATTACCACCTGAACTCCACCTTCTGCCCCCCACCCCCATGGAAAAATTAACTTCCACAAAACCATTCCCTGGTGTCAAAAACGTTGGGGATTGCTGTGTTAAGGTATTTAGTATATTAACTCACTAATCCTTGAAAATAGCATTATGTGATAGTGTAGTGGGTTGGATAGTGTCCCTCCAAGTTGATAGCCAAAGTCCTAAAACCTGTGCTGATGAATATGAATTTATTTGGAAAAAGTCTTTGCAGGTGTATTTAAGGATACCAAAATGAGATCATCCTGGATATGAATAGTCCCTTAATCCAATGACTGGTGCCCTCAACAGAGAAAAGAGAGGATTTAAGAAGGTCATGTGAAGATGAAGGCAGAGCTTGAAGTCATGTAGCTATAAGACAAGAAGTATCAAGGGCTGCTGGAAGCCACCAGAAGCTGGGAGAGAGGTATGGGCTGGATTCTCTCTCAGAGCCTCCAGAAAAGAACCAACCTTGCTGACACCTTGATTTTGGACTGCTGATCTTCAGAGCTATGAGAGAATAAATTTCTGTTGTTTTAAGCTGCCAATTTTGTGGTCATTTGTTATAGCAGCCTGGGGAAAATAACACAGGTAATATTATATATCACCATTTTACAGATGAGGAAACAAGATTGGAAATGTTAAATGACATGCATATGATCACATAGGTAGTAAGCAGCAGAGCTGGAAATTAAGTACAAAGCTATCTACTGAAAAGGTTGTATTTCCAATCTTAACCTTCTAAAAAAAACTTCATTGATAAAAGTTAAAAACAGCACTATGGCCTGCACACTTCTGACTTGCCCAAACTTCTCTTCAGGGGTCTCTCTCTACTCCAAGACTTATGTTGATCTTAAACTGTTCCTGCCCCACGTTGTTACTAGAGATTATTGATTAAATTTGGCATCTCATGGTTGGCTATCACTGACACTGAGATCTTCCATCTCAAGCTAAATTTACATTGGTTCTATAGGAGACAGATAGAGAGAGCAAGGGAGAGAGCAATGATTAACTTAAAGGAAAGTATCCTGATAGGGAATCTTCCAGCCATGAGCAGCCAATCAGAGGTAGAGATGGTTTTAGGCTGAGCAGAGTCTATCAGTTCCTGTCACCCATGCTGATGATACCTTGTTTTCATCATTCTTAAAGCCAGCCGAATTATTATTTTGAGGATCAGGCTATAGCAATAGATACTTTCCTTCTGATACTCTTTGTGGGCACTGGAAGTGAGCAAGAGCTGTCATCCAATTTGCCCTGCCAAGAAACCTTGTAGCAGGGGCTGGAAGAGAAAATCAGCAGTTGTTACTTCCCTGTGATCCTTCTAAAAGTGTTTCTTTATTAATAGGATATCATTAAACATTATGAACAATTAGCTGAATATTAAAATTATAGACAAAATCATTTTTTTAAATGTGTACATGTAAAAATAAACCAATGTGTGAGACAAAGTACCTAACCAGCAGACAGCATATTCTGAGACTGGGCATCCTGATGTCATGTCTGCCACCAAATTTGGTGTCACTGAGTAGGTTGTTTCAATGTCAAATACTTATTAAGCACCTACTATATTCTAGGACTTGTTCTGGCTGATTCTGTGTTTGCTGTCAGATATATTCTTAACTCACCTATTCTCTGAATATAACTAAAATGAAACAGAATATCATTTTTTTTTTGCTTCTTCTGGCAAGAGTTAAGAAAAATGGGAACAGATAATTCTACACTAGAGCTGAGTAAGTCTAAGAATGAATTATGTTTTAATTTTGACCTCTCCAAATAGAACATTTTCCACATCCATTCAGCTGACAACCTTGAACAAATGGTTCAGTGGTTAGAAGTTAGAGAGAGAATTGGCAGTCAGTTCTTTTCTTAAAGACTAGCCAAAAAAAAAAAAAAAAAACCCAAAAAACTATTTCCAGAATATTATCTAATTACTTAAATCTTACCGGGATAAAATGTTCTACTGCATATCTGTTAAATTGTTTGGATAAATACAGGCATATAAAAACTTATCACCTTAATCATATCTTAGAAAATATAAGCTTGTGCTTATCTTTCTCTCTGAGAACTTTAAGTAACAAATTTTTTATTAACAACGGAACTCATCATGTGGTAAGAGCATCCCAGAATAAAGCCTAATGTAGGAGTAGAACCCAGCATTGTGATGGAACAACCTGTACAGCTTGTCTTGTGGTCTGGTAAGTGATGAAGAAGATCCCTGATTCTAGGGCAAATCCAGTACAATGGCAGTGTTTGAACTCCAAGCTGCCATATGCTGGCTATAATGTGGCATGATTGGAACTGAACTCAGATTGTCTTTGGATAATAGTGTGTAAACAACTTATTCAGTATCAGATGTAGGAGTATTTTTGGTGACAGAGAGCTATTTTGAAAGGGTCAGTTGTATGATATAATGATGGTACTGAAACAACTTTAAATCTTATGGGATCACCCAGCATCTGGCACGTGCAAGCAACAAGGACCTTCTAGGTCAGAAGGAATAGCACAAATAAAGTACAGAAAAGTTTATTGAAGATCCCAACCATTTTTATTGGCCCAGATTTCTAGCAGGTGTTTATGTAAAATACTAATATGAATCTGGGAAACTCATTTGATGAGTCTAAAGCCCCATCAAATAAGAATTATTTGATCCTGAGGGTGGGGTGGGAAATGCAATGATACAGTGATTATGTAAAGTTCAGGAAAAAGGTAGCCTTCTTTCTGAAATGTTGACTTCACTTAAATTTGAGAAAAGCTATTATTTTTACTAGAGTGTGCCCTATCAGAGCTTATATATTTTTTTCTCCAGTGGAAGAAGCAAACAGCTGCTCACCACACATGCAGAGCTAGATCCTTATGGAAGAGGTATTTGAGGGGTTCCTTTTAATCAAGCCAGTGGACGTCAAGCCTAGGAGAAAAATATCATGAGCTCTCATTTAAATTGGTAAAGCCAACTTCTACTCCTGGTTGAGTTCTGGGAGGTAGTAGAAAATTTTGCATAAGGAGCAAGGGTCCTTCCATTCCCCTCCTCTACAATTCTTTGTTGAAGGTCTCCAGTCTTATGCACAAGCATACAACTGTTCACTGGCCAGGCCTGGAAGTAATCAGGAAACTGTACACTCCTCAGTCTTTACCATGACAAAGTCAGGTTGCCCTAGCATTAGGTGTCTGTCAAAAAGCTGGGTCTCTATGGCTTTCTGTTGACCATCACCCTTTCCTAACTCTTGTCCTGTGACTTCCAGAGCATCTCAGTCCTGTACCCTGCTGGCCTCCCACATTGGTTCATGAATCTCTCCTTACTGAAGTTGTGTCGCCTATAAAGAGGCTCAACCTTCAGTGACAGTTCCCTTCAGGAACAGGCCAGATGACTTCTCCAATAATGTATTCCTGTGCTGAGTCTGAAACTGCTGGAAGACTTGCACTGGGGAATGGAGAAAGATCTGTACCCTGCTGTGCTGCTGTACAAGGAACCTATGGGTTGTGATCAAGACTAAGGAGAGTTAAGGAGATTGAGGGTGCAGGATCAAAATTCCACCACTGTGTGGCACTGTCATTTAGAGTCAGAGACACAACAAACAGGGTGTCGACAGCCAGATGATTCATGTGATTTCATGCAGGGCAGCCATTCTGAATCACAATGAACTTTCTTAACTGGGACCCTGTCTTTCCCTTGTGAGAAGCAATGTTAATTTTCAGTGCTCTTTTTAATTATTTTTTAATTTTTAAAAACTGAATCTTAGGAGGCCAGCTTGTACATCAACTTTAATAACCTTCAATTCTATCTATCTATCCATCATCTGTCTATCTACCTATCATATCTATCATTTATCTATCACCTTCTAGCTTTCTGTATCAGGGCTCCTCAACCTTGGCACTATTAACATTTTGTTCCAGATAATTCCTTGTTGTGTCAGACTGTTCTGTGCCTTGTAGGATGTTTAGCAGCAGCATCCTTGGTTTCTACCTACTAGACACCAGTAGCATCATGCCCCCATTCTCAGTTGTGACAACCAAATTTCTCCAGCCCTTGACAGATGTCTTCTGGCATGGGGGAAGAATTACCCCGATTAAAGAACTGCTAATCCATATCTATCTATAAAATGAAATCAGCTATCTATTGCTGTATAATGAACCACCTCATACTTAGTAAATTTTAACTAGCCACTGCTTCACATGTGATCAGTTAATGTCACTTATGTGGTTACATGCCAGTGAGAGTTCAGCTGAAACACCTCTGTTCTCCACATGGTATCTCACCCTCCAGGGCTGTCCACATGATCTATTTCTCTCTAGCAAGATATCCTAGATTTCCTTACAACATGGTGGTTGGATTCCAAGCCTGCAGAAATGGAAGTTGCCAAGCCTCTTAAGGCTTAGGCTCAGAATTAACACAGTATCACTTCTGCTACATTTTATATCAAAGCAAATTGTAAGGCCAGCTCAGATTCAAGGAAAGGGGAAACATTCTACCTCTTGATAGGAGGTGCAATGTGCATATACAGGGAATGGTAGAATTGTGGGACGCCATCTTTGTGACTAGCATATATACGAGGTCTGTCTGGAAAAAGTCCAGCCATATGATAAAAAAAATAGACATTTATTGAAGAAGATACAAGATACAAGAAACATTATACATAGGACAATGATGCCTCAGTCCCCTTCAAAGTAGGCACCTTGGGACCTCACACAGTTCTCCCAAACACCATGAGCTGCCCCGTTGTATTTTCTTGAATTTCACTGATGGTCTGAAATCTTTCCCCTTTCAAAGGTGATTTTAGTTTTGGGGAAAAACCAGAAGTCACAGGGCACCAAATCTGGGCTGCAGGGGGTCTGAGTCACCTGGGTGACTTGATGTTTCACCAAAAATCTCTGCATGAGACATAATGCATGAGTGGGCTTGTTGCCAATCACCAGTTGCCCACAGCTGTGGCCTTCTGAATCATCCAAATAGTTTCTGCAAAAGAATGGTCAAGCCTAACACAAAATCTGATGTAGATCTGTTGCTCTACTCTCTCAGTCATTTTGAATGTGATGGTCACACAGTACACGTGCTCACTCAATGGTGTCTACCACCCCCACTGAATAGTACAGTGAAGTCATCATTGAATATACATGTACATTCCTGTCCACTCTCCTTGGCTGCCAGGTTACATTGATGTCATTCAAACTGTTCTCGTTACATTAACAATGGCTAGACTTTTCCTGGACAGACTATTATATATACATATTCACACCACACACACATATGTATATATTCATATATATGTATATGTATATATATATTCATATGTATATATGCCTTCCTCACATACATATGTATATAGAGTCTTGATCAAATGGTAACATTCCAGTGATATATGAAGAGAGAATGACTTTAATATCTAATACTTCTATAGTGCTAAATACATGTAGGGTATTGCTATAAGTATTTTACAAACATATCAACTCATGTAATAGTGCCACACCGAAACTCTGTGAGGTAGGTGCTATTATTATGCCCTTTTTATAGATGAGAAAAAGCAAGGCTCTGAGAGACCTAAGGACTCATAGCTAGTGATACAAATGGAGTCCACATTTGAATCCAGGCAGTCTGGCTGCAGACACTGTTTGTGCTCTTAATCACTTTGTTTTAATGTTAGTGACCCATAGTCAATGCAGGGTCCAGCACAAATAATGCCCCATTTTTATGAGCTGGTAATCTATACCAAATCTTTTATTGCAAAATCATAAGCATGTAATTCTGTAACATAACAATATCACACTCAAACACACCATATGACATTTTAGGTGAAATGTTCAGATTGCTGTCCATCTTGTGTGAGATATTCACATACCCTACCAACCACACTCAATGGCATTACTTCCGCCAGACCCTGTAGTATAGGTAGGAAGAGATATTTAAAAACATGAATAATTAATGTTATAGAAACAAAATAATATGCTCTAGAAGTTACATAATGTCTCTCTGTCTATGTAGTTATGTTCATCTGGTTCAAGTAAAAAAAACCTGTGTTTTATTCCTCCACAGAATTCCGTGATCATGGCTCTCTTTCACTTACAGGCAGTGTTTACTTTAGAAATAATGCATTGCTATTGAGTAAAAATTACATTGTTGCCTAAAAAGAGAAGAACTAAATTATTTCAGAAGTTATACTCACTAAATACGCTACACATTTTTTAAAGCTAAAATTTCACAAAACTACCAGAAGCCTAAATATACTTTCAAAATAGTCTTCATACACCAAGCAAATTTATACAAGGCACAATTTGGAAAATGTAACCCTAGCTTTCCATTGTTAGCCTCAAAGCCACATCAGTGTGAATGCTGGATGGCATAAAGTTCAGAGGGTTGTTCTTTCAGCTCTTTTCAGGGCTGTGAATTATGACCCTGAACACAAACCAGGGCCCTTCCTACACACGGACCTAAAGGGAATGGGCAACAAAGCCATCTGAATCCCCTGTCCCCCACATGCTGTGATATTGTCTATTTTATATCTATTTCTTAGGAGCCAATGACAAATAATTCAGGTTAATCTCAAGTTGACTCTTTAGGGTTCTCAGAAAATGAAAGATTTTTATGTCTGAGTACTCAGCTGGAACAGGTATAACTAATGCTCATTTTATTTATTTTTATAGATAAAAAGTTTCTAAGCCAAAAACCTTTAAGCATGCTGACTTGCCTGGAGAACCCCAACCTATGCACAGCCCAGTTTGCAAAATCCTGCAATGATGACCTATAGGTATTTAAAAAATCATTATTCTGGGGTTACCAACACATGAAGTTATCATAAATATTTTTGAAACAAATAAAGAATGGGAGAGATGATATTCTTTTAAAACTTGAAGATATAAATTGAAGAAATAAGAGACTGTGGTGATAGCACAATATTCAACTTCAAGCACTTAAGATTATCTGACATCCTGAAATCCCAGAAAAGGAAGTGGTATTGTGTATGACTCAGAGAACAAAAGATTACATTTAGTCATAAGATACTTGGGCAGGCAATTTTCTCACTGGCAGCACACTGTGAATCTTACTGGCCACCCATTGAATTACTATTACTGTTTCCTACTCTTGCTAGTACTGTGCCAAGCACTAAAGTTATAGTACCAAACAAGATCCCATCTCTGCCTTCTTGGAGTTTATAACTATAGTGGAAACAGAACAATAAGCAGACACCTTTAATTTCTACAAGCAGCACAAATGCAGTATGGTATGGGACACAAAAGAATGGTAAAGCAATATAAATTTTTGAAATATTTGTTCTATACCTGTAAAATATGTCATTGGTGTTTTGATAGGGATTGCATTGAATCTATAGATTGCTTTGGGTATTATGGACATTTTAATGATAATTCTTCCAATCCATGAACACAGTATATGCTTCCATCTTTTTGTGACTTCCTTAATTTTTTTCTTCAGTGTTCTGTAGTATTCTGAGTACAGGTCTTTTACCTACTTGGTTAAGTTTATTCGTAAGTATTTTATTCTTCTTATTGCTATAGTAAATGGGATTTTCCCCTTAATTTCTGTTTCTGATATTTCATTGTTAGTGTACAAAAATGCCTTCAATTTTTGAATGTTGACTTTGTATCGTGCCATTGTGTCAAATTCATGTATGAGGTCAAGCAGTTTTTTAGTGGAGTCTATAGGGTTTTTTATGTACACTATTATGTCATCTGCAAACAATGACAGTTTTACTTCCTACTTTCCAATTTGGATGCCTTTTATTTCTTTTTCTTGTCTGATCACTGTGACTAGACTTCCAGTACTATCTTGAATAGAAGTTGTGACCGTGGTACCTTGTCTTGTGCCTGATCTTAGAGGAAAAGCTTTTAGTTTTTGCCCATTGAGTATGATGTTGGCTGTACGTTTCTCATATTTGGCCTTTATTAGGTTGAGGTATGCTCCTTCTACTCCCACTTGCCGAGTATTTTTATCATAAATTGGTGCTGTATTTTATCAAATTCTTTTTCAGCATTGATATGATCATGTGGTTTTTGCTTGTCATATTGTTTATGAGATGTATTACATTTATTGATTTGCATATATTGTACAATCCTTGCATCCCTGGGGTGAATCCCACTTGATCATGGTGTATGATCTTCTTAATGTATTGCTGGATGCGGTTTTCCAATATTTTGTTGAGGATTTTAGCATCTATGTTCATCAGTGACATTGACCTGTAGTTTTCTTTCTTTGTTGTGTCTTGATTTGGTTTTGGAATTAGGATAATATTGGCCTCATAAAAAGAGTTTGGGGGTCTTTCTTCTTGGATATTTTGGAATAGTTTGAGCAGGAGAGGGGTTAACTCGTCCCTAAATTTTTTGTAAAATTCCCCTGTGAAGCTGTCTGGCCCAGGGTTTTTGTGTGCTGGAAGTTTTTTGATAACTGCTTCAATTCACCAGCTGTTATCAGTCTCTTCAGATTTTCTGCTTCTTCTTTACTCAGTTTTGGAGGATTATATGTTTGTAGAAATGTATCCTTTTGGCCTAGGTTTTCAGACTTCTTGGCATATAGTTTTTCATAGTAATTTCTCTCAATCCTTTGTATATCTATGGTATCAGCTGTCATTTCTCCTCTTTCCTTCCTCATTTTATTTATTTGGGTCCTCTGTCTTTTTTTCTTGATGAGTCTGGTTAAAAGCTTCTCAATTTTGTTTATCTTTTAAAAAAAACAGCTCCTGGATTTATTGATCTTTGAATTGTTCTTTTAGTCTCTATGTCATGCAATTCTGCTCTGATTTTGATAATTTCTTTCCTTCTACTCACTTTGAGCTTTGTTTGTTGTTGTTCCTCTAGTTTTTGTAGATGTAGGGTTAGGTCCTTTATTCAAAATTTTTCTATCTTTCTTAGGTAAGCTTGTAATGCTATGAACTTCCCTCTCAGGACAGCCTTCACTCTGTCCTATAGGTTTTGGATTGTTGTATGTTCATTTTCATTTTTACCAGAAATTTTTTGATTTCTTCCTTGATCTCATTGTTTACAAATTCATTGTTTAATAACATGTCATTCAGTCTCTATGGATTTGATTTTTTTTTAGTTTTTTTCCTTGAAGTTGGTTTGTACATTCAAGCCGTTGTGATCCAAGAAAATATTTGATATGATTTTACTTTTCTTGAATTTGTAGAGGATTGTTTTGTGTCTTATCTTGTCCAGCTTTGAAAATGTTCCATGTGCATTTAAAAAAAATGTATATTTTGAACTGGGAGGAAGATGGCGGTGAGATAGGTGAGAGCTGAGTCCACTCCCCTCAATGCCAGTGAAACACCTAGCTGATCTGAGGAACAGAGTGAACAGCCAATGGTATTCCAGCATATATGAAGATCAGAGACCAAAGATAAAGGACATTGAAAGATCTGATGGTAAGAAGAGTGCTTAAGGACAATAAGGTCCCTGGGCGCAGTGTGGGGACCAGGGCGGCTGAAGCCCTGGCCGGGGGGCAGGGTCTGCTGCAGGATTCTTGGGAGAGAGCCAGGCTGGGCTGTGTGAGCAGCCAGGTGCTTGTTTGGACCAGGGGAGCTTGAATAGGAAGAATTTCTCCAAAAGAAAAACAGAAAATAGAGGCACTCAGCGGCTAGTTAGAGAACTCTCCACAGCAGCCGCGGCCTCTGGCACGCCTCCCCCCTCAGCCCCTGGACTGTGAATGCAGGATAAGCAGCTCCAGCTCTCACCTGAAGCCCAGCTGCCGTGCACGCAGATCAGTGGACTGGGGGCCCACGACTGAAACTCTGGGTGGGCGCACGCCCTGATAAGCAGCCCAGCTGCCTGGGTGCCAGACTCAAAGTGCCCCAGTGGGCACATACCCCAATCAGTGGCCTGGGGCCCACACCTGAAACCCTGGGTGGGTGTGCACCCTGATAAGTGGCCCAGCTGCCTGCGCGCATAGACACAAAGCACGTGGGTGGGCGCACACCTCCATAAGTGGCCTGGGCGCCCATACCTGAAACCTCGGGTAGGTGCACAACCAAATCAACAGCCTGGCTGCCTGCCAGCGACCACACCTAAAAACACCAGTTCTGAACAACTCCCACCTAGCCCCTGTGCAGACAGCCCTGCAGGGCCTACTGGCTCTCTAGGAGGAAGGCAGAACGCCCAGCAGAGGGGAGCTGAAGGGCTAGGAGAGACTGCATTCGCCTAAAAGACTTGACCCAGTAAGGGGTTGAACTACCCCATAGGAGCACCAAGAGCCCCTAGCATCTAAGACAGCAAAGAGCAAGAAGGTGGAGTGTGAGTTGCCCCTAATAGGGGTAACTCAAGGACAGAACAACTGGTGAAATAAAGGCATAGTGGGGAGCAGAAGTACCCAGAGGAACTGGACTGCAGGCTGAAAAACAGCGAAGAGTGTGGCTCAGGAAAAGAGAAAGGTGAAACGAATCCCTCCACACACCCCCTCCCGTTTCACAGACAGGAAGACCACCAGAACTAGCCTGTCCGGTTTAAAGCCAGCAGAAGACTTTATTTTTTTCTTTTTCCTCCTTTCCCCCTAAATTCCTTCTTCCTTTCTGTCCTTCTTTCTTTTTTAATTCCTTCTTCCTTCCATCCTTTACCTTTTTTATTCCTTCTTCCTGCCTTCTTTTATTTATTCTTTTGTTTTAACTTTTGTTAAAATTCCTTCTTATCTTGCCTCCGATCTTTCTTTATTCCTTCCTTCCTTTCTTTTCTATTCCCTTTTCCCCTCCTTCCCTTCTCCTTTATTTTTCTTCCCTACTTTCTCTTTTTCCCACAGGTGAGACAATAAAACCTGGAGTGCTGAAGAGACCAGAGATAGACCGTGTTAGACACATAAATGTCAGCTCAGGATCAGTGAGCACAGGAGATTAAGGAGATGGCACCACTGAATCCCACTGGCATTCTACCATAGAAGATCATACCATTAAACCAGACAGTCAGAATAGATCAATCTAAAAAGCAGAGGCTAACAGGAAGAGTCTCACAAACAACAGGAAGACAAAGAATCCCCAAATGAAAGGAAAGGAGGAAGCCTCAGAAAGAATGCTAACTGAAAAAGAGGCAAGTCATCTATCAGATTCTGAGTTCAAAGCAATGGTTATCAGGAAGCTCATTGAGCTCACAGAGAACTACCAGGAACTACAGGGAAACTACAATGAACTCACTGCAAACTATATCAACATGAAAAAGGAAATAGAAACTATCAACAAGGGCCAAGAGGAAATGAAGAATACAATTTCTGAACTGAAGAACACAGTAGAACGAATCAAAAGCAGACTTGAAGAAACAGAAGATCGGATCAGTGAGCTGGAGGACATGGTAGAAAAAAAGACCCAGAAAGAGCAAGAAAAGAAAAAGAGGCTCAGAAAGAATGAAGAGGGATTAAGGGAAATGCATGACAATATGAAATGCAATAATATCCGTATAATAGGGATACCAGACGGAGAAGAGGAAGAGCAAGGGATAGAAAACCTGCTTGAAAAAGTAATGATGGAAAATTTCTCTAATTTGAGGAGAGAAAAAGTCACCAAATCCAGGAAACACGAGTCCCAAGCAAGGGGATCCCAGAGACCCACTGCAAGACGCATCATAATTAAAATGGCAAATTTCCAAGACAAAGAGAGGATCTTAAAGGCAGCAAGGGAGAAACAGGAAGTAACATACAAGGGAGCCCCAATAAGGTTAGCAACTGACTTCTCAATGGAAACTCTCCAATCCAAAAGAGAATGGCAAAAAATATTCCAAGTAATGAGAACCAGAGGCCTGCAACCAAGACTATTTTACCCAGCAAGGCTCTCAATCAAGATAGAAGACCAAATAAAGAGTTTCCCTAACAAAAGAAGTCTAAAAGAATACACCTCCACCAAACCAGCTCTTCAAGAGATGCTAAAGGGACTGCTTTAAGGAAAGGAAGGAAAAGGGAAAGAGACGGGAACACAGGTACGAAAAAAGGCAATGAATAAATACCTATCGATAATAACCTTAAACGTAAATGGATGAAATGCTCCAATCAAAAGACATAGAATAGCTGAATGGGTAAGAAGCCATGACCCACACATATGCTGCCTACAAGAGACCCACCACAGGACAAAAGACCTACACAGACTGAAAGTGAAGGGCTGGAAACAAATTTTCCAAGCAAACGGACAGGAAAAAAAAAGCAGGGGTAGCAATACTCATATCAGAAAAAACACACTTCAAACCAAGGGACATAGAGAGAGACCCAGAAGGTCACTACATAATACTCAAAGAAAGAATCCACCAACAAGACGTCAACATTGTAAATATATATGCACTCAACATAAGAGCACCCAAACACACAAAGAAAATCTTGGGGAGAACCCAGATGGCAGCGTAGGTAGACACACTGCGCCTCCTCGCACAACCAGAACTGACAGAAAATCGAACGGCAAGGAAGTCTGACATCAAGTAGATAAAAAAGAAACATACAGCCAGACCTGTAGGAGGGGCGGAGATGGGCACCGGGGAGGAGAGGACTCGAGAGGCCGTGGCGGGACCCAGACTGGCGGAGTGTGGGACAAACGGGGCAGGCAGTCTGACCACTAGCAGACCCTGCGGCCCCACATTTGCGCACAGATAAACCGAGAGGGCTGGACTCAGGGTGGCGGAGAACGGGGCAAGCAGAGCAGCAGGTAGCATCCTGCGGCCCCACACTCACACACAGATAAACCAGGACTCATGGTGGGGAGCGAAGCAAACCTTGTAACCCAGGGCTCCAGTTCGGGGAAATAAAACCTCAAACCTCTGATTGAAAGCGCCCGTGCGGGTTGGGGCGGCAGCAGGAGAGACTCCCAGCCTCACAGGAGAGGTAATTGGGGAGACCCACAGGGGCCTAGGGCATGCACAAGCCCACCCACTCGGGAACCAGCACCAGAGGGGCCCAATTTGATTGTGGGTAGCAGAGTGAAAGATTGAAATCCTGAGGAGAGTGAAGCGGGCGCCATTGTTCCCTCTTGGGCCCCTCCCCCACATACAGCATCACAGCGCAGCGACCAGCGTTACCCCACCCCCGGGAAGACCAAAGGCTCCGCCCCTTAAAGTAACAGATGCGCCAAGACAAAAAAAAAAAAAAAAAAATGGCCCAATGACAGAACACTTCAAAGCTCCAGAAAACATACAACTAAGTGAGGAAGAGATAGCCACCCTATCAGATGCACAGTTCAAAACACTGGTTATCAAGATGCTCACAGAATTGGTTGAATCTGTTCGAAAACAAGATGAAAAAATGAAGCCTATGCTAAGAGAAACAAAGGAAAATGTACAGGGAACCAATAGTGATGCGAAGGAAACTGGGACTCCAATCAACGGTGTGGACCAGAAGGAAGAAAGAAACATCTAACCAGAAAAGAATGAAGAAACAAGAACTCAGAAAAATGAGGAGAGGCTTAGGAACCTCCAGGACATCTTGAAACGTTCCAACATCCGAATTATAGGGGTGCCAGAAGGAGAAGAGGAAGAACAAAAAATTGAAAACTTATTTGAACAAATAATGAAGGAGAACTTCCCTAATCTGGCAAAGGAAATAGACGTCCGGGAAGTCCAGGAAGCTCAGAGAGTCCCAAAGAAGCTGGACCCAAGGAGGAACACACCAAGGTACATCATAATTACATTACCCAAGATTAAACGCAAGGACCTACATCCAAGATTACTGTATCCAGCAAAGCTATCATTTAGAATGGAAGGGAAGATGAAGTGCTTCTCAGATAAGGTCAAGTTAAAGAAGTTCATCATCACCAAGCCCTTATTATATGAAATATTGAAGGGAGTTACCTAAGAAAAAGAAGATCAAAAATAGGAACAGTAAAAATGACAGCAAACTCACAGTTATTAATGACCACACCTGAAACAAAAAGAAGAGCAAACTAGGCAAACAACTAGAACAGGAACAGAATCATAGAGATGGAGATCACATGGAGGGGTGTCAATAGGGGAGTGGGAGGGGGAGGGGGGAAGGTACAGAGAATAAGTAGCATACATGATAGGTCAAAAATAGACAGGGGGAGGGTAAGAATAGTGTAGGAAATGTAGAAGCCAAAGAACTTATAGGTATGACCCATGGACATGAACTATAGGGGGGGAATGTGGGAGGGAGGGGGTAGGCAGGATGGAGTGGAGTGGGGGGGAATGGGATAACTAATAGCGTAATCAATAAATTTTTTTTTTAAAAAAAAAGACAGTCACCGAACTGGTTGAATTTGTTCGAAAACTAGATGAAAATATGAAGGTTATGCCAAGAGAAACAAAGGAAAATGTACAGGGAACCAATAGTGATGCGAAGGAAACTGGGACTCAAATCAATGGTGTGGACCAGAAGGAAGAAAGAAACATATAAGCAGAAAAGAATGAAGAAACAAGAATTCGGAAAAGTGAGGAGAGGTTTAGGAACCTCCAGGACATCTCGAAACGTTCCAACATGCGAATTATAGGGGGCCAGAAGAAGAAGAGGAAGAACAAAAAATTGAAAACTTATTTGAACAAATAATGAAGGAGAACTTCCCTAATCTGGCAAAGGAAATAGACTTCCAGGAAGCTCAGAGAGTCCCAAAGAAGCTGGACCCAAGGAGGAACACACCAAGGCACATTATAGTGATATTACCCAAGATGAAGCAGAAGGAGAGAATCTTAGAAGCAGCAAGAGAAAAGGACACAGTTACCTACAAAGGACTTCCCATAAGACTGTCAGCTGATTTCTCAAGAGACCTTACAGGCAAGAAGGGGATGGCAAGAAGTATTCCAAGTCATGAAAGGCAAGGACCTACATCGAAGATTGCTCTATCCAGCAAAGCTATCATTTAGAGTGGAAGGGAAGATAAAGTGCTTCTCAGTAAGGTCAAGTTAAAGGAGTTCATCATCACCAAGCCATTGTTATATGAAATGTTAAAGGGACTTATCTAAGAAAAAGAAGATAAAATATATGAACAGTATGAATGACAGCAAACTCACAGTTATTAACAACCACACCTAAAACAAAAACAAAAGCAAACTAAGCAAACAACTAGAACAGGAACGGAACCACAGAAATGGAGCTCACATGGAGGGTTATCAACAGGGGAGTGGGAGGGGTAGGGGGGGATAGCTACAGAGAATAAGTAGCATAAATGATAGGTGGAAAATAGACAGGGGGAGGGTAAGAATAGTGTAGGAAATGTAGAAGCCAAAGAACTTGTAACTATGACTCATGGACATGAACTCTAGGGGGGGAATGTGGGAGGGAGGGGGTGGGCAGGATGGAGTGGAGTGAGGGGAAGGGGAAATGGGACAACTGTAATAGCATTATATATATATATATACACATATATATATACATATATATATAATATATATATAAAGAAAATAGAAGAGTATACTATGAGGTTAGAAGTAAAATAAAAAAGGTATTGTACCAATGGGAGCAAAATTGCAGAAAAACCACAGCAGGGCCTATAGCAATGACAATTGAATAAAGTTTAATAAAGGTGGAATGGGAATAAGAATATTGTACAAAAGAGAAAAGTGAATATGAGATGTCTACAGTAAAGAAAAATGATTTTGAGAGGATGAGGGAAACAAACTAAGAAGAGTAGGGAGTAAAAATCCCAGGCAAAGAGAAGGGGAAAAATTTGAACTAAAATTTCTCACTCAACTGATTAGGGGCAAGAGGAAGGAAAAATAGAATAAGGCAGGGGGAGAGTATCCTATGAGATTTAAAGTACAAACAAGTAGTGAACAAATAGGAGTTCATTTGGAGAAGTACAGCAATAATCATGATATTTCACCCAACTAGACACTGTTTATAAAAGTGTAAAGGAAATAAGACTCTTGTAAGAGGAGGAAAAGAATGTGAGCTGACTTAAGAAAGAAGAGCATTTGTTTGAGGTTAGATAGAGGAGAAATAGTGAGAGTAAGGGATAGGAACATGACATAGTGTGAAAGAAAATAGTTTACAACAACAGTAAGAAAGGTCAGGAAGATGGCAAAATGGATTAAGACCAGGGACAGGTGCTCTGAGGAATTTGGAATAACAATATGAAAAATATATATAATCTGAATAAAAAGATTAGAAAATAAAAGACTAAGAGTAGTGAGTTATTTGGAAACAAGTGAAATGAAGGAAGAAAAATTAAAATGCTATATAAAAGGGAGCAAAAACCAACAAACAAAAAACTAAAAAACAAAAACAAACTTAAAAAACAAACAGAAAACCTAAAAATAGAAAAGAAGAAAGAGAAATAAAAGAACATGCAAGTTCTGATGAAGAGCAAGGTGAAATTTGTCTCAGCTGTTGGTGTTCACCTTCTGGCTTCTTTCTGGATTTGTCTCTGGCTTTCTCTAAGCTCCAGGTCTCAGGTGGGTCATCCATCTTCTAGCAACACTGCGGTATCTCTTCCTCTGCCTATAGAGGTAGCTTCTGTTGTGATAGAGAAGGTGAGGTCTCTGCGTCTCCCCTAGGAGGCACTGTTCAGTTTTCTGGGAAAATTGTGGGTTTCTTCTGCCCCTACACCTCCCATCTTAGTCTGTCCCAGTTTATTCCCAATAATGTATAGTTTCTGTTTAAATAGCTTTCTTTTTCACAGGGTGCAGGGGGCAATCTGTGTAAGAGTGTCACCTCTCTCCTGCTTGGTGTAGTCTGCAGCTCTGTGTGCGAATCAAGTCTGGGCAGCACTCTGAATTTACCATTGTTGTTCCCTTTCTTAACTTCCTGTTTTGATGGCCTCAGTGAAATAGGGTCCTAGGACCCAGTGTACTATTTCTCCCTGTGGGGAGTTCAAAATGGGCCCATTTAAGCAATAGCCTTGATGTCTTACTCTTGGGGGTGGGGGGAAGCCCCCAGCTAGTTGTTAAGCCTGCCCAGCCCAGCCAGTTTTGCAGAATTTCCAGGCTCTTGCAGGAAGTGGGGAATTGGGCTCAATTTTCCCTTTCTGGTGGTTCGTTCCACCAAGGAAGGGGGCTCAGTCTGTCCTACAATAATCACAGGTGCACAATTTATAGGCCGCTGTCCTCAGAGCACTCTGTGGCCCACACTCTTTACTTTGTGCCATTGCCCTGGGCTGTCACCAAGAAACCACCTTACTTTGCACCACTTTGGTAAATCCACTGGGTGCACTGAGCGGGAGCAAATCATGCCCACAATCCTCCCTGTTGGCCAGATAGCTGCACACTTGTGGACCCTACCCAACATGCCTCAGTTCCCCTTTTGAAAAAAGTTTCTGGGGGCACTGCTGACACTCTGAGCCTCTGCCCGGTGTTCCACACACTCCAACTCTCTAGCAAGTCAAGAGTTTATCTCAGTCAGGACCAGTCACAGACCATCTCTTCTCCTAGTTCCGGGTGCTGCCAGAATCCCCCAACTCTCTGGCACTGTGCCAGCCAGCAACTGCTGCCCCAGCTTAGGAGTACTGCTAGGTAGGTGCATGTGTATAACCTGTTTTTCTCCAGAGATTTTGTGCATTCAAGTTGCTCCCAGCATGGGTCCGTGGTTTCCTCACCCTGGGAGGGGAGGTAGCCACTAGGCTGCTATCACTGACCCTGCTCTTCTCCAAGGTTGTCCCCGCAGCAGCAATGGTTTCTGGCACCACACCCAGACACTTTCCCCGTCCACCTACAAAATCTCCTTACTGCCCCTTTTGAAGTGCCCTCTGCACACTTTGGATTCCAAACTTCATATCAGCTAAGATTCTGTTGTCTGTTCACTTTGTTTTCTGGAGATCAGCTAAGTGTCCCAGTTGGGTGCACAAGCAAGTGGGTTTGGCTCCCACTTACTTTGTTTCCGTCTTCTATCCCC
Organism: Desmodus rotundus; assembly: GCF_022682495.2. Classification (NCBI taxonomy): domain Eukaryota; kingdom Metazoa; phylum Chordata; class Mammalia; order Chiroptera; family Phyllostomidae; genus Desmodus; species Desmodus rotundus. The sequence goes on from NC_071400.1 coordinate 68,801,121, forward strand.
TGAATTTTCTTTTTAAAAAAACTGAATAGTATTCCATTGTATTTACATACCACAATTTTTCCTTTTTATTGAATATATTGCGGTGACAGTGGCTAACAAAATTATACAGGGTACAGGAGCAAAATTCCACAACACATATCTGTGCACTATCCTGTGTGTTCACCACCACTAGTCAAGTCTCCTTCCACCACCATTTATCCCCCTACCCACCCCTCCACTTCTCCCCACTCCCTCTCCCCCTGGCTATCACCACAGTGTTGTCCATGTCCATGACAGTTTTTTTCTCTCTCTCTTTTGTGCTTCCACAACACATTATCTTTATCTAATCATCTGCCAAGAGACATTTAGGTTGTTTCCACCTCTTGGTTATTGTGAATAGTGATGCAATGAACAAGGGCTGCTAATAACACTTGTTATCCGTTGTTTTTGAATAATAGTCATAATTGATAGGTATGAGGTGATATATCTTTGTGGTTTTGATTTTCACTTCCTTGATAATTGATGATGTTGAGCATATTTGCATATATCTGTTGGCCAGTTATACTGAGTCTCTCAGTCCTTAGCACATTTTTTAAAAGATTTTATTTTTATTTATTTTTAGACAGAAAGGAAGGGAGGCAGAAAGAGAGGGAGAGAAGCATCAATGTGTGGTTGCCTCTCATGCATCCCCTTCTGGGGACCTGGCCCGCAACCCAGGCATGTGTCCTGATTTGGAATTGAACCAGTGACACTTTGGTTTGCAGGCTGGTGCTCAATCCACTAAGGCACACCAGCCAGGAACCTTAGCTCATTTTTAAGCAGGCTATTATGGGTTTTTTTTCAATTTTAATATTTATTTAAATATATTATATATAAAAATTTATTTATAAAGTATGAGAATTTTCAACATTTTCAGTTTCTATATACTTGTTATTTCTATGATCAATCAAACAGTTTTGGAGGGAATGAGTTTTTAATTTTAATTATCATAGTTTTTATGATTCACATGGAAATATATTGTATTACTTGTAATAGTGCCACATATGTAAATCAATTTCTCAGAAGACATTGACTGAGGGGCCATAATAATCAAACGTAAAAATATGTACTTTGAATGTTTTTAAAATCTGAATTATTGATCCATAAAATAGCTCTTTATTTTTAAGTTCTATTGTTGTTCAATTAGAGTTGTCTGAGTTTTCTCCCCACCCATCTACCCCACCCAGCAAAACCCACCTCCCTCCTCTGCCCGCACATTCCCCCTTGATTTTGTCCACGTGTCCCTTATAGTAGCTCCTGAAAACCCTTCTTCCCACTGTCCCTTCCCCCCTCTCCCCTGGCTATTGTTAGATTGTTCTTAACTTCAGTGTCTCTGGTTATATTTTGTTTGCTTTTTCTTCTGTTGATTATGTTCCAGTTAAAGGTGAGATCATATAGTATTTGTCCCTCACCACCTGGCTTATTTAACTTAGCATGATTCTCTCCAGTTCCTAGGCTGTTGCAAAGGTTGTAAGCTCCTTCTTTCTCTCTGCTGTGTAGAATTCCATTGTGTAAATTTACCATAGTATTTGGATCCACTCATTTGCTGATGGGCACTTCGGTTGCTTCCAGTACTTGGCTATTGTAAATTGTGCTGCTTTGAACATTAGGGTGCATAGGTTCTTTTGGAATGGTGTTTCAGGGCTCTTAGGGTATAATCCCAGCAGTGGAATAGCTGGGTCAAAAGGCAGTTCTATTTTCAGTCTATTGGGGAAATTCCATACTGTTTTCCACAGTGGCCTCACCAGTCCGCATTCCCAAAAACAGTGCACTAGGGTTCCCTTTTCTCCACATCCTCTCCAACATTTGTTTATTGATTTGTTTGTGTTGGCCACTCTGACCGGTGTGACATAGTACCTCATTGTGGTTATTATTTGCATCTGTCTGATGGCTAGTGATGCTGAGCATCTTTTCATATGTCTCTGGGCCCTCTGTATGTCCTCCTTGGAGAAGTGTCTGTTCAAGTCTTTTGCCCATTTTTTAAATGGGTTGTTTGTCTTCCTGGAGTGCAGTAGTGTGAGTTCTTTATATATTTTGGAGATCAGGCCCTTGTCTGAGGTATCATTGGCAAATATGTTATCCCATACTGTTGGTTCTCTTTTTATTTTAATGTTGTTTTCTTTAGCCCTGCAGAAGCTTTTTATTATGATGAGGTCCCATTTGTTTATTCTCTCTTTTATGTCCATTGCTTTAGGGGACATGTCTGTGAGGATGATGCTCTGTGGAATGTCTGAGATTTTCCTGCCAATGTTTTCCTAAAGGACTTTTATGGTGTTATGACTTACACTTAGGTCTTTTATCCACCTTGAATTTATTTTTGTGTATGGCATAAGTTGGTGATCGAGTTTCATTCTTTTGCACATAGCTGTCCACATCTCCCAACACCATCTGTTGAAGAGGCTGTTTTTGCTCCATTTTATGCTCCTGCCTCCTTTGTCAAACTTTACTTGACCGTAGAGACTTGAGCTTATTTCTGGGCTCTCTGTTCTGTTCCATTGGTCTATGTGCCTGTTTTTATGCCAGTACCAGGCTGTTTTGATTACAATGGCCTTGTAATACAGTTTGATATCAGGTATTGTGATCCCTCCTGCTTGGTTCTTCTTTCTCAAAATTGCTGCAGCTATTCGGGGTCATTTATGCTTCCATATAAATTTCTGAAATGTTTGTTCTATATCTGTGAAATATGTCATGGGTACTCTAATAGGGATTGCATTGAATCTATAAATTGCTTTGGGTAGTATGGCCATTTTGATGATGTTGATTCTTCTAATCCGTGAGCATGGTACATTTGCTTCCATTTGTTTGTATCTTCCTTAATTTCTTTCTTCAGTGTTGTGTAGTTTTCTGAGTACAGGTCTTTTCCCTCCTTTGTTAGGTTGATTCCTAGGTACTTTATTTTTCTTTTGCTATATCAAATGGGATTTTTTTCCTGATTTCTGTTTCTGCTTTTTCGTTGTTGGTATACAGGAATGCCTTTGATTTCTGAGTATTGACTTTGTATCCAGCTGTTTTGCCAAATTCATTTATTTGGTCAAGTAGTTTTTTGGTGGAGTCTATAGGATTTTCCATGTACACTATCATGTCGTCTGCAAACAGTGACAGTTTCATTTCCTCCTTTCCAATTTGGATGCCTTTTATTGCTTTTTCTTGTCTCATTGCTGTGGCTAGGACTTCCAATACTATGTTGAATAGGAGTGGTGAGAGAGGGCATCCTTGTCTTGTTCCTGATCTTAGTGGGAAAGCTCTAAGTTTTGTCCATTGAGTATGACGTTGGCTGTAGGTCTCACATATATGGCCTTTATTATGTTGAGGAATGATCCCTCTATTCCGACTTTGTTGAGTGTTTTTATCAGAAATGGGTGCTGTATCTTATCAAATTCCTTTTCCGCATCTAATGATATGATCATGTGATCTTTGTCTTTCCTATTGTTTATGTGATGTATTATGATTACTAATTTGCGAATATTGTACCATTCTTGCATCCTTGAGATGAATCCCACTTGATCATGGTGTATGATCTTTTTAATGTATTGCTGGATGCAGTTTGCTAATACTTTGTTGAGGATTTTAGCATCTATGTTCATCAGTGATATTGGCCTCAAGTTTTCTTTCTTATGTCTTTATCTGGTTTCGGGATTAGGATGATGTTGGCATCGTAAAACGAGTTTGGGAGTCTTTCATCTTCTTTAATTTTTTGAAATAATCTGTGGTGGATGGGGGTTAGCTCCCCCTTAAATGCTCTGTAGAATTCTCCTGTGAAGCCATCTGATCCAGGGCTTTTGTGTGACGGAAGCTTTTTAATTAGTGTTTCAATTTCATCAGGTGTTACTGGTCTGTTCGACTTTCTGCTGCTATTTCATTGAGTTTTGGAAAGTTATATTTTTCTAGAAATTTGTGCATTTCATCTAGGTTTTCAAATTTTTTGGCATACCGTTCTTTGTAGTAATTTCTTACAATTCTTTGTATTTTGGTGGTATCAGTTGTAGTCTCTCCTCTTTCATTGCTGATTGTGTTTATTTGGATCACCTCCCTTTTTTTCTTGATGAGCCTGCTTAAGGGGTTGTCGATTTTGTTTATCTTTTCAAAGAACCAGCTCCTGGATTCATTGATCCTTAGAATTGTGCTTTTGAGAACCAAGATGGCAGCGTACATAGACACACTGCGCCTCCTCGCACAACCAGAAGTGGCAGAAAATTGAACGGCAAGGAAGTCTGACACCAAGCAGATAAAAAATAAACATTCATCCAGACCGGTAGGATGGGTGGAGATGGGCAGCCGGGGTGGAGAGGACTCGCATTGCCGTGGTGGGACAGAGACGGGCAGAGTGTGGGATGAACGGGGCAGGCAGTCTGACAACTAGAAAACCCTGCGACCCCACATTTGTGCGAAGATAAATGGGACTAATGGCGGGGAGCAAAGCAGACCACGTAACCCAGGACTCCAGTGTGGGGAAATAAAGCCTCAAACCTGTCAGTGAAAACACCTGTGGGGGTTGGGGCAGCAGCAGGAGAAAAATCCCAGCCCCACAGGCGAGGTCATTGGAGAGACCCACAGGGGCCTAGGGCATGCACAAGCCCACCCACTTGGGAACCAGCACCAGAGGGGCCCAATTTGATTGTGGGTAGCGGAGGGAGTGTCTGAAATCCCGCAGAGAGTGGAGTGGGCGCCATTACTCCCTCTCGGCTCCTCCCCCACATACAGCGTCACAGCGCAGTATCAAACACAGCGACCAGAATTACCCTGCCCGGGGGAACACCTAAAGCTCCACCCCTTTAAGTAACAGAAGCACCAAGGCAAAAGAAAAATGGCCCTAATGACAGAACACTTCAAAGCTCCAGAAATAATTCAACTAAGCAGTGAACAGATAGCAAGCCTATCAGATGCACAATTCAAAACACTGGTTATTAAGATGCTCGCAGAATTGGTTGAATTTGGTTGAAAACTGGATGAAAAAAATGAAGGCTATGCTAAGAGAGACAAAGGAAAATGTACAGGCAACCAAGAGTGATGCAAAGGAAACTGGGACTCAAATCAATGGTGTGGACCAGAAGGAAGAAAGAAACATCCAACCAGAAAAGAATGAAGAAATAAGAATTCGGAAAAATGAGAAGAGGTTTAGGAACCTCCAGGACATCTTGAAACATTCCAACATCCGAATTATAGGGGTGCCAGAAGGAGAAGAGGAAGAACAAAACATTGAAAACTTATTTGAACAAATAATGAAGGAGAACTTCCCTAATCTGGCAAAGGAAATAGACTTCCAGGAAGCTCAGAGAGTCCCAAAGAAGCTGGACCCAAGGAGGAACATACCAAGGCACATCATAATGATATTACCCAAGATGAAGCAGAAGGAGAGAATCTTAGAATCAGCAAGAGAAAAGGACACACTTACCTACAAAGGGGTTCCCATAAGACTGTCAGCTGATTTCTCAAAAGAGACCTTATAGGCAAGAAGGGGCCTGAAAGAAGTATTCCAAGTCATGAAAGGCAATGACCTACATCCAACATTACTGTAGCCAGCAAAGATATCATTTAGAATGGAGGGGAAGAAAGTGCTTCTCAGATAAGGTCAAGTTAAAGGAGTTCATCATCACCAAGCCCTTATTATATGAAGTGTTAAAGGGACTTACCTAAGAAAAAGAAGATCAAAAATATGAACAGTAAAAATAACAGCAAACTCAGTTATTAATGACCACACCTAAAACAAAAAAAAGAGCAAACTAGGCAAACAACTAGAACAGGAATGGAACCACAGAAATGGAGCTCACATGGAGGGTTATCAACAGGGGAGTGGGAGGGGTGGGGGGGGGAAAGCTACAGAGAATAAGTAGCATAAATGATAGGTGGAAAATAGACAGGGGGAGGGTAAGAATAGTGTAGGAAATGTAGAAGCCAAAGAACTTATAAGTATGACCCATGGACATGAACTCTAGGGGGGGAATGTGGGAGGGAGGGGGTGGGCAGGATAGAGTGGAGCGGGGGGGGATGGGACAACTGTAATTGCATAATCAATAAATATACTTTTAAAAAAAAGAATTGTGCTTTTAGTCTCTATGCCATTTAATTCTGCTCTGATCTTGGTTATTTCCTTCCTTCTACTTGCCCTGGGTTGTCTTTGTTGTTGTTCTTTGACTTCTTGTAGGTGTATACGGTTAGGTTGTTTATTTGAGATGTTTCTGTTCTTTTTAGGTAGGCCAGTATCACTATGAACTTCCCTCTCAGGACTGCCTTTGCTGTATCCCATAGATTTTGGATTGTTTTGAGTTCTTTTTCATTTGTTTCCAGAAACTTTTTGATTTCTTGCCTAATATCATTTTTCACCCATTCATTGTTTAGTAGCATGTTATTCAATCTCCAAGTTTTTGAGTGATTTGGGTTTTTTTTCCTTGAGACTCATTTCTAATTTCAGTCCCTTATGGTCAAAGAAAATGCTTGATATGATTTCAATTTTCTTGAACTTGTTGAGGCTTGTTTTGTGTCCTATCATGTGGTCTGTCTTTCAAAATGTTCCATGTGCATTTGAAAAGAATGTGTATTTTGCTTCTTTGAGATGAAAGGCTCTATATATATCAGTTAAGTCCATTTCCTCCAAGGCCTTGTTCAATGCCACAATATCTTTGTTAATTTGTTTGGAAGATCTGTCCATCTTTGACAGTGGGGTGTTAAAGTCCCCTACTATAATTGTGTTGCTGTCAATATCTTTCTTGAAGTCCTCCAAGATTTTCTTTATGTATTCGGGTGCTCCTATCTTGGGAGCATATATATATTTACAATGTTTATGTCTTCTTGGTGGATTCTTCCCTTGAGTATTATGAAGTGACCTTCTGGGTGTCTCTTTATGGCCCTTTTTTTGAAGTCTTTTTTGTCTGATATGAGTATTGCTACCCGTGCTTTTTTTTCCTCTCCGTTTTCTTGGAAAATTTGTTTACAGTCCTTCACTTTCAGTGTGTGTAGGTCTTTTGTCCTGAGGTGGGTCTCTTGTAGGCAGCGTATGTGTGGGTCATGGCTTCTTACCCATTCAGCTATTCTATGTCTTTTGATTGGAGCATTTAATCCATTCACATTTATGATTATTATTGATAGGTACTTATTCATTACTGATTCTCTGTACCTCTGTTCTTCTCTCTCTCTTTTCCTTCCTTTCCTTACAGCAGCCCCTTTAGCATCTCTTGCAGAGCTGGTTTGGTGGAGGTATATTCTTTTAGATTTCTTTTTTCTGGGAAGATCTTTATTTGGCCTTCTATCTTGATTGAGAGCCTTGCTGGGTAAAGTAGTCTTGGTTGCAGGCCTCTGGTTCTCATTGCTTGGAGTATTTTTTGCCATTCTCTTCTGGCTTGAAGCGTTTCCATTGAGAAGTCAGTTGCTAACCTTATTGGAGCTCCCTTGCATGTTACTTCCTGTTTCTCCCTTGCTGCCTTTAAGATCCTCTCTTTGTCTTGGAAATTTGCCATTTTAATTATGATGTGTCTTGCAGTGGGCCTCTTTGGGTTCCTCTTGCTTGGGACTCTCTGAGTTTCCTGGATTTGTGTGACTTTTTCTCTCCTCAGATTAGGGTAATTTTCCATCATTACTTTTTCAAACAGGTTTTCTATCCCTTGCTCTTCTTCTTCTCCTTCTGGTATCCCTGTTTTATGGATATTATTGCGTTTCATGTTGTCCTGCATTTCCCTTAGCCCCTCTTCATTCTTTCTGAGCCTCTTTTCCTTTTCTTGCTCATTCTGGGTGTTTTTTTCTACCATGTCCTCCAGCTCGCTGATCTGATCCTCTGCTTCATCAAGCCTGTTTTTGATTCGTTCTACTGTGTTCTTCAGTTCAGAAATTGTATTCTTCATTTCCTCTTGGCCCTTGTTGATAGTTTCTATTTCCTTTTTCATGGTGATATAGTTTGCAGTGAGTTCATTGTAGCTTCCCTGTTTTGGTAATTCTGTGTGAGCTCATGAAGCTTCTTTATAACCCATTCCTTGAACTCATTATCTGATAGTTGACTTGCCTCTATTTCAGTTAGCATTCTTTCTGAGGCTTCCTCCTTTCCTTTCATTTGGGGATTGTTTCTTTGTCTTCCCATTGTTTGTGAGACTCTTCCTGTTAGCCTCTTCTTCTTATGTTGCTCTGTTCTGACCCCCTTGGTTTTTGGTGTAAACTTCTGTGATAGAATACCTGTGAGACTTAGTGGTACAGTCTCCTTGATCTCCTGATCTTACTGATCTTGGGCTGTGGTTTATGTTGGCTCTGTGTATGTCTTTGGTTTTTGGTTCTTTTTGAGTGTTTATTTGGTGGGTCTTTCCCACCAGCTGGTTATCTGAGGGTCAGTCTCTCCCTCACCTCTTGTTTTATGTTGTGCAGGTGTGGGCAGTTTGTGTTGGAGCTGGTTCTTCCATGTGTACAAAGTTTTGAGGCTTTTCTCTTGCTCTTGCTCAGTTGTTTGTTCTTAGAAATTCTTCACTATTTATTTGTATTTTCAGATAGGTCCTGGGTTTACTTAGTGTGACTTCCATTCCCTCCTTCACCTTCTTCTGCTCTTATCTGTTGGTGTTTCCTTTGTTGGTGGGTTTTCTCTTCCAGGAGGTATCCTGGTGTTCCCAACTTCTACCCACTCTTTTTTTATGGTAGGCCTCCTCCGGGCTATGGGTGTGTGCACAGAGCCTTCCTTGATTTGCACTCTCCCCAGTGCCTGTGGTCTCAGCTCCCTCCGAGATGAGGTGCGGACACTCCCTGGTGGGTGCACACAGACTCTGGTGGGTGGGCACCCTCCCCGGTCACTGGGCACACTCCCCCGGTTGGTGCCTGTAGTCTCAGCTCCCTCCGAGATGAGGTGTGGACACTCCCCTGTCGATGTGCACAGTCCCCGGAGGGGTGGCAGGGTGGAGAGGAAACTGGAGCTGTTGCTGCAGGGGAATTCCCCAAAGTGCCCCAGCGGGTCTTTTTCCTTTTGGGAAAAATCCTCCTGCTCAGTCCTGTGGCTCCCTCCATACAAGGAAGGGCCTGTCCTCTCACACAGCCCACCTCTCCAGCTAGGCCGGGGGCTGTCCAGTCAGGATCGCACATGGCCCAACTTTCAACTCTCCTTGGCCAGCGCCTGTGGCCTCCCTGAGTTTTCCACTTCATCCTTATTCCCCTCCCTGCGACTTCAGGCAACCAGGTCTCTCACAGTGTTGCTCAGGCCTAGTTTGGCAGGGGAGGGGGCCGTTAACCCTGGCTCTCTCCCAGGAGTCCTGTGGCAGGCCCCGCACGGGCCGACCTGGGGCTGCAGCCACCCTGGTCCCTGCGCTGGTCCCAGGGACCTTTTTGTCCTGAAGCAATCCCCTTACCTTCTGTTTTCTCAGTGTATTCTGTACTTTTTGGTCTCCTATCTTCATAAACACTGGGCTGCTTTTGGCTGTTCACTTTGTTCCTCAGTAGAGTGGGTAGGTGTTTCACCCAGATGCAGAGGGAAGTTAACTCTGCTCCCACCTATCTCGCCGCCATCTTCCAATAAACAAACATAATTTAAAATCCATCTTTCAAGGGGCATCCTGAGTTTGCAGGGTTCTGTGAGTAGATGGAATAATTTGATAAAAATTGGGCACAAACCAGAGTCATGGGCTATAAGACTGTGAAGGGTAATTTTATATGTCAATTTGACTGGATCATGGAGAAACCAAATATTTAGCTAAATATTATTTCTTGGTATGCCTATGAGGGTGTTTCTGGATATTAACATTTGAATCAGTGGACTCAATAAAGTATATTTCCCTCCTCATTGTGGGTGGGCATCATTTAAACTCTTAAGGGCCTGAATAAAGCAAAAGACAGAGGAAGAAAGAATTTGCCCCTTCTCTGCCTGACTGTTGAGCTGAGACACTGGACTTCTCCTACACTTAGACTGAGACTTACACCATTGATTCACACGATTCTCAGACCTTCAGATTGAGTTTGAAGTATACCACCAGTTTTCCTGTGTCTTTGGTTTGCAGATGGCAGGTTGTGGGATTTTTCAGCTTTCAAAATCATATAAGCCAATTCTTCATGATAAATCTCTCCTTCTCTCTCTCTGTAGATGATATAGATGATATAGATTATATAGATATAGATATAGATAGATACATATATAGATGTATAGATAGATATAAATATATAGATGTAGGGTTTTTTCCCTGGACAATCCTGACTAATGCAGTGATCATCTCTTCTTTAACCTTCAGTCTGTATATAATATAAAACACTATGAGTATAAAATGGGGGCTCAGCTTGGCAGTTGGGATCATGAAAAAAATTGCCCAGTCTGGCTGCTGCTCCAGATTTTCCATCCTAGCTGATATCTCTGGATGCTATGTAATATCAGCTCTCAAAATATATTTGGGATGGTGTAATGAGGCAATAAGCAAACCTCCAAATCCTACCAGCTTAACACAAGTTCCTTTCTCTCTCATGGAAAGTCCATTGCAGATGTTCCTGGCCTAGGGCTCTCCTGCAAACAGAGACTTAGCAATCCAGGCTCATTTAATCTGAGGGGCTGCCATCTTAACCCATGGTCTCCAAGGTCACTATGGAACAAGAAAAAATAGAGCCTGGACAGAGCACATCAATTTTTAATTCAATGATTTGAAGTGTCACAACACCTCTGATCACAATTCATTATCAAGAACTAGTCACATGGCCCCTTCATATAAAAGACAGCTGGGAAGTGTGGTCTAGCAATGTACTATAAGAAATAGGTCAGTGCACATCTGGCCTGTCTCTGTCTGAGGTGGTATAAATGTTTCTGTAGGGGATGTATTAGTTTTCTAGGGATGCCATAACAAACTACCACAAACTGAGTGGCTTTATAACAGCAGAAATTTATTTTCTCAAAGCTCTGGAGTCCAGAAGTCTGAAATCAAGGTGTTGGCAGGGCCATGTTCCCCATTTGAAGACTCTAGGTAACAATCTTCTTTTGTGTCTTCCAGCTTTTGGTGATTGCCAGAAATTTTTGCCATTCGTTGGGTTTTATTTTTTAATATATTTTATTGATTATGCTATTACAGTTGTCCCATTCCCCCCCGCCTTTATTCCCCTTGGCTCTGCACACCCCTTCCCACCCACATTCCCCCCACCCTTTAGTTCATGTGCACGGGTCATGCATATAAGTTCTTTGGCTTCTCCATTTCCTATACTATTCTTAAGCTCCGCCTGTCTATTTTCTACCTACCATTTATGTTACTTATTCCCTGTACCTTTTCCCCCTTTCTCCCCCTCTCCGTTCCTTGGGTTTTAGTTACATTACTCCAGTGTCTACCACCATCTTCACTTGACCATCTTCCCTGTGTGTATATGTGTCTCTAAATCTCCCTTTCCTTATAAGAACACCAGTCATCAGATTTAGGGCTCACCCTAATTCAGTATAACCTCCTCTTAACTTGATTTGGAAATAAAGTCACACTCACAGGTACCAGGGGTTAATGCTTCAAGATATTCAACATATTTGAGGTGGAGAGGGCAAAATTCAGGCCACTATGGAAGGGAAGTTTGCTTAAAGGGAAAGCTAATATTAGCTTTCTATTACATAATTTCTATGGATTAGGAGTTCAGGCACAGATTAACTCAGGATATCACTATGCTGGAATCTAGGGCTGTGGTTCTCATCTAAAGTTTAGGGTCCTCTTCTAAGTTTACTGGTTGTTGGCACAATCAAACCCCTTATAGTTGTACAGTTGAGGTCCCAGGGTTTTTTTGTCTGTTGGCCAGAGGTCAGCTACATCCTCAAAGCCAGGAGCACATTTCTCTGATGCTTCACCTTCTTCTAAAGGCTCACCTGGTTAAGGAAGGCCCATCTGGGAATCTGCTTTGATTAGCTCAAAATCAGCTGATTAGTGACCTAATCACAGAGATTATATCTCATTATTTTTCCAAGTTCCACCCACACTCAAGGGGAGGGGATTATACAAGGGTTGTGGGTCACTTGGGAATCATTTTAGAATTTGGTATACCACAGGAATAAGCTTCTTTTCCCCCCAGGAAGATTTAGGATTAAAACATAAATCTTTAAGAGTTGTGTGTTTTGATTTTTTTTGAATTAAAGAGTGTGCATATTTGGTATTTATGTACTTTAATATTTAAGAAATTCGTCTAATTGGACTAACAAATCAGCCTTATAATTCCCATCTAAAATGATAATTGTACAAAGGATTTAGGTAGATGCATCAAGTTCAAATGTTTCAGTATCTTCAATTTTAAGAGAATTTACAAATGAGGCCCTTTCACAGTTACTATACCAGGTTTCCATGTCTGTGCTCTTTATACAGGTGCTCTTTTGTGAGTTGAAGGGATACTGTTTCTGACTTCTTATCTGCTCAGAGAAATCTGTAATCTTCATGGAGGTTGTAGCTAACTTCCCCAACCTTGATTAGATTGTTAATTTTTAAAGCCATCTTTATCCTAATATCTGGTATCTATTTCCTGGCCCTGTAAGATAAATGAGGCACTCTAGAAGTAATGGAATAAGGCCATAGCAAATAGTCAACCTATATGGCTACAAAGCATTTTCTTTTCATTTTCTGCCTAATGCCACAAACTCCCAACAAACACCCAAACATGCCAACTGTCAACTACAAAGACAAATGATAATTCATTTTATATTTGTGTGTGTGTATCTTATTGGTTCTTGTAGTTCTGCTTTTCTAAAGAACCATAAAGAACCCTAACTCATATACCAAATTTGGCAGATGAGAAATCCAAGAGTCAAAGATGTTAATGGCCCCAAATTCACACAGGTAGAAAACAGCAACACCAGCATTTAAATACAGATTACCTGACTCTACAACCTAAGCTCTTAGCCATTACATAAAAGAGCTGTACCAAGGTCATCAAACCACAAGCCCATCATATTTCATACGTGGGCATTCCCCAACTTTGTGGGGAAGTTTGGATAACTTCTCCAGAACCTGCCAATAGCAGTGAATAATCCAAGACCTCCTTCAGAGTAGAATATCCATAAGAATCAAACTTAGCCATACCAGGACAGGTACCTAATCCAGAGGTTCTTCCATCACCACTAGAAGAAGGAGACCTTCTAGTCAACTTACCAGTACATTGTAGTCCTTTAAAGAGGAAATCTTCAGCTGCTCTCAGTAGTACCCTCTAGAAACAAGCAGGCATATCATTGCTTCTTTACTTTTCAGCCCCAATGTAACAGGTTAGGTTTAGACATTCTCCCTATTTCTGTGATTTCAGGGTCACCAACACGATGAAGTTGAAGAGTACAACATCTTGTGACAGTCTTTTTTTTAATGAAAATGTGAAGTCAAATTTGAGCAGAGATGAATAAATGAAGAAAAACAGCAGATTTTGTGTCTTGTCCCTTCCAATTCCAGCACCTATGGAGCCACCCTGTCTGAAATGAAAACATATGAACAAACCTTCTGAAAAGAACATTTCTCTTGCCACAATACTCTAACTTCTTGCAGTTCAACAATGTGCTGACATTAAATAAAGATGACAGATCTAGGCAAGCTTCTCTCACTGTCAGTCACTTTTTCTCACTGATTTTAAGAGAGCCCCAGAAGCCCTTAGGCATGGATGCTGAGAAATTCTAACTTTAACTACAAATTGTGTGTTATAATTGGCAGATTGGAAAGCTAGAACACTAATCTATTTCAGGAAATGAGGCTCCAGCTTTTGGTTTCATGCAAGGGGTGCTGGCTGCTGCTTTTGGAATTCAGACCATAGCTTGGCTCTGTAACTAGCTCCATGATGCAGGTGCTCAGTTGGCAGGATGGTTCAGCAGTATTTAACAAGAATGAATGTATATGACACAATATAGGAAAGAAAGTCACAGCAGTCACTTTCCTATGCCTTTCCTATGTGAAGGTGATGCAACTATATGAAACCTAAAGATTGAAATATCCCCACGCAGCATAAGACCTGAAGAAATGACCCTTTTACACCCAAGTAATACTTTAAATTTTTTTTATTTACTTATTTTTATTAAATCATTTTTTATTGTTATTCTATTACAGTTGTTCCAATTTTTCCTGCTTTGCCCTCCTCTGCCTATCCCACTAGTAACTCTTAACAGCTCTGGAGAATGGAGTGCCAACAACTTTCAGCTGCCACCAACTCTATCATAGTCAAACATACACACTTTAGTTTGCTTAAAGGGAAAATAAACATAGAATGGAAATTTTTATAATAAAAATTATAACCCTCAACAAATTGGGTATAAGAAACATATCTCAACATAATAAAGTCCATATACAAAAAACCTACAGCTAATACCATTTCTAATATTGAAAGATTGGAAGCCTTTCCTCTAAGATCAGAAAAAAGACAAGGTTGCCCACTCTTACCACATTAATTCAACATAGTACTGCAAATCCTAGCTAGAGCAATTAGGCAAGACAAAGAAATAAAAGGCATCCAAATTGTAAATGAAGAAGTAAAACTATCATGATTTGTTGATGATATGATATTATATACAGAAAATCCTAAAGAGTTCACCAAAAAAACTATTGGAATTAAGCAAAGAATTCAGTAAAGTTGTAAGATATAAAATCAACATACAAAAATCAATAGCACCCTGCCTGGTGCAGCTCAGAGGGTTGAGTGCCAGCCTGTAAACCAAAGGGTCACCGGTTCAATTCTCAATCAGGGCATATGCCTGGGTTGTGGGCCAGGTCCCCAGTAGGGGTCACATGAGAAGCAACCACACATTGATGTTCATCTCCCTCTCTTTCTCCTTCCCTTCCCTTCTCTCTAAAAATAGATAAATAAAATCCATTTAAAAAATCTGTTGCATTTCTGCACACTAACAATGAAATATTTGAAAAAAAATAAAACAATCCCATTTACAATAGCATGAAAAAATAAAATACCAGGAATAATTTAAGCAAGGAAGTGGAAAATCAGTATAAAGAAAGCTAAAAGACTTTGCTAAAAGAAATCAAAGAAGGCACATACAAATGAAAAGACATCCCATGTTCATGCACAATTAATATTGTTAAATGTCCATACTACCCAAAGCCATGTATAGACTGAATGCAAAACCATCAAAATTCCAATGACAATTTTCACAGGAATATAAAAAATTCTGAAATTTCTATGGAACCACAAAAGACCCCAGATAGCCAAAACAATCTTGAGGAGATAAACAAATCCAGCAGCATCACATTTTCTGATTTCAACCTATAGTGCAAAGCTGTATATAATTAAAACAGTATATTACTGGTGTAAAAATAGACACATAAACCAAGGAAACAGAACAGAAGGTTCATGAATAAACCCTCACATATACAGTCAGCTAATATTTGACAAGGACATGAAGAATACCCCATGGGGAAAGAACAGTCTCCTCAATAAATGGTGCTGGGGGAAAACTGAATAATCACATTCAAAAGAATGAAATTTGACCCTATCTTATAGCACTCACAAAAAAAGTAACCTGAAATGGATTAAATACATAAACATAAGACCCGATATCATAATATGGCTAGAAGAAAACAAAAGAAGCTCCTCATGTCATTCTTTGCAATAATTGTTTTTTAGAGGTAATCCCAAAAGCACAAGGATTTAAAGCAAAAGTCAAGTGGGACTACATCAAATTAAAAAGTCCTGTACAGCAAAAGAATCAACAAAATGAGAAGAAAACTTACAGAATGGGAGAAAATTTTTACAAACCATATATAAGATAAACAGTTAATATCCAAAATACATAAAGAACTTGTACAACTTGATAGCAAAAAAACCCAAGCAATTTGTCTAAAATAGGCAGAGGAACTGAATAACATTTTTTTTTAAAGAAAACATCCCAAGTCCATTAAGTACATGAAAAGATATGTAACACCAATTGTAAGGGAAATGTAAATCAAAACCACAATGAGATATTACCTCACACCTGTTAGAATGGCTATCCTGTATGGATTTTCGAGCCAATGTTACCACAATAAATTCAATTAAAAATAAATAGATATACTTCCAATCAAGATGGTGGCACAGGCAGACATGGCTCACCTCCTCCTACAATCATATAAAAATTAAAATGAAAATATAGAACAGCTGTCACTCAGAACCATCAGAAACTGAGTTGAATGGAAGTCTGACAACTACGGAATTAAAGAAACCACATCCATCCAGACTGGTAGGAGAGGCACAGACACAGAGCAGGCTGGTCCTTCACTTACGTGTGTTGGATAAAAAATCAGGAGGGATATTTCAGGAGCAAGGAGTCCCAACCCCACACCAGGCCTCCCAGTTCACAGTTCCAGTACCAGGAAGATAAGTCCCCACAACTTCTAGCTGCAAAACCCAGCAGGGATTGAGTCGGTGGAAGAAACTGCTAAAGCCCAAGCAGTTCCTCTTGAAGAACCCACACACAGACTCATCTACCCAGGCTCACCCCCTCAGAGCTCCAGCACTGGGGTAGCATCTTGAAAGGCACCAGTGGCATAAAGGGAGAAACTCAAGTGTCTTGCATCAAGGCAAGCAGAGGCCATTGTTTCTTTTTTGACCCCCCCCTCCCAAAGAATTGGAAAGCTGGTGACATCTGAGACTTCATCAACCAGGCTAACACTGTTTGACCCACCCTGGATATCCCTTGAGACTCTGCCCCACCCAACATATGGGCCCACCCAAGCTGCTTTTCCATAAGAATGGCTGGTCTTGGCTCATGCTTCACAACTTCCTAAATCCTATCAAACAAGCAACAGCTGGCTTCAGTGAGCCCCCAGCCACCATACCTCTTGCTAAGTAGCCTAAAGCCTGGCACTAGTAGCAGCCAGCCTAAATTCACAGATTGGCTTCGCCTGAGAATCTCCAAGCCCAGCACATGTAACAGCCATCTCATATTGCTTTATAGCTCAGGCAGGGTGGCCCTGAGCAAAACAAAGGTGGGGACTGACCTTAGCCTGCACCACCGAGGAAACCTGAGGGCCAGCACAGCCAGTGGACACCTATAGAAAACATCAGAGCACCACCACCATGCTTCTGCACAGCTGATCCTCCACAGAGGGTACATGGTGGTGGCCAGTGGTCACAGCCAGTCCTTGCATCTGACTGGTCTGAGTAAACCCCTCCCATTGATCTACCAACATTAAACAAGGCTCAACTACAAAAGGAGGTGTATTCAGCCCACACAAAGGGCACACCTTGAGTACCCAGCTTGGGTGAAAGGGGAGGCCGTGCCATGGAAGCTACAGGACACCTACTATATTAGGTCACATTATGAAAACACAGAGCCAAAGCAGCTCTACCTAATACATAGGAAGTAACACAGGGAGGCCGCCAAAATGAGTAGACAAAGAAACATGGCCCAAATGAAAGAACAGACCAAATTTCCAGAAAAAGAGTTAAATGAGATGGAGAAAAGCAAACAATCACATGCAGAGTTCAAAATACTGGTTATAAGGATGCTCAAGGAACTCAACAACATTAAAAAATTAATCAGAAATTAAGGATATACTAATTGAAATAAAGAACAATTTACAGGGAATCAACAGTAGAGTGGATGAAGCCTAAAATCAAATCAATGATATGGAACATAAGGAAGCAAAATGCAACTAATCAGAACAAGAAGAAAAAAAAATACAAAAAAGTGAGGACAGTATAATTGGCCTCTGGGAAAACTTCAAGCAGTCCAACATTCACATCATAGGGGTGCCAGAAAGAGAAGAGAAAGAGCAAGATATCAGAAATCTATTTTTAAAAATAGTGAAAAAATTTCCTTAATTTGGTGAAGGAAATAGACCTGACAGTCCAAGAAGCAGAGAGAGTCCCAAACTAGATGGATGCAAAGAGGACCACTCCAAGACACATCATAATTAAAATGCCAAAGGTTAAAGATAAAGAGAGAATCATAAAACCAACAAGTGAAAAGAAGTTAGATACCAGTGAGGCTAGATGGCTGAGGAGTGAATAAAATTACCTCCTCCATATTAACCTCCTCTCAGGACCAATCTAGAATAACAACTAAACTGTGGAGGATTCACCCAGAACAAACAACTGAACAATAGTGAAAGAAAAGCCTTATAACCTCAAACACACAGAAGAATCAGCTTCAGCACAACCTGACTTTGCCTGCACCCAACATATAGGACATGGTGGGCAGAGTGACCCTGAGTCAACCAGCTGGAGGGAAGGACACACCAAAGAAACACCCAACAACAATCAAAACCCAATTCCATCCAAAGAACCAACATAAATGGCATAAAGGGCATTCCAAGAGCATAAGGTTTAGCAGATCAAGGAGACAGCACCACTGAATCCCACAGGTCTCCTACCATAGAAGTTCATACCACAAAGTCAGGAAGTCAAAACAGATCAATTTAAGAAGCAGAGACACATAAGAAGAGTCTCACAAACAATGGGAAGACAAAGAAACAACCCCTAATTGAAAGAAATGGAGGAATCCTCAGAGAGAATGCTAAACGAAATAGAGGCAAGTCAACTATCAGATACTGAGTTCAAGTCAATGGTTATAATGAATCTCAATGAGCTCACTGAGAATTACCAAAACTACATGGAAACTATGAAGAACTTACTGCAAACTGTATCAGCAAGACAAAGGACATAGAAAATATCAACAGGAGGCAAGAGGAAATGAAGACTACAATTTCTAAATTGAAGGACACAGTAGAAGGAATAAAAGCAGGCTCAATGAAGCAGAGGACAAAATCAGCGAGCAGGAGGATAAGATAGAAAAAAATGCCCAGAAAGAGCAAGAAAAGGAAAAATGACTCAAAAAGAATAAAGAGGGTTTAGAAGAATAGCAGGGTAACATGAAACATAATAATATCCATATAATAGGGATAACAGAGGAAGAAGAGGACCCAGGGACAGAAAACCTGTTTTAAAAAGTAATGATGGAAAACTTCCTTAATTTGATGAGAGAAAAAGTCACATAAGTCCAGAAAGCACCGAAGGTCCCAATCAAGAGGAACCCAAAGAGGCTTACTCCAAGACAAATCATATTGAAACAGCAAAATTCAAACAAAGAGGGAATCTTAGAAACATCAAGGGAAAAATAGGAAGTAACATACAAGGGAGTACCAATAAGGCTAGCAATTGACTTCTCAACAGAAACAGTAGAAGCCAGAAGAGAATGGCAAGAAATATTCCAAGTAATGAAAGGAAAGGCCTACAACCAAGACTACTCTACACAGCAAGGTTCTCAGTTAAAATGGCAGGCAAAATATACAGTTTCTCAGACAAAAGAAGGCTGAAAGAATACACTTCCACCACACCAGCAGTGCAAGATATGCTAAAGGGACAGCTTTAAGAAGAGGAAGAAAGAGAGAAAGGAACACAGGTTCAAAGGGGGTAAAATGGCAATGAATAAGTACCTATCAATAATAAATTTAAAAGTAAATGGATTAAATGCTCCAATCAAAAGACACAGGGTAGCTGAATGGATAAGAAAATATGACCCACACATTTGCTGCCTACAAGAGACCCAACTCAGAAAAAAAGACCTACACAGACTGAAAGTGAAGGGTTGGAAAAAATATTCCAAGCAAATGGACAGGAAAAAAAAAGGGGGGGGGTAGAATACTTATATAAAAAAAATAATAAACTTCAAAACAAAAGCCATAACAAGGATCCAGAAAGAATAATACTTAAGGAAAGAAACCATTAAGAAGACATAAACATTATAAAACTATAATCACCCAACATAGGAGCACCCAAATACGTAATGAAAATCTTGAAAGACTTCAAGAAAGATATAGATAGCAGCACACTTATACTGGGGGACTTTAACACCCCAGTGTCAAAAACGCATAGATCTTCCAAACAAAATATCAACAAGGATATTGTGGCATTGAACAATGCCCTGGATCAAATGCATTTAACTTATATACATAGTATCTTTCATTCCAAACAAGCAAAATACACATCCTTTTCAAATGCACCTGGAACATTTTCAAAGATACATCACATAATGCTACACAAAAAATGCCTCAACAAATTCAAGAAAATGGAAATCATATCAAGCACTTTCTCAGATTACAAGGGCATGAAACCAGAAGCCAACCTCAAGGAAAAAATTCAAAATCACTAAAATTCATGGAGCATGAAGAGCATGCTATTAAACAATGAATGGGTTAAGAATGAGATTAAAGAAGAAATCAAAAAGTTTCTAGAAACAAATGAAAATGAATATACAACAGACCAAAACTTATGGAACACAGTGAAGGCAGTCCCGAGAGGGAAGTTCATAGTGATATAGGCCTACCTATAAAAGATAGAAACATTTCAAATAAACAACATAACCATACACTGACAAGAACTGGAGGAACGACAACAGAGACAGCCCAGAGCAACTAGAAGGAAGGAAATAAACAAGATCAGAGCAGAATTAAATGACATAAAGACTAAAAGCACAATTGTAAGGATCAATGAATCCAGGAGCTGGTTCTTTGTAAAGATAAACAAAATTGACAAGCCTTTAAGCAGACTCACCAAGAAAAAAAGAGAGAGGACCCAAATAAACACAATCAGAAATGAAAGAGGAGAGATTACAACCAATACCAAGGAAATACAAAGGATTGTAAGAAATTACTATGAAAAACTATATGCCAAGAAATTAAAAAACTGAGGTGAAATGGACAAATTTCTAGGAAAATATAATCTTCCAAAACTCAATGAAGAAGCAGAAAGCCTAAACACACCAATAACAGCTGACAAAATTGAAGTAGTAATAATGAAAAAAAAAAAAAAAACAACACAGAAACTCCCAACACTCAAAAGCCCTGGACTGGATGGTTTCACAGGGAGAATTTTACCAAACATTTAAGGAGGAGCTAACACCCATCCTTCACAGACTATTCCAAAAAATCCAAGAAGATGGAAGACTCCCAAACTCTTTTTATGAAGCCAGCATCATCCTAATCTCAAAACCAGATAAAGGCACAGCAAGGAGAGAAGACTACAGGCCAATATCACTGATGAACATAGATGCTAAAATTCTCATCAAAATATTGCCAAACTGCATCCAGCAATATGTTAAAAAGATCATACACCATGACCAAGTGGGATTCATCCCAGGGATGCAAGGATGGTACAATATTCGCAAATCAATAAACGTAATACATCACCTAAACAAAAGGAAAGACAAAAATCACATGATCATATCAATAGATGTGGAAAAAGCATTTGATAAGATACAGCACCCATTTATAAAAAAACACTCAGCAAAGTGGGAGTAGAAGGAGCATTCCTCAACATACTAAACGCCATATATGAGAGATCTACAGCCAACATCATACTCAATGGGCAAAAACTAAAAGATTTCGCAAAGATAAGGAACAAGACAAGGATGTTCACTTTCACTGTTCCTATTCTACATAGCATTGAAAGTCCTAGCCACAGTAATCAGATGAGAAAAAGAAAAAAGAAAAAGGCACCCAAATCGGAAAGGAGAAAGCAAATTGTCATTGTTTGCACATGACATGATAGTGTATGTAGAAAATCCTATAAACTCCACCAAAAAACTACTTGACTTAAAAAGTGAATTTGGCAAAACAGTGGGATACGAAGTTAATACTCAGAAATCAAAGGCACTTTTTTACACCAACAATTAAATATCAGAAACAGAAATCAGGAAAAAAATCCCATTTGATATAGCAACAAGAACAAAAAATAAAGTACCTAGGAATAAACCTAACCAAGGACGTGAAAGACCTGAACTCAGAAAACTATACAACACTGAAAAAACAAATTAAGGAAGACACAAACAAATGGAAGTAGGTACCATGTTCATGGATTGGAAGGATTAACATCATCAAAATGTCCATACTGCCCAAAGCAATTTGTAGATTCAACACAATCCCTATTCAAGTACCAATGGCATATTTCACAGGTATAGAATAAACATTTCAAAAACTTATATGGAAACATAAAGGACCCCCAATAGCTGCAGCAATTTTAAGAAAAAAGAACAAAGCAGGAGGGATCACAATGCCTGATATCATGCTGTATTACAAGGCCACTGTAATCAAAACAGGCTGGTACTAACATAAGAACAGACATATAGATCAATGAAACAAAACGGAGAACCCAGAAATAACCTCAAGTTCCTATGGTCAATTAATATTCGACAAAAGGAGCAGAAGCATAAAATGGAGTAAAAATAGCCTCTTCAACAAATAGTGTTGGGAGATCTGGACAGATACACGCAAAAAAAAAAAAAAAAAGAACCTTGATCACCAACTTGCACCATACAGAAAAATAAATTCAAGGTGGAAAAAAGAATTAAATATAAGTTGTAACACCATAAAAGTCCTAGCAGAGAACATAGGTGGGAAAATCTCAGATATTCCACGCAGCAACATCCTCACAGACATGTCCCCTAAAGCAATGGACATAAAGGAAATAATAAACAAATGGGACCTCATCAAAATAAAAAGCTTCTGCATGGCTAAAGAAAACAGCACCAAATTACAAAGAGAACCAACAGTATGGGAAAACATATTTGCCAATGATACCTCAGACAAGGGCCTGATCTCCAAAATATATAAAGAACTCACACGATTCCACTCCAGGAAGACAAACAACCCAATTAAAAAATGGGTAAAGGACTTGAACAGACACTTCTCCAAGGAGGACATACAGAGGGCGCAGAGACATATGAAAAGATGCTCAGCGTCACTAGCCATCAGACAGATGCAAATTAAAACCACAATGAGGTACCATCTCACACCAGTCAGAGTGGCCAACATAAAGAAATCCACAAACAAATGTTGGAGAGGATGCGGAGAAAAGGGAACCCTAGTGCACTGTTGGTGGGAATGCAGACTGGTGAGGCCACTGTGGAAAACAGTATGGACTTTCCTCAGAAAACTAAAAATGGAACTGCCCTTTGACCCAGCAATTCCGCTGCTGGGATTATACCCTAAGAACCTTGAAACACCAATCCAAAAGAACCTATGCACCCCGATGTTCAAAGCAGCACAATTTACAATAGCCAAGTACTGGAAGCAACTGAAGTGCCCATCAGAAAATGAGTGGATCCAAAAACTATGGTACATTTACACAATGGAATTCTATGCAGCAGCAGAGAAAGAAGGAGCTTATACCCTTTGCAACAGCATGGATGGAACTGGAGAGCATTATGCTAAGTGAAATAAGCCAGGCTGTGAGGGACAAATACCATATGATCTCACCTTTGACTGGAATATAATCAACAGAAGAAAAAAGCAAAGAAAATATAACCAATGACATTGAAGTTAAGAACAATGTAACAATAACTGGAGGGGAGTGGGGAGGGGACAGTGGGGAGAAGGGTTTTCAGGAACTACTATAAAGGACACATGGACAAAACCAAGGTGGAGGGTGGAAGCAGGGGAGGGAGGTGGGTTTGGCTGTGGTGGGGTAGTGGGGTGGGGAGAAAATGCAGACAACTGTAATTGAACAACAATAAAATAATTTTTTAAAATAAATAAATAATAAAATAAAAATACTGCTTTTTTGCCAACTTATAAATAAATAAATAAATAAATAAATAAATAAAAATTGCCTAGATTTGGAAGTAACCCAGGCATGCATCTGTAGATGAGTGGATAAAACAGCTATGGGACATTTACACAACAGAATACTACTCAGGTATAAAAAAGAAGAAAATTTTACCCTTTGCAACAGTATGGATGGACTTGGAAAGTAGTATGCTAAGTGAAATAAGCCTGGCAGAGAAAGACAAATACCGTATGATTGCACTCATATGTGGAATTTAATGAACAAACTGAACTAACAAGCAAAATAGAGTGGACTCATTGACAGATAAGCGGTGGCAGGGGGGTGGAGGGAAGGTAGAGAGTGGAGAGATTGAGCAAAAAGGAAAAAAAGACTTATGGACATGGACAACAGTGTGGTGATTATGGGGGTGGGGGTATAAGGGGACTAAATGATCATGAAAATATACAATAAAAATTATTTTAAAAAATAAAAAAATGAACCAAAAATTAAAATAAAAAAGAATCCTGAAACACCAATTCAAAAGAACCTATGCAGAATCTAGCCTATCCCAATGTTCATAACAGCACAATTTACAATAGCCAAGTGCTGGAAGCAACCTAAGTGCGCATCAGCAAATGAGTGGATCAAAAAACTATGGTACATTAACCCAATGGAATTCTATGCAGCAGAGAGAAAGAAGGAGCCCCTACCCTTTGTGACAGCATGGATGGGCCTGGATAGCATTATGCTAAGTGAAATAAGCCAGTCAGTGAAAGACAAGTACCACATAATCTCACCTATAAGTGTAACCTAATCAACAAAACAAACAAGCAAGCAAAATATAACCAGAGACAGTGAAATTGGTAATGAACTGACAGTAACTAGGGGTGAGGTGGGAGGGGTTCAAGGAGGAAAAGGGGGAGGGGTTTTCAGGAGCATGTATGAAGGACGCATGGACAACACCGAGGAGGGGGTGGGAAGGAGGATGGAGGTGGAGATGGCTGGGGTTGGGGAGAGTGGTGGGAGGGAAATGGAGACAACTGTACTTGAACAATTAAAAATGTAAAAAAAAGAAATTATATATGCTAAAAAAAAAAAACAAGGCCCAATTCTGAGGTATTAGACATTAGAAATTCAACACATCTTTTCTTGGGAGACACAATTTAATCCATAACACTAGTCATATTTGAAGTAAGACAGAGGGGTATTTTTTTGTTCAATAAAATGTATAAGCAGGAAAAATAAATAAATAAAACCTTGTTAAAGCTTTTCTTTTACAGATTTTATTTATTTATTTTTAGAGAGGGGAAGGGAAGGAGATAGAGAGGGAGATAAATATCAATGTGTGGTTTCCTCTTGGCACCCCTGAGTGGGGACCTGGCCCTCAACTCAGGCATTTGCCCTGAATGGGAACAGAACCAGAGACCCTTTAGTTCCCAGGCTGGCACTCAATCCACTGAGCCACACAAGCCAGGGCTCCATAGCTTTCTTAGTTTAGTAAGAACATGTTTTTTGCTAATATAATTATATTCCACCTAAGTATGTATGTGTAATATCATCACATGAAAATAATTTTATCTTCAATATTGGATATTTCAACTGAATTTATAAAAAAACATTATTATTATTTTTTAAATTTTATTGTTGTTCAAGTGCAGTTTTCTGCCTTTTCCCCCCACCCCAGCCCAACCCCCAGCCCCCCTCCCCGCCCCGTTATTGTCCACGTGTCCTTTATAATTGTTCCTACAAACCCTTCACCCTTTTCCCCTGAAATTCTGTCCCCTCTCCCCTCTGGTCACTGTCTCTTCCGTCTTCCCCCTCCTAGCTGATAAACCTCCAAATAAATGATCTCCATATCTATGATTCTGTCTCTGTTCTGCTTGTTTGCTTAGTTTGCTTTTTATGTTCAATTGTTCATAGTTGTAAATTTATTACCATTTCAATGTTCATAGTTTTGATCTTCTTTTTCTTAAATAAGTCCCTTTAATATTCACATAATAATGGTTTAGTGATGATGAACTCCTTTAGCTCTACCTTGTCTGGGAAGTACTTTGCCCTTCAATTCTGAGCTTTGCTGGATAGAGTAATCTAGGTTGTAGTTCCTTGCTTTCCATCACTTTGAATTTTTCTTGCCAGTCCCTTCTAGCCTGCAGAGTTTCCTATGAGAAATCAGCTGACAGTCTTATGGGAACTCCTTTGTAAATAACTGTCTACTTTTCTCTTGGTGCTTTTAAGATTCTCTCTTTATCTTTAACCTTTGGCATTTTAATTATGATGTGTCTTTGAGTGGGCCTCTTTGCATCCATCTTGTTTGGGACCCTCTGTGCTTCCTGGACTTGCACGTCCATTTCTTTCACCAAATTAGGGAAGTTTTCTTTCATTATTTTTTCAAATAAGTCTTCAATTTCTTGGTCTTTCTCTTCTCCTTCTGGCACCCCTATTTTTGAAATGTTGGTACATTTGATGTCCCAGACACTCCTGAGCCTATCCTCGTTTTTTTGAATTTTTTTCTTCTTGCTGTATGATTTCATGGTTTTTTTCTTCCTTATGTTCCAAACCATTCATTTGATTCTCAGCTTCATCCACTCCACTTGACTCCCTGTAAATTTTTCTTTATTTCACTTAGTGTAACCTCAATTTCTGCCTGGGTCTTTCTTATGCTGTTGAAGTACCCAGTGAGTTCATTGACCATCCTAATAACCAGTGTTTTGAACTCTGCGTCTGATAGATTGCTTATCTCCATTTTGTTTAGTTCTTTTTCTGGAGTTTTGTTCTGTTCATTTGGGCCATGTTTCTTTGTCCCCTCATTTTGGCAGCTTCCCTGTGTTGTTTTCTATGTATTAGGTAGAGCTGCTTTGACTTCTTGTCTTAGTAGCATGGCCCAATGTAGAAAAGAGCACCTGTAAGTTGGATGGGGCAGAGCCTTAGGTAATTACCAAGACAGAGTAACCCGTGTCAACTAGGGTGATGTAGTCTCAGATACAGTGCCACTGCACTATAGCTCTGTGTGGGGGAGGGCTCAGAAAAGGGACTATGGCCGCTGCCTGCCCTCTGGGGTTTTGTCCAAGGGGAAGTTGTCCTTCAGCACTTGTCTTGATACCAGACACTTCAGTTTCTCTCCAAGGGCACCAGTAGCTGGAAGAGCTACTGGTGCCCTTCCAGCTGCTGCCCCAGTGCTGGAGCCCAGAGGGAGTGAGTCTGCATAAGTCCTAAGGCTATTGTGGGCCCTTTAAGAGGAGATGTCTGAGAATCCTGCAGTTTCTTCCTCTTCCCCAACCACTACTGGTTTTTATTGCCAGAAATTATGGGAACTTACCTTCCTGGCACTGAAACCCTGGGTTGGGAGGTCTGGTGTGGGGTTGGAATCCCTCATTCCCAAGGGATCCCTCATGATTTTTATTCACCACACATGGACATGTGGGACTGCCCATTCCACATGTCCACATCTCCTGTCCACTCCTCCTGCCCATCTGGATGAATGTGACTTCTTTAATTCCTTGGTTGTCTGACTTCCATACACCTCAGTTTTTTTATGATTCTGGGTGACAGTTGTTTTGTATTTTAGTTTTAATTATCACTATGGTTGTGTGAGCAGACAAGCTGTGTTTACCTATGCCTCCATCTTGACCAGAAGTCCTAAAAACTTTTTAAAAAATGTTTCTATGTCCAGGTTATAAAAATCCACATTTCAATTTGGCAATAACTTATATGCTTACCCAAATTGTCATCTCTAATACAAAAAGGTTGTGGAGACAGCTGTTTCTAGGTCTACACAGAGCCGCTGACAGGGAGAAGTGGGGGAGGGTTACTCCTAATGGAGGAAATTCTGAAAGACAGTACTAACTTTTTTCCTTTTTACTGAATTTATTGGGGTGATGTGGTTAATGAAAGTATATAGGTTCCAGGGGTACAATTCTATAATACATCATCTGTATATTGTATTGTGTGTTCACCACCCCAAGTCAAGTCCGTTTCCATCACAATTTATTACCCCCTATGCCCTCTTCTACATCTCACTACAACCCTTTCCCTCTGGCAATCACCATGATGTTATCTGTTTCTGGTTTGGGGCGGGGGTTGGAGGGCTTAATCCCTTCACCTTTTCATCCAGCCCTGCAATTCCCCTCCCTTCTGATAGCTGTCCATCTGTTCTCCATCTATGAATCTGTTTCTAGTATTCTACTGAGAGATGTCATCTGGAGTCCTTGATATAGTTTCTTGTTTCTTGGGGCAAAGCAGTAGATAAACTTATTTGGGAAGGAGAGGAAAAGAAGGTGAGGCCATGCTATTCCATTGTTGTTTCTAGAAAACCTGAGTCTTCTTGACATTTACAAGTGGTGACACTTGGTCTTTTCATCTTTCTCGCTCTGTAGACAGAAAAACACATTTATAAGAAAAAACATGGTAGAGGTTGAAGAAGAGAGGAGTTGAGAAGGTTCTGAGACCCTGGTGAGAATTTACACCAGAATCCTTCATTGTAACCAATGATCCTTGGAAGAGGATGGTCCTGGAAAATAGATTTATACTGGGATATCTGGTCACTTTAGCCAGATCTAAATGATTTGGGCTACTGATTTCCCATTATGTCCTCCTTGTTCATAGTTTTGGTTCCTATTTGTTCTGTTCAAATAAGACCATCTATTCATCAAATGCTTCATAAACTTGGGACCTACTATGTTTCAGCTTTTTTATTATTATAGTGAGAATGTCTGTTTCTGATCTTCTTCCTGTTCCAAAGACAGGTACCTATTACTGGGACAATGTTAGAAGAGAAATATTCCACCCAAAACAACAAACCCCAAGGGCATGTTAGCCTCTTCGTTAGTCTAAAATCTCTGGAAATAACTTTCTTCAAAGTCTCAGATCCCAAAGTTTTGCTGTTAGCTAAGAAGGTATTTCTCCACACCATTTTCTATACTCAGAGTGACTCACATGACACTGGCATTTGCAGTCAGGATTTAAACACACCTGATTCAATTGGAAAACATGCCATGTTAATAGACACTTACAAGGAGAAAACTATAATTGTTTTGATGACAATAACTGAAGGCAATTGTGAAAAGTTATAGAATATTACTTTTCTCTTTGTGAAGCATGAATAATCCATCACTTGTAAATTTTAAGAAAATGTACTCTGTGCAACTTACAATTTTCCCTCACACCTGCTCCTCCTCCTCCACTGTTTCCCAAGTCTCTTGGTGACATTAGCCACTGCCAACTTAGGCCTTCCTCAGTGCTGCTCAGTGTGAACTGGAAGACTTTTACCCAGTATTGCCACATTCCCAGCCAGAGAGTAATGAGAATCTCTGCCACCAACGAGTTCATCAGGAATTACTGATGCAACCATCAATCTAACATACTGGGGGGCTCCAGCTATAAAATTGAGTTTTCCAAGTACTTTTGGCTTTCAACCAACCTCTTTGGACTGGGCACATCCGATCTTTATCTGCCAGCATAGGGACAAGTCTCTAGACCCAGTTACTTTCTCCTCTTTTCAGTAGCACACACACACATACACACTAGCTATAGTAAGGGCCTTGTGTTGTTCTCTTTAGCTTGCTCTCTCCTGAACCAGAATTTTATGCAAAAATTGGTCATAATACCTGTTAATTAAAGAAAAGCCATTCTGAGCAACACCTAGTGTAACAGAAAAAGTAGTAAATTGCTCTTGCAAATCAGCCTCTGCTTATAAACAGCTAATGGGCTCAGAGAAGAAGGAAACAAATGCATTGGAAAGCACTAAATTTATAATAAAGATACAAGCAAAACATAAATACCACCACTAAAATAAAATTACAAGATAATAATTCATGGGGCCATATTTATTAAATAAAATGTACCCCAGAGTTCAGGCTGCTGGAACAAAAATAGATTATTTTCCAAAGTGTATAAATAGGATTCTTCCCCCCACACACACACATTTATTTTTCATGTACAAAAAGCCACCTTGACTCAGAAAATTTGGACAAAGAATGTGACCTCTTTATTTTTCTTCTCCCCTCAAAATAGATATTACTCTGAAGCTGACTAAAGCAGGAAGATATAGAAAGCAACAGATGTCATGATGCTCACTATTTAGGCCCCAGCTGGAAGTTTATGCAGTTAAAACATCCAGGTTTCCAAATGAGTGGAAAAGGACACACTCTGAAGGGTCAAGGCCCCTTGTTTTCACCGAGAGCAGGAAACTCATAGCGCAGGTATAACCTGACCAATAACTCCTCAAACTAGAAAATGCCCACCATAGTCTTTATCTCTGCCATTGAAGTGAGAAATTCTGCCTTGTTTCAAAACCCTACAGCTTGTCACACCAATTCCCTAGCAAAGCAGACACTGCCTCCTTTGGAGTCTGGATTTATATTGTCTAGCCTGCAGTCAAAGGATTCCTGGAGAGCCCATGAAGGGGCTTTAGGGAATTTCTTAACGTTGTAAGTGAAACTTTGAGTTCATGTGCATTTTTATGAGACAGGGTCCAAAAGCTCCAGCAGCTTTTCAAAGATGACCCTGACCTTCAAAAAGGTGAAGACCATTAGACTAGCCCTAAATACACTCCATGACTCTTCTGTTACAATAATTTCAAGAGGAATGAGCCATAAACTTGGATTTCAACCTAAGCAATTTCTGAACTCACACCTCCAGCTCCAGAAGAAATTTACATAGTATATCTATACATCTAGATCCATAATGGTAACTTATTTGGACTCCATTTTCTTTTTTTTTTAAGGCTACAAAGTGAAATGGACAATTGCAGGACTTGGGTCATACCAAATGAACTCCCAGTAACCCCACTGCTGTGACCTTCCATTTCCCAGAACTTTCTGACTCCAGTGTCACTGGAAGAAATGGAGTGATTGAATAAAGAGAAAATGATGGGGTGCTTGTGAGGGTTTATAAGAGAGAATAAAGCTTAAAGGGAGAAAAACTTGGTGGGAAGGAAGGTATGGAGAAAGGGGAAGAAGATGAAGAAAAGAAAGGAGAAGAAACATTGAGAAGAAAAGAGATAAGGGCTGGGAGATAGAAACTGAAAATGGGCATGAAAAGAAGATAGAGGGAAGAGATACAAAGATTTTGAGGAAGAGAGTGAGTTTTCAGCAAGAAAGGGGAAAAGGTAAAGAGGGTTATTTGGGGGAAAGTAGGGCAAAAAGGAAAGGACATTAGAAGAGGAAAGAACAGAGAGGCATAACAATATTTTAAAATTGTAAAAAGCACTACTAGGTAATTAACAAGTATGGATATCACCAAACAACATTCTATGTTATAGATAATATGATAGACCTCATGTCTCTTGATAATAACCAAGTTTAACAAACTTATACAGCTGGGCCAGAAAAAGTGTGGTACATGACCCTTTATGTGTTCCATGTCCCACTTTCAGAAGAAGGAGAGGGACAATGTGTGAGGGGAGTGTTGGGAGGAGCACTGCCATCCAGCTGAAAGTTGTTCCAGTGGCAGATCCATGAATCCTTTTTAAGCCATTGACTATAGCACAAGAGGCCTGTGAGGAATCAGGCAAAGATATTGCACAGCTTAAGCTGTTATCTAGGAACCCACACCCTTATCTGCTCACTGGAATTATGGGGGCCCCCTAGAAATACCAGCTAGTGCCATGAACATCTCCCACCAAAGCAGGAAAGGCAATTATATCAGGTTCCTGTGGGGTGGGGGAAGTAAGTACAGTAAGGTCAAGGAATAGCCTTGAAAATATTTGCAGTAGTTCATGTGTTAGCCCCAATAATTACATGGGCCAAGTGTGGGTTGATGTATGAGGGGGCCACTTTTCTGTTGCCCTAAAGCTCATCTGCTTTCTTTTTTTAAAATTGTTATTCAAGTACACTTGTTTTCATTTTCCTGCAATCACTTTCCCCACTCCCATCTTCCCACCCTCAATCCTTCCCCGCTTTGGCTTTGTCCATGGGTCCTTTGTACATGTTCCTTCCACAACCCTTCCCCTTCCTTCCCAGTTATCTCCTCCCCATGCCCCTCTTGTTACTGTCAGTTTGCTCTTTATTTCAATGTCTCTGGTTATATTTTGCTTGCTTGTTTGTTTTGTTGATTATGTTACACTTATAGGTGAGATCATAAGGTATTTGTCTTTTACCACCTGGCTTATTTCACTTAGCATAATGCCCTCCAGTTCCATCGATGCTGTTGTGAAGGATAGGAGCTCCTTCTTTCATTCTGCTGCATAGTATTCCATTGTGTAAATGTACCACAGTTTTTTGATCCATTCATTTACTGATGGGCACTTAGGTTGCTTTTTGCACTTGGCTATTGTAAATTGTGCTTCTGTGAACATTGGGGTACATAGGTTCTTTTGAATTGGTGTTTCAGGGCTCCTAGGGTATAATCCCAGCAGTAGAATTGCCGGGTCAAAAGGCAGTTCCATTTTTAGTTTTCTGAGGAAATTCCATACTATTTTCCATAGTGGCTACACCAGTCTACATTCCCCAAAGCAGTGCACTAGGGTTCTCTTTTCTCCACAACCTCTTCAGCAGTTGTTGTTTGTTGATTTGTTTATAATGGCCATTCTGACTGGTGTGAGATGGTATCTCACTGTGGTTTAATTTGCTTCTCTCTGATGGCTAGTGATGCTGAACATGTTTTCCTATGTTTCTGGGCCCTCTGTATGTCCTCTTTGGAGAAGTGTCTGTTCAGGTCCTTTGCCCATTTTTTTAATTGAATTGCTTGTCTTCCTGGAGTGAAGTCACATGAGTTCTTTGTATATTTTGGAGATTAAACCATTGTCCAGGGTATTGTTGGCAAATATATTTTCCCATATGGTTGGTTCCCTTTTCATTTTGCTGATGTTTCTTTAGCCATGTGGAAGTTTATTTATTTTGATGAGGTCCCATTTGTTTATTCTTTCCTTTATGTCCCTTGCTGTAGAGGACATATCAGTGAAAATGTTGCTGCATGGAACATCTGAAATTTTCCTGCCTATGTTCTCCTCTAGGACTTTTTTAAAGGGTTTTATTTATTTAATTTTAGAGACAGAGGAAAGAAGGAAGGAAGAGAGGATAGAAACATCAATGTGTGGTTCCCTCTCATACACACCCACTGGGGACCTGGCCAGCAACCAAAGCATGTGCCCTGACAGGGAATCCAGCTGGCAACCCCTTGGTTTGCAGGCTGTCGCTCAATCCACTGAGCCACACCAGCCAGGGCTCCTCTAGGACTTTTATGGTGTTGTGACTTATATGTAAAAGACTTACATTTAAGTCTTTTATCAGTCTTGAGTTTGTTTTTGTGTATGGTATAAGTTGGTGATCGAGTTTCATTTTTTTTGCATGTAGCTGTGCAGATCTCCCAACACCACTTGTTGAAGAGGCTATTTTTACTCCAATTTCTGCTTCTGCCCCTTTTGTCAGAGCACCTATACTATGGGTGTTCAGGCTGTGCACCCCCATCATATTCACTGGGGTGTCATTTACACTGTAGACTTCTGATGCATATGAAAGCAGATGAGTCAAAGAACATCTTTGCATTTACAGTGTAAATGACACCCCTGTGAACATGATGGGGGTGCACAGCCTGAACAGCCACAGATAGGTGCTCTGACAGTAACCATTAGTAAGTACTTTATTGGTAGGCACAAGCACCAAACACTTTAATACATAATCTCTAACACTCAAAGGACTGAAACTGTTATGGGGTCAAGAAGTTGGCCTACAGTCACATAGCTAGGAAGGGGCAGAGAAAAGACTCAATCCTAAACAGAGCAGATGCCAAGGCCTTAGCTCTTCTCCTTCCCCCTATACTGTGCTGCCTTCCACTCTAGGGGAGACTGCCTTACTGAAAGGAACATTTCATTCATTTGGGTATTTCAGTAGCCTCCTGATTGAAGCTCCCTTTGTATTTTAGAATGAGAGCTTATTAAGTCTCCAAGAAGATTATCAAGTTTCCAAGTTGTGTTTCTACCATTTAAGATGAGCTTTAAAAAAGGGAAATGTATACTGTTAGCAAAATATACATTTATTTATACAAGTAAAATGGTTTATCCTATTGATTTAACCTCTTAACCCTAGAAGCTAATGGAACCCAAGTCTGAGAATAACGACACAAGCCTGCCCCTAAGGTCTGTCTGGCCCTGTGAAAGCTCTGAGGGCTGGGGGATACAGCTCTTCCCCACTTTCTGCTTTTTGCATTAGAATTGCAGCCAGACTTGAGCAGTGACTCCAACTTTGCCTTTACCTGGCAAGGTTACAAATTCAGCAACTTTGCTTCAAAAGTTAGTGGTTCAAGGGCTCCCTCTTGAGGCATGTTCTCTCACTGCCTTTGAGTTTGGGAAGAGACATGAAACGTGATTAAGAATTTTGCTGCATAGAACAACGACTTCTATTTGCTAAATGATTTCTTCTGTCTTCACAGCAAAAATTCAAGCTATAGAACAATGACATGGTTTTGAGAAGATACAATAAACTCCTTTTTACAAATGATAGCTCCTCCTACAAATTATAATTTGTCTATATGTATATAGACACAAACAATAATCACAGTAAGAAAGTCTTTTTTATTTGTTTGTTTGTGTTTACAATAAACTATTGTCTCCACTTGTTGGGAACAGTTCAGAGAAGCCACCCTATCGGATTTGGTGGGTTCCACTGGAAAGTGCAGATGAAATCAACAAACAGCTCTGAGAGCTGAGCATCCATTTAAAATCCTCTTGGACAGTTTATAAGATCCTACTCCCAAATGCTCAACCAGAAACTTGGGTCATGATTCAGCCTCCCAGATGTAGGTGGACAGGCTTCATGGCAGGAAGCCCCTGGACTAACTAAGTTCCCTACTTAAATTCCAGACCCTCATACCAACTAACAAAGCCCCTATCTTAGCAGGCAAGTGACCTGGAACTCAAAGCAGAACAAGTGTAAATCCAATACCAGAAACCTTTCTACCTGAGAAATATCCCAGGCCTTTCCAGCTGTGCTGGGGTTTCAGCAGAACTGTGAACATACTATCAATCTTCACACCCCCATGCCTTTCTCCATGTTGTTTCTTCTGTATAAATTGTCACCACCCTCCATCTTCCCATTGCCATTCAACATTGCAGTTTGCTTCTTGAATTCCCAACCAATCTTTCAAGGCATATCATTCAAGAAACCTCCCTCAGTAGAGTGTGGGCACCTTCAGATACCATCTCATTCATTTTGGTATTCCCAGAGACTGTCTCAGCATTCTGCAGACAATGAACATATAACACATGTTGGAAGACAATGCTCTCTTATCAACAGAGGAAATGCTATTAGCACAATTACTAAATGATGTACATAATTGAAACATCTAGTATGGGATGGAATAAAAAACAAAGATAGCAAAAAAGGTCAAAATATAAAATAAGATTTTGAGTTTCCTTAAGAATCAAGCTTTTCTTTCTCTTGTCCTTTTCCAAATTCCAAATAGTTATCCCACAGAAAGATAACCACTTCACAATGAATGCAGGTTCTGAAATTTTGTAGCTACATATCTTTTTCGAACATGTTGGGGAACAATATAAAGAGAGAAATGGGGGGGATTTCTTTCTACCTCTAGTGCCTATTCAACCCATCCACTTGGATGTCTTCTAGCTTCTCGCATATTCAATATGAAACTCATGTCTTAACCTGGTGGGGGCGGGGGGAAGTATGACTCTCAGGCCAAATCTGTACCACTACCTGTTTTTGTAAATGAGGTTTTGTTTGAGCATGGACATACCCATTTGTTTATGTATCATCCATGGATGCTACAATGGAAGAGCTGAGGAATTGCAGTCAGTTTGACACACAAAGCCAAAAATATTTGCTATCTGGCCCTTTACAGAATAAGTTTGCCAAGTCCTGGATTCTTAACATCCAGATTGCCCTGCTGATTGTATTCTTCAGTTTAACAGTTGGCACTGCTGTCTGTCCAGAGGCCCAAATATAATCCTTCTCTCCTCTCATCCTCACCTACATTTGCCAATCAAAACACTACTGTTTCAACCTTCCAAATATCTCTAGGAACTTTCCTCCATCTAATTTACTACCCTTGTCCAGAGTAGCATCCTCTCTCACCTGGACTGTTACACAATGTCCTACTTGCTCTCCCCACCACCAGTCTGGAGTGACCTTTCTAAACCATAAATGTGATTGTCATTTTCCTAACTAAATCCCTTCTGTAACCTCCCATTGCCTTTAGAATAAGGTCTAAAATTCTCAACATGGCCTACAAAGCCCTTTTTGACCTCACCCAGTTTTTTCCCCAGCTCCATCTCCAGCAACATTTCCTGATTCTGCCCCTTGCCATTGTTCTATCACAGCATTTCTTCTCTGAAAGCCACAGAGTGCATGCTGTTCCATGGTCTGGATTCATCTACTTCCTCTTCTGCACCCTTCACTTTCTGCTTCTAAGTCCTATTCATCCTTAAATGTTACTTCCTTCAAGAAGCTTTCCCTTAGCATAGTGCTTTCCAGTTCCATCCCATGCTGTCTCAAAGGGTAGGAGCTCCTTCTTTCTTTCTGCTGCATAATATTCCATCGTGTAAATGTACCATAGTTTTTGACCCATTCATTTACTGATGGGCATTTAGGTTGCTTCCAGCACTTGGCTATTATAAATTGTGCTGCCAGGCGGCAAGAGAAAAATACCATATGATCTTACCTTTAAGTGGAACCTAATCAACAAAACAAACAAGCAAGCAAAATATAACCAGAGACATTGAGATTAAGAACAAACTGACAGTAGCCAGAGGGGAGGTGGGAGGGGATAACGGGGCGGGGGGAAGGGTGAAGGGTTTTCAGGAACATCTATAAAGGACACAAGGACAAAACCAAGGTGGGGGGGTTCATGGGTGGGAGTTGGGGATATCTGGGGTGGGGGATAGTGGTGGGAGGAAAATGGAGACAACTGTACTTGAACAACAATAAAAAATAAAAATAAAAATAAAAAAGAAGCTTTCCCTGACTGCCATAGGAGATTAGGCCTCCCAGCTGTACCTCTGTACCCTACCTTATTTATAATAAATATATAATACTGTATATAGTTATATTATATATTATTATATTGATATAACATTATAAGTATAAATAATATATACTATGTCATATATAATATAAATTACATGCGCATATTAAAATATATACATATAATTTACACATTACAATATATTATATAATATTATATATACTTATAGTAATTTATTACAAATTTAGGTTGCTTGACTCTCCTGCTGGGATATAAGCTTTGTAAATGCAAGAGTTATTCATTTCATTTCCTGCCCCATTCACAGTGAACAGCACATGATAGGTACTCTATTCCACAGAGAATGGAGCTTTCCTATACTGGATCTCCCTCAACTGCCAGACACCTGCTTCTTCCCCTTTGGTAACAACATCTAGGGCTTGGGTAGCCTCCATGAAGTCATTGCCATTACTGTATATTTTTCTACTCTTCACATTTCCCTTGCTCTGCTCTATATCATGATGGTGTGCAAATTGCACTTCCCAAGCTTCGAGTTAGATTCAACTGGTGGGAAGCCCTGGAAAAAGACTAGAGAAAGAGGAGAGGGGAAACAATGCATTTCTGTATTTCTCACATGCTCATATTCTCTCTCTGTCCCTTTTGAGTGGCATCTGAGGATCTGCAGTAGTGACTATGTCCATCCATGGCCATGGACCCAATTACTTCTCGGAAGTCCCTGCCATTATTCCAGCCCCATAAGGTGACCCTTGCTCCTAGGCTCTGGTAACACTGTCCTTTCCATTTTCTCTTTAGCCTTGGGGATGCTTCTCCAATTTGCTTTTTGGATTAAATTATCTCCACTGTTAAAATCCTTTAATTAAACTACCTGGTATCATTTCTTTTTTCCTGACTGTTCCCTGACTGATAGATATAATTGCAGAAGCTATTTTCTTACATTTAGAATTCTATCTGAAATTCATATATATTGAAGAGCATCTATATTAAGCACATAACATTCAGATAAATCTCATGGAACAAAGACTGAAATCTATGTAAAAGTATATGCTGGAGAGAGAGTGTAAAATGCTAGATGTATAGAGAGGAAGAAGGACATTGAACATGTAAGCAAAAGGACACTGCCTTATGACATAAAGTTTGAACACCAAAGTTTGTTGCAACTGATAAGCTCTAACATACAAAGTGGAAATGCATGAAGGGGGTCTGGGGTGAAAGGAGGAGGGAGAGAGTCATACTGGGAATGATTTTCTGGAAATATCAAATTCTTTTTTTAAAATATTTTATTTATTTATTTTTAGAGAGGGGAAGGGAGGGAGAAAGAGAGGGAGAGAAACATCAATGTGTGGTTGCCTCTCACATGCCCCAAACTGGGGACCCAGCCTGCAAACCAAGCATGTGCCCTAGACTGGGAATCCAAATGGCGACCCTTTGGTTCACAGGCTGGCACTCAGTCCACTGAGCCACACCAGCCATGGCGGTTATATCAAATTCTAACACCAATGACTTCAAGCTGAGGGGTAATCTTTA
Source organism: Desmodus rotundus (assembly GCF_022682495.2). NCBI lineage: Eukaryota > Metazoa > Chordata > Mammalia > Chiroptera > Phyllostomidae > Desmodus > Desmodus rotundus. Next base: position 68,838,993 of record NC_071400.1, read on the forward strand.
GTGTGGCACTATGAAGCAAGACCCAGGCAGAAGTGAAAATACCATCAACTAAATAGCAATTCTCAGCAGACTGCATGAAACTCTGTTCCCACAGAGAATAATGCAGGGGTAATAAACTGCTCCTTAGAATAGTGAGAAAACCATTCTTAGAGCCTGAAATAAAATACAGTGTGAGAATCAGCTGAATCTTTGTGAGCCAAAAATGCAGATGGATCATAAATTAAAGAACAAGAAAAATTCATGAGCTTGAATCTAGTAAATCAGTTTATTTGTATTTTTATTTTGAAAATATTGTTTTTTAAAAAAAATTTTATTCATTTGGGCCCAGTAGTGTGTGTTTTTTAACAATTCCATTTAGGCTAAAGTTTTACATTTTCACTATCTTCAAGAAATCCTCCAAAAAGAAAGTTAAGCATTTTTAAAAAGATGTTATTTATTTTTAGACAGAGGAGAAGGGAGAGAGAAAGAGAGGGAGAGAAACATCAATGTGTGGTTGCCTCTCACACATCTCCTATTGGGAACCTGGCCCGCAACCCAGACATGTGCCCTGACTGGGAATTGAACTGGCAACCCTTTGGTTCACAGGCTGAAGCACCCACTGAACCACACCAGCCAGAGCCAAAAGTTAAGCATTTTTAAAGATCATAGGCCAGTCATTAAACCAATCAACTAATCAATCAATATTCTTAATTTTTTCAGTGACTAAGAAAATTTCATTTTTTTCTTTATTTTTGTTGTTGACACTCTTGCAGATATTTCCATTTCCACTCTCCTCTTTGCCCCCCTCCTCCTAGCCTGTCTCCTCTTTCCCTCAGGCCATCACCACACTGTCGTGCGAGTCCATGGGTCATTCATACATGTTCTTTGGCTAATCCATTCACCTCCTTTCATTCAGTTTCCCCCTCTTCTCTCCCCTTTGACAGCAGTCAGTCTGTTCATGCATCCACATCTCTGTTCTATTTTGTCAGTTATTTTTTTTACAGACATAAGAAAATGTGCATGACTCATGGGTAAACATAAATAAATGGAATCTGAGACAAGGACTAGAAGACAATTTACTTAAAAGTGATTCCTAGTAGCAGGAACGTGGAAGTGGGGAGATTGAAATGAAGAAAGAAGAAAGGCCAATATAGAGTACAATATAAACTCTCTGTGGGCAACTAAGGCTCAATATTATTAGGGATTCTCTCAGAATCCGTATAGAATGGTATAATATATTAGAATTATCTTTCTGCAGAACAGAGATTGAAGTATCTATCTACTAACTCCCATAACCATTGGTTAACTCCCTCCAAGTGAACTCCATTGTATGTCTGGATGGAATGGGCAACTTCCTATGGCTTCAGAGAAAGCCCTTAAGCAGAACGACTGAAAGACTCTGTGAGTAGTTGTGCTGGGAACTGTCCACTACAGCCAAAATTAGGAGATGTGACATAGTGCACAAAACATTGTGTTATAGTATGCCCTTTGCATCACCCAAACAAGCAAGATGCTTTGGCCCAAACAAAGTGCCCTCTGTCACTAACTCTTGGTAGCCAACTTCAGTCTCCAATAAAAAACGTAAGATATAAAGGTTAGTAGAATGAGCTATGGTCCTTGACAGTGCCACTAGACCCAAGGCTGTAATAGATACTCATCATTTCAATCCTCTGTTATGTATTCCAGATTTCCTACATTCTCATTCAGAAGTTCAACTGATCCAGATTGCTTACCAAGAAAACTACGCACTTTTAATTGCCTAATTTGTATGTTCCATGAATTCATATTGACCTCACCAATTAATTCCCAATCAGCAATGATTTGCTACAGTGTCTCTTACACTTACAGGGTGTAGGTAAAATGCAAAAATAAACACACAATAGCCAGAATGTAGACAAAGTATATTGGAAAAGTGTACTCCAATTCTGGAATATCATACCATCTATCTGAAATGAAATGAGACACTAAAATAATAATATGTGAAATGATTATTATAATAAGTTTGGTGTTAAATATCAAACTGTTCTAATTCACATAATAAAATGAGCTTCAGTAGGCCCCATTTACTATGAGCAAAATTAAAGTTAAAGCCACTGGAACAGGAATCATTTAAACAATTCACCTACTCCAGATGACCAATTTTGTTTTTTTTTTTCCTCAAAACAAAAACATCTTTTTCTGGGTGAAGATAAACTAAATCATAATTTTAAAATGGCAGAATACGGGACCCAAGGAGTTACTCTACAGTTCCCAAATTAAATGACAAGCTTGTCTGACCAAGATTGAAAATGTAAAAAACAATCCAAATATACCATCCATACCAAATAAATAAACTTTGGGCAGAAACAGTTCAAACCCAAGCACTGCAATAATTGCATCCATCACATTTACACTTGTCTAAGCTGTATTTGCACTCCAACTCACTACTTTTTGGCCCAAGAACCCAATTAGGTCTTAAGTCAGACATTTATGATACTAATAGCCAATATTGTTTTCTGTTTCCACTGCTCCTTGAAATTATCCAAGCAGATTCTGCTTCCTGAGTGGACCTTATCGCTAGGAGGGAGGCCCAGTGTTGGTGATTTGTCACAAATACATTTCCCATCATTAATGACTCTATTCACTTGCCAGTTTAAAATTCAGAATCATAGAAATAAATCCCTCAGAGATTGACCACTTCAAGTAATAAATATGACTTTTCAGGCCCCCATGCATACAAGTGCATAGCCTATTTCCTCATCTATTAGCCACATAAATATTCTGTTTATGCATCAAATTCAAAAGGATGTATGTGGCATATGGTCTGGAGGAAGGTAGAATATTTGAAATAAAGGTGTTTGGTTGCAGTAGCCATAGTTTGTTTAAGCCTTTAAGGGCCTTTAGAAACATCTATCAAAAGTATTCTATACCTTCCCACAGCACTACAAGACTGGATTAATAAATAGTATAGGCTTCTCAAACTCTATTCCATTTATGAAGTGACAAGTTTTTTTCATGTAGAGTTACCTACCCTGACTAAAAAATCTTCAGTAAAACTGACATTTCCCCACAGTTTGCTTACATTAGATAGAAGTATTTCCAAGTAAGAGTGCTGAGTAATATCTATCACTCAACATTGCAGTTCAGTGGGGGAAATGACGGTCTTTTAACTAATTATACTAGATCAATTGGATAGTCATATGAAAAATATGCATGTGATTTTCACATCACTCTTTTTTTAAAAAAATCCAGATGGATTTTAGATCTAAATGTGAAAGGTAAAACAATAAGTTTTTCCAGAGGAAAACATAGGAGAACATCTTAGAATTGTCAAAGATTACTTAAGTAGGACATAAAAAACACTAGCTCTGAACAAGAAAAAGACCAAAAGTATTATTTCAAAATTAATAACTTCTATTTATAAACAAAGACCATAAACAGAGTGAAAGGGCAATACACAGAGTAAGAGAAGACATTTATAAAAAAAGGACACATATTCTGAATGTACAAAGAAACTTCTATTAATCAATAAGAAAAACATAAAAAACTTATCAGAAAATTGAAAAAATACTCAAAATTACTTCCTAACAGAAGATACTCAAATGACCAAAAAAGAAAGAGGGGAAGAAAAGATGCTCCAACTTCTCTATTATCTGGGGAATGCAAATTAATATCACAATGAGGATACTTCTGATTTCAGCCAAGATGAAGTAAGTCCAATAATCTCTCTCCACTGATTAAAAATAAAATTCAGGACAAAATACTGAGGACTGATAAGTAAACAAAAGCAGGAGCAATTTGGAGAAGTGATTCATAAAGGAGTGAATTTCTCTTAGTCTCTTTCTTTCCTCATAAGCATTTCTCTGAAGGCAGGCCCCAGTCATGGAGCTGTGAAGAGGCACCATGTGAACAATTAAAACTGAAATGGACAACCCAGCTTTCTGGCCAGACCGACCAGGAATAAGGGGTCCTGTGGTCCAAAGTGTGTATGGGGAAATCTTTTTTAGGTCTCTTTTCTCTTGCACTTTTGCCTCAAGAGTGGGTCCCTGTTACACTGCAGTGGCAGCATGGATGGATAAAACTCTAAAATAAACCCCAATATTCAGGCCAGAGAAACAAAGAAAGGGACCCCTTAGAGCCAGGAAGTATAGGAGGAATTGCAGAGAGAAGAGAACTTGAGAAAAAGATTTCCTAATTCTCTGCATGAATCTGATACACAAGTCCTGGGCTCACCCTTGAGATGTACATGCACAGGAAACACCCAAAGAGGAAAAGTAAAGGCTTTGAGAAGTGAAGTACAAGTCAATGCACTGACAACTCTCATCCTAACCCAGAGTGACATATATGAGGGAGAAATCAAAAGAAGCCTAAAGGGAGAAACCAAACAAAGGCTGAGAGTACAATCATCTACCGCTTATGCAATGAGATAAAACTTGTAGTCTAAGTCTACCTGGGTTAATTACATGCCAGAGAAAATAAATCAACTTTCTCCAGAGAACTATAACAGAATCCAGAGGCTGCATAATAAAATGTTCAAAATGTCAAAGATAAAATAGAAAATAACATAACACACAAATTATTTTTAAAATGTCAATTCTTAACCAGTGCCAACTCTGCATGATCCAGATAATAAAAATATTAAAAACTTAAGGCAACTATTACAACTGCTCAATACAAAAAAGGTAAACACATTTGATATGAATGGAAAGATGGAAGTTCTCAGCAGAGAAATAGAAACTTCAAAAAAGTCATATTTATATTTTCAAAATGGAAATATCAGAAAATGTTTAATTCATGGATGGACCAAACATAATGGAGATGACAGAGGAAATAGCAAACTTGAAGATAGATCAATAAATATTATCCAATGTGAAGAACAGAGGGAAAGCACTTTTTATTTAATGAATAGAGTCTCAATGACTATGGAACAATATCAAAAGATCTAACAGCTCGCAGCAACATCCTCACAGACACGTCCCCTAAAGCAAGGGACATAAAGGAAAGAATAAACAAATGGGACCTCATCAAAATAAAAAGCTTCTGCAGGGCTAAAGAAAACAGCATTAAAATACAAATAGAACCAACAGTATGGGAAAACGTATTTGCCAATGATACCTCAGACAAGGGCCTGATCTCCAAAATATATAAAGAACTCACACGACTCCACTCCAGGAAGACAAACAACCCAATTAAAAAATGGGCAAAGAACTTGAACAGACACTTCTCCAAGGAGGACATACAGAGGGCCCAGAGACATATAAAAAGATGCTCAGCATCACCAGCCATCAGAGAGATGCAAATTAAAACCACAATGAGGTACCATCTCACACTGGTCAGAGTGGCCAACATAAAGAAATCCACAAACAAATGTTGGAGAGGATGCGGAGAAAAGGGAACCCTAGTGCACTGTTGGTGGGAATGCAGACTGGTGAGGCCACTGTGGAAAACACTATGGAATTTCCTCAGAAAACTAAAAATGGAACTGCCCTTTGACCCAGCAATTCCGCTGCTGGGATTATACCCTAAGAGCCCTGAAATACCAATCCAAAAGAATCTATGCACCCCAATGTTCATAGCAGCAAAATTTACAATTGCCAAGTGCTGGAAGCAACCTAAGTGCCCATCAGCAAATGAGTGGATCAAAAAAATATGGTACATTTACACAATGGAATACCATGCAGCAGAGAGAAAGAAGGAGCTCCTACCCTTTGCAACAGCATGGATGGAACTGGAGGGCTTTATGCTAAGTGAAATAAGCCAGGCAGTGAAAGACAAATACCATATGATCTCACCTTTAACTGGAACATAATAAATAGAAGAAAAAAGCAAACAAAATATAACCAGAGACATTGAAATTAAGAACAAACTGACAGTAACCAAAGGGGAGCTGGGAGGGGACAATGGGGGGGGGGGAAGGGTTTTCAGGAACAACTATAAAGGACAAATGGACAAAACCAAGGTAGGGTAGAATCAGGGGGGGAGGTGGGGATGGCTGGGGTGAGGGGGAGTGGGGGGAAAAAGAGTATCAAAGGACATTAAGAGGATGTAGTTCCTGCTGAAGTCCACCCACAAGCCTCTGGGAGAACCTCACTCAAGGATTGCTCCAATGAGCCCACAGAAACCCCCAACACCTCAGGTGTCAAACCCATACTTCCCCACACTCTGGGGCCAGCTCTTTACATGTGCTCCTGAGTGCAATGGTGAGAGGAAGCTCCAGTAAATGGAGTGCTCTCAGAAAATTAGACTAGGGCATATGGGCAAGGGAGAAACAACAAACTTCAGCTAGAGCACCATCTTCTGAAAGCAAATGAAATTTCTGGTAGCCTGCCTGGTGAGTTGTAAGAACCAGAGAAAATATAAAAGTTTATGAATTCTGTGACAAGTGGGAACAAGAATTGTGGAGTTGGTATATCCATACAAGATCAGAGAAGGCCCCAGAAATAAGATGATCAATGATACCCCACTTGGAGGCAAAAAGATTCAAGGAGGTGCCTGCTACTTAAAATGAGAAAAAAAGAAATGGAAAATTATAAGGAACATAAATAATCAAGGAAACATGTCATCACGAAAAAAGATAACAATAATCATCCAATAACTGAACCCAAAGGCATGGAATTTTGTGATGTAGCTGATAAAGAATTCAAAATAGCTGTTTTGAAGAAACTCAATGATCTACAAGAAAATACGGAAAGACACTCTGGATATTTATCTGAAGAAAATGAAAACAGAATATCGAAAAGGTATCCACATCCCCATGTTCATTGAAGCATTATTCACAATAGCCAAGAGATGGAAACAATCTAAAAGTTTATCAACAGTTTAATGGATACACACACACACATCTCTCCTCACAAACCTCCATTTGGAGATTTCTTGGAAGCCAGCCAAGAAATCTCCAAAACTGAGTGACAAACAGCTACTCTGGGAAGGTGAGCTCCATGACCTTCAGTCAAGGGCTGCATCCCTGAGCTCCTTACATCATAATAGCTAAAACACCATTAGCTGCAAAGAAAAGACAGCTGCAGCTGGGCTTGTGAAATAGCACAGTTCTCCCAGGTGCGAAATGTGTGAAGGAAGCTATCCATAGTACTGATGCTGACTCTGACTCAGCCATTAGCAACTACTCTCTGCGTACAACAGCAGGAAACAATAGAACTGCAAACTCAACCATGTGGAGGGTATCAAAGATAGCAGAAGAGTAAGAGGAAGCTACACTAACCTCTTCCCAGAACCAATCTGGAATTGCAACTAAACTGTAGAGAAATCATCTGGAATAACCAACTGAACGATAGCTGGAGAGAGGCCTTATAACTACAGACAGACAGAAGAAATCACTTCACCACAATGTGACTGGTACAGAGTGCGGAGGAAACATGAGATAGCTGACTAGTCTCCCACAAGCAGCAGGTGAAGTGCTGGAGGGAAAATTCAGTGGCTGGGGGGTTCCCTCTAAGAGATGTGGTGTCTATACCCCAAGCTTGGCTCCCCAGTCTACAGCAACAGAGCCTGAAAGGAACCCAGATACATCTAGCTGTGAAAAGTGGCCAGGTTTCTGTCTGCCAAGAAGAGATGGTTGGAGATACAGAGAGCCTCTTAAGGGGCCAACACACAGAATTTTGTTTGAAACCACTTACCCTGGGCTCTGGCAAAGAGGGGCAGGCAGAGTAGACTAGAGATGCTTGAGGAGAGTCTAGGGATAGTGGATTTGAGGAGACAACTGAGGGAGCAGACACCAGGATCTCTGTGCTGACTCATTCCCCATACTGCAGGAGCCAACTTGATCAGGCAGAGCACTCCCATCCAAGTGGCATCATCCTGAGGGGATTCAATAGCCCTAACCATATGAGTTACTCTGCCCCACCCTGTGGTGCTTAAGCCAAACTGCTAAATACAGAGTGACTAGATTAACAACTGAAGGAGACAGTCACAGACTATGGACCCCAGGTAGTCTCAACAGGATGCCTAGGGCCATACTGGGACACCATCTGACATCACCAGAGGTGAATCCAAAAAGAAAAAACAGTGGTAAACAGTAGATTCTACTGAGACAGATTCCACCATGGTCTACTTCATGATTTGTGTTATGTTCTTTCCTGCATAGCTTTTTAACATTAATTTCTTGTCCTTCATGTTTGTGCATATTAGGTTGCTAGTTTTTATATTATAGTTTATTTCAAATCTCATATTTTGCTCCTCCCTTCTATTTCTCCATTTTACCTTCTTCTTTCTTATTTTCATTTTTAAATTTTATTTTCTTTCTTGCTACTACTTGTTTCTATTCCACACTCTTACTATTTCTCCCCCTTCCAGCCTCCCAAAACCATTTTTCTTGTCATTAGTAATTTCATATTATTTTTCCTGTTCTTAAAATGTCTTTATTCTCCTTCCACCTTTATCCATCTTTGTTCATTGGTTGTGGACATGGTATGTGTGTTGCATTTCTTTAATTTTATTTTCAGATCTTTACTATTTTTTGTATTTCAAATCTTAGATTTTACCATTCTCCTCTCCTACTCCATTTTGCCTTCCTCCTGCCCTTTCTTTTCCTTTTTTTAGTTTTAAATTTAAATTTTTCCCTATCTTAGCCTGGTTTTCATTCTTCACTCTTAGTATTCTTTCTCCTTCTATGCTCTCAAAATCATTTCTTTTTCCTCTAGACATCTCTTAAGCTTTTCTTTCTTTCTTTTTTCCCCTCATAATCCCAACCCACCTATATTAATCTTTGCTCATTGGTTCTTGAAAGTTCTGCAGTGGATCTTTTTCTCCAATTTGGTTCCTATTATTTTCTGTCTCTCTCACTATATTTTTTAAAATTTCTGTTTCAACCAAATACTATATGCTCCCCTTCTCTGACTCCATTCTGCCTTCTTCCCTTCCTTTTTTATTTATGATGTAAATTTTATTTTCTTTCTCTTTTTGCCTTCTTTCTCTTCCCTACTCTTATTTATTGGTATTCCCTCTACCTTCTCAAAATCACTTTTCTTTCAGTTAGTCATCTCATATTTGTTTTTCCTTTCTCATAATAGTCTTAAACTTTACACTTATTAATATTGGCCCTTGGTTGTTGATAATGCGATTGTGGGTGGTAGTTACTTCTGTGATCTGTGGGTTTATTTCCTGGCTGTTTGGTTTTGTTCTTGCAGCATCTGTACAACAGCATACAAGATGTGGTGGGCAGAGTGACTCTCAGTCAGCCAGTCACAAGGAAAAGCCCACCAAAGAATGACTGAACAATAACCAAAGCCCAGTTACAACTACAGAGACCACATAAAGGGCACAAATGGCATCCCAAGGGCATCAAGTTCAGGATGAAGGAGTCTTCACCACTGAGTCCCACAGGTGTCCTACCACAGAAGGTCACACCACCAAGACATGGAGTCAAAGCAGATCGATCTAATACACAGAAACAAAAAAGAAGAGTCACCTAAAATGGGAGGACATGGAAACAATACCCAACTGAAAGGAAAGGAGCAATCCCAAGAAAGAGTGTTAAATGAAATAGAGGCAAGGAAACCACCAGATACTAAGTTTAAAATAATTGTTATAAGGATCCTCAAGGAGCTCAGTCAGAACTATCAAAAACTCCAGGGACAATACAAGGAACTTATTGCAAACTAAACCAGCATGTAAGTAATACATAGAAACTACCTATAAGACCCAGAAGTAAATGAAGAATACAATATCTGAAATGAAGATTTAAAAGCAGGAATTAAAATCAGGCTAGATAAAGCAGAAGATCAAATCATAGAGCTGGAGGACAAGGTAGAAAATATGCCCAGACAGAGCAACAAAATGAAAAAAGACTCAGAAATAACAAAGAGGGGTTAAGGGAGCTATAGGACAACATGAAACATGGTACCTGTATCACATGGATATCAGAAGGAGAAGAAGAGGAGCAAGGGATAGAAAGCCTGTTTGAGAAAATAATGACAGAAAATTTCCCTAACTTATTGAGAGAAAAAGTTATGCAAGTCCAAGAAGCACAGAGAGTCCCATTCAAGATGAACCCAAAGAGGCCCACTCCAAGACACATATTTACAATGATGAAATTTAAAAACAAAGAATCTTAAAGGCAGCAAGGGAGAAACAGCTAGTAACATACATGGGAGCTCTGATAAAGCTATCAGCTGATTACTCAGCAGTACATTATAACACAGAATGGAATGGCAAGGAATATTCCAAGTAATGAACAGCAAAGACCTGCAACCAAGACTACCTAGAAAGGCTCTCATATAAATGAAAATAGAAGTTAAGAGTTTCCCGGTCAAAAAAAAAAAAAAGGCTAAAAGAATACAACTCCACCAAACCAGCATTGAAAGAGAAGCTAAAGGGACTGCTTCTTCTTCTTTTTAAAATTTTTGTTCAGTTAGAGTGGTCCCCATCCTTCTCCTTGGTGCTCTAACTGCCCTGTTCAACCCCCATGGTCATAGACAATCTCCACCCCATTGTCCTTCACCATGGGTCCTTTGTATATGTTCCTTGACTTGACCCTTCCCCTTGTTTACCTGCTTACCCCAATCACACCTCCCTTCTGATCACTGGCACTTTGTTTTTTATTTCCATGTCTTTAGTTATTTTTTCCTCATTTGTTTGTTTTGATATTTAGGTTTCACGTATAGGTGAGATCATATGGTATTTGTCATTCACTGCCTTGCTTATTTCACTGAGCATAATAGTCTCCAGTTCCAACAATGCGTCACAAAGGGTAGGACATCCTTCTTTCTTTCTTCTGTGTAGTATACCATTGTGTAAATGTACCACAGTTTTCTGATACACTCATTTACTGATGGGCACTTAGGCTGTTTCCAAAACTTGGCTATAGTAAATAACATTGCTATGAACATAGTAGTGCATAGTTTTGAATTTCTGTTTCAGGATTCTTAGGATATAATTACAGCAGTGGAATCACTAGATTAAAAGGCAGTTCCATTTTTACTTTTTTGAGCAAGTTCAGTACTGTTTTCCACAATGGCTGCACCAATGTGCACTCCCACCAAGAGTGTATTAGGGTTTCTAAAGGAACTGCTTTAAGGAGAGGAAGAAAGAAAGAGAGGGGGGAGGGGGTGAACACGGGTACAAAGGGAAAAAATTGCAGTGAATAAATACTTATCAATAATAACTTTAAATGTTAATGGATTAAATGCTCCAATCAAAAGACAGCTAAATGGATAAGAGAACGTGAACTGTATTATGCTGTCTATAAGAGACCCACATAAGAACAAAATATCTACACAGGCTAAAAGTGAAGGGATAGAAAATATATATTCCAAGCAAATGGACATGATAAAAAAAAAACCAAGCTGGGGTAGCAATACGTATATCAAACAAAATAAATTTCAAAACAAAGGCCATATCGAGAAACAGAGGACACCACATAATACTTAAGGAAAGAATCCATCAAGATGATATAACCCTTGTAAACATATATGCACCCAACACAGGAGCACACAAATATATAAGAAAAGTCTTGGAGGACTTAAAAAAGATATCGACAGCAACACACACATAGTACAAGATTTTAAGACCCAATTGTCAACAATGGATAGATCTTCCAAACAGAGAATCAACAAGGATATTGTGACATTGAACAACACTCTAGATCAAATGGACTTAATTGTGATATACAGAACCTTTCACCCCAAAGAAACTAAATATACACTCTTTTCAAAAGCACATGGAACATTTTCAAAGATAGATTACATGGTACATCATAAAACAAGACTCAATAAATTCAAGAAAATTGAAATCATATCAAGTATCTTCTTGGATCACAATGACTTGAAACTAGAAACCAATCTCAAGGAAAAAAACTCAAAAACGTTCATTCTTGGAGACTGAATAACATGTTATTAACTAATAAATGAGTTAACAATGAGATCAAGGAAGAAATCAAAAGCTTCTACAAACAAATGAAAGTGAACACACAACAGCCCAAAACCTATGGGACACTGCAGAGGCAGTCCTGAGGGAAGATCATAGAAACATAGGCCTACCTAAAAAAGAGAAATATTTCAAATAAAGAACCTAACTCTACATCTACAAGAATTAGAGAAACAACAACAAACAAAGCCCATAGCTAGTAGAAGGAAGGAAATAATCAAGACAAGAGCAGAATTAAATGACATAGAGACTAAAAGAACAATTCAAAGCATCAAACAGTCCAGCAATTGGTTCTTTCAAGAGATAAACAAAATTGATAAGCCTTTAATGAGACTAATCAAGAAAAAAAAGAGAAGACCCAAATAAATAAAATCAGAAATGGGAGAGGAGAAATTACAACAAATACCAAAGAAACACAAAGGATTGTAAGAAACTGCTATGAATAACTATATGCCAAGAAACGACAATCTGAGCAAAATGGACAAATGTCTAGAAACATAAAGTCCTCCAAAACTGAGTCAAGAAGAAGCAGAAAGCCTAAATAGACAAATAAGAGATAGTGAAATAGAAATGGCAATCAAAAAACAAAAGCTTTGGACTTGATGGCTTCACAGGTGAATTTTACCAAACATTTAGGGACAAGGTAACTCTTATTCTTCTCAGACTATTCCAAAAATTTCAACAAGAGAGAAGACTCCCAAACTCTTTTTATGAGGCCAGCATCATCCTAATTCCAAAACCATGTAAAGCACAACAAAGAAAGGAAACTGTAGGCCAATATTGCTGATGAACATAGCAATACACAGCAGTAGTACATTAAAAAAGATCATACAATGCAATGAAGTGGGATTCATCCCAGGAATTCAAGGATGGAGCAACATTTGCAAATCAATAATTGGAACATACCACATAAAAAAATGTAAGAAAAAAATCGCAGGATCATATCAATGGATGGTGAAAAAGCATTTATGAAGTGTAGCACCCATTTATGATAAAAAACCGTCAGCAAAGTGGGAATAGAGGGAGCATACCTCCACATAATAAAAGCCATATACCAGAGTCCTACAGCCAACATCATACTCAATGGGCAAAATTACAAGCTTTCCCCCTAGTGTCAGGAACAAGACAATGATATCTGCTTTCACCCCTTTTATTCAACATAATATTGGAAGTTCTAGCCACAGCAATCAGACAAGAAAAAGAAATAAATGTATGCAAATTGGAAAGGCAGAAGTAAAAGTGTTATTATTTGCAGATGACATGATAGTCTACATAGAAAACCTTATAGACTCCACCAAAAACCTACTCGACCTAATAAGTGAATTTGGCAAAATAGTGGGATACAAAGTCAATATTCAGAAATCAAAGGCATTTTTGTACATCAACAATGAAATACCAAAAACAGAAACTAGGTGGGGAAAATCCCTTTTATTATAGCAACAACAAAAAAATAAAGTGTCTAGGAATAAACTTGACCAAGGAGGCAAAAGACCTGTACTCAGAAAAGTATGGAAAACTGAAGAAAGAAATTAAAGAAGACACAAATAAATGGGAGAATATACCATGTTTATGGATTTGAAGAATCAATATCATTAAAATGTACATACTACCCAAAGCAATCTATAAAATCAATGCAATCCCTATTAAAATACCAATGACATATTTCAGATTTAGAACAAATATTTCAAAAATGTATATGGAACCATTAGCAACCCCAAATAACCACAGCAATCTTGAGAAAGAAGAAGAGAGCAGGAGGGATCACAATACCTCATATCAAACTATACTGCAAAGCTACTATAATCAAAAGAGTCTGGTACTGGCATAACAACAGACATATAGATCAATGGAACAGAATAGAGAGCCCAGAAATAAACCCATGTCTCTATGGTCAATTAATATTTGACAAAGGGGGCAGAAGTATAAAATGGGGTAAAAGTAGCTTCTTCGATAGATGGTGCTGGGAGATCCAGAATAGTACGTGCAAAAAAAATGAAACTAGACAGCCAATTTACACCATACACCAGAATAAACTCAAGATGGATAAAAGACTTAAACATAAGCCACAACACCATAAAAAGTCCTAGAGGAAAAAATAGGCAGTAAAATCTCAGATATCCCACATGGCAATATTTTCACCTATACATCCTCTAGGGCAAGGGAACTAAAGGAAAGAATAAACAAATAAGACTCTGTCAAACTTAAAAGCTTCTGCATGGCTAAAGAAAACATCATCAAAGTGAAAAGGGCACCAACCATATGGTAAAACACATTTGCCAACAATACCTCAAACAAGGATTTGATCTCCAAAGTACATAAAGATATCATATGACTCAATGCCAGGAAGACAAATAATCCAATTAAATAATGGGCAAAGGAGTTGAACAGACACTTCTCCAAGGAGGGCATACATAGGGCCCATAGGTATATGAAAGGATGTTCAACATCACTACTCATCAGAAAGATGCAAATGAAAACCACAATGAGATACCACTTCACACCCGTCAGAATGGCCATCATAAACAAATCAACAAAACAAGTGCTGGTGAGGCTGCAGAGAAAAGGGAACCCTAGTGCACTGTTGGTGGGAATGCAGAATGCTTCACCCACTGTGGAAAACAGTATGGAATTTCCTCAAAAAACTAAAAAGGGAACTGCCATTTGATCCAGTAATTCCACTGCTGGGATTATACCCTAAGAATCCCAAATCACCAATTCAAAAGAACCTATGCACCCCAATGTTCATAGCAGCATGATTTACAAAAGCCAAGTGCTGGAAACAGCCTAAGTGCATATCAGTAAATGAGTAGATCAAAAAACTGCGGTACATTTACACAATGGAATACTACACAGCAGAAAGAAAGGGACTCCTACCCTTCATGACATCATGGCTGGAACTGGAGAGTATTATGCTAAGTGAAATGTGGAGAGTATTATGCTAAGCCAAGCAGTGAAAAAGAAATACCATATAATCTCACGTATAAGTGGAACCTAATGATCCAAACAAATTAAGGAGCTAAATAGGACCAGAGGCATGGAAAGAAGGAACTGACTGAATGGAGGGGTGTGAGGGAATAATGGGGGAAAGAAAGGGAAGGGGTTAAAGAACAAGTATAAATGACCCATGGACATGAACTACAGGGTGGGGATTGACTCTGGTATTAGGGGTGGGCAGAGCAAGGGGGAGCAATGGGGGAAAAATTGGGACAATTGTAGTAGAACAAGAATAAAAAAATTAAAATAAAATTTAAAAAATAAATAAGTTTATTTCATACCAACATTCTCTGCAATTGCCCAAACCTGGAAATAATCCAAAAGTCCATCAACAGTGAAATGGGTAAACAATGGTGATATATTCACACTACGGAATACTACACTATGAGGAAAAAGAACAAAGGATAGCTACAGACAAAAGAATCTCACAAACAAAATGTTTAGTGAGAGAGTCAAAGCACAAAAGAGTATACTATGTACAGGACCAAGGAAAAAAGAAAAAAGAGAGAAAGAATTCATAGATATGAACAACAGTGTGGTGATTGTAGCAGCGGGGGGTGGAAGAGTATGTGGGGGATAAATGGTAATGGAAAAATACAATAAAAGATAATGTAAAACTCAATAATGTTTTTTAATTAGCATGGTAAAAATATAACATGCACAGTGTAATTCTATACCCATAAAACTAAAAACAACAACAAACTAAACAATAATAGGTTGGAAAACATACCTAGGTGATAAAATTATTTTTTAAAAACAAGAAAATGATTATCATAAAATTCAAGATGATAGTTAGAGAGAGGATGTGATCAGTGAGGAATCCATGGGAAGCTAAGGACACTGGAAATGTTTTGTTCTTTGACCTAGGTTGAGTAACACCAGTGTTCATGTTTTAGTAATTGATCATATTGAACATTTACATTCCAAAACTTTTATTTGAATTTATATCACAATAAAAAGTTTTAAAAGCACACACACACAATTGCAATACAAGTATATGAAACTTGCTTAAAGTGTGCAAATCAAACTGATAATAGTGGTGGCCTATGGGAAGGAAAGGAAGAGGACAGGGGCCAGGGTTGGGGTAGGACAAGTGGTAAAAGGAAACTTTTACCTTTTCCATAATGTTTTTAATTTTAAAGGCATATTACTTGTGTATACTTGGGTAATTAAAGGTAAATTTTGAGGAAAGTATGAAAGCAAAGGCAAATAAACACAAAAAGTATGTTTTATTTTAAAGTTATAAAATTGTGTAAAGCTCTCTGTACAAAGATACAAAAGCACATATATATCTTTAAGAAAACTAATCAAAATATTAACTGTTTATCTCTGGGTCATGGGATTGTGGGTGGTCTTTTTGTGTGTTTTTCCTCTATTTCCTAAATAATAAATGTGTGTATATTTAAGTTAGAAAAAAATTACAAGAATAAATAGGAAAAATATAAACTGTGCCTAGAAAAGAGACAAAACAGAACGTTTCAGAAAAGAATAAACTCAAATGGCCCATTATAATGTGAAAAAAATGTGCACTCCATAAGTGGAAATTTGAATTAAAATAAAAGTATCATTTTTAACCCAGGCAGGAAAAGATTATAAATAATGAGAATATCCATTATTGCCCAGGGTGTAGGAAATATTTCATATGCCTCTCAGTAGGAGTCCAAATGGAAGCAGCCTTTTGGGAGGCTGTATGGTAATATGCATTAAGACTCTAAGATATAGAAGGAGAACCAAGATGGCGGCGTAGGTAGACACATTGCGCCTCCTCGCACAACCAGAACTGACAGAAAATCAAACAGCAAGGAAGTCCGACACCAAGTAGATAAAAAAGAAACATACATCTAGACTGGTAGGAGGGGCGGAGATGGGCACCAGGGCGGAGAGGACTCGTGTGCCCGTGCCGGGACCGAGACTGGTGGAGTGTGGGACGAACGGGGCAGGCAGTCTGACCACTAGCAGACCCTGCAGGCCCGACATTCGCGCACAGATAAACCGAGAGGGCCGGACTCAGAGTGGTGGAGAACGGGGCAGGCAGTGTGGTGGGTAGCACCCCGCGGCCCCACATTCACGCATAGATAAACTGGGAGGAATGGAGGGGAGCGAAGCCGACAGTACAACCCAGGGCTCCAGCTCGGGGGAAATAAAGCCTCAAACCTCTGATTGAAAACTCCCGTGGGGGTTGGGGCAGCAGCAGGAGAGACTCCCAGCCTCACAGGAGAGGTCGTTGGAGAGAGGCACAGGCGCCTAGAGCATGCACAAGCCCACCCACTCGGGAACCAGCACCAGAGGGGCCCAATTTGATTGTGGGTAGCAGAGGGAGTGGCTGAAATCCGGTGGAGAGTGGAGCGGGCGCCATTACTCCCTCTCGGCCCCTCCCCCATGTACAGTGTCACAGCACAGCGACCAGCGTTACCCCGCCCCCGCCCGGGGAGCACCTAAGGCTCCGCCCCTTAAAGTAACAGATGCACCAAGACAAAAAAAAAAAAAAAATTGGCCCAAATGACAGAACACTTTAAAGCTCCAGAAAAAATACAACCAAGCAAGAAAGAGATAGCCAACCTATCAGATGCACAGTTCAAAACACTGGTTATTAAGATGCTCACAGAATTGGTTGAATTTGGTCAAAAACTAGATGAAAAAATGAAAGTATGCTAAGAGAAACAAAGGAAAATGTACAGGGAACCAATAGTGAGGCGAAGGAAACTGGGACTCAAATCAACAGTGTGGACCAGAAGGAAGAAAGAAACATCCAACCAGAAAAGAATGAAGAAACAAGAATTCGGAAAAATGAGGAGAGGTTTAGGAACCTCCAGGACATCTTGAAACGTTCCAACGTCCGAATTATAGGGGTGCCAGAAGGAGAAGAGGAAGAACAAAAAATTGAAAACTTATTTGAACAAATAATGAAGGAGAACTTCCCCAATCTGGCAAAGGAAATAGACTTCCAGGAAGGCCAGGAAGCTCAGAGAGTCCCAAAGAAGCTGGACCCAAGGAGGAACACACCAAGGCACATCATAATCACATTACCCAAGATGAAACACAAGGAGAGAATCTTAGAAGCAGCAAGAGAAAAGGACACAGTTACCTACAAAGGGGTTCCCATAAGACTGTCAGCTGATTTCTCAAAAGAGACCTTATAGGCAAGAAGGGACTGGCAAGAAGCATTCCAAGTCATGAAAGGCAAGGGCCTATATCCAAGATTACTGTATCCAGCAAAGCTATCATTTAAAGTGAAAGGGCAGATAAAGTGCTTCTCAGATAAGGTCAAGTTAAAGGAGTTCATCATCACCAAGCCATTATTATATGAAATGTTAAAGGGACTTACCTAAGAAAAAGAAGATAAAAAATATGAACAGTAAAAATAACAGCAAACTCACAGTTATTAACAAACACACCTAAAACAAAAACAAAAGCAAACTAAGCCAACAAGTAGAACAGGAACAGAACCAGAGAAATGGAGATCACATGGAGGTTTATCAACAGGGGAGTGGGAGGGGGAGAGAGTGGGGAAAGGTACAGAGAATAAATAGCATAAATGATGGGTGGAAAATAGACAGGGGGAGGGTAAGAATAGTATAGGAAATGTAGAAGTCAAAGAACTTATACGTATGACCCATGGACATGAACTATAAGGGGGAATGTGGGAGGGAGGGGGTGGGCAGGATTGAGTGGACTAAAGGGGTGGAAATGGGACAACTGTAATAGCATAATCAATAAATTTATCAAAAAAAATTAAAGAGAAAAGCAAAAAAAAAAAAAGACTCTAAAATATCTGCATCCTTTGACCCAGTAATTCCACTTTTAGAAAATCATCCATAAAAGGTAGTTAGGGATGTAGAGTGACCTACACTCAAAAATGGTCATGGAAATATTTTTCAATACCATACATTTGACAACAGCATAAATGTACAAATAGAGGACTGGTAAAAAGAAAAATGCACAAATACACAAGGTATGGCATATTGTGCTATTTAAATTAGAAGTCATTTTCACAAACATTTAATAATATGGGGAATGCTAAAGATATTATATTAAGTAAATAAAGTAAGGCATGAAGAAACACCCCAATTTTCTTCTAGGTATAAGGCAGGCAGTGAGAGACAAATACCATATGATCTCACCTATAAGTGGAACCTAATCAACAAAACATACAAATGAGCAAAACAGAACCAGAGACATGGAAACAAAGAACAAACTGACAGAGACCAGAGGGGAGAGGGGAAAGAAGGGAAAGAGTCAAGTCAAAGAACACATATAAAGGACCCATGGACAAAGACATGGGATGGGGATGGGGATTGACTGTGCGAATTGGGGGGAGTGGACGGGGCAGGGAAGAGCAAAGGGGGAAAAATTGAGACAACTGTAATAGAATGACAATACAAATTTAATTAATTATTAATTAAAATAAAAAATTAAAGAGTATGTATATGAGTATAAGTTCATGTGTATGTAGAAAAATGTCTAGAAGCAAAAATAATGGAATATTAACAGGACTTTTAATAGGTAACTTTTATCTTCTTTGTGCTTTTCTAGATTTCAGATTCTCTTCAATGAACTCAGAAATAAACATAAATTTTTTAATGTTTAAAAACTATAATAAAATGACAGTTATGCAGTGGTCAGATGATTTCTTTTGTAAAATTTACCTCTGACATTCTAACTACTTTCATGCCTTTCTCCTGCCAACTCTGTAATTCACTCTGATCTCACCCAGAGACTCTTACTTGTTCTGTAAATCTTGCACTGGCTTTTGGCCAAGAGCAATAAAACCTGACCTGACCTGATCTGAAAGTTCAGTCAGTGGTAACAAAATGAATTTATATCTTCAGTCTGTTAAATGCTCCCTTTATTTCCTGCCCCAATCCCTGCTATTGTTGAACCACTGTCCACATTACCAAATTATGTTGACCATCAGGGGCTAGTGGGCCAGCTGTTAAAGTATCTATTGATCTTAATATGCCATGCCTATTAACATTAGTACATTTTGAAAAATACATATATTGTAAATAATAACTTCATACAAATGAAATGTCAGTCTTCATAAATATTAGAAGAAGCACACTTCATATGGGTCAGCAGACTTCTACATGTCATTACTCAATTTTCCCCATGGGGTCCCAAAGCTGAGTTAATTAAGCACAGGTCAGAGACAGGTCACTCCACACCAGAGGCTTGTGAATAGTGGTAGAATATTCGAAATAATAAATACCTCATGGAATCTCTCTTATTATGCATATTGGTAAATACCTTGAACTCTAAAGACAGAATTCATCTCCTATTTTCAGTACTGACTCCCGACCATGTTTAATTCTACATTGATAATTAGCTAGAATTTATCAAGCATCACTCATTCACAAATATTTATTGGGTATCCACTAGTGTCAGATACAGTTCTAGGTACTTGTATATATTAGTAAACAAAAGACAGAAGTCTCTTCCCTCGTGGGGCCTATGTTCTAGTCAAGGGAGACAGACTATAAACAAAAAAAAAACAGAGTAAATAAATGATATGGTTTTTACACTGTGATTAGTGCTATGGAAAAATAGAGTGTGAGGTAAAGGTGATTTAGAGATATGGAGGGTGGAAAGGAACCACTATCTTATTATATTGTAGCCCATCAAAAGTAACTTTTAGGAGAAAAATAAATTATTTAAAATAAAAACAAACACAGATATTCAAAAGAAAAAACTCTAAAAGCAGGCATTTATTTCAAACTTTGTCCACTACCATCTCCTGGTTCCTTTCTCACTTGTCTTCTTGGTAGGGACTTGTGTTCACTTGTTAACACTGCTTCTAGCTGAGAAAGGATGTCTTTCTTCAGAAAAGTCTTGTTTTCCTCCTCCGTCAGCTCTTGTGTGTTAATCCTAGATCTCATTAGCCCTTGGAATGCGTCCCAGTTTGACATCAGCTGCAAATTTAATTAATGTCCCAGGTAACTCTTCTTCACAGCATGGAAGAAGATGCTAATTAAAGCATAAGATGACCTAGCCCCTATTTCTCCTGCTCCTACCTGCCATTACTAGCCTTCATTCTTAGTTTCCTAGTGGTTGTTAGCAGATTGCAGCTCCAATCCAACTTGAATTCCATTTGTAGAGGATGTAATTCTTCATTGTTTACATCAGCTAGACATCTATAATTTGATAGACTCTGATTTGAAGTGAGGTTTTCACTCTTGTTTATTCACAAAGTATACTAGCTGGTTATTCTACACTGTTTACTTAGGCTACTCAAAAAGCCCCTGATGTAAACATCTGGCTATTGAACAAACCAGCCACAGAAACCTGTTCTCCAACCATACATACTCACGCTTGCCATCAAAACCTCCAGAGCCCCGGAATCACTAAAGGCTGGTTCAGGAAATTATCAGGTTCAGAAATACAGGCAGAACGAAAGCCATGCAATGTAGGGATAGAGTACTGCTCCAGCAATAAGTGACCCCACAGGCCCCACCAACTTATTCACATGAGATTCCCAAAAATTCACTTTGTCACACAGTTTAATATTTCATCCTGTTCAGATTCATTGGCATTAATAATAACCTTCATTTAAGGCTCTCATGATGCAGGTACCAGCCTGCAGTGTCTGCAGCATTCTGGCTGAGGATAAGTCTACCAAGACATGATCTGCTTGGGGAGGAAAGATGGCCAAACTCTCAAAGGAGAAGGACCAAGAGCCTTTTCCTCAATGGGCTTTTATTGGGTTTATTTGCATAAGAATACATGGCGTATATACACAAAGGTCATCAATTATTGTCAGGCAGTAATGATCAAACAATAGATAACATTAAAAGAACTATGAGGGCTTATTTAGAGTCAGGGTCAGATAGCTAAAGGGCCATAAAACTTTGGGGAAACAAACTCATTTAGTGCTTGGACCCTTATCATTTGAATTGAGGGTATTAGCAAAGCAGGTTTCATAGGATTTTATGCATTCTTTCTCAGGCCTGATCACCCTGGGGAACCTGCCCTTTCCAGCACAGGGCCACACCCACCTCTGGCATTGTTTCAGGCTTAGGTCCAGCAGGGGAAGTAAGGCAGCCAAGAGATTAGGAGACTTCTTACAGACAGAATGAGGACTCAGGCTATGCCAAAATCAAGGAGCGAGGGTCCATCACCCCCTTTTTCTATAGCCCCCCAAGTCCTTTCCTGAGGGCCTCTTTGTGATTGTGTCTGTCTTAGGTCGACCCTCCCGAGGAATCTTACCCATCATTGGCTAACTGGTCATGCACTGGGGGCCAGACAGGGTAAAGCAAAGTGGGCAGAGGCAGTGCTCCTACCAGGGAGATAAGCTTTGTCTCCTTAGTGGCTTAGGGTCTCAAGGTCTTTCACTCATCCTTAGCAATTGGGGGTTACAGCTTCTGAAACCAGGGAGGGCGGTTCCCAACACTCTCACATTAGAGCAGTGGTTTAAACTCTGGCTGCTGATTTAGAATCATATGGGGAGCTTTACAAATCCTGAGGCCCAGGCCACATTCCACAGAAATTAAATCAAAATCTGTTTAAATGAAACCCAGGCATCAGTATTTTTTTAAACTCTCCAGATGACTCCAATGTGCAGCCAAAGTTGAGAATTACTGCATTGGAATGGATTCATCCAACTTTATTAATCCTAATGCCTGTTTGAGGTAGTGCTCTTCTTGAGAGATTGGAAGATTTAATTTGGATGAAGAAAATTTTTATTTAAAGATAATTCTTAAGAGAAGGGCAAGGCCAGTGGGAACACATGCTCCGGGCTGAAAAAAAGGGAAAGGGGATTAGGAGTTGCAGGAAAGGTGTTAAGGTGTTCCAGGCCAAAGGTGGAGGTGTAGGTAGAAACCCTTCGCTTCCTCGCACAACCAAAAGGAGGATAACAACCAATCTAAAATCAATAAACAACCAGAAATGCCAGAAAATCAAACTGCATGGAACTCTGACAACCAAGGAATTAAAGAAACAGTCAACCAGACCAACCAGACTGGTCAGACTGGCGATCAGAGAGAACCTGTGGCAAGGAGGCAGACTGTGCAGGCAGGGCTGGCTGAATGGGAAACTGAGACTCAGAGCTGACTGTGGACTATGGTGGGGGTGGCTGCGGTGGGAGAAACTCTCAGTCTCACATTAAAGTTCATTGGAAAGTGGGGCTAGACCAAAGCAGGTGAACTGCATTGTTCCCTGTCTGGCCCCTCCCCAACAGGCAGCACAGCAAGAAGGGTTGCCCTGCCCTGGTGAATACCTAAGGCCCCGCCCCCTTACAACTTAACAGGTGTGTAGAGACAAAGAAATAGGGCCCAAATGAAAGAACAGAGCAAAACTCCAGAAAGAGAGCTAAGTGATGAGGAGATAGCCAACATATCTAATGGAGAGTTTAAAGCCCTGGTAATCAAAATGCTCACAGAACTGATTGAGCTTGGTCGCAAAATGAAAGAACAAATGAAGGATACCCAATGTGAAATAAAGCAAAATATTCAGGGAAATACCAGTGACAGGAAGCAAACCAGGACTCAAATCAATGATTTGGAACAAAAGGAAAAAACACACATCCAACTGGAACAGAATGGAGAAACAAGAATTCAAAAAAATGAGGGCGGGCTGAGGAACCTCTGGGACAACTTTAAATGTTCCAATATCTGAATTATAGGGGTGCCAGAAAGAGAAGAACAGGAGCAAGAAATTGAAAACTTATTTCAACAAGTAATGAAGGAAAACCTCCCCAATCTGGAGAAGGAAATAGACTTTCAGGAAGTCTAGGAAGCCCAGAGAGTCCCAAAGAAGTTGGACCCAAAGAAGAACACACCAAGGCACATTATCATTAACTTACCCAAGATTAAAGGTAAAGAGAGAATCTTAAAAGCAGCAACAGAAAAGGAGAGAGTTACCTACAAAGGAGTGCCCATAAAGCTATCAGCAGATTTCTCAAAAGAAACCTTACAGGCAAGAAGGGTTAGGCAAGAAGGGTTTGGAAAGAAGTGTTTGAAGTCATGAAAGACAAAGACTTCCACCCAAGGTTAATCTATCCAGCAAAGCTATCATTCAGAATGGAAGGACAGAAAAAGTGCTTCCCAGATAAGGTCAAGTTAAAGGGGTTCATCATCACCAAGCCCTTATTATAAGAAATGTTAAAGGGACTTATCTACAAAATTGAAGAACAAAAACTATGAACGGTAAAATGACAACAAACTCACAGCTATCAACAAATGAACCTAAGAAAGAAAAACAATGAAATCAAAAACTAAGCAAACAACTAAAACAGAAACAAAATCAGAGAAATGGACATCACATAGAGGATTTTCAGTGGGGAGGGGGAAGGAGGAATGGTGGAGAAATTACAGGGAACAAGAAGCATAATTAGTAGGCATAAAATAGATGGGGAGAGATCAAAAATGATATAGGAAACAGAGAATTCAAAGAACTTATATGTACAACCCATGGACATGAACTAATGGGGGGAATGCTGGAGGGTTAGGGGGTGCAGGGTGGAGGGGGGACAAAGAGGGGGAAATTGGGAAAACTGTAATAGTATAATCAATAAAATATACTTTAGAAAATAAGGTGTTCCACCAGTCAGAGTGGCCAACATAAACAAATCCACAAACAAATGTTGGAGAGGATTCGGAGAAAAGGGAACCCTAATGCACTGTTGGTGGGAATGCAGACTGGTGTGGCCACTGTGGAAAACAATATGGAATTTCCTCAGAAAACTAAAAATGGAACTGCCCTTTGACCCAGCAATTCCGCTGCTGGGATTATACCCTAAGAACTCTGAAACACCAATCCAAAAGAGCCTGTTCACCCCAATGTTCATAGCAGCACAATTTACAATAGCCAAGTACTGGAAGCAACCTAAGTGCCCATCAGCAAATGAGCGGATCCAAAAAGTATGGTACATTTACGCAATGGAATTCTATGCAGCAGAGAGAAAGAAGGAGCTTATACACTTTGCAATGGCATGGATGGAACTGGAGAGCATTATGCTAAGTGAAATAAGCCAGACGGTGAAGGACAAATACCATATGATCTCACCTTTAACTGGAACATAATCAACAAAAGAAAAAAGCAAACAAAATATAACCAGAGACATTGAAATTAAGAACAATGTAACAATAGCCAGAGGGGAGTGGGGAGGGGATAGTGGGGAGAGGGGTCTTATAGGAGCTACTATAAAGGACACAAGGACAAAATCTAGGGGGAGGGTAGAGGTGGGGGAGGGAGGTGGGACTGGTTGGGGTGGGGTGGAGGGATGGGGAGAAAATGCAGACAATTGTAACTGAATTAAAAAAAGTAAAATAAAAAAACTAAATGCATTAAAAAAATAAAATAAAATAAGGTGTTCCAGGCCAATATTTCTTTATTGAATTGCAGTTGACATAAAATATTATATTAGTTTCATGTGTGCTATATATTGTTTTGATATTTTATGCGTTACAAAATTATCACCACAATAAATCTAGTTAATATAGGTCACCATAAAAAGTTATTACAATTTATTGACTATATTACCTGTGCTGTACACTACATCCCCCATGATATTGATTTTATAACTGGAAGTGTGTACCTCTTATTCCCCTTCACCTCTTTCACCTGTCCCCCTAACCCTCCTCTCCTATGGCAACCACCAGTTTGTTCTCTGTATCTATGAATCTGTTTTGTTTTGATTGTTCGTTTTATTTTTTTATATTTCACATATAAGAGAAATCAAGTGGTATTTGTCTTTCTCTGACTTACTTCACTTGGCACAATACCCTCTAAGTCTACCCATATTGCCACAAATTCCAGGCCAATATCTTTAATGCCTGGATTCATCTCCATACCCAGAAACATGAAAGAAATTTCATACCCACTGCCTTTAATTCTTGTTAAGGCTCAGACTTACTTTATTTTCTTTGGTGCCATAGTTTCATTAACAGGTGTGCTTATAGTGCTATTGGGCTAACCGTGGGCTCCTGACAATGTAAGACATTGTTTCTGTGGAAAATATGAACATTCCAACCACCATCTTATCCCCAAACTTTTAGGTTGGTACTGCTTTCTTCCCTTTCATTTGCTTAAGCCAGTGACCAGGAACTCACAAGTGCCAAGCTAAGCATTTGATCCCTGAGTAAGCAAGTACCCCTCAGACAACCCCTTGCACTCTGGTCATTGCTCTAATGAATGGTGACTATTGCTCACAGAGAAAACTAAAGAAGGAAATGTAGCTGAACCAGCATATTTATAGGCCACCTGAAACAACATCCCAAGTAAAGATCCCTGGTAAATCCATCATTTCAACTTCAAAAACAAAGCTAACTTGTTCACTGATTCATCTAGCTGTGTCACTTCTGTTCAAAGATAACACTTCCTTCCAGCTCATTTGCCTTAGGAGTATCCTACCAACAGTAAGACTTAAAATAACTGCTTCTGAGACACCATCAGCTTTGCTTTCTTTGGGTTGCTATTAAAGATTGAATTGTGTTTCCCAAATTAATGTTGAAGTCCTAACTCCCGGTACCTCAAAAGGTGACCTTATTTAGAAATGGGGTTGCTGCAGATGTAATTAGTTAAAATGATGTCGTACTGGAGAAAGATGAGCCCTTAATCCAACATGACTCATGTTTTTATAAAAAGGGGGGAAATTTGGAGACACACAAGGAGAATGCTTTGTGAAGATGAAGCCAGAAATTGCGGTGATGCTTCTATAAGCCAAAGAACACCAAAGACTGCCAGAAATCTACCAGAATCTAGGGGAGAGGCATGGAGCAGATTTTTCCTCACAGCCCTCACAAGGAACCAATCCTGCCAACACTCAGACTTCTAGCCTCCGGAACTGCGAGACAATATATTTCTGATTTTGACACTTTGTTATGGCAGCCCTCACTAACTAATCCAGTTCCTTTCATTCCCAAGTATACCCAAAAAGGTTTGTCTTGAGTGATTGTTATTGGTCGGAAAACCTTGGTTGCTATTCTAAAGAATGTTTTCTTCTTCTATTTTCTTCAGAGCACTCCCATGTATTTGTACTTATTTACCTGCTTGTGTGCTTATGGCCTCTTTCTCTTCTTCTCAAGGAAAAGCTCCCTGAGAGATAGTATGGACCAGCAATTGAGAGCCCAGCCTCAGAAGCCAGATTGGGTTGAGTACCAACCCAACTCTAGCTCTGTGACATGGGGGAAGGCTATTTCATCTCTCCATGTCCCAGTTTCCTCATCTATAAAATGGAGATAATAATACCACTTTTCGCATGGGTTTCTAATGAATATTAAATAAAATAATATGTGTAAGTCATTTATAAAAGTATTTGGCATGTCATAAACACTATGACAATGTTAACTATCACTATTAATGGCAGAAGCATTACCAATTGTATTCATTCCTAAACATCTAATGTCATTAACAGCACCTGGCATGTAGCAGGTCTCAAGAAATGTTTGTTGGGTGACTGCACATTTGATTCCAATGGATTAGTACTTTCTTCTACTAAAGGCTCTGACTAGAAAGACCACTATGACATTCCCATCATCCAGATGCTCAGCAAACTCTGATTCCTTATACAACATGTGTCAAAAATAGTTCCAGAGATACATACTCAGAACCTGCACTTTTCAGAACCCTCAATTTCTACCATGAGCCATTCAGCCTTGCGAAGGATTTCTTGCTCTCTTTTCCTTAAAGACTAACAATTTAGGTTGAGCAAGTAGCTCATGAATTCATTTTTATAGGTCATCTTAATTCTGGAAGAAAATGGTTTTTGTAAGTAAGCTACTTCATTTTTTTAAATATTTGCATTTTTTATGGCTATCTTTTTGAGGTTTCCATTGCTACTCAGATTTCCATTCAAATCAGCCTAAATGTGTTTGAATATCTTTTCCCAAAAATTCTTAGCTGTGGTATATTTCAATTAATTATTTCCCATAGACAGTGGTGGTATAAATAACTTGATTGCTGAATAAAAATATACACATTATCTAATAGAAAAAATTAAAAAGACGAAGAAAGATTTCTAGTTTAATTAAATCTCCCAATGCCCTTTCTTCTAGCATAGGCTGTGCAGAACCATGCTGTGTCACCCCCAGCTGATATACTTGTGAGGAAAGGAGCCTTGTTGAGAGATATAACCAGAAAAGCCTACTTCAGACGAGATTGGGTGCGTTCAGGGTGGTATGGCCATAGACGGGAAAAGCCTACTTCAGAACAAAGTGATGGTTGCTGCTAGCTGAGGCAAAATTTATGATCAATTAAAAATGCTCACCAAAATTTCCTTATGTCCAAAAGAAAGTCATACACAATCACAAATCAATGAAGAAAGCATTTACTAACATGCATACACACCACACACAAATGGGCATTTCATCCCCTGTGAATCACCTAGCCAAAAGAGATGGGGTGGATGACTGCAAAAATAGCTCTTTCTGAAGACATTTATAAAAATGGAAGTCATAACCAATGGCCACTGAATTTTGCAAACCATGGATATTAAGTATGCTCTCCACAATGTTGCCACCTATTCCTGCTCAAACCACCTCACAAATCTCAGCAGCCTCTTCTCATGCAAATATGCCAGCAGGACCCTGAGCTTCTGAAGCAAGCCCCTTGATGAACTCAGAGCATTGTCCAGATGGCAGCACAAGTTCCTCAGCACTAGGGCAAAGAGTTACTAGATGCAGAGACCTGGAACCTGGTGGTAAATTGAAGAAAGACACATGTTAAACATGTCAGGGAGATTACTAAACCTTCTAGCTGCTCCACAGTAAAGAGGTTAAGTGAGGAAAGATGGGGAAGCAGCCAAGAAGGTTGGCATAGGAACAAAGATTTGCAGAAACTAAATGAAACCCTAAAATTGCACCTTCGTTTACACTTATATGCAGGGGTACAAAGTAGGTCTATCATCATCACCGTATAAGCCCTGCATTTCTGAGGCATGACATAGGTGTGCATATGCTATTACCTTTCATTCTATCTTGGTCTCTTGAGTCATACAACCTCTATATGACAAATAGACAAATATCCCTGAAATAACTTCCTAGAGGCAGGCCTTGAGGCATTCAAGGTTAGAGGGCCTGAGAGGGTGGAGGGTGAGTGAAGAGAGGTGGAGTGACATACCATGTGAATGGACCCACCAGGACAGGGGCTCAGGGTATGGGAATGGAAATAAAATTTATGGGGCATCTAAGATATACTACTTTCCAAGGCATGTTACTTCGTCACCTTATTCCACCTATACAATAACAGTATACAGTATTGTTTTTATCCCCATTTTGCAGAGAAGGGGATTGAATACAGAGCTTGGCATCAGCCACAGCAGATCCTGCCAGAAAAGCCATCTTGTTGCTCTGTGAAGCTCTAAGGATGCAGTGCCCACAGTTGGAAAATAATATAGACAAGACCACAATCATGTGAACAGACCCATTAAAAAGATATGTTTGGGGGGAAGAAAGATGGCGGCAAGATAGATGGGAGCAGAGTCCACTTCCCCCTGCACACGGGTGAAACACCTAGCTGATCTACTGAGGAACAAAGCGAACAGCTAACAGTACCCCAGCATTTATGAAGATAGGAGACCAAAAAGTATAGAGGACACTGAAAGAACAGTAAGGGGATTGCTTCAGGACAATATGGTCCCTGGGACCAGTGCGGGGACCAGGGTGACTATAGCCCCAGGCCTGGCACCAGCCCGGTCTGCCTCAGGACTCCTGGGACAGGACTCCTGGGAGAGAGCCGGGTTAATGGCTCCCTCCCCTGCCAAACAAGGTTTGAGCAGTGTGGGGAACCATTCCAAGCGTGGGAAGTGTGGCTCAGCCCCCACTTGGAAAACCAGTGGGGAGCGAGGTTAGGGGGCAGGACCCACGTCCATGGATAAGTTCTCCAGTGGGAAATCAGGCCTGCATTGTACTTAGACTGCTATGAGACTTGCTCTTGCTAAAAACTCCCTCACCCTGAATTGAGGAAGCAAATGTTTTCTGAGTATCTTTATCTTTACAGAATTTGGGCTAGACCCTCCAGGTATGGGACAAAGCCTTTTCACCATTTCTCCTTTTACATTGCAAATGTCCTCCTTTGATGTATTCAGTGACTTCCTCTCCTGTGTCTGCAAAGATAACCACCCCAAACAAACCTTTGTATAGTAAAGAGGACCTTCTTTGATGTTAGGGGCCTCAAAAACCTATAAAGGCTAGTCACCCCAAGGCTCTTGGCCCTCCCCGCTTGAGGGAGTGGCCGAGGCGCTGTGAGGTGCTCTCCTCTTGAGAGAGTGGCCGCGCCGTCCCTTTTCCCCCACAGGACGTCTGTAGTCCAACTGTATGTGTATTGGAATACTGAGACCTCAACAGCAGATCTTGCGGGCCGAGATCTGCGTCAGAGCAGCACTGAGAGACCTGGTTGCTTGAAGTCACAGGGAGGGAAATAAGGACAAAGTGGTAAACCCATGGAGACTGTGTGCGCCGGCTGGGGAGAGTTGAGAGTTGGACCGTGTTGGGCCCTGACTCGGACAGTCCCAGGTCTAGCTGGAGAGGTGAGCGGTGTGAGAGTACAGGCCCTTCCTTGTACGGAGTGGCAGGATTGAGCAGGAGGAATTTCTCAAAAAGAAAAAGTGAAAAAAAAGAGACACTTGGGGGCAGTTTGGGGAATTCTGCAACAGCAGTTACAGCCTCCTCTCCACCAGGCCGCCTGCACTCCCAGCACTCCCAAGTGGGGGTGTGGGGGGCACCAAGCCCACATCCGAGGAACCAGGGAGAGTGCACACCACGGAAAGTCCCATGCACGCAACCATAGCCCCAAGGAGGATACGTGCCTGAACCTGCAGGATTGGGGGCTGCTGAAGAGCTGGGCTGGAGGCTGGCCGAGTGCTGGTCCGGAATGGAGAAGAGCTAAAATAAGCCCCCTGAGCCTGCTGCAGCCAAAAAGACCAGCAAAACTGGCTTGGCCAGTTTGAAGCCAGCAGGAGGGTTGTTTTTTTTTTTTTTAAGTAATTCTTTATTATACTTATTTTTTTTCTTTTAACACCTTCTTCCTCTCTTTCTTACTTTCTTGTTCTATTCCTTCTTTCTTTCCCTTCATATCTCTTCTTACTTCCTTCTTCTTTTTTTTTAATTCTCACAAGTGGAAGAATAAAACCTGGAACTGTGAAAAGACCAGAGTTGGACCCAAAGAGGGAACATCCCAACAGCTGAGACAGTGAAACAAATTTTACTTTGCTACTCCAGAGAACTTGCAAGTTATTGTATATTTGTATTATTATTTTTCTCATTATGCTTTTTAAAAATATATTTATTGATTATGCTATTACAGTTGTCCCATTTCCCCCCCTTCAGTCCACTCCACCCTGCCCACCCCCTCCCTCCCACATTCCCCCCCTATAGTTCATGTACATGGGTCATGCATATAACTTCTTTGGCTTCTACCTTTCCTATACTATTCTTACCCTCCCCCTGTCTATTTTCTACCTACCATTTATGCTACTTATTCTCTGTACCATCCCGGCTATCTCCCCCTCCCACTCCCCTGTTGATAACCCTCCAAGTGATCTCCATTTCTGTGGTTCTGTTCCTGTTCCAGTTGTTTGCTTAGTTTCCTTTTGTTTTTGTTTTAGGTGTGGTTGTTAATAACTGTTAGTATGCTGTCATTTTTACTGTTCATATTTTTTATCTTCTTTTTCTTTTTCTTTTTTTTAAATTTTACTCAGTTAAATTGTCTGCATTTTATCCCCATCCCTCCACCCCACCCCAGCCAATCCCACCTCCCTCCCCCACCTCTACTCTCCCCCTTGATTTTGTCCTTGTGTCCTTTACAGTAGCTCCTATAAGACCCCTCTCCCCACTATCCCCTCCCCACATGCTCTGTCTATTGTTACATTGTTCTGAACTTCAATGTCTCTGGTTATATTTTGTTTGCTTTTTTCTTTTGTTGATTATATCCAGTTAAAGGTGAGATCATATCGATCCATGCCATTGCAGAGCGTATACACTCCTTCTTTCTCTCTGCTGTGTAGAATTCCATTGTGTAAATGTACCATACTTTTTGGATCCACTCATTAGCTGATGGGCACTTCGGTTGCTTCCAGTACTTGGCTATTGTAAATTGTGCTGCTATGAACATTGGGGTGCACAGGCTCTTTTGGATTGGTGTTTCAGGGTTCTTAGGGTATAATCCCAGCAGCGGAATTGCTGGGTCAAAGGGCAGTTTCATTTTTAGTTTACTGGAGAGCATTATGCTAAGTGAAATAAGCCAGGCGGTGAGGGACAAATACCATATTATCTTCTTTTTCTTAGGTAAGTCCCTTTAACATTTCATATAATAAGGGCTTGGTGATGATGAACTCCTTTAACTTGACCTTATCCAAGAAACACTTTATCTGCCCTTCCATTCTAAATGAAAGCTTTGCTGGATACAGTAATCTTGGATGTAGGTCCTTGCATTTCATGACTTGGAATACTTCTTGCCAGCCCTTTCTTGCCTGTAAGGTCTCTTTTGAGAAATCAGCTGACAGTCTTATGGAAACCCCTTTGTAGGTAACTGTCTCCTTTTCTCTTGCTGCTTCTAAGATTCTCTCCTTCTGTTTCATCTTGGGTAATGTGATTATGATGTGCCTTGGTGTGTTCCTCCTTGGGTCCAGCTTCTTTGGGACTCTCTGAGCTTCCTGGCCTTCCTGGAAGTCTATTTCCTTTGCCAGATTAGGGAAGTTCTCCTTCATTATTTGTTCAAATAAGTTTTCAATTTTTTGTTCTTCCTCTTCTCCTTCTGGCACCCCTATAATTCGGATGTTGGAATGTTTCAAGATATCCCGGAGGTTCCTAAGCCTCTCCTCATTTTTTTGAATTCTTGTTTCTTCATTCTTTTCTGGTTGGATGTTTCTTTCTTCCTCCTGGTCCACACTGTTGATTTGAGTCCCAGTTTCCTTCGCATCACTATTGGTTCCCTGTACATTTTCCTTTGTTTCTCTTAGCATAGCCTTCATTTCTTCATTTAAATTGTGACCAAATTCAACCAATTCTGTGAGCTTATTGATTACCTGTGTTTTGAACTGTGCATCTGATAGGTTGGCTATCTCTTCATCGCTTAGTTGTATTTTTTCTGGGGCTTTGATGTGTTCTTTCATTTGGGCCATTTTTTTTTTTGTCTTGGTGCACCTGTTACATAGAGGGGTGGAGCCTTAGGTGTTCACCATGGCGGGGTAATGTTGGTCACTGCACTGTGATGCTGTACATGGGGGAGGAGCCGAGAGGAATCAATGGCGCTTGCTCCACTCTCTGTTGGATTTCAGTCACTCCCTCCACTACCCACAATCAAATTGGGCCCCTCTGGTTCTGATTCCTGAGTGGGTGGGCTTGTGCACGCTCTAGGTCCTTCTGGGTCTCTCCGACGAACTCTCCTGTGAGGCTGGGAGTTTCTCCTGCTACTGCCTCAACTCCCTCGGGTGTTTTCAATCAGAGGTTTGAGGCTTTATTTCCCCACACTGGAGCCCTGGGTTTCGCGGTCTGCTTTGCTCCCCCACCATTCCTCCTGGTTTATCTATGCATGAATGTGGGGCCACAGGGTCTGCCAGCCACCACCTTGTAGGGTCTGATAGCTGCAGCCTGGCCTGCCCTATTCCACAATCCACCACCTCGCTGGGTCCACCAGCCACCGCCTTGCCACAAGCCCTCTCTGCCCAGTTGCCCGTCTGTGCCCCTCCTACTGGTCTGGATGAATGTTTCTTCTTTATCTCCTTGGTTGTTGGACTTCCATATAGTTTGATTTTCTGTTAGTTCTGGTTGTTTTCTTTTTGTTTTTAAATTGTTGTTGTCCTTCTTTTGGTTGTGCGAGGAGGCAGAGTGTGTCTACCTACACCTCCATCTTGGTCGGAAGTAGACAAAACTCTTAAATGTCTCTCAGGTTTAAGCCCTACCTATTAGTTGTTGAGTTTTCTGGATTATTAACTGTTTATAAAGTAGAAAACCAAAAAACTACTCGATTTAATAAATGAATTTGGCAAAACAGCCAGATACAAACTCAATACTCAGAAATCGAAGGCATTCTTGTACACCAACAATGAAACATCAGAAACTGAAATCAGGAAAAAAAAATCCCATTTGATATAGCAGCAAGAAAAATAAAATACCTAGGAATCAACCTAACCAAGGAGGGAAAAGACCTGAACTCAGAAAACTACACAACACTGGAGAAAGAAATTAAGGAAGACACAAACAAATGGAAGCATGTACCATTCTCATGGATTGGAAGAATTATCATCATCAAAATGGCCATACCACCCAAAGCGATTTATAGATTCAGTGCAATCCCTATTAAAGTACCCATGACATATATCACAGATATAGAACAAACATTTCAGAAATTTATATGGAACCATAAACGACCCCGAATAGCTGCACCACTTTTGAGAAGGAAGAACAAAGCAGGAGGATCACAATACCTGGTATCAAACTGTACTACAAGGCCACTGTAATCAAAACAGCCTGGTACTGGCATAAAAACAGGCACATAGACCAATGGAACAGAATACAGAGCCCAGAAATAAACCCAAGCCTCTACGGTCAATTAATATGTGACAACGGGGGCAGGAGCATAAAATGGAGCAAAAATAGCCTCTTCAACAAATGGTGTTGGGAGATCTGGACAGCTACATGCAAAAAAATGACCTCTATCACCAACTTACATCATACCAAAAAATAAATTCAAGGTGGATAAAAGACTTAAATATAAGTCGTGATACCATAAAAGTCCTAGAGGAAAACATTGGCAGGAAAATCTCAGACATTCCACGCAGCAACATCCTCACAGACATGTCCCCTAAAGTAAGGGAAATAAAGGAAAGAATAAACAAATGTGACCTCATCAAAATAAAAAGCTTCTGCATGGCCAAAGAAAACATCATTAAAATAAAAAGAGAACCAACAGTATGGGAAAACATATTTGCCAATGATACCTCAGACAAGGGCCTGATCTCCAAAATATATAAAGACATCACATGATTCCACTCCAGGAAGACAAATAACCCAATTAAAAAATGGGCAAAGGACTTGAACAGACACTTCTCCAAGGAAGACATACAGAGGACCCAGAGACATAAGAAAAGATGCTCAGCATCACTAGCCATCAGAGAGATGCAAATTAAAACCACAATGAGGTACTATCTCACACCAGTCAGAGTGGCCAACATAAACAAATCAACAAACAAATGTTGGAGAGGATGTGGAGAAAAGGGAACCCTAGTACATTGTTTGTGGGAATGCAGACTGGTGAGGCCACTGTGGAAAACAGTATGGAATTTCCTCAGAAAACTAAAAAGGGTACTGCCTTTAGACCCAGCAATTTTGCTGCTGGGACTATACCCTAAGAGCCCTGAAACACCAATCCAAAAGAACCTATGCACCCCAATGTTCATAGCAGCACAATTTACAATAGCCAAGTATTGGAAGCAACCTAAGTGCCCATCAGCAAATGAGCAGATCAAAAAACTATGGTACATTTACACAATGGAATTCTACACAGGATTTTCTGTGTAGAAAAAAGAAAATGTTTCTTTTTCTTTTTTATGGTCAAGTAGAATTATGGCCAGAGAGAAGGAAGGAGTTTGTACCCTTTGCAACAGCATGGATGGAACTGGAGAGCATTATGCTAAGTGAAATAAGTCAGGTGGTGAGGGACAAATACCATATGATCTCACCTTTGACTGGAATATAATCAACAGAAGAAAAAAGCAAAGAAAATATAACCAGTGACATTGAAGTTAAGAACAATCTAAGAATAGCTAGAGGAGAGGGGAAGGAACAGTGGGGAGAAGGGTTTTCAGGAACTACTATAAAGGACACATGGACAAAACCAAGAGGGAGGGTGGAAGCAATGGAGGGAGGTGGGTTTGGCTGGGGTGGGGTGGAGGGGTGGGGAGAAAATGCAGACAACTGTAATTGAACAACAATAAAATAATTTTTTAAAAGATTGTTTGGCTATTAACACGAGCCATAAATCTATATGTGTTTTTCTATTACTTTTTAATACTATATTTTATCATATTTGATATTTATTTAAAATCTAATTTGTCAACAAGCGTGCCAAGACAATTCAATTGGGAAAAATGTCATTTCAACAAATGGCACTAGGACAAATAGATACTCATGTTCAAAGAATGAAGTTGGATATCTACCTCACATCATATGCAACAATTAACTGAAATCATCAATCTCAGTGTAATAGTTTAAACAACAAAACTCAGAAGAAAAGGGGGTAAATCTTTATTAACTTTGATGAGACAATATTTTCTTCTTTATCGTTATTATATATTTTTGCATTACCATTTAGCCTCCTTATACCTCCTTTCCCCCAGCCATCACCACACTGTTGTCCATGTCCATGAGTCCTTTTTCATTTTTGCTCAATCCCTCCTATCCCTTACCTCCCCACCCACAGCTGTCACCCTGCTCTTCATCTATGAGTCTGTCCCCATTTTCCTTGTTAGTTAAATTTGTTCATTGCATT
Organism: Desmodus rotundus; assembly: GCF_022682495.2. Taxonomy (NCBI): domain Eukaryota; kingdom Metazoa; phylum Chordata; class Mammalia; order Chiroptera; family Phyllostomidae; genus Desmodus; species Desmodus rotundus. The sequence goes on from NC_071400.1 coordinate 68,875,245, forward strand.
CCACATATGAGTGAAATCATATGGTATTTGTCTTTCTCTGACTGGCTTATTTCACTTTGTACAATATTTTCCAGGTCCATCCATACTGTTGCAGAGGATAAAATTTTCTTTTTCTTTTTTACGGCCATGTAGAATTCCATTGTGTAGATGACCCATAGTTGTTTTATCCACTCATCTATTGATGTACACTGGGCTGCTTCCATATCTTGGTGATTGTAAATAACACTGCAATAAACATAGGGGTGCTTATGTTTATGTTACTTCAAATTAGTGTTTTGGGTTCCTTCAGATATATTCCCAGAAGTGGGATTATGGGGTTGAAAGGCAGATCCATTTTTAAATTTTTGACGTATCTGCACACTACTTTCCACAGTGGCTGCACCAGTCCACATTCCCAATAGTGCAAAAGGGTTCTCCTTTCTCCACATCCTCACCAGCACTTGTTGTTTGTTGATTTATTGATAATAGCAATTCTGACAGGTGTGAGGTGGTATCTCATTGTGGTTTTTATTTGCATTTCTGTGATGATTAGTGACATTGAGCATCTTTTCATATGTCTATTGACCATCTATATATTTTCCTTGGATAAGTGTCTATTCAGATCCTTTGTGTATTTTTTAATTTGGTTGGGGGTTTTTTTGGTGTTGAGTTTTGTAAGTACTTTATAAATTCTGGATATTAATCCTTTATCAGATGTGTTGGTGAATATGGTGAATATGTTCTCCCATCTGTAGGTTGTCTTTTTATTTTTTGATGATTTCCTTTGCTGTGCAAAAAAATTTTATTTTTATTTTTAAAATTATTTTATTGTTGTTCAATTACAGTTGTCTGCATGTTCTCCCCACCCCTCCACCTCACCCCAGTCAAACCCACCTCCCTCCCTTGCTTCCACCTTCTCCCTTGGTTTTGTCCATGTGTTCTTTATAGTAGTTCCTGAAAACCCTTCTCCCCACTGTCCTCTCTCCCCTCCCCTCTGGCTATTGTTAGATTGTTCTTAACTTCAAAAACTTTTTAGTTTCATCAAGTCCCATTTGTCTCTTTCTTTCTTTTGTTTCCCTTGCCTAGGGAGATATATCTCATAAAAAAATTTCTATGAGCAATATCCAAGGTTTTGCTGCCTATGTTTTCTTCTAGGAATTTTACAGGTTCATGTCTAACACTTAAGTCTTTAATCCATTTTGAATTTATCCTTGTGTGTGGTGTAAGAAGGTGGTCTAGTTTCATTTTTCTGCACATATCTGTCCAAATTTCCCAACACCATTTATTGAATAAACAATTTTTATCTCGTTGTATGTGCTTGCTTCATCTGTGGAATGTTAATTGACTATGAAGCTGTGGGCTTATTTCTGGGCTCTCTATTCTGTTCTATTGATCTATGTGTCTGTTTTTATGCCAGTACCAGGCTGTTTTGATTAGTATGGCCTTGTAGTACAGTTTTATATTAGGTAGTGTGATTCCTCCAACTTTGTTCTCCTGTCTCAGGATCACTGTTGCTAGGCAGGGTCTGTTGTGGTTCCATATCATTTTGGAAATATTTATTCTAGTTCTGTGAAATATGTCATTGGTATCTTGGTAGGAATTACATTGAATCTATAAATTGCTTTGGGTAGTATGGACATTTTGATGATGTTAATTCTTCCTGTGCATGAACACAGTATGTGGCTCCACTTATTTGTATCTTCAATTTCTTTCTTCAGTGTCTTATACTTTTCTGAATACAGGTGGTGTACATCCTTGGTTAGGTTTATTCCTAGGTATTTTATTTATTTTGAAGCAATCGTGAATGGGATTTCTTTCTTTACTTCCTTTTCTGTTAGTTCATTATTGGCCTATAAAAATGCAACTGATTTCTGAATATTAGTTTTGTATCTTGCTACTTTGCTGAATTCATTTATCAGTTCTAGTAGTTTATTCATAGAATCTATGGGGTTCTCTATGGATGGTATCAAGTCATCTGCAAATCAATACAGTTTTATTTCTTCCTTTCCAATTTGGATGCCTTTTATTTCTTCTTCTTGTCTGATTGCTATAGCTAAGACTTCCAATAATATGTTGAATAAGAGAGGTGAAAGCAGACATTACTGTCTTTTTCCTGATCTTAAAAGGAATGTTTGCAGTTTTTGCCTGTTGAGTATAATGCTGGCAGAGGGTTTGTCATATGTGGCCTTTATTACATTTAGGTATGTTCCCTCTATTCCCAGTTTGCTGAGAATTTTTATCATAGATGGGTGCTGAATTTTATCAAATGCTTTTTCTGCATGTATTGATGTGATTATGTGGTTTTTATTCTTCATTTTGTGTATGTGATGAATCACATTTATTGACTTATGAATATTGTACCATTTTTGAATTCCTAGGATAAATCCTACTTAATTGTGGTGTATGATCTTTTTGAGGCATTCTTGTGTTCAGTTTGCTAATATTGTTGAGGATTTTAGCATCTATGTTCATTAGAAATGTTGGTCTATGATATTCTTTCTTAGTAGTTTCTTTTTTTTGGTTTTGGAATGAGGGTAATGCAGGCCTCATAAAATGAGTTTAGGAACTCATGAATTTATGAAATCGTTTCCTCTTAAATTTATGAAATATTTTTAGAAGGAGAGGTGTTAGTTCTTCTTGGAATGTTAGGTAAAGGTCACTTGTGAAGCCATCTGATCCAAGGCTTTTGTTTGTTGGGAGATTCTTGCTTAGTGCTTCAATTTCATTAGGTGTAATCTATATGTCCAGATTCTCTGATTCTTCATGATTTGTTTTGGGAAGATTTTATGTTTCTAGGAATTTACCCATTTCATCCAGGTTATCCAGTTTGTTGGCATATAATTGTTCATAATATTTTCTTACATTCCTTTGTATTTCTTTGGTGTCAGTTGTTATTTCTCTTCTCTCATTTCTGATTTTATTTATTTGGGTCCTTTCTCTTTTGTCTCAATGAGTTTGGTTAAATATTTGTCAATCTTGTTTATCCTTTCAAAAGAACCAGCTCTTGGGTCCATTTATCTTTTGTATTGTTTTTTTAGATTCTACTTCATTTATTTTTGCTCTGATCTTAATTTTTCCTTCCTTCCACTCACTTTTGGCTTTGTTTGTTGTTCCTTTTCAAGTCCCTTTAAGTGTGGAGTTAGATTGTATATTTGAGCTTTTTCTTGTTTTTTGTTTGTTTGTTTGTTTGTTTTTGAGATAGGCCTGTAATGCTATGAATTTCCCTCTTAGAATTGCTTTCCCAGTGTCCCACAGATTTTGGATTGTTGTGTCTTCATTTTCATTTGTTTCAAGGTATCTTTTGATGTCTTCCTTAATCTCATTGTTGACCCATTCATTGTTTAATAGTATGTGATTAGCTTCCATGTCTTTGCATGTTTTTCAGTGTTCTTCTTGTGATTGTTTTCTAATTTCATAATATGTGGTCAGAGAAGATGCTTGATATGATTTCAATCTTCTTAAATTTATTGAGACTTGTTTTGTGTCCTAGCATGTGGTCTATCCTAGAAAACATTCCATGTGCTCTTGAAAAGTATATATATTATGCTGCTTTGGGATGAAATGCCCTGAGGATATCAATGAAATCTATTTGATCTAGTGTGTTGTTTTAGGCCACTATCTCCTTGTTGATTTTCTGCCTGGAAAATCTATCCATTGAAGTCAATGGGATGTTAAAATCCCCAATTATTACTGTATTTCTCTTGATATCTTCTTTTATGTCTATCAAGATTTGCTTTACATATTTAACAGTTCCTATGTTGGGTGCATAAATGTTTACTAGGGTTATATCCTCTTGTTGGATGGTTCCCTTTATCATTATACAGTGCCCTTCTTTGTCTCTTACTGTAGCCTTGGTTTTAAAGTCTATTTTGTCAGATATAAGTACTGCTACCCCAGTTTTTTTTCTTTTCCATTTGCATGAAATATCTTTTTCCAACCTTTTACTTTTAGTCTGTGTGTATCTTTTGTTCTGACTTGGGTCTCTTGGAGGCAGCATACATATGGGTCTTGTTTTCTTATCCATTCAGGTACCCTCTGTCTTTTGGTTGGAACATTTAAGACATTTACATTTAAGGTGATTATTGATAGCTACATATGTAGTGCCATTTGGGGGGGAGAAAGTAATCATAAATAGTAATTTGTTCTGAAAATGGGAACATTTTGAGGATTAAAATGGGTACTATTTACAATATTTTTGCTAGCATATACGACAAATCAGGATATATAGTCATTAGACTGCTTCCTCTGTTTTGTTTTTTTTTTCTTTCTCTTTTTCTTCTTCTTCTTCTTCTTCTTCTTCTTCTTCTTCTTCTTCTTCTTCTTCTTCTTCTTCTTCCTTCTTCCTTCTTCTTCTTCCTTCTTCTTCTTCCTTCTTCTTCTTCCTTCTTCTTCCTCCTTCTTCTTCTTCCTTCTTCTTCTTCCTTCTTCTTCTTCCTTCTTCTTCTTCCTTCTCCCTTCTCCCTTCTCCCTTCTCCCTTCTCCTTCTTCTTCTCCTTCTTCTTCTCCTTCTTCTTCAAGTGAGCCCTTTAACATTTGTTGCAGTACTGGTTTGGTGTTAACAGACTCCTTTAACTTTTTCTTGTCTGGAAAGCTCCTTATATTTCTCCTTCAGTTTTAGATAATAGCCTTGCTGGGTAAAGTAGCCTCAGTTGTAGGTCCTTGACTTTCATCACCTTGAATATTTTACACCACTCACTTGTGGCCTGAAGTGTTTCTGATTAGTAATCAGATGACAGTCTGATTGGTGCTCCCTTGTAGGTAACCACCTGCTTTTCTCTTGCAGGTATTAGGATTCTCTCCTTATCTTTAAGCTTTGTCATTTAATTATGGTGTTTCTCAGTGTAGGCCTCTTTGGGTCAAATTTTCTTGGACTCTGAGCTTCCTGGACTTGTGAGACATTTTCCTTCACCAGATTAGGGAAGTTTTTGGTCATTACTCCTTCAAATACATTGTTGATCCCTTGCTCACTCTCTTCTCATTCTGGTATTCTTATGATGTGGATATTGTTACACTTCATGTTGTCCAAGATATTTATTAAGCTCTGTTAATTTTTTTAATTCTTTTTCCTTTTTCTGCTCTTCCAGATTGCTGTTTTCTACCTTGTCTTCCAAGACATTGATTCGATCCTCTGCTTCATTGAACCTACTGTTTATTCCTTCCAGTGTATTATTCTTATTTATTTATTTATTTATTTATTTATAGGGGAAGGAAGGGAAAAAGAGAGGGAGAGAAACATCAATGTGTGGTTGCCTCTCACATGCCCCCAACTGGGGACCTGGCCCACAAGCCAGGCATGTGCCCTGACTGGGAATCGAACCTGTGATCCTTTGGTTTGCAGGCCAGAACTCAATCCACTGAGCCACACCAGCCAGGGCCCAGTGTATTATTTATCTCAGATATTATATTCCTTATCTGACTGATCATTTTTATGGTTTCTATGTCTTTTTTCATGCTATTGAGTATCCTTATAATCATTACTCTAAACTCTCCATCTGATAAATTGCTTACCTCCATTTCATCTAGCTCTTATGGAAAATTTTCTTGTTCTTTCATTTGAGGTCTCTTTCTTTGCTTCCTTTTTTGGCTGCTTCTTTTTATTTTCCTCCTTAGATGTTAAACTAACCAGTCATTAAGCTGTTCAGGTGTTGATCTAATCAGTCTTTAATCAGCAGTCAGGCTTAGGCACCACAGGGCAGGGCAGAGTAATTCTTGTGGGATGAGCTATTGCTTCCCCTAAGGCTGATGCCATTCAGAGAAGAGTGCTCTACCCAAGAGAGATGGCCTCTGCAGTATAGGAAATGACTCTGCACAGGGATCCTGGCATCTGTTCCTTCAGTTCTCTCCCCAGAGCCACCAAACCTAGACTGTCCTCAAGCATCTCTAGTCCCCTCTGCTCTCCCTTTGCTGGCACCCAGGGAAAGAGGCTGCAAATGAAATTTTGTGCTTTGGTTCTTTAAGAGGCTCTCTGCATCTCCAGCTGTCTCTCTCTGGTGGACAGAACCCCTGCTGCTTTTCATAGCTAGATGTTATCTGGGTTCCTTTTTTGGCTCTGGTGCTGTAGGCTGGGGTGCCTAGCTTAAGGTTTAGACCCCACACTTCTCAGGGGATCCCCCCAGTCACTGAAATATCCCTCCAGGACTTCAGCTGCTACCCATGGAAGCCCAGACAGCCCTCTCACATCTCCTCTGCACTCCCTACCAGTCACATTGTGGTAAAGTGTTTTCTTTTGTCTTTCCATGGTTATAAGGTTTCTCTTCAGCTAGTGTTCAATTGGTTACTTAAAAAGATTGCTCTACAATTTAGTTGTAATTCCAGATTGGTCCTGGGAGGAGGGTAATGTAGCTTCCACTTACTCCTTCACAATCTAGGATCTTCCCAACAATATCCTCTTATACATGGCATCTAAAGCACAAGTGAAAAGAGGAAAATAGATAAATTAAACTTCATCAATATTAAAAACCTTTGTGCTGCAAGGACACCATCAAAAAAGTGAAAAGACACTCAATCCACTGAGCCACACCAGCCAGGGTGCATCTTCTTTTAAATAAGTAATGATAATGATAGTAATAGGGCATGAAATGTCAGGAATTGGCTTGAATAGTGGAAGTAAGGGTCCATTGGTAATTTAAGCCTGTCTTTCTCAAACTCTAATATGTGGACAAATCACCTTAAGATCTTGTGAAATGCAGGTTCTGGGATGGGGCTTGAGATTCTGCTTTTTTCCCAGCTCCTAGGTGATGGATGCTGATGTTTCTGGTCCATGGCCCACACTTGGAGTAGCAAGATCTTAGGGTGTTGTTTTTTGAGGAGGAGTTAAATACCTGCTCTTGTCCCTGCTGCAGATCAGAAGGCTGCTGAAAGAGGCTCACAAGTAAAGCTGGAGTTTTGTTCTCCCCAAAATATGGAAACACATACAGAATTGTTTCCCATGGAATGGGATATGGTGTTGGCACAAGCTTTTAGGGCTTTGATTACTGTTAGAGTAAAGTATCCCCTCCCAGAGGGAAGCCTATATTCATGGGGCTTTAGGCACATCTTTGGGTCACCCTCCAGGGGCAGGCTCAGGCAGAAGCATCACCTCTACAAGAGAGTGAGGAACCTACTGTGTTGAATTGTTTCTGATGGCCCCAAATATATCTGGGTTCTACAGACCCTGGGAAAGGCAGATGACAGCTGGCCCTGAAGCTACAGCCCAGGAGACAGGTTTTGTCTGAATGGGCCAGCCCACCTTTGAGGTGTGTCCAGCCTCCCACTCTGCAGATACCCACCTGGGGTCATTCTTTGAACATCGTCCCAAACTCTGCCTTTGTCTCTGACAAAAACCTTTCCCAGAGGAACTCTGTCCTATAAATAATAATAAAGGCTTTTGCATAATGACATTGACAATGAGCTAGGCTCTGTTCTAAGTGTTTTGTATGTAATAGCTCATTCAATCTTCACAATAAACCTATGAGATAGAATGAAGGTTTTAAAATGGGATAACCTAAATTTTTAACAGTCCTCTCCTCAAGCAGTAGAGTCTTGCCCCTCTCCTTGAATCTGGCGGGGCTTCAGACTATTTCAATTAATAGAGATAGCGGAAGTGATATCACTTGACTTGGTAAGTAATGAAAGGACATGTAGCTTCTGCTTGATTCTTCTAAGACACGTCCATGTGCTCCTTTTTGGAACCCAGTTGCCAGGCTATGAGAAGAAGTTTTAGCCACATGGAGAGGCCACAGGGAAGTTCTCTGGTCAGCAATCCCATTCTTCAGCCCAGGATCAGATGTGAGTGAAGAAACTTCTAGATGATTGCAGCCCCCCACCCCTCAAGTCACCCCAGCTTTTCACATATTCCCAGCTAAGACAGCAGACATCATGGAACAGAGATGAACTGTCTCTACTATGTCCTGTTTGAATTCCTGACCCACAAAATTTGTGAGCATAATAAAATAGTGGTTATTTTATACCACTAAGTTTGGGGTGGTTTAACCAGAACAGATAGGTACTATTGGTATATTGTTTTATAGATGAAAAAACTAAGGCACATAAAACTTAAATGACTTTCCCAAGGTCAAACAACAGTTGGGACTTAAACCTAGTCAGTCTAGCATCAGAGTCTGTGTTCTAACCTTTATACTATACTGCAAATAATGGCCAACTTACTACTATGGTTCCTTGTCTATCTTCCCCTCACTATCCAAACACATTCTTTCTCAACAAAGAACCTTTCTGACAAAGGCCTTGACCTGTTACTGGCTGCATCTCTAGCCTAAGTGGAAAAACAGATAACCATCCAAATTGAGGCTTCCAAGCTGGGAAGGGGAGTATTTCCCAGGTTCTAAGGCCTGGGACACGAAGCCTCTTTCCCCCGTCTGGAGGCTGGCTCCACAGAAAAGGCTTTAGGGATATAGGCAAGGCATCAAGTTTGGTACACTGAATAGGAGGGAATCATTGTCCTCTGCTGTCCAGTGTATACTTACTTGTCTACCAGGTATCCTCTTGGCACATACTGAGAATAGGACATCTCTTTGATGGGCTTTCCTACACTTCTACCTCATTCTAGACTTCCCATTAGTGACTCCATAGGTAGCCAGAAGCCTATAATTTGATATTGTTTAGGGTTTTTTATTCCCTGGTGGTCACATGACCACAAAAAGAAATTTTGTTCAGGAAGGAGGGGGACTCAAAGGAGCTGGGGTAGAAGGTGGATGGAAGCTTGAAATGTGAGGGGGCAGGCCTTTAGAAGGGGATGTAATGAGTGATGAAGATAGGACTTCTTATTAGCTCCAGGCTTTGTGAAGCTTAAGGCCTAAAATCATTTGGAGTTTGTCTTTAACAAAAAGAATACAAATTTACAAATACAAAATTAGATTAGAAAGTGAATATTTATTTAAAAGGAGAAAGAAGTCACAGTAAATTACAAAATTAAAAGGCTAATAAGTACCACAATATCATAAAATCAAAAAATAACTTTTATTAATTAATGATTTGGCATACCACCATAGTATTTGCTTGCTTTTTTTTTTTGCTTCATACCTGTATCAATTATCTACTACTAACAAACAACTCTAAAACTTAGTGCTTTAAAACAACAATGATTTATTATTTCTCATGACACTGTGTTGAGTGGGTAAGTTCTCCCGTGGGTCTTATCTGGGCTGACTCATGCAGCTGTAATTAGATGGCAGCTAAAAAGCCTGAAAAGTTCAAGATTGCCTCATCCACAGGCCTAGGGCCTTGATGCTCACTGTCAGCTGAGCTTCTTTCTCCACATGATTTCTTGTCATCTATCCTAATCTTTCTTACCTTATGACAGGAGTATCCCAAGAGGGTGCAAACAGAAACTGTGAGGCAGAAGTTACAGTGTCGCTTCCACTGCATTCTATTGGTTAAAACAAGTCACAAGACCAATGAAGATTTAGGGAGTGTGGAATGGATTCCACCTCATGATAGAGGAGCTGGAAAGTCACTTTGCTAAGAGATGTGAAAACAAGAAGTCATGAGGTTTTGGGGGCCATTATTCTAAAAATAGATAATACTTTTAGTTGCTTCTTCAGACACTGATAACTTTGTAATATAATTTTCAATAGAAAGAATGAAAAGATAATTGTCTTCCTTCTAGCCCAAGTGATCAAAATTTATATTTTACAGTTGGTAGTTTAGAATTGTTTCTTGCAGCCTCATGACTTGTATGTAAAACTTTAGGATAGTCATCAAATATAGGAAACTTCTATCAAGTTTCTGTAAAAGCATTTCATTTTTTGTTCAGTTGTTGAAGCTTTAATCTTCTTTAATATTCTTTGACCTGACAACACTCATTATCCAGTGTGTTCTCACTGTCTTATTCTGTGTTGGATCAGGAATTACGTTGCAATCTTCAAGAATGTTAGTATTTCATGTCAAGTCTACAAGAAATTTACATATTGTGTTCCTATAACTCCCTCTTCTTCATTAATGGAATTTTCAACCATCCTATTTATTGCTTTTATTAGGAATTCATCTCTGCCTCTTAAAGAGTGACCCTGCATTTTTCTGTCACACCTGGTTGGTCAGTACTGTAGGTAGTAGAATTACTCCTAGAAGCTATTCTTATACTCGGATAGCTAGAAATAACTACATTCAAAAGTGACAATGATAAATTTTACCCTATGTTCCTGAAAAACAGAGATATGAAAACAGGAAACCATGTTGCTTTGGGAGGCATCATTCTAAAAATAAATAATACTTTTAATCACTTCTTCAGACAACAATAATTTTGTAATTTAATTTGCAATAGAAAGAATTAAACAGTTTACCACAAAGAACCTCTTTACCCCATATGACTTAGATAGAACTCAGGGATGTCCCCTTGTTTACCTCCAAATTGCCATTCTTTGTTTCACAGATGATTAGCTGAACCGTATGTACCCACTGATCAAACAGAACCAAATGCTTGTTAACCAAACTTTGGTTAAGCTTCTGTCCTTCCTCCTAACTTCTAAACGTTGCTGCACCCTCAGCCCAAGCCAGCATATAGCTCCCTCTAAGAGTAGGCTGACTTCTGCGTAGAATGTTCTCTGATCAACTAGGGATCTGTGTAAGCCACACTTTCATCCCTTTTCATCACACACAGCTCTTTCTAGCCTTGTTTACTCTTCTCAATAAAGGAAACCCCTTTTTGCCTAGCTCTCAAGAGGCCTGCAGATCTATGGTCAGAGCATTCTTTCTGTTGCAGTAGTCCCTTTTCCCTACCAGCAATAATCCGTTTGAGTAAAATTTCACCTTACCAATTCTGAATCTGTTTTTTATCTGACAAAAGTAACTGAGAAATTCATAATTATAGTCCATTAAAGGACTATAAAATAAAATATGTCCCCAAACCAACTTGCTTTCCTGAATTCCTAACATTTCCTGTGACAAAGATTCTCTCCTTGACAAAACTCTACTCATGCTGCTCTGAACTTCTCAAGTAGACCTCAACTTTTGGTCTTCTGCATTTGTCTCTGCACTGTCCATTTTTAGCAAGAATGCTACCAAGTCAGTTTGGCTAGAATTCTCTATTCTTCATATCTGATACAGACCTTGTCCATGGGACTCTGAGGTAGTCGTTCCTTGTTGAAGATGAGAACTTTGGCCTGTGCTAAATGCAGAGCCATCAGAGGAGAATCAGAATAAAACAACCAAAAAAAAGAAAAAACCTCTAGATGACAGAGACTCAACCAGCTGTGTTTAATTTACTACTGATAATTTTCAAAAGTGAAAGATCTGATAAGAGTTCATAACAAAAATAATGCAACTGATAAGGAAACATGTTTATTTCTATGGCATAAAAAACACAATAATAAAACCAGTCCAAAAACTTTTAGACAAAATGTCTATAAACAGTATGATTAGGACTATTTTCAGGGGGGTTAGGGAGTGGAGGGATTCAGCAAAAAAGAAAAAGGACTCATGGACAAGGACATGTGGTGATTGCTGGGAGACAGTGGTATAAAGGGGATAAATGGTAATGGAAAAACTATAATAAAAAAAAGAAAATAGAAAGACTATTTTCTTTTTTTTTGAATTTTAATGTATATTATTTATTTAGTTTTTTCTGAGTTGGTATTATAATTGACCATTAATCTCACAAGGTATAAAAAAGGAAGTCAAAGCTATTTTCTTTTTATATATAACAACATTCATTGTTAACCAAAGGTAAAATAGCAAGGCTTAAACATCTCTATTGTTTCAACTCAGATATTCCCTTAGACTTCAAGTAGCCCAGTAATTCAAGTGGCAGGGGTGAATTCCTCCTTTACATCTTCTGACACTCTGAGAATTTGTTTTTAAGATTAATTCAGACCAGATAATTTTAGGACTAGAAAGCTCAGAATTCGATTGATTCATTTGGTTGCAAAAAGCCATTCTTATAAGGACACCTAATAATGTAAGAGTCACCTAATTTATTTCTTTAGTTGTGAATGTATTGAAAACAAAGGTGAGACAAAATAGCCTCTAGTTCACTGTGTTCTCTCTTAAAAAATTAAAATAAAAAGAAGCAAAAGCAGCTCTGCCTGAAAAGAGTCCTAAAAACTGTTACTGATTTTCAGACATGGAGTGCAGTCTTTTTAAATGAAACTTGGCAACTTTGCAATGACCTTGCTCCCCAGGGAGAAGCTAATGAAGACAATAGTCAATAGGAAGTTAAGAAGCCGTTCGTGGCTTTGCAGCCTCTGCTCTTGGCCCATTGCATTCAGTGCAGACAGAATCTGAATTCCACATGGAGAGTTTATGGCCAGAATGTTGAAAACAGCATGTTTCTGTCTTGAAAGAAACGTTCATACCAGTCAGAATTCTTAGGTTTAGGGAAGATACCAGATTGGACCCCTTGTCCAGGTGTAGGTCTCCGGTACCCTTGATGGCCTGATAGTTTCTGGACCTTAGCACAGCTGGCTAAACTCACAGGGAGGCATGGATGATTCCCAAATGTTCGGTTAGAGGATGTTCGTTGAATGCCGTGATTGCTGAGGGCCAAAAATGTGCTAGGCACTCACTGGAGATCCAGAGGCTAATTGGGCATGCGTCTTTTTTCTACCATTCAGTAGAAGGAAGAGACCTCTGGTCTACTAAATGCGGGATGGTGGTGGTTGCAGTAATACATGCTCAGTGGGGCACACGGGGCTGGGAGGGTAATTTTAGGGGGGAAACAGAGGCTGTGTAACACGTCATCGCAGAATCACACACTGGGTCTGAGAGAAAGGGAAAGCATCACCTGGTGGACAGAGAAGGGAAAAGGTGGACAGTGTGTGTGAGAGTGGGGACCAAAGCCAGAATTGCAAATAGAAAGACAGGTGGCTGAGAGTTTTTAGAACGCAGTCTCACTGTTGGGTCAGCGGGGAGGGGAGGTTGAAGGCCAAAGACAAGTCGGCAGAGGTAAACAAAAGCTAGCTAGATCAGGGTGGGGAGGGAGGGAAGGTGGGAGCTTAGTCATCATTAGCCAGTTGCAGTATTTTAAAGTAACAATTGATTGGAGCAGTTTTGTGTTTTAGAGGTCATTTTGGCAGCGGGATCTGGAAATAATATGTGTCAGTCAGAAAGACTATTTTCAAGGAAGATAATGAATATTGCATCTGATTTACAAAAATGGATAAACATTTTTACAGAGAAAAAATACTGAGAGATACTATATAATACAATGTCAATATAGTACAATGATAAAATAGTATAATAATATAATATAATATAATATATAATAAAGATATTTATAATATAATAAATATTCCTGAGATATATGTCATGAATATACCAAAAATGTCAACTAAAGAGATTCCATGAGTCAGAAGAAGGTCCTAAACATCTGTATGTTTATTAAACTCCATAGGTAAGTGTGATGGGCATTCCCAATTGAAAATCACTGCACTAGATTCAAATGTAAAGAAAATTATGGCCAAATACACGTTTTATTTTACTTTTTTTAAATTACTTTATTGTTATTCAATTACAGTTGTCTGCATTTCCCCCCACTCCCCCCCACCTCAGCCAAACCCACCTCCCTCCCTTGCTTCCACCTTCCCCATTGGTTTTGTCCATGTGTCTTTTATAGTAGTTCCTGAAAACGCTTCACCCCACTGTCCCCTCCCCCCTCCCCTGTGGCTATTGTTAGATTGTTCTTAATTTCAATGTCTCTGGTTATATTTTGTTTGTTTTTTTCTTTTGTTGATGATGTTCCAGTTAAAGGTGAGATCATATGGTATTTGTCCCTCATCACCTGGCTTATTTCACTTAGCATAATACTCTCCAGTTCCATCCATGCTGTTGCAAAGGGTATGAGCTCCTTCTTTCTCTCTGCTGTGTAGAATTCCATTGTGTAAATGTACCATAGTTTTTTGATCCGCTCATTTGCTGATGGGCACTTAGGTTGCTTCCAATACTTGGCTATTGTAAATTGTGCTGCTATGAACATTGGGGTGCATAGGTTCTTTTGGATTGGTGTTTCAGGGCTCTTAGGGTATAGTCCCAGCAGTGGAATTGCTCGGTCAAAAGGCAGTTCCATTTTTAGTTTTCTGAGGAAGTTCCATTCTGTTTTCCACAGTGGCCGCACCAGTCTGCATTCCCACAAACAATGTACTAGGTTCCCTTTTCTCCACATCCTCTCCAACATTTGTTTGTGGATTTGTTTATGTTGGCCACTCTGACTGGTGTGAGGTGGTACCTCATTGTGGTTTTAATTTGCATCTCTCTGATGGCTAGTGATGCTGAGCATCTTTTCATATGTCTCTGGGCCCTCTGTATGTCTTCCTTGGAGAAGTGTCTGTTCAAGTCCTTTGCCTGTTTTTTAATTGGGTTGTTTGTCTTCCAGGAGTGGAGTCATGTGAGTTCTTTACGTATTTTGGAGATCGGACCCTTGTCTGAGGTATCATTGGCAAATATGTTTTCCCATACTGTTGGTTCTCTTTTCATTAAATGCTGTTTTCTTTAGCCATGCAGAAGCTTTTTATTTTGATGAGGTCCCATTTGTTTGTTCTTTCCTTTATTTCCCTTGCTTTAGGGGATGTGTCTGTGAGGATGTTGCTGCGTGGAATGTCTAAGATTTTCCTGCCAATGTTTTCCTCTAGGACTTTTATGGTATCACGACTTATACTTAAGTCTTTTATCCATCTTGAGTTTATTTTGTGTATGGTGTAAGTTGGTGTTCGAGTTTGTTTTTTTTTGCATGTAGCTGTTCATATTTCCCAACACCATTTGTTGAAGAGGCTATTTTTACTTCATTTTAATGGTCTGCCCCCTTTGTCAAATATTAATTGACTGTAGAGACTAGGGTTTTTTTCTGGGCTCTCTATTCTGTTCTATTGATCTGTGTCTGTTCTTATGCCAGTACCAGACTGTTTTGATCACTGTCACCTTGTAATATAGTTTGATGTCAGGTACGGTGATCCCTCCTACTTTGTTCTTCTTTTTCAAATTTGCTGCATTTACCAACTCTTTACAGATGTGGTGACTCTTGTGCCCCAGGAACAACCCTCTGAAGGTCACATGTGCCTGTCTTTAGCAGCAAAGCCTACAGATGCTAGGAAATAGGCACATGGCATTCATTAAAGGAATGGAGGGGTTCTGAGTGGGGTGCCAGCAGTGTTCACTATACCAGCACAAATCTACTCTACCTCAATATGGGCCCACCCTGGGTATTTCTTCCCTAGGAGAACAACCAGCAAAACAGCTCAGGCTCAATGTCGCCAGGGAACACCTCTATTACTTAGTCTCTACACTGAACTTGAAGGTTAGGGTGACTGGATCAACTCTGTCCCCAACCCGTAGCTGCTCCCATGGGTGCATTTATTCCAGAGATTAGTGGCAATAAGGAAGAAGAAGGTGCATTTCCCTCTGCTTGGCCCCCATTCATGACTCAGTGTCTAATGAAGGCTTTATACTGACAGTACCTTGCCCACTGACAAAGAGGACAAATAGAAATCGAAGTGTTTTTCTTTCATGGAGAAGAGAACAAAGAACAATATGCAACTACTGTAGCCACTGACTTGCCGCTGGTGACTAGCTCCATTTCCATGGAAACAGAAAACAGAACAGGAAAAAGAAAGGCTTTTTTAGAATAATAAAGGGCTTTGTATTGTGTGTTGCTTTTTTTAAATAAAGCCAGCAAGGTGCCTCCATTCTCTCAACCATGACCCCTGCACTGCTCTCTGGAGAAGCCAGCAGAGAGCAGGACAAAATGGCAAGAGGTCACCTACCCACCCACTGGGCCTCTCCAAGAGCCAAGGCAGCCTGAGCTAGCAGGAGACTACACAATGTCAGCTCCAAAGAGGAAGAACTGTTCAGGAAAAAGCAAAAACCGGTTAACATCAAGGAGAATGAAGCCTTATGCAAAGAGCTAGTTGCTTTTTATAGGTCCTTTCCCTGTAAAAAAAAAAAAAAGTAAGTATGTGCCTTAGAGAAAAAGCAACATCCCTCATTGAAATCTCATAATGAAATCAGGGTAAAGATTCAGATATTGAGGTGCTACAATTGCACCTGCTCTCTGCCAACCCCTTTCCTGGGCACGTTAGGGGAGATTCTGGCAGAGTAGACTGACATGAGGCACTGGGTTCTGTTTTACATCTTGGGCTCACTCCAGAGTCCAGCCACATCTGGGCACTCTACCCTCTGACATCTACCTGGGAACATGGAGTTTCCTTCTAAGCAACCCAAGGGGCAGCCAGGCAGTGGTCTCTCGGGTCACATGCCTGATCCACTTCATGCTAGTTTTATTGAAAGGAACCATTTTAAAAGAATCAAAAAACCCTACAGCCCACACACAACTGCCATTGATAGAAAAAGTAAAAATGGGAGAGAAAAAACAAACCACCATATTATGTGATGAGTGCTAATGTCTCTTTTCAAAAACTCCAGTTTGCCTTGGTAACCATGACTGAAGAGTTGCCATGGTTATGAGTCCAGTTGCTAAGGAAACCTAATTTCATAAGGAAAACCTGAAAAAAAGAGTTCTAAGGGCTCCTAAGTTTTATTGAGTGACAAGGTTCTTCCAGAAGCAGTTTCTAGGATGAGGTCGCAAGCAGAAGTGATTCATGCAGAAGGTGTTCCCAGGAGAAACTGGTAAGGGAATAGGGAAGGACCTGAGCCAGACTGTGAGTTTAGGTGATGCCTAGCTTCAGCTGATCCCACAGGGAGCTCAGAGGCAAAAACTGCTCTTCAGTTTGCTAGGTCTGGAGGCAAGCTAGCTGGGTTTTGGTACTTCTGCATCTGTCAGACATTGGCTGAGGGTCACCCAAGGAATGTAAATCCTCAGGCACTCTGGCCCCAGTAGCCCAGAGGAGGCCTCTGCAGAATGTTGCAGGTACAGGGCTTTAGCAGCAAAGCCCACAGAAGGTAGGGGAGAGGCATATCACACCAGCAAGCAGGAATCTGAGGGCTTCAAGAGGGCCAACAGCAACTCTCTATAGTGAAGAAATGGGGTTTTCCGAATAAAACCAAGCTACTTGATAAACAATATAGAAACAAGGGTAGGGTGTCAGTGGAGACTAGGGTCAGGAAAGTGAGGCATTCACTTTGGTCACAAAATTTAAGGGAGCAGCAAAAATCTCAGCAATTAAGGTAAACAATATCTTAATTCAATATTTTTACACCTCCATGCATCCCCCAAAATCTGTACTACCCCAAGAATAACTACTAGTATGACTTTTTATTATGATAAATTAATCAATTTATTTAAATTTTTTAAAAGTTTACCCATTTATCCTACCTCCTCCCTTTACCCCCATGTCTGGTAACTATCAATCTGTTTTGTGTAGCTATAAGTTTAGTTGATTTTTTTTTTTTTTAGATTCCACATATAAGAGAGATCATACTGTGTTTGTCTTTCCCTGACTGATTTTACTTAGCATAATGCCCTCAAGGTCCATCCATGTTGTTGCAAATGGTAAGATTTCACCCTTTTTATGGTTAAATAATATTCCATTGTGTATATATATCACAATTTCTTTATCCATTCATCTGTCAATGAATGCTTATGTTGTTTTCATATTTTTAAAATTTTCATTGTTATTCAGTTACAGTTGTATGCCTTTTCTCCCCATCCTCCACTCCACCCCAGCTGAACCCATCTCCCTCCCCTACCTCCACCCTCCCCCTTGATTTTGTCCATGTGTCCTTTTTCGTATCTCGAATATTGTAAAAATGCTGCAATAAACATGGAGGTATATATATCTTTTTTATTGAATTGATTGGGGTGATATTGGTTCAGAAAACCATATAGGCAGTTAATATTTCATTTTCTTCAGGATAACTACCCATAGTGGCATTATATGGTAGTTTTGTTTTTATTTTTATTTTTTTGAGGTAACTCCATACCATTTTCTATAGTGGCTGCACCAGTCTGCATTCCCACCAATAGTGCACAAGGGTTCCCTTTTCTCCACATCTTCTCCAACACTTGTTATTTCTTGTCTTTTTGATAATAGCTATTCTAACAGGTATGAGGTAATGTTTGATTTAATTTGCATTTTCCTGATGATTGATGATGTTAAGCATATTTTCATGAACCTGTTGGCCATTCATATATCTTTGGAAAAATGTCAAAAATCAAAATTAGTGCAAAAATATCCATGCTGAAGAAAACAGCAATGTTTTGTACAAGGACAGGATCCAACTCTACCTCACTTGCCTCAGCCTAACTGTGGCTCTTGTTCTTTATTTATAACAGTCACCTGGCCTGTGGGCTACAGTTTACCAATTTGACTTTTTTAAATATTGCATTAAAATCTGGATTGTTAAGTATTTTGGCATCCCCTTAAATTTTGTACCCCAGATGAGTGCTTCACCTGCATCACCCTAGTCTCAGCCTTGCTCAGGTGAGTGACAACTTCCTAAGAAATGAGCACATGGAAGGATTTCTGTCCTATGAAAATTACTGCCCTTAGCACAGAAATGCACCCTTAAATTCTTCCCTTTTCTCACTTCCCTTCTTGCTCTCCAACCCAGGTTCTTAATCCCTATGTGTTAAGAAGTTTTTTAATGTTTTCCATGACACAAATAAAGCTCCAAATGCACTTTTTGTGCATTTGAAAAATAAAGGTGGGGGAAATAAGTAGTTGGTCAAAGGGTACAAATTTCCAGTTATAAGAGGTATAAGTTTTGAGGATGTAATGTACAGCACAGTGATTATAGTTAACAATACTATATTGTATACTCGAAAGTTGCTAAGAGAGTAGATAAATGTTCTCACCACACACACAAAAAGTTGTAATTATGTGAGGTGAAGGATATGTTAACTAACCTTATTGTGGTCAACATTTGGCAATATATATATGTATCAAATCATTACATTGTATACCTTAAAATTACACAATTATCTCAATAAAGCTGGGGAAAAAATAATCCAACCCCTGGGAAGACCCATCTCCCACACTGATCATTCCTTCCTGAAGGGACTTAATTCTCAATTCAGATGAACAACTCATCCCAATTTAGCCAAGGACTTTCTGGGATTTAGCACTGAAAGTCCCACATCCCAGAAAACTGCTCTGCTCCAGGCAAGCAGGGTAGTTGGTTACCCTACTTATCATGACACTTTTCTACAAGAGGATTGTGTCTCCTCTTCAGATTTTGGACCTCAGGAAATGATTCCTGGTGCAGTCACTACTATTCCTGCATAACAAACTTCTTCAAATATGGCAATGTAAATAAACAAATATTTTGTTCTTCTCATGAAGTCTGTGTGTGAGGTGTTTGGACAGAAGACAGCAGAGACAGCTTATCTCTGCTCCCCAATATCTGGAGCCTGCATTGGGAAAACTCAAAAGCTAGGGGTGACTTGGCTATTGGATGGAACCTTAGCTGGGTTGTCATTCAGAACTCCTCTGCACAGCTCTCCATGTGATCTCTCTGCATGGGCTACTTTGAGTTTCCTAACAGCATAATGGCTGGTTCCAAGAGTAAGCACACCAAAAGATGTTGCCTGTAGGTCTTTCATATATGGCCTTTATTATGTTGAGGTGTACTCCCTCTACTCCCACTTTACTGAGTGCTTTTATCATGAATGGGTGCTGTACCTTGTAAAATGCTTTTTCTGCATCTATTGATATGATCATGTGATTTTTATAATTCTTTTTGTTTATGTGATGTATTATGCTTATTGATTTGCATATATTGTACCATTCTTGCATCGCTGGGAAGAATTGTACTTGGTCATGGTGTATGATCTTTTTAATATATTGCTGGATGAGGTTTGCCAGTATTTTGTTGAGGATTTTAGCGTCTATGTTCATCAGTGATATTGGCCTGTAGTTTTCTTTCCTTGTTGTGTCTTTGGTCTGGGGGTTAGGATGATGCTGGTCTCATAAAGAGTTTGAGAGTCATCCCTCTTCGTGGATTTTTTGGAATAGTCTGAAATACTCTTCCTTAAATGCTTTGTAAAATTCTCCTGTGAAACCATGTGGTCCAGGGCTTTTGTAAGCTGAGAGTTTTTGATTACTGCTTCAATTTCACCAGCTGTTATTGGTGTGCTCAAGCTTTTTGCTTCTTCTTGATTCAGTTTTGAAAGAATATATTTTTCTAGAAATTTGTCCATTTTACCAAGGTTTTCAAATTTCTTGGCATATAGTTGTTCATAATAATTTCTTACAATCCTTTGTACTTCTGCAGTATCAGTTGTAATCTCTCCTCTTTCATTTCTGATTTCATTTATTTGGGTCCTTTGTCTTTTTTTCTTGATGAGTCTGCTTAAAGGCTTGTCAATTTTGTTTATCTTTTCAAAGAACCAGCTCCTGGATTCATTGATTCTTAGAATCGTGCTTTTAGTTTCTATGTCATTTAATTCTGCTGTGATCTTGGCTATTTCCTTCCTTCTACTTGCTCTGGGCTGTCTTTGTTGCTATTCCTTGAGTTCTTGTGGGTGTAAGGTCAGGTTGTTCATTTGAAATGTTTCTATTCATTTTAGGTATGCCTGTATCGCTATGAACTTCCCCCTCAGGACTGCCTTCACTGTGTTGTGTAAGTTTTGGATTGTCGTGAGTTTGTTTTCCCTTGTTTCCAGAAACTATTTGATTTCTTCCTTGATCTCATTCTCAACCCATTCATTGTTTAATAGCATGCTATTCAACCTCCATGAGTTTGAGTGTTTTGGGGTTTTTTCCCTGAGGTTGGTTTCTAGTTTCAGGCCCTTGTGGTCTGAGAAGATGCTTGATATGATTTTCTTGAACTTGTTGAGGCTTGTTTTGTGTCCTATCATATGGTATATCTTTGAAAATGTCCCATATGCATTTGAAAAGAATGTGTATTTTGCTCTTTTGGAATGAAAGGTTCTGTGTGTGTGTGTGTGTGTGTGTGTGTATATCAGTTAAGTCCATTCATTTAGGGTGTTGTTCAGTGCCACAATATCCTTGTTGATATTTTGTTTGGAAGTTCTATCCATTGTTGACAGTGGTGTGTTAAAATCCCCTACTATGAGTGTGTTGATATCTGTGTCTCTTGAAGTCCTCCAAGATTTTCCTTATATATTTGGGTGCTCCTATGTTGGGTGCATATATGTTTACAATGGTTATATCTTCTTGATGGATACTTCCCTTAATTATTATGAAGTGTCATTCTCTGTGTCTTTTTATGGGCTTTGTTTTGAAATCTCTTTTGTCTGATCTAAGTATTGCTACCCCGACTTTTTTTCATGTGCATTTGCTTGGGATATTTTTCCCATCCCTTCACTTTCACAGTCTATGTAGATCTTTTTTTCTGCAAGAGTCTCTTGTATACAGCAAATATGCATGTTATGTTTTCTTATCCATTCAGCTACCCTATGTCTTTTGATTGGAGCATTTAATTCATTTACATTTAAGGTTATTATTGACAGGTACTTATTCATTGCCATTTTTCTATACCTGTGTTTCTCTCTCTCTCTCTCTCTCTCTCTCACTCTCTCACTCTCTCACTCTCTCACTCTCTCCTTCTGTCTCTCTCCCTCTCCCTCTGTCTCTCTTTTTCTTCTTTTTATAGCAGTCCCATTAGCATCACTTGCAGTGGTGGCTTGGTGGAGAAATACTCTTTTAGCTTCTTTTGTCTGGGAAGTTCTTTATTTCACCATCTATTTTAACTGAGATCCTTGCTGGATAGAATAGTCTTGGTTGTAAGTCCTTGTTTTTCATTATCTGGAATATTTTGTTCCAGTCCATTCTGGCATGTAGTGTTTCTGTTGAGAAATCTGCTGATAGCCTTATTGGAGGTCCTTTGTATGTTACTTGCTGTTTCTCCTTTGTTGCCTTGAAGATTCTCTCTTTGTCTTTAACATTTGGCACTTTAATTATGGTGTGTCATGGGAGTGGGACTCTTTGAGTTCATCTTGATTTAGACCCTCTGTGCTTCCAGAACTTACATGAATTTTCCTCTCACCAAGATAGATAAGTTTTCTGTCATTTTTCAAACAGGTTTTCTATCCCTTGCTCCTTCTCTTCTCCTTTTTCTATTCCTATGATATGAATGTTGTTTTATTTCATGTATTCCTGAAGTTCCCTTAAACTATCCTCATTCTTTTTTAGTCTTTTTTTTGTTTTGTTTTGTTGCTCTGCCTGGGTGTTTCTTTCTAACTTATCTTCCAGCTTGCTGATTCAGTCTTCTGCTTCATCCAGTCTGATTTTAATTCCATCTAGTGTATTTTTCATTTAGATATTGTATTATTCATTTATTCCTGGTTCTTTTTCATAGTTTCTATTTCCTTTTTCATGCTGTTGTAGTTCCCACTCAATTGTTTGTGGTTGTCACTGGTCACTTGAGCATCCCTATAACCATGTTTTGGGGTTTTTAAAAAGATTTTATTTATCTACCTTTAGACAGGGGAGAAGGGAGGGAGAATGAGAGGGAGAAAAACAGCAATGTGTGAGAGACACACTTCTCAGTTTCCTCTCACATGCCTCTGACTGGGGACCAGGCCCACAGCCTAGGCATGTGCCCTGAATGGGAACCAAACTGGCGACCCTTTGGTTCACAGGCCAGCACTCAATCCACTGACCCAGGGCTATAAGCATGTTTTTGAAATCTATGTCAGATGGATTGCTTGCCTCAATTTCATATGGCTCTTTTTCTGGGGATTACTCCATTGCATTTGATTGGGAGTTCTTTCTTTGTCCCTATTTTAGGTGACTCTTTTTGTTTGTTTCTGTGTCTCACAATGCTCTGCTTTGCCTGCCTGTCTTTGTGGAGTGGACTTCTGTAGGATTTGGCAATATCAACAACAACTGAGCAAAGATTAATCAAGTTGGAGATAGATTCAGAATATTGTAAGATAGGAAAAAGGGAATATGATATGACTAAAAGAGGGATGAATGATTTTGAGTGAGTAGAGGAAAAATAATACAAGTAAAGAATAGAAATGAGGTGAAGGAAGAGAGAGAATAAAATTTAAAATGTAAGTAAAACAGGGAAAGGTGATGGCAAAAACGGATTATGGAAAAGGAAAAATATACTATGAGGTTTGAAGTAAAATTAAAAAAGTATTGAACCAATGGGAACAAAATTGCGGAAAAATCACAGCAGGGTCAATCACAACAGCTGAGTGAAGATTAATAAAGATGGAAAGGGAATAAGCATATTATACAGAAGAGAAAGGTGAATATGAGATGTCTACAGTAAAGAAAAATGACTTTAAGAGGACAGGGGAGGAAAACTAATCAGAGTAAGGAATAGAACCCAGGCTAAGAAAGGGGAAAAGGAGAAAAAGTTAAAATAAAATTCCTGATTCAACTTATCAAGATCAGGAGGAAGACAAAATGGAGTAGGATGGGGGAGAGTATCCTATGGGATCTGAAGTACAAACAAATAGGAATACTGTTGGGGAAAAACAGCAATAACTGTGACATCCTTACCCAATTAGCCACAATTTATAAAGGTGGAAAGGAAATGAGACTATTACAAGAGGGGGGAAAAGAATGTGAGCTGACTTAAGGAAGGAAGAATGATTTTGCAAGGATAGATGGAAGAGAAATAGTAAGAGTAAGGAATAGGGTCATGGAGTAATGTGGGAGAAGCTAAAGTTTACAACAATAAGAAAGGCTGGGAAGAAGGCAAAATGGAGTAAGACCAGGGAAAAGTGCTATGTGGGATTTGAAATAACAATAATATGAAAAAATATATAATCTGAATAAAAGAATAAAAAATAGAAGACCAACAGCAGTAATTAGTTGAAATACAATTAAAGAACAAAAAGAAGTATTAAAAGGCTATGTGAAAGGGGGGGAAGAAAGAAAAAACATACAAATTCTGAGGAACAGTGAGGTGAAATTCATCTCAGCTGTTGATTGTTCACCTTCTGACTTCTTTCTGGATCCATCTCTAGTCTTTTATCAGTTTAAGGTTCCAGGGTTGATGGTCCAACTTCTGGCAACACTGCCTGTATCTCCTTCACCTGCCTCTAGAGGGAGCTTCTGTTGCAATTGAGAGGGTGGGCTTCTGTCTCCCTTGGGAGGCACTGTTCAGTATTCTGGAAAAATTGTGGTTGCATTCCCCCTGCCCCTATACCTCCCATCTTACTCTTTCCCATCTTATTTCCAATAATATTTAGTTACTGATTAAATACTGGTCCATTTCACGGGGCAGGGGGCAATCTGTGTAAGAGTGTCAGCTCTCTTCTGCTTGGTGTAGATGGCAGCTCTGTGTGTAAGCCAAGGCTGAGAACAGCCCTGGATTGCCTTCTTGCATCACTTTCTGAACTGCCTGCTTTGATGGCCTCAGAGAAATTGGGCCCTAGGACCCAGTGTACTTTGTCTCCCTGTGAGGACTTCAAAACGGGACCGTTTAGGATTTCCTCCTGCTGTCTTTCTTTTGTGGAAGTGCCCCCTGCAGTGTTGTTAAGCCTGCCATGCCAATTTTGGTGATGTCTCCCCATTCCTGCAAGAAGTAGAGGTTAGGCACAACCTTCCCTTCCCAAAGATTCCACCAAGGAAGGGGGCTCAGTCTGGCTTTAAATAATCTCAGGTGCATTGTTCCCAGCCCACTGCCTTCACAGCATACAGCGGCCCACACTCTCCACTCTATGCAGCTGCACTGAGTTGGGGCTGAGAAATCACCTCATTTTGCACCTTTTTGATCAACCTGCCCAGCTGTACCAAGTGGGAGTAAATTGTGCCCTCAAGCCTTTGTCCTTGTTGACTGGGCAGCTGCACACACAGGGTCTCTGGCCAGCATGTCTCAACTCCCCTTTGAAAGAAGTCTTTCTGGGCACTCCACTGCAGTGCTGAGTCACTGTCCAGCTTTTCGTACATGACACCTCTCCAAAAAGTCAAGAGTCTATCACAGTCATGACCAGCCACAGCTCTTCACCTCCACCACATCCAGGTACAGATAGTATCTGCACATCCAGATAGTATCTCCCTCATTCTCTGGCACTTTCCTGGTTGGCATTTGCCACTGCAGCATTGGGTGTGCTGCTAGCTGTGTATGTGTGTAGGTTCGTTCTCCCTGACAACTTCGTGGAACCAACTTGCTCCCATCCTGGGTCTGGGTATTCCCTGCCCTTGGAGGGGAAGAAGCTGCTAAGCTGCTATCTCTGGCCAGACTCTCCACATATTGCAGGCACCATAGCTGCAGGTACCATGGCTACTGGTACCATGCCTAGGGATTTTCCCCATCCACCTATAAAACTTCCTTACCACCTGTTTTGAAGTGTCTCCTATACTCTTTGACTTCCAAACCTCATATCAGTTAAGATTCTGTTGATCACTTAGTTTTTGGAAGATCAGCTAAGTGTCAGAGTTGGGTACAAGAGCAAGTGAACTTGGTTTCTACCTACTTGGCTGCCATCTTCCACTGTCAGTCTTAATAGTTCTTAACTATAATCTTCCATGATAATAATTAAGGAGGGTTGTGATCCCATGAAATTGTGTGCAAAATTGTGTGTGTCTGCAAGCATTTTCTAGAAATAAAATACATAAAACTGCCATCAGATCCTCAAAGGATTCTATGACCCCAAATAAGTAACAACCACTACTTTAATTAGCAATAATTGCGCCTTGGATAAACCTCATTGGCTATGATACTGCCACCGTGCAAAGCTGACAACCACTACTTTATAGGATAAGTATTTTTATTTCAACCCAATTAATTCTATACTCAACAAAAAAAAGAGAGATATTTCTATAAGTAGCAGAAGCAAAACAATGTTCACTATCCAATATTAATTTTAATATGACTCTAGGAGTTCTGACAAAGGTAACAATATATAAAACAGAAATAAGAGCTACAACTACTGTAAAGGAGGAAACCAATTTATTGCCTTATGATGGCATACCTGGAAACCTTAAGAAAATCAATCTTAACAAAACACTAGCCAAACTAATCCACCAATTGTACAGGATAGTCCATTATAAAGAAAATAAGCACTTATCAGTTTGATAGCAAAATTGAAGCATCCCAATATAATAATTGTTAAAACTTAAAATAACCAAGAATAAAATTAACATTGATCTAAAAAGATCTATTAAAAATTCCAAAAAATTGTTGAGATAATATTTTAATGGCCCCCAAAACACAGCATTTTCTTAGATGACAAACTTTTATTTATTTTAGTTTTTCTTTGTGAGTGATTATATTTTGCTTTATTTGCTTCATATAGTTTAGTGATATTAGAGATATATGAATATACTGATGCTCCCACTATACCTTTGGTTTATCCCTTTCCTCATCCAAAAGCATTCTCTATTCTAAATTTGGTGCTTTTTCATTACCAATGCATGTTTTCACACTTTTACTAAATGTTTTTGAGGTTTAACTATATAAGTTTCAGGTGTACAATATAATGATTCAATATTTCCATATATTGTGAAATGATCACCACAATGTCTAGCTATCATTCATCACCATACATAGTTAAAAATTTTTTCTGGTGATGAAAACTTTTATGATCCACTTTCTTAGCAACTTTCAAATATTCAATACAGTACTATCAACTATAGTCACTATGCTGTGTATTGCATCCCAATGACATTTTATTTTATAACTGGAAGTTTGTACCTTTTGCCCCTTTCACTAATTTCGCCCACTCCCTATCCCTGACAACCACCACCAATCTGTTCTCTGTATCTATGAGACTTTTTTTTAGATTCTACATATAAGTGAGATAATATGGTATTTCTAGATGACAATACTTTTATAGTATTTTTGTCCAGAAAGTACCCTAGCCATGTAGTATAAAAAATAGAGACACTTATTGAAGATACAAGATACAAGAAACATTGTACATAGGACAATGACACCTCAGTCCCCTTCAAAGTAGGCACCTTGGGACCTCACACAGTTCTTCCAATTGCCATCAGCTGCCCCGTTGTATTTTCCTGAATGTCATCTATGGTCTGAAATCTCTTTCCTTTCAAAGATGATTTTAATTTTGGGAAAAGGCAGAAGGCTCACAGTGCCAAATCTGGGCTGTAGGGGGCTGAGTCACATGAGTGATTTGATGTTCTGCCAATAAACTCTGCAGGAAACATTATGCATGAGTGGGCACGTTGTTGTGCTGAAGTTGCCCATAGCTGCAGCTTTCTGAATTATCTGAATAGTTTCCACACAGGAATATTCAAGTTTAACACAGAATTGATGCGCATTTTTGTTCTACTCGCTCAGTCATTTTGAATACAATGGCCACACAGTACACATGCTCACTCAACAGTGTCTAATGCCCTCACTGACTAGTACAGTGAAGTCATCATTGTTCATGCATGACCATTCCAGTCTACTCTTCTTGGCTTCCAGCTTACATTGATGTCGCACAAACCATTCTCATCATATTAACAATGGCTGGACTTATTCTGGATAGATCTTGTATAGATGTCAGTTCTTCCCCAATTAATTTAAAGGTCAAATGAAATTCCAACTAAAGTATCAGTGAAAACATTAAAAATCATAGTTGATGCTATAATAGGTTGAAGGTTTTAGGAATGTTGGGATGGGTGAAAATCTTTTGTATGGGATAGATATGAACCTTTGGGGGACAGAGGGAAGACTATGGTAGGTCGAATAATAGCTCCCAAAGATATGAGGTCCAAATCTACAGAACCTATAAATGTTATCTTATATAACAAAGACTTTGCAGATGTGATTAAGTTAAGGGTCCTGAGGTGAGGAGATTATCCTGGATTCTCTGGGTAGGCTGTAAATGTAATCACATGATAGTTATAAAAGGAGAGCAAATAGAGATTTGACAAGACACGGAGGAGAACATAATATGAAGATGACAGATGACGTAAAGAGAGATGTGAAGATGCTGGTCTTAGAAATTGGAGTTATAGGACCACAAGCCAAAGAATACCAACAGCCACTAGAAGCTGGAAGAAGCAAGGAACAGATTCTCCTCTAGTAGCTCTAGAGAGAGCACAGTCCTGCCAATGCCTTGATTTCAGCTCAGAGAAACTGATTTCACACTTCTGGCCTTCAGAATTGAGAGATTTTTGTTGCTCTAACCAACCAAGTTTGTGGTAGTTTGTTACAGCCTCCACAAGAAAGTAATACACATGATAAGGATATCTGCTCTCACAGCTATTATTCAACACAGAGCTGGAAATCCAAGCCAGCTCAATTCATCAAAAAAAGAAAATAAAAATGGATAGCGATTGGAAAGAAAGAAATAAAACTCCTTATTTGCAAATGATGGAATAATATACATATAAAATAACAAGAAATCTACAAAAAATTTCTCAGAACTCATAAGTCAGTTCAACAAGGTCACAGAACACAAGATCAACACACAACATTCAATTGTATTTCTACATAGTAGCAATGACTACACAGACACAAAATTTAAAAATAACACCATTTATAATTTCTCAAATATGAAATATGCTAGAATAAATCTAAATAAATATGTATAGGGCTTAGATGCTAAAAACTATTAAAAATGCACTGAAAAGAAATCAAAGATCTAAATAAGTGGAGAGACTGTTTGTGAATTGGAAGACTCAACCTAGTAAAGAGGTCAACTCTCCCCAAATTGGCATGCAGGTTTAAAGCAATTTATTATTTATTTTATTTTTTTCTTTTTAAATATATTTATTGATTATGCTATTACAGTTGTCCCATTTCCGCCCCTTCACTCAACTCCATCCTTCCCACCCCCTCCCTCCCACATTCCCCCCCTATAGTTCATGTCCATGGGTCATACTTATAAGTTCTTTGGCTTCTACATTTCCTACACTATTCTTACCCTCCCCCTGTCTATTTTCCACCTATCATCTATGCTACTCACTCTCTGTACCTTTACCCCCCTCTCCCCCTCCCACTCCCCTATTGACAACTCTCATGTGATCTCCATCTCTATGGTTCAGTTCCTGTTCTAGTTGTTTGCCTAGTTTGCTCTTGTTTTTGTTTTAAGTGTGGTTGTTAATAACTGTGAGTTTGCTGTCATTTTTACTGTTCCTATTTTTGATCTTCTTTTTCTTAGGTAACTCCCTTTAACATTTCATATAATAAGGGCTTGGTGATGGTGAACTTCTTTAACTTGACCTTATCTGAAAAGCACTTTATCTTCCCTTCCATTCTAAGTGATAGCTTTGCTGCATACAGTAATCTTGGATGTAGGTCCTTGCGTTTAATCTTGGGTAATGTAATTATGATGTGCCTTGTTGTGTTCCTCCTTGGGTCCAGCTTCTTTGGGACTCTCTGAGCTTCCTGGACTTCCCGGAAGTCTATTTCCTTTGCCAGATCGGGGAAGTTCTCCTTCATTATTTGTTCAAATAAGTTTTCAATTTTTTGTTCTTCCTCTTCTCCTTCTGGTAGTCCTGTAATTCGGATGTTGGAACATTTAAAGATGTCATGGGGATTCCTAAGCTTCTCCTCATTTTTTTGAATTCTTGTTTCTTCATTCTTTTCTGGTTGGATGTTTCTTTCTTCCTCCTGGTCCACACTGTTGATTTGAGTCCCAGTTTCCTTCGCATCACTATTGGTTCCCTGTACATTTTCCTTTGTTTCTCTTAGCATAGGCTTCATTTTTTCATCTGTTTTTCGAACAGATTCAACCAATTCTGTGAGCATCTTAATAACCAGTGTTTTGAACTGTGCATCCGATAGGTTGGCTATCTCTTCCTTGCTTAGTCGTATTTTTTCTGGAGCTTTGATCTGTTCTTTCATTTGGGCCATTTTTTTTTTTTTTTTGTCTTGGCGCATCTGTTACTTAAAGGGGCGGAGCCTTAGGTGTTCCCTGGGGCGGGGTAACGCTGGTCACTGTGCTGTGACGCTGTATGTGGGGGAGAGACCGAGAGGGAGCAATGGCGCCCACTCCACTCTCCACCAGGTTTCAGCCACTCCCTCTGCTTCCCACAATCAAATTCGGCCCCTCTGGTGCTGGTTCCCCAGTGGGTGGGCTTGTGCACACTCTAGGCCCCTGTGGGTCTCTCCAATGACCTCTCCTGTGAGGCTGGGAGTCTCTCCTGCTGCCGCCCCAACCCCCAGGGGCGTTTTCAATCAGAGGTTTGAGGCTTTATTTCCCCTGTGCTGGAGCCCTGGGTTGCGTGGTCTGCTTCGCTCCTCGCCGTTCGTCCGGTTTATCTGTGCGCAAATGTGGTGCTGCGGGGTGCTACCAGCCGCTCTGCCTGCCCCGTTCTCCGCCACTCTGAGTCCGGCCCTCTGGGTTTATCTGTGCGAATGTGGGGCTGCAGGGTCTGCTAGTGCTCGGACTGCCTGCGCCGTTTGTCCCACACTGCGCCAGTCTCAGTCCCACCACAGCCACGCGAGTCCTCTCCACCCCGGTGCCCGTCTCCGCCCCTCCTACCAGTCTGGATGTGTTTATTTTCTATTTCCTTGGTGTCGGTCCCCCTTGCCATTCGATTCTCTGTCAGTTCTGGTTGTGCGAGGAGGCGCAGTGTGTCTACCTACGCCGCCATCTTGGTTCTCTGGTTTAAAGCAGTTTATATCAAAACCCAATCAAGATTTTTTTGTAGATATCAACAAAAATGGTCTAAAATTTGTATGAAAATACAAAGGATTTAAAATAGGTAAAGCGGGACTTCCAGGCAAAATGGCAGCATAGGCAGACATGGCTCGCCTCTTTGCACAACCGCATCAAAATTAAAACTAAAATATAGAACAACCACAACTCAGAACTATCAGAATTGAGTTGAATGAAAGTCTAACAACTACAAAATTAAAGAAGCCACATCCATCCAGACAGGTGCAGACATGGAACAGGCTGGTCCCTCACTCATGTATGGTGGATAAAAATTCAGGAGGGATATTTCAGGAGTGAGGAGTCCCAGTCCCACATCAAGCTCTCCAGTCCACAGTTCCAGTGCCAGGAAGATAAGTCCCCACAACTTCTGGCTGCAAAATCCAGGGGTGATTCAGTCTGTAGAAGAAACTGCAGGAGCCAAAAGCAGTTCCTCTTAAACAACCCACACACAGACTCACTTACTCAGACTCACTCCCTCTGAGCTCCAGCACCAGGGTAGCAGTTTGAAAGGCAACAGTGGCATACAGGGAGAAACTGAAGTATCTCACATCAAGGCAAGCAGAGGCCATTGTTTCTTTTCTGAACCCTCCCCCCCACAGAGCCAGTGAGCGGGTGCCATATCTGAGACACCATCAATCTGGCTAACATTGTTTGCCCCGTTAGGGACATCCCCTGAGACTCTGCCAGACCCAACTCATGGGCCCACCCAAGCTGCTTCTCCATATGAATGGTTGGTCTTGCTTCATGCTTCACAACTTCCTAAATCCTATCAAACAAGAAACAGCTGGCCTCAGTGAGCCCCAGGCCCACACTAGCAGCAGCTTGCCTAAATTCACACCTTGGCTTCACCTGAGCCCAAGCACAAGGAGCCCAGCACAAGGAGCAGCCATCTCAGATTGCTTTATAGCTCAGGCAGGGTGTCCCAGGCAAAACACAGGGGGGGACTGACCTTGGCATGTACCACCCAGGAAACCTCAGGGCCAGCATCCTCAGTGGACACCTATAGACCACATCAGAGCACCACCACTCTGCCCTGGCATAGCTGATCCTCCACAGAGGGCAAAGGATGGTGGTCAGTGGTTACAGCCAGTCCTTGCATCTGATT
Source organism: Desmodus rotundus (assembly GCF_022682495.2). Lineage (NCBI taxonomy): Eukaryota > Metazoa > Chordata > Mammalia > Chiroptera > Phyllostomidae > Desmodus > Desmodus rotundus. Next base: position 68,906,693 of record NC_071400.1, read on the forward strand.
GGCCTGGGTAAATCCATCCCATTGATCTGCCAATGGCAAACAAGAGGAGGGTATAAGCCCACACAATAGGTGCACCCCAAGTACCCAGCTTGGGTGACAGGAGAGGCTGTGCCACTGGACCCTATAGGACACCTACTGTATTAGGCCACACTAGCAAGACATTCAGTCAAAGCAGCTCTACCTAATACATAGAAACAAACACAGGAAGGCTGAAAAAATGAGGAGACAAAGAAACATGGTCCAAATGAAAGAACAGATCAAAACTCCAGAAAAAGAACTAAACAAGATAAAGAAAAGCAATATATCAAATGCAAAAATATATCAAAAGTTTGGTTATAAGGATGCTCAATGAACTTAGTGAGGACATCAACAGCATAAAAAGATATAGTCAGAAATGAAGGATATACTAATTGAAATAAAGAACTTACAGGGGAAAAAAATAGTAGGATGGATGAACCTGAGAATCAAATCAATGATTTGGAACATAAGGGAGCAAAAAACAACCAATCAGAACAACAAGAAGAAAAAGAATCCAAAAAAACCAGGGTAGTGTAAGCAGCCTCTGGGACAACTTTAAGCATTCCAACATTCACATCATAGGGGTGCCAGAAGGAGAAGACAAAGAGCAAGAAATTGGAAATCTATTTGAAAAAATAATGTAAGAAAACTTCCCTAATTTGGCGAAGGAAATAGACATGCAAGTCCAGAAAGCACAGAGAGTCCCAAACAAGATGGATACCAAAAGGCCCACTCCAAGACACATCATAATTAAAATGCCAAAGGTTACAGATAAAGAGAGAATCTTAAAAGCAGCAAGAGAAAAGAAGTTAGTTACATACAGGAGAATTGTCATAAGACTGTCAGCTGGTTTCTTAAAAGAAACTTTGCAGGCTAGAAGGATTGGCAAGAAATTTTCAAAGTCATGAAAAGCAGGGACCTATAGCCAAGACTGCTCTACCCAGCAAAGCTATCATTTAGAATTAAAAGGCAGAGGAAGAGCTTCCCAGACAAGAAGAAATTAAAGGAGTTCATCATCACCAAATCATTATTATATGAAATGTTTAAGGGGCTTATTTAAGAAAAGAGGATAAATCTATGAACAATAAAATGGCAAAAAGACAAGTCTATCAACAATTGAATCTAAAAACCAAACTAAGCAAACAAGAAGAAGAGAGACAGAATCATGGATATGGAGAACGCTTTTGTTGTTGTTGTTGTTATTCAGTTACAGTTGTATGCCTTTTCTCCCTGCTTTGAAGATTGCCAGATGGGATGGGTTTGTGGGGGAATGAGTGAAGAGGTGAGGGGATAAAGAAGAACAAACAAATAGCTACAGAATAGCCTTGGGAATGTAAAGTACAGTATAAGAAATGGAGTAGCCAAAGAACTTATATGCATGACCCATGGACATGAACAATGGTGGGGGGATTGCTGGAGGGAGTGGAGGGTACTGGGTGGAGGGGGGAAAGAGGGAAAAATCAGGACAACTGTAATAGCATAATCAATAAAATACAATTTAAAAATAAAAATAAGATAGCTAAAGCAATTATGAAAAAGAGTGAAATGTGAGGAATCACTCTAGCCAATTGCAAGACATTATATAACTACAGTAGTGAAGATGGTGTGGTACTGGAAGAGAGGTAGACACATAGATCAATGGAATAAAAGAGAGAACCCAACCACATGCAGTTACAGGCATCTGACTTTGACAGCAAATCAATGGAGGAAAGTTCTTTCAACAAATGATGCTGGAGCAACTGACTATCCATAGCCAAAAATATGAACCTCAATTTAAACCTCACATTTTATATGAAAGTTAACTCATTTAAATGTAAACTTTAAAATTATAAAAGTTTTAGAATATAATGTAACAGAAAATCTTTGGGACCTAGGACTTGGTAAAGAGTTATTAGACATGACATCAAAAGCATGATCCATAAAAGAAAAAAATGAACTTCATAAAAATTAAAACTTTTGCTATGGGAAAGACAGTGTTAAGAAGATGAAAAGGCAAGATACAGACTGAGAGAATATATTTGCAAACCATGCATCTGACAAAGGACTCATATACAGAATATGTAAAGAACTCTTGAAACTCAACTGCCTTTAAAAACTTATTTAAAAGATGAAGAAGACATGAAAGGACATTTTATAAAGGAGAATATACAGATGGCATATAGGCACATAAAAAGATATTCAACATCATCTAGCAATTGGAGAAATGCAAATTAAGACCATGATGAGATATTACTACATACTTACTATAACGCCTAAAATGAAAAATAAAGAAAATGCCAAATGCTGGAAGAATATAGAGAAACTGGATTTCTCACACATTGCTGAGAGGAATATGAAAAGGCATAGACATTTTGGAAAAGTTTGACAGTTTCTTTAAAAAAACATGCAATTACGGTATAGTCCAGCAATTGCACTTCTAGGCATTTATCCCAGAGAAATGGAAATTTATATTCACACAAAAAAACTGTGCACAAATTTTTACTGTAGTTTTATTCATAATAACCAAAACCTGGAAATGACATAAATATCCTTAACCAATTACTGGTTAAACAAATCATGGTAGATCCATATAATGGAATACTACTCAGCAATAAAAAGGAACTATTGATATGCACACAACTTGGATGGACTCTAAGGCGTTATGCTGAGTGAAAAGACTCAATTTCAAAAAGTGTCATGCTGTATTTATATAACTTTCTCAAAATTATGGAGAAACAGATTAGTGCTTTCCAGGGTTTAGGGATGGAAATATAACTATAAAAGATAACAGGAGGGAGATCTTTATGATGATGGAATAGTTCTGTATCTTGATTATGGCAGTGGTTATACAAATACATACATGTGATAAAATGACAGATCCATACACACATATCTTGTTTTGTGTGTATTTCTTGGTTTTTATATTCTAGCTATATAAAATGTAACTATTAAAGGAAACTGAGTGAAGGGTTCATGAGAACTCTCTGCTCAATCTTTACAACTTTTTGTAAACCAAGAGCTAATTCAAAATAAATAAACTCTTTAAAAGAAACATAGAAACCAGTGAGTAAACAGACTGTGGTATAGCCATTCAATGGAATACTACACGGTGATAAAAATGGAATAATCTGATTCACATAACATGGTTCTCAAAAACATCATGCTAATTGAAATAAGCTTTACTCAAAAGGAATATATATTGCTTGATTCCATGTAACTGAAGTCCTAGAACAGAAAAAAATTTATCTATGATGAAAAAAATCAGAACAGTGGTTTGGGGTTGGAGATTAACTGGCAAGGGGCATGAGGAAGCATTCTGGAGTTATGATGATATTCTGCATCTTGATACGAATTTGGATTACAAAGGCCCATAGAGCAAAGATTCAATAAATGATGCTGGAATAATCTGTTATTCTCATACAAGATAAAAGTAGATTCCAACAAAAAAATCATTCCAAAGGATTCAATACCCAAATATAAAAAATAAATCTCTTAAATTTTAGGATAAAACATGGGAGAATATATTTATAACTTTGGAGTAAAGAAATTCTCAATAGTTACATTAAAAAATAAACAAGAAAGGAAAAAAACATGAAGTTTACAAAGTCACCATAAACAGTCAAAATATGTCACAGTTTGGTAGAAGATACTTGAAGTGCACATATCTAACAAAGGATTAGTTTTTTATATATATTTTTTAAACCGATCAAACCAACTAGGCAAATAGTCAAATAGAAAAATGGGCATAAGATACAACTAGACAATTCAAAGGGGAAAGACCTCAAATGACTACTAAACATATGAAAAGATTTTTCCAAACAATAACATTGAGGACAATTAAAAAGAATGAGGTAGTATTTCATAACCATCATATTGGGAAAAAATAATGTCTGAAAACACCAAGTGTGAGGATATAGAGGAAGAAGAATATAGTGCTGGTGATAGGGTAAATCAGTACAACCACGTTGGAAAACAATCTTGCATTGTCTATTGATACTTATACACCATGCCCCAACAAGCAATTCCACTCCCAGGTGTCTTCCCTAGAGGATCTCGTTTGTGTACCTGCAGAGACAGAAATGAGTGTTCATTGAAGCAGTGTCTGAAATAGCAAGAAATGAAAACCATCTGTTAGCAGCATTTGACACATTCAATCATTCCCTCTTTCTAGAAACATTTCCTTCATTTGACTTCCAGATAGCTTCCTCTTGGTTTTCCTCTTACTTCATTGGTTCAATTTTATTGCTGGATCTTCCTCCTCTCCTTGATATTTACATGATGGAGTATTCTTGTAGTCCCTCCACACCTGTTCTTAATTGATCTCATAATTTTGACTTCAAATACCATCACCAATCACCATCCTGGACTTCTCCCCTAACCTTGACATGGATATCCAACTGCCTATTTGACATCACTGATTGGATATGAAATTGAGAGTGCAACATGTTAACACATCCAGAATCAAACTCTTAATTTCCATCCAACCTCCAATCATCCCCAGGTTTCCCCATCTTAGTAAATGATATCACCATTCACCCAGCCACTCAGCATAAAATCTCAAGGTCAAACTTAAGTCCTCTCTTTTGCTCACATTCTTGATATCATGATTTCCTTCACACTCCTCATTGAGCCCTGGTCTAATCCATAATCACCTCCTATCTGTACTGCTATAATTAATTTCTTGCTATCTCCCAATTTTTCTTCTAACCCTCCTACAGTCTGCTTTCCTCAAGTGTACAGAGATATCTTGGAAACATGTATGCCCTGTGTGGCCAGAGAGGAGCTTTGACTTCCCACTTTTGATACAAAATCCAACTTCTTCTGACCTCTGTTAACCCTCTGAGTTCATCTCCTATGTAACCCCCTACCCAAGGTCACAACGTTTCAGCCACAATGGCTTTCTTCTGTTCTTGAATATACCAACATTATTCCTACATTAGTAACTTTGCATTTGATGTTACTTCTGCCATAGGTATGAGTATATGTGACTGACTCCTTTGCCTCATACAAACTGGTAAACACAATGGGGAAAGGATTTAGAGTGACAAAAGGCCTCTATAATATTGTGAATTTTTGCATCAGTAGAACTTATTTTTGACTTAAAGAAGTGTGCTGCTACATATTGTCATGTCCTAAAAAACACATGATGAGAGACCATGATGAAATAAGGGGACAGAGAATGAATCCAGACTCAAAATCAAATCCTTGACAGGAACTCTAAATGGGATGGAAATTCACATGCACACACAGTGAGGCATTGAAGAAGCTTTTCTTTCAGAAGGACAGAACTGAGAACAGAAAGATTTCACCTAGAACTAGAATATGTCCCTGAGGGTACAAGTCCAGGTATTGGGGTGTCTCCCTATATAAATGATGTGTTAGTTTGGTTAGGCTTCCATAACAAAGCACCAAGAAGTGGGGGGCTTAACCAACAGATATTTATTTTCTCACAGCTCTGGAGGCTCAAAGTCTAAGATCAAGGTGTTAGGAGTATTGCTTCTTCTGAGACCTCTCTTCTTTGCTTGTAGATGACTGCCTTCTCTCTGTGTTGTCACATGATCTTCCCTCTCTGCCTCTGTCCTAATCTCCTCTTTTTATAAGGACCTCAGATATACTGGATTAGAGCCTATCCTAATGACATCATTTAATCTTAATTGCCTTTTTAAAGGCCTTATATCCAAATATACTCACATTCTAAGGTACTGGGGGTTAGGACTTCAACATATGAATTGTGGGGGACCCAATTCTGCCCATAACAAAAATGGCTTACAATATTTTCTTTTGGACAATGGGGACAGATATCTGAAATATTCCAGTTCTTATTTTTCTTCTTTACACCTTGGCCTTCAGAAAAGTTTAATCAACATTGTTTCGTAGTGTTGAGAAGAATAAAAGGAGGTGTGATATTCCCTACATTTACCCCTTTTATAACACCACGAGGCAGAGAAAGCAGGATATAATAAAGGGAACCATGTCCAGGAACTACTGCTAGGGACAAGTACAATGAGGAAAGGGGATCCTCCCTTGGAAAAGCTGAAAGTCGTGGGTAGGGACAGGAGCCCCAGAGAAGCACCACTGTGTGAAGAACTCATCTATGTGACCTAAAATCCCCTCTCCACTATTTGCCATATGAAGGAGACCAGACAAGAAGGGGATCAAGTGATCCAGATTCATTTATTTATTCTTTCAAAAATATTTATTGAACACGTATCATGTGCAAGTACTAAGAAACAAAAAAGACAAGGTCCCCGACACGCATTGTGGTGAAGGAAAGAGATCGCGATGAAATAAATGTAATTGTAGGTAGACAAAAACAAGTAAACTTGAGTAAGGAAATAGAAAGTGAAGAAGGGATGATATGTAAGACAGAGTGATGAAAGGGATGCTCTCTGAAGAGCTAAACTTTGAAAAACATCTGAATGAAGTGAGAGAGGAAGCTGGATCAGGGATATAGTGAAACATCCTAGCATGGAAGGAAGAAGGGTGGGAGGGGAAGAGGGAGAGGGAGAGGGAGAGGTGGAGGGAGGGACAGAGAGAGAGAGATATGTCCAAAACATCCATATTCATTTATTCATTTTGAGATTATATAGATTGGGTTTTATGTCAGGCACAAAGATGTGCCCGTCAGATTGCCCTTCAAGAAAGAACTTTCTGCCTTGTTTTGAAAAGTGTGATTAACTAACTGGGAGGTACAAGATGGCAGAGTGAGGGGAAGCTACACTAACCTCACCCTAGGACCAATCTGGAATTACAACTAAACTGTGGCATATTCATCCAGAATAAACAACTGAACAATAGTGGGGGAGAAGCCTTATAAACATGAACAGACAGAAGAAGTAGCTTCACCAGGATGTGACTGTTACGGAGTGTGGAGAAGTGAGAGAGCTGGCTGGGTTCCCGTAGTGGGCAGCTGAAGTGCTAGGGGAATTTTTCAGTGACCGGGGGTTCCCTATGAGAAGTGTGGCATCTAAGCCCCAAGCTGGGCTCCCAGTCTACACCACCAGAGCCTGAAAGGAACACAGATACATCCAGGTGTGAAAAGCAGTAGAGATTGTCTGTCAGGGAGAGAGGCTGGAGACACAGAGAGCCTCTTAAAGGGCCAAGAAACACAATTTTGTTTGCAGCCACTTAACTTGGGCTTTGGCAAAGGAGGAGCAGAGAAGACTAGAGACACTTAAGGAGGGACTGGGGCTGGTGGCTTTGGGGAAAGAACTGAGAGAGCAGCCACCAGGATCCTAGTGCTGATTCATTCCCCATACTGTAGGAGCGATCTTGCCCAGGCAAACCACTCTCTATAAGTGGCTTCAATCTGAGGGGAAACAATAACCCCACCTGCAGGAATTACTCTGTCCCACCCTGTTGTGCTTAAGCCTGACTGCTGATTACAGAGTGACTAGGTTAAGAGCTGAAGGAGTCAGCCACAGATGGTGGATCCCTGGTAGTCTCAAACAGGATGCCTAAGGCCAGACTGAGACACCACCTGACATCACCAGAGGTGGATCCAGAAAAAAAAAAAAAAACACACAGTGCACCTGCACAACAGCATACAAGACATGGTGGGCAGAGTGACTCTCAGTCAGTCAGCTGGAGGGAAGGACCCAACAACAATCAAAACCCAATTACAACAAGAGAGTCAACATAAATGGCATAAAGGGCATCCCAAAAGAATCAAGTTCAGGAGATCAAAGATACTGCACCACTGAATCCCACAAGTCTCTTACATTAGAAGTTCATGCCACAAAGATAGGGTGTTAAAGAAGATAAATCTAAGAAGCAGAAACAAACAAGAAGAGTCTCCCCTAAAATGAGGAGACAAAGAAATAACCCCCAATCAAAAGGAAAGGCAGAACCCCCAGAAAGAGTGCTAAATGAAAAAGAGGCAAGTAAACTATCAGACACTGAGTTCAAAGTAATTGCTATAAGGAAGCTCAATGAGCTCCGTAAGAACTACAAAAAACTCCAGGGATGATACAAGGAACTTACCACAAACTAAACCAGCATGAAAAAATAGATAGAGACTATCAATAAGAAACAGGAATAAATGAAGAATACAATATCTGAAATGAAGAAAACACTAGAAAGAATTAAAAGCAGACTAGATGAAGCAGAGGACCTAATCTGTGAGCTGAAGGACAAGGTAGAAAAAAATTCCCAAACAGAATAGCAAAACAAAAATGACTCAAAAAGAATGAAGAGGGTTTAAGAAAGCTGCAGGACAACATGAAATGTAACAATATCTGTATCATAGGAATACCAGAAGGAGAAGTGGAGCAAGGCATAGAAAACCTGTTTGAAAAAGTAATGACAGAAGACTTACTTAACCTGATGAGAGAAAAAGTCACACAACTCCAGGAAGCACAGAGGGCCCCAATCAAGATGAATCCAAAGAGGCCTACTCCAAGACACATCATAATAAAAATAGGAAAATTTAAGGAAAAAGAGAGAATATTAAAGGCAGCAAGGGAGAAACAGCTAGTAACATACAAGGGAGCCCAAATAAGGCTATCAGCAGATTACTAAGCAGGAACATTACAAGCCAGAAGGAAGTGACAAGAAATATTTCAAGTAATGAAAAGCAAAGGCCTGCAACCAAGACTACTATACCCAGCAGGACTCTCATTTAAAATAGAAAACAAAATGAAAACCCTATAGGCCCCACCAAAAAACTGCTGAACATAATAAGAGAATTTGGCAAAATAGTAGGATAAAAAGTCAATATTCAGAAATCGAAGGCACTTTTGTGCATCAACAATGAAATATCAGAAACAGAATCTAGAAAAAAATACCATTTACAAGAAAAATAAATAAAGTATCTAGGAATAAACCTAAGCAAGGAGGCAAAAGACCTGCACTGAGGAAACTATGGAACACTAAAGACAGAAATTTAGGAAGGTACAAATAAATGGAAACACATACCGTGTACACGGATTGGAATAATTAATATCATTAAAATGTACTTACTACCCAAAGCAATCTATATATTCAATGCAATCCCTACTAAAATACCAATGACATATTTCACAGATTTAGGACAAATATTTTGAAAATTTATACATTACAGAAAAGGACCCTGAATAGCTACAACAATTTTAAGAAAGTAGAACAAAAGTAGGAATGATCACAATACCTGATATCAAACTATACTACAAGGCCACTGTAATCAAAACAAGCTGGTACTGATGCAAGAACAGACATACAGATTGATGGAACAGAATAGAGAGCCCAGAAATAAACCCAAGTCTCTATGGTCAATTAACACTTGAGAAAAGGGACAGATGTATAAAATAGAGTAAAAATAGCCTCTTGAACAAATGGTGTTGGGAGATGTGGACAGCTTCATGCAACAAAATGGAAACTAGACTACCAACTTACACCATACACCAGACTAAAGTCCAAATGGATAAGTCTTACAGGAAAACATGGGCAGTAAAACTTCAGATATCCCAAGGAGCAATAAATTCACCAATACATCCCCTAGGGCAGGGGAAATAAAGGAAAGAATAAACAAATGGGAATATATCAAATTTAAAAGCTTCTGCACTTCTAAAGAAAACGTCGGCAAAATGAAAAGGGCACCAACCGTATGGGAAAATATATTTGCCAATGATACCTTGAACAAGGGTATGATCTCCAAAATATATAAAGATCTCATACGACTCAATGCCAGGAAGACAAACAATTCAGTTAAAACATGGACAAAGGACCTGAACAGATACTTCTCCAAGGAGGACATACAGATGGCCCATAGGCATCTCAGCATCAGGCATCTCAGTAAAGGATGCTCAGCATCACTAGCCATCAGAGAGATGCAAATTAAAACCAAAATATTTTATGGCACTTCACACCGGTCAGAATGGCAATCATTAACAAATCCACAAACAAGTACTGATGAGGATGTGAAGAAAAGGGAACCCTAGTGCACCATTGGAGGGGAATGCGGACTGGTGGAGCCACTGTGGAAAACAGTATGGAATATCCTCAAAAAACTAAAAATGGAACTGCCTTTTGATGCAGTGATTCCACTGTTGGGATTATACCCTAAGAATCCTGAAACACCAAATGAAAATAACCTGTGCACTTCAATGTTAATAGCAGCATTATTTTCAATAGCCAAGTGGTGGAAACAGCCTTAAGTGCCCATCAGTAAATGAGTGGATCAAAAATGTGCATTTAGACAATGGAATACCATGCAGCAGAAAGAAAAAAGGAACTACATGGATGGTACTGGAAAACATTTTTCTAAGTGAAATAAGCCAGGCAGTGAAAGACAAATACCATATGATCTCACCTATAGGTGGAACCTAATGAACAAAGGAAACAAATGAGTGAAATAGAAGCAGAGGATGGAATCACGGAGCAGACTGACAAAGACCAGAGGGGAGGAGGGAGGGGGATAAGGGAGGAAAGAAGGGGAAGGGACTAGTTAAAGAACATGTATAAATGACCCATGGACATGGACAACAGGGTGGGGACTGACTGTGGGTATAGGGGTGGATGGGGCAAGGGAGAGCAATGGGGGAAATTGGGACAGCTGTAATAGAACAACAATAAAAAAATAAACTATCTGCTTGAAAAATATAAATAAATGATGATAGATGATAATGATAGATGATAGATAGATAGATAGATAGATAGATAGATAGATAGATAGATAGAAAGATAGATAGATAATACATAGATGGATAGATGATAGATAATAGACAAAAGGTGCAAACTATTTTTTAAAAGTGTGGTTAACTGACAGCCTCCACTTTTTTGTTTCATCAGGGTTCACCTTTGTTTTCAACCTAAGGTCATATCTTTCTCAGGGTATGACAGTCATTGGCCATAGTCAGTGACTGAGTAAGAAGGTGGTACCTAATTGTACATTCATCTTAGAGAAGTCTCCTGCAACTCACTGAGCAAGGTGGTGGTAAAGGGCCCAGCCATCTTCAATAATATAAGACTCTTGGACTGGGCAATTTTTGCACTGGAGCTCTCCACTGGACTGGGAGAGGTCTCATGACAGTTTGATGATTTCCCCTGCCCAATCCTACTTCTTCCTTTTCCTTGCACTGGTGCTATTCCCCAGTGGAATTTCTGTACTCCTAACTGTCTCCACATCTACTTCTCAGAGACTGCAAACTGCAATAGTTTAAAAGTAGAAAACATTTCCCTAAATTCAAAGTAGTCTACCAGAGCAAGATGTTGAATGAAATTTTCACCAAAGGCCATAAATCAATCAATATCACAGTCAAACTGAGTTGTGAGATTTCAACATGGGTTCTGAAAACCAACTGGATTATTTATCTTCATTGAGGACATCAAAGAATTGGGTTATTGGAGATTTTTAAAAAGAAGGATTTTAGGCAGAATTTTTCTAGAGATTATTGTGTTCTTAATATACTCTCCAAAAATAAGTCGTGGTGGCTTTTACTCACCTCAAGCTTATGAAAGTGTTTCAACAGGGTCACTTGCAGTGTTTGAAATGTGTTCCCTGAAACTTGGCGTAGAAACAATGGCCCAGTGTCCATGCCAAAAACCTCTCACAACAGTGAGATTGGTAGCTGGGAAGACTTTGCTGTGTTAGCAGTAGCCCACACTCCCAGTGTTTGTGGAGACAGAATGTCATTGGGGAGACAGTTGATCTAGAACCATTTAAATCCTGCCCAAGAAAACTCCCAGGAGGGGCAATAAAACCTCCACAAGGAAAGTCTAAGTTGACTATGTTGAGGAGTTGGTGGGGGGCAGGGGGGTGGAAGGGACACAGAGACTGAGGAAAATGTATTATCCACTTACAAAAAATACCATTAAATGTCTTCATAGGGGCCTCTGAAAAGTTTCTCCCTGCATGTACACAGAGAAAGAATCAGCTTTTTAAATGCACCAGCCAAGTTTAGAAGACCTTAGTTAAAAGCTCTAGTGATTTAGAGACCGGCCAGTTAGGCTGAATTTTTACTTGCTTTTCCCATTTGCAGTCATCCCCACACCCCATTCTAGGTAGTATGCTTTTTATTAAGATCTCATCAATACAGGCCATTTGCAGTTAATACACTTATCAGAAAAAAAAAAAAAAAAACACATTGGGGGTTGCCAAACATTCATCCTGTCTCACAAACATGTGGAAGGCAGGTAGAACAGTTAAAGGGAAAGAACACAGACCATCTCCAGATGCAATTGACATCATTCTTTTCCATCCTCACAAACCAAGGTTTCATTGGTCAAGTCAGGAATTCTCTAGACAACTGTAACTCTGAAAATATTATCTCTCCAACTGGGAGTTTACGGAAGTATAAAGAGCTTCTTCTACCCAAATATACATATTTCCCACTCTTTAACCACAGCTACTTTGGGAAATACTTAGAGCTTATTCATTCTTGGCTCTGAAAACAGCACCCTTTTCAAACAACCACTTGGTTTTCCTTCTCCATCCTCCACTTATTTAACATGCTAAGGATGTCTGAGTTTGGGCTTGTTATCAATGGGATGTTATAGTTTACATCAAAAACCAGTGGCTGCCTTATGAAATACCACATCTCCCTTCTGTCATGTTGTAGAACCTTTTTGCCAAGTTTATGGCCCATGACTAATAGAAGTGCCATCAGACACAAAAGTTTTTCCTCTTAAACTATTGGCCAAATCTATAGGCAATAAAAAGCCACATTGGGAGCATGTACTTGTAACCATTAGCCAGAGCACTCCTATTTTGTTTGTCTGTCTGATGGTTCATGTCTATGAGGAGTTGATTGGGGCAGCCTAATTCACGCTAACTCATTCCAACTCTTTCTCTTCCAACAAAGAGTCAAGGTACAGAACCAAGCTTTTCTCCTCCACAGCAAAAAGTTGTCTTTTTTTAAAAAAAATTATTTTCTTGTTGTTCAATTACAGTTGTCTGCATTTTCTCCCACCTCTCTACCCCAACTCGGCCAAACCCACCTTCTTCCCCTGCTTCCACCCTCCCCCTTGGTTTTGTCCATGTGTCCTTTATAGTAGTTCCTGAAAACCCTTCTCCCCACTATCCTTTCCCCCCTCCCCTCTGGCTATTGTTAGATTGTTCTTAACTTCAATGACTCTGGTTATATTTTGTTTGCTTTTTTCTTCTGTTGGTTATGTTCCAGTTAAAGGTGAAATCATATGGTATTTGTCCCTCACCGCCTGGCCAACATAAACAAATCAACAAACAAATGTTGGATAGGATGAAGAGAAAAGGGAACCCTAGCACATTGTTGGTGGGAATGCAGACTGGTGTGGCCACTGTGGAAAACAATATGGAATTTCCTCAGAAAACTAAAAACGGAAATGCCTTTTGACCCAGCAATTCCACTGCTGGGAGTATACCCCAAGAACGCTGAAACACCAATCCAAAAGAACCTATGCATCCCAATGTTCATAGCAGCACAATTTACAAGTAGCCAAGTACTGGAAGCAACCTAAGTGCCCATCAGCAAATGAGTGGATCAAAAAACTATGGTACATTTACACAATGGAATTCTACACAGCAGAGAGAAAGAAGGAGCTCATACCCTTTGCAACAGCATGGATGGAACTGGAGACCATTATGCTAAGTGCAAAATTGTCTTTTTGACTGTGTCACAAGAAAGGAAAAGAAAATGAAGTTTGAAAATGCTCTGGGAATGAGAAGACTTCTGCACAGAGGGCCCATCAGAGTCTGACAGTCTGCCACTAAGGATCACATTCCAACCATCCTTGGCAACTTTGCAGGGAGTTTGTCTGTTAGCTCTCATTTCTTTGCCAAGCAAAGAGCCTTGCAAATATAAGAAACTAGCTGATTGATCAAACGCAGACCACGGAAGCCTTTCCAAGTAAAGACGTTAAGAAACACAGTTAAAAAGGAGGCAGAAAGATTGTCCTCAGTCCCAGGTCCTCATGAGGCATTGATGTTTATTCCTCTGGTTAGTCTATAACCTCTGTGGTTCATCCGATTTCACACTTCTGCTGGTGAGGTCATCTGGTTTTGATCACAAGACAAGCAGAGTAAACAGCTATAGCTGGGTTAACACAAACCCTCAATCACTCCTGGAAAAGTAAGTAAAAACATGTTCTATGATGGCATCAATAACACCATGTCCCACTGGAAGAGAAAACAGCCCAGGCCTCAATCCCTCAACCACAGCTTTCCTTATTACAAGATGAATCAGGCAACCTAAAATATTCAGAGGAAGACTGATTAGCTAGAGATTATATTAACATTTCCTAGGGGGCAGTGAGGGACACTAGCTTGTCAAAATTTCTGCTAGAAAGTGTTCCTTGCCAAAAAAATTTTAGGAAATACTGCATGCTATTTCTTTCCCTTGGAATTTCATAGAACATATTGATATTTCAAGAGCTTTAAAAAGCCCTATGGTTTAACACAACAGCAACAAAAACCACACTTATGCAACCATAGAAGTTTTTATAATCTAAAAATCTATGAGCATTCTTGTGGATTGGTTTCTCCAGAAAATGCACTTCAAGAAATGTATGATCTCACCTTTAACTGGAACATAATCAACAGAAGAAAAAAGCAAAGAAAATATAACCAGAGACATTGAAGTTAAGAACAATCTAACAATAGCCAAAGGGGAGGGGGGAAGGGATAGTGGGGAGAAGGGTTTTCAGGAACTACTATAAAGGACACACGGACAAAACCAAGGGGGAGGGTGGAAGCAGGGAAGAAAGGTTGGTTTGGCTGGGGTGGGGTAGAGAGGTGGGAGAAAATGCAGACAACTGTAATTGAACAACAATAAAATAATTGAAAAATTGAAAAAAAAAAGAAACAGCAAAATGTATTTACATGTATCATCCCACTCAGCAGCACCATTCTCATGCTGAGTCAAGTCAGAGGACATTATTATTAGAACAATAGAGCCTAGTGTTGATAGCAGCCTTAGGGAACAACAGTGACAGCCTATCTCTTGGGAAAAACAGCCTGGTTTCAGGCAGTGCTCACTTGACTGAGCCCAGGGACCTGGGTTCAAGTCTAGTTCAGAAACTTTAGAAGAAGCCCAAAGTGCTAAAAGCATTATATGCCCCACCCCATATATACTATAATTCAAAATAAACCCAACCCAAATTGTAAAATAAATATAAGGAAGCTTAACAGAGTTTTAAATGATTCCATAATGACAACATCAATACTTGAAACATCAAATTCTTGCCAAAATTCTTTCCACTGTGTCCCAGAACTCCTCAACACATATGAACCCCAGTTGTCCATGGTGGTAGCTGGCTTGATAATGCACTCTTTATTGACTCTTTTCATTTCCCTATCTCAACTACACCCCCTTAACCAGTTTTTCCTAGGTTCACCTACTAAATAATCTACTTGCACTCAAATCTTTATTTCAGAATTTGTTTCCAGGGGAACCCAAACCATCACACTTTCTTCTTCCCTAACCACGATTTGTTTTGCTTTCTTTGTCCACCTTACAAGATGTATTCTAATTCCCAGCTCCAGAGGTAGAGCCAAGCCAACCATTGGGATCTCACTCCTGTTCCAAATGATGGGGTGAGATTTGATCCAATTCTAGCTAATAAGATATGAAGGGAAAATTCTGAAAAATAGTCCCTTGCTCCAAAAAATGTCTTCAGTTCTTCCACTGGAAGATGATGTGTCAGAATGTGATACCCAGAACTGTAGCCACCAACTTATGACCAGGGAAACTAGCCTGCAGGGAAAACTGACTCGCCTAATATGCAAAGTGGAAAGATGGCAAGACCCTATCTCCTTGATGACATATTTGAGCTGCTGGGACTCACTAAATATCTGGACTTCTTAGTAATATTTAGACCAATTTTAGTACAAATATTCTGTTACTTTCAGTTAAAGATATCCTATCTGATATACCTTCCCAAAGCTTTCAGGAAACAACAAAAAAATTGTTTTGTTTTGAAACACTGCTACTTGATGAATTAAATCATGTGTAATTTTTAACAGATGTCTTAATAATAGAAATTGGTTCAATAAATTATGGCACACACTATACATCCATGGAAAATCTTACTTACTCCAAGAAAAATGTTTGTGTCACCAAAAATTGTTTTATCATATTTTAAGTGAAAAAAAGATGCTAAAAATGTATTTAAAAATAGTAAAGTTATTACCCAGAACTGTTATTTACTTTATTTTTCATCTTCCAAGTTTTGTATTAAGAATATGCATTGTTTTTATACTTTTATTTTTATTTTATGTATTTTTTCACTTTAGATTTATTTTTTATTTTTTAATTTTTTAAAATATTTTTTAAATTTTTATTCAGTTACAATTGTCTGCATTTTCTCCCCATCCCTCCACCCAACCCCAGCCAATCCCACCTCCCTCCCCCACCTCTACCCTCCCCCTTGATTTTGTCCTTGTGTCCTTTATAGTAGATCCTGTAGACCCCTCTCCCCACTATCCCCTCCCCACTCCCCTCTGGCTATTGTTACATTGTTTTTTTTTTGATATATTTATTGATTATGCTATTACAGTTGTCCCATTTCCGCCCCTTCACTCAACTCCATCCTGCCCACCCCTCCCTCCCACATTCCCCCCCTATAGTTCATGTCCATGGGTCATACGTATAAGTTATTTGGCTTCTACATTTCCTACACTATTCTTACTCTCCCCCTGTCTATTTTCCACCTATCATTTATGCTATTTATTCTCTGTACCTTTCCCCCCTCTCTCTCCCTCCCAATCCCCTATTGATAACCCTCCATGTGAGCTCCATTTCTATGGTTCTGTTTCTGTTCTAGTTGTTTGCTTAGTTTTCTTTTGTTTCGGTTTTAGGTGTGGTTGTTAATAACTGTGAGTTTGTTGTCATTTTTACTGTTCCTATTTTTTATCTTCTTTTTCTTAGATAAGTCCCTTTAACATTTCATATAATAAGGGCTTGGTGATGATGAACTCCTTTAACTTGACCTTATCCAAGAAACACTTTATCTGCCCTTTCATTCTAAATGATAGCTTTGCTGGATAGAGTAATCTTGGATGTAGGCCCTTGCCTTTCATGACTTGGAATACTTCTTGCCAGCCCCTTCTTGCCTGTAAGGTCTCTTTGGAGAAATCAGCTGACAGTCTTATGGGAAATCCTTTGTAGGGGTCTCTTGCTGCTTCTAAGATTCTCTCCTTCTGTTTCATCTTGGGTAATGTCATTATGATGTACCTTGGTGTGTTCCTCCTTGGGTCCAGCTTCTTTGGGACTCTCTGAGCTTCCTGGACTTCCCGGAAGTCTATTTCCTTTGCCAGATCGGGGAAGTTCTCCTTCATTATTTGTTCAAATAAGTTTTCAATTTTTTGTTCTTCCTCTTCTCCTTCTGGCACCCCTATAATTCGGATGTTGAAACGTTTCAAGATATCCCGGAGGTTCCTAAGCCTCTCCTCATTTTTTTGAATTCTTGTTTCTTCATTCTTTTCTGGTTGGATGTTTCTTTCTTCCTTCTGGTCCACACCATTGATTTGAGTCACAGTTTCCTTTGCATCACTATTGGTTCCCTGTACATTTTCCTTTGTTTCTCTTAGCATAGGCTTCATTTTTTTCATCTGGTTTTCGAACAAATTCAACCAATTCTGTGAGCGTCTTGATAACCAGTGTTTTGAACTGTGCATCCGATAGGTTGGCTATCTCTTCCTTGCTTAGTCGTATTTTTTCTGGAGCTTTGATCTGTTCTTTCATTTGGGCCATTTTTTTTTTTTTTGTCTTGACGCATCTGTTACTTAAAGGGGCGGAGCCTTAGGTGTTCCCTGGGGCGGGGTAACGCTGGTCACTGTGCTGTGACGCTGTATGTGGGGGAGAGACCGAGAGGGAGCAATGGCGCCCACTCCACTCTCCACCAGGTTTCAGCCACTCCCTCTGCTTCCCACAATCAAATTCGGCCCCTCTGGTGCTGGTTCCCCAGTGGGTGGGCTTGTGCACACTCTAGGCCCCTGTGGGTCTCTCCAATGACCTCTCCTGTGAGGCTGGGAGTCTCTCCTGCTGCCGCCCCAACCCCCACAGGCGCTTTCAATCAGAGGTTTGAGGCTTTATTTCCCCTGTGCTGGAGCCCTGGGTTACGCGGTCTGCTTTGCTCCTCGCCGTTCATCCCAATTTATCTATGTGCAAGTGTGGGGCTGCGGGGTACTACCCGCCGCTCTGCCTGCCCCTTTCTCTGCCACTCTGAGTCCGGCCCTCTCGGTTTATCTGTGCACAAATGTGGGGTCGCAGGGTCTGCTAGTGGTCAGACTGCCTGCCTCTTTCATCCCACACTCCGCCAGTCTCGGTCCTGCCATGGCCACACAAGTCCTCTCTGCCCCGGTGCCCGTCTCCGCCCCTCCTACCGGTCTGGATGTATGTTTCTTTTTTATCTACTTGGTGTCGGACTTCCTTGCTGCTGGTTTTTCTGTCAGTTCTGGTTGTGCAAGGAGGCAGAGTGTGTCTACCTATGCCGCCATCTTGGTTCTCTAAAGCTGTTACATTGTTCTTAATTTCAATGTCTCTGGTTATACTTTGTTTGCTTTTTTCTTTTGTTTATTATGTTCCAGTTAAAGGTGAGATCATGTGGTAATAAAAAAAATTCCGGCCAAGATGGAGGTGTAGGTATATACACTTGACCTCTTCAGACAACTAAAAGAAAGACAACAATAAATTTAAAAACACCCTGGTGAATACCTAAGGCTCTTCCTCTTACTATGTAATAGGCATGCTGAAACAAAAGAATATGGCCCAAATGAAAGACCCGATCAAAGCTCCAGGAAAATACAACTAAGTGATAAAGAGATAGCCAACCCATCAGATGCAGAGTTCAAAACACTGGTAATCAGGGTGCTCACAGAAATGGTTGAGTATGGTTGCAAAATAGAAGAAAAAGTGAAGGCTATGAAAAGTGAAATAAAGGAAAATGTACAGAGAACCAACAGTGAAAGGAAGCAAACCGGGACTCAAATCAATGGTTTGGAGCAGAAGGAAGTAATAAACATTCAACCAGAACTGAATGAAGAAACAATAACTCAAAAAATAAGGAGACAATTAGGAACCTCCAGGACAACTTTAAACATACCAACATCTGAATCATAGGGGTGCCAGAAGGAGAAGTGGAAGAGAAGAAATCAAAAACTTATTTGAACACATGATGAAGGAGAACTTCCTCAATCTGGCAAAGGAAATAGACTTCCAGGAAGTCCAGGAAGCTCAGAGAGTCCCCAAAAAGTTGGACCCAAAGAAGCACACACTAAGGCATATCATAATTACATTCCCCAAATTAAAGATAAGGAAAGAATTTTAAAAGCTGCAAGATGAAAGGAGAGAGTTACCTACAAAGGAGTTCCCATCAGACTATTAGCTGATTTCTCAAAAGAAACCTTGCAGGCAAGAAGGGGATAGAAAGTATTTGAAGTCATGAAAGGCAAGGACCTACATATAAGATTACTCTATCCAGCAAAGCTATCATTGAGAACAGAAGGGCAGATAAAGTGCTTCCCAGATAAGTTCAAGTAAAAGGAGTTCATCATCATAAACTCTTATTATATGAAATGTTAAAGGGACTTATCTCAGAAACAGAAGAAGATAAAAAACTATGAACAGTAAAATGACAACAAACTCAGAACTATAAACAACTGAACTTACAAAAACAAAAATAAACTAAGCAAAGAACTAGAACAGGAACAGAATCACAGAAATAGAGATCACATGGAGGGGTATCAGTGGGGAGGTGGAGAGGGGAGAATGGGGGAAAAGGTACAAATAAGAAGCATAATTTGTAGGTACAAACTAGACAGGGTAGGATAGGAATAGTATAGGAAATGTAGAAGCCAAAGAATTTATATGCATGACCCCTGGACATGAACTTAGAAGCAGGGGGAATTCCTTTGGGAGGGTGGATGAAGGCCAGAGGGGAATAAAGGGAAGAAAAAATAGGACAACTGTAATAGCATAATCAATAAAATATACCTTTAAAAAAGAGTCAGTCAGAAATAAAGAATGCAATATCTGAAACAAATAATACACTGGATGGAATAAACAGTAGGTTAGATGAAGCAGGGATTGAGTCAGTGATTTGGAAAGCAAAACACAAACACCCAGATAGAGCAGCAAAAAGATAAAGGAATTTTTAAGAATAAGGAGAGCTTAAGAAATATTTTGGACAACATGAAGTGTAACAACATCCATATCCTGGGCATAGCAGATGGAGACAAGAGTAAGCAAGGGATTGAGAACCTATTTGAAGAAACAATGACTGAAAACTTCCCTAATCTGGTGAAGGAAAATGTCTCAGAAGTCCAGGAAGCTCAGAGAGTCCCAAACAAGTTGGACCCGAAGAGGCTTAAACCAAGGCAAATCATAATTAAAACAAGTCTTAAAGACAAGGGAAAAATCCTAAAACCTACAAGAAAAAAGCAGGTAATTACCTACAAGGGAGCACCAGTTAGACTGTCATCTGATTACTCAGCAGAAACATTTCAGCTAAGAAGGCAGCGGTGTGAAATACTCAAAGTGATGGAAAGTAAGGACCTACAACCAAGGATATTGTACCCAGCAAGGCTATCATGTAAAACCAAAGGAAAAATAAGGACTTTCCCATGCAAGTAAAAGCTAAAGAAGTATTTTTGTTAACATCAAACCTGTACTGCAACAAATGTTAAAGGGCTTGCTTTGAGAAGAAGAAAAAAAGAGAGAAAGGAAAAAAAAACAGGAGGAAATAGTCTAAGAATAAAATTGCACTGTATATATATCTATCAATAATCACCTTAAATGCAAATGGCATAAATGCTCCAACCAAAAGACACAGAGTTGATGGATGGATAAGAAAACAAGACCCATCCATATATATGTTGCCTCCAAGAGACCCATCTCAGACTGAAAGATACACACAGACTAAATGTAAAGGAATAGAAAAATATATTTCATGCAAATGGCAAAGAAACAAAAGCTGGGGTAGCAGTACTTATATCAGACAAAATAGACTTTAAAACAAAGGCTAGTAAGAGACAAAGAAGGACACTACATGATAAAGGAACAATCCAACAAGAGGGTATAACCCTAGTAAACACTTACACTCCCAACATAGGAGTGCCTAAAAATGTAAAGCAACTCTTGATGGACATAAAGGAAGAGACTGACAGAAATATAGTCATAATCAGGGATTTCAACACCCCACTGACTTCAATGGATAGATCTTTCAGACAGAAAAACTTAACGAAGAGACAGCTGCATTAAACAACACACTAGATCAAATGGATGTAATGCCTATCTTCAGAGCATTTTACACCAAAGCAGAAGAATATACATACTTTTCAAGTGCACATTGAATGTTTTCTAGGTTAGACCACATATTAGGACACAAAATAAATCTCATAAAGTTAAGAAGATTGAAACCATGTCAAGTATCTTCCCTGACCATAATGCTATGAAACTAGAAATAAATCACAAAAAGAACAGTGAAAAACACTGAAAGAGATGGAAGCTAAATAACATATTGTTAAACAATGAATGGGTCAACAATGAGATCAAGGAAGAAATCAAAAGATATTTTGAAACAAAGGAAATTAGGACATAACAATCCAAAATCTGAAGGACATAGAAAAAGCAAATCTAAGAGGGAAATTGATAGCATTACAGCCCTATTTAAAACACACGCACACCACACAAGAAAAAGCTCAAATAAATAAATAATCTAACTCCACACTTAAAGGAACTTGAAAAATAACAACAAACAAAGCCCAATGGAAGTAGAAAGAAGGAAATAATAAAGATCAGAGCAGAAATAAACAAAATAGAGTATAAAAAATGATGCAAAAGATCAATTAATCCAAGAGCTGATTCTTTGAAAAGATAAACAAGATTGATAAACCATTAACCAAACTCATCAAGAAAAAAAGAGAGGACCCAAATAAATAAAAACCCAAAGAAATGAAAGAGGAGAAATAACAACTGACACCAAAGAGATACAAAGGATTGTAAGAAAATATTATGAACAATTACATGTCAACAAACTGGACAACCTGGATGAAATGGATAAATTCCTAGAAACACAATCTTCCAAAATGAAATCAGGAAGAATCAGATAATCTGAATAGGCAGATTACACCTAGTGAAATTGAAGCAGTAATCAAAAAACTCCCAACAAATAAAAGCACCAGACCAGATGGTTTCTCCAGTGAATTTTATCAAACATTCCTAGAAGAAATAACACCTCTCCTTCTCAAAGTATTTCATAATATTCAAGAGGAAGAAAGGCTCCCAAACTCATTTTATGCATTATCCTAATTCCAAAACCAGATAAAGACTCTACAAAGAAAAAAAATTATAGGTCAATATATCTGATAGACATAGAGGCTAAAAGCCTCAACAAAATATTAGTAAACTGAAAACAGCAATGCATCAAAAAAAATCATACACCATAATCTAGTGGGATTTATTCCAGGAATACAAGGTTGGTACAACATTGGCAAATCAATAAATGTGATTCACCACATATATAAAATGAAGAATAAAAATCACACGGCCATATGAATAGGTACAGAAAAAGCATTTGATAAAATCTAGCACCCATTTATGATAAAAAAAACTCTCAGCAAAGTGATATTAGATAGAGCATATCTAAACATAATAAAGGAAATGCCATATATGACAAACCCACTGCCAGAATCAGACTCAAAAAGCAAAAACTACAAGTGTTTCCCTTGAAATTAGGAACAAGACAGGGAAGCCTGCTTTTACCTCTCTTATTCAACATAGTTCTGGAAGTCCTAGTCACAGCAATCAGACAAGAAGAAGAAATAAAAGGCATCCAAATTGGAAAGGAAGAAGTAAAACTATCACTGTTTGTAGATGACATGATACTGTACCCAAAGAGAGAACCCCAAAGATTCCACCAAGAAAATACTAGAACTGATTAATGAGTTCAGCAAAGTAGCAGGATACAAAATTAATATCCAGAAATCAGTTGCATTTTTATATGCCAATAACAAACTAACAGAAAGGGAAATTAAGAAGACAATCCCATTCAAAATTGCTACAAAAAGAATAAAATACCTAGGAATAAACCTAACCAATGATGTAAAAGACTTGTATTCAGAAAATTAGAAGACACTAAGGAAAGAAATTAAAGAAGATACAAATAAGTGAAAGCACATACTGAGTTCATGGATAGGAAGAATTAACATCATTAAAATGGTCATACTACCCAAAGCAATCTACAGATTCAATGCAATTCCTATCAAGATTCTCATGATGAATTTCAAAGAACTAGAACAAATATTTCAAAAATTTATATGGAACAACAAAAGGCCCCACATAGCAACAGAGACCCCTAGAAAGAAAAATAAAGTTGGAGGAATCAGGCTACCTAATATCAAAGTATACTATAAAGCCATAGTAATCAAAACAGCATGGCACTGGTGTAAAAACAGACACATACATCAATGGAACAGAATAGAGATCCCAGAAATAAACCCACACCTTTATAGTCAATTAATATTCGACAGAGAAAGCAAGCACATAAAATGGTCTAAAGATAGTTTATTCAATAAATGGTGTTGGGAAAATTAGACAGATACATGCAGAAAAATTAAACTAAACCACCTTTTTACACCATACACAAAAATAAATTCAAAAGGGATCAAAGAATTAAATGTTAGACGCAAAACCATAAAAAACCCTGGAAGAAAACATGCACTGCAAAATCTCAGACACTGCTCATACCAATTTTTTAATCAGATACTTCTCCCTAGACAAGGGAAACAAAAGAAAAAAAACAAATGGGACTTGATCAAACTAAAAAGGTTTTGCACAGCAAAGGAAATTGTCAACAAAATAAAAAGACAATGCACAGAATGGGAGAACATATTTGCTAATACATCTGAAAAGGGGTTAATATCCAAAATTTATAAAGTACTTACAAAACTCAACACCAAAAAATCAAACAACCCAATTAAAAATGGGCAAAGAATAGATGCTTCTCTAAGGAGGGCATACAGATGGCCAATACATATAGAAAGATGCTCAGCATCATTAATCATCAAAGAAATGCAAATTAAAACCACAATGAGATACTATTTTACACCTGTCAGAATGGCTATCATCAATAAATCAACAAACGACAAGTATTGGCGAGGATGTGGAGAAAGCAGAACCCTTTTGTATTGTTAGTAGGAATGCAAATTGGTGCAACCACTGTAGAAAGCCATATAGACATACCGCAAAAAAATTAAAATTAGATCTACCCTTTGACCAAGCAATCCCACTTCTGGGAATATATATGAAGGAACCCAAAATACTAATTCAGAACAACATAAGCATTCCTATGTTCACTGCAACATTATTTTCAATCACCAAGATATGGAAGTAGCCCATGTGTCCATCAATAGATGAGTGAATAAAATAATTATGGGACATTTATACAATGGAATACTACTCAGCCATACAAAAGAAGAAAAATTTACCCTTTGCAATAGTATGGATAGAGCTGGAGAACATTATACTAAGTGAAATAAGCCAGTCAGAGGAAAACAAATACCATATGATTTCACTCACATGTGGAATCTAATGAACACACTGAACTAACAAGAAAAATGGGGACAGACCCATAGATGGAGAGCAGGATAACTAATGGGTTGTGGGGAGGTTAGGGGGTGGCGGGGGGTTGAGCAAAAATGGAAAGGTCTCATGGACATGGACAACAGTGTGGTGATTGCTGGGGGGACGGGGTATAAGGGGACTAAATGGTAATAGAGAAAATATATAAAGATTCTTTTTAATGGTGGTTGAAAACTTCACAAATCTGGGGAGAGATTTGTATATTCGTGTTCATAAGTCACCAAAGAAGCTCAAAGACAGCCCTGGCTGCTTGGCTTAGTGTATTGAACACCGGCCTGTGAACCAAAGGGTTGCTGGTTTGATACCTAGTCAGGGCACATGCCTAGGTTGAGGGCTGGGCCATGAGAAGCAACCGCACATTGATGTTTCTCTCCCTCTCTTTCTCCCTCCCTTCCCTTCTGTCTAAAACTAAATAAATATAAACCAAAGAAAAAAATCTTAAAACCAGGAAATATTTGTAACTTCAAAGGAAACTCTCATAGTCCATTTCTCAGCTATGAAAATATACAACATACTGATATAGTATGCAGTCAAATACATAATACTCTAATACTGTAAAATGGAGATGTTACCCACTTTAGTATAATGATTAAATGACAGAAGTACTAAAAATAACAATAGCTATCATAATTGTTAATGAGTACACAACATAAAACTGGTAAATTATCACATGAAAAACATTAAAAGGGAGGAGTAAAAAAGTAGTTTTTGGTGTAATTGAAGTTAAGTGTTATCACCACAAAACAGGCTGTTATATCTGTAATTATAGATATGTTTTGTATAGGCCTCATGGTTACCATCAAGTGGAAACCTATAGTCGATTACAAAATATATAAGAGAGGGAATACAAGCATACCACTATGCAAAATCACCAATTCACAAAGGAAATCAGCAAGAGAAGAAAAAATTAAGTGAACTACAAAACAGCCAAAAAAAACCCCACCAATTAATAAGATAGCAGTAGTAGGTCCTTACCTATTAATAATTACTCCAAATGTAAATGGATTGAATTCTTCAATCAAAAGACATAGAATGGCTGGATGGAAAAAAAGAACCAAGTGTATGCTGCCTACAATTGATTCACTTCAGATTTAAGGATGCATATAAGCTCAAAGTGAAGGGAAGAAAAAAGAAATTCCATGCAAATGGAAACCAAAAGACAGCAAGGATAGCTATGCTTATATTAGTCAAAACAGACTCTAAGCCAAAAATGGTGATAAGAGACAAAGAACATCATGATATAATGTTAAAGAGGCCAACTCATCAAGAAGATATTACAATTGTAAATATATATGTACCCAATATCATAGAGCCTAAGTATATTAAGCAAATACTAACATATCTGAAGAGAGAAGTAGATAATAATATAGTAATACCAGGGAATTAAATATCTCATTTTCAACAATGGACAGATAATTCAAACAGAAAATCAACCATAAACATTGGCCTTAAACCATACACTAAACCAAAAGTACCTAACAGACATTTATGGAATATTTCATTCAACAGCACCAGAATACACATTCTTCTCAAGCACACACAGAAGATTCTCCAGGATACATCATATAATAGGTCACATAACAAGAATTAGAAAATTTAAGAAGATTGACATCATACCAAGTATCTTCTATGACCACAATGGTATGAAATTAGAAATTGATAACAAAAAGGAAAATGGAAAAATCACAAATGTGTGGAAATGAAACAACTCCTGAACAACCAATGGGTCAAAGAAAAAATAAAAAGTATCTTAAAAAAATAAAAATGGAAACGCAACATACCAATAATTATGGAATGCAGCAAAAGCAATTCTATGGGAGAAGTTCATACAAATATATGCCTACATTATGAAAAAAGAAAGATCTGAAATAAACAACCCAGCTTTACACCTAAAGGAACTAGGAAAGGAAGAACAACCTGAGCCCAAAGTAAGCAGAAAGAGGAAATAAAGATTAGAGTAGAAATAAATAAAATAGAAACCAGGAAAACCATAGAAAAGATCAGAGCTCGTTTTTTTAACCTTTTTTTATTGTTCAAGTACAGTTTTCTGCCTTTTTCCCCCACCCCTCCCCACCACCCCAGCCCTCCCCACCTCCCTTCCCTGTTTCCACCCCCCCCTCCCTTGTTATTGTCCATGTGTTCTTTATAATTGTTCCTGCAAAGCTTTCACCCTTTTCCCCTGTAATCCCCTCTGGTCACTGTCAGCCTGTTCTCAATTTCAGTGTCTTTGGTTATATTTTGCTTGCTTGTTCATTTTGTTGATTAGGTTCCTGTTAAAGGTGAGGTCATATGGTATTTGTCTTTCACCACCTGGCTTATTTCACTTAGCATAATGCTTTCCAATTCCATCCATGCTGTTGCAAAGGGTAGGAGCTCCTTCTTTCTTTCTGCTGCATAGAATTCCACTGTGTGAATGTACCACAGTTTTTCAATCCATTCATTTACTGATGGGCACTTAGGTTGCTTCCAGCACTTGGCTATTGTAAATTGTGCTGCTCTGAACATTGGGGTGAATAGGTTCTTTGGGATTGGTGTTTCAGGGTTCTTAGGATGTAATCCTAGCAGTGGAATTGCTGGGTCAAAAGGCAGTTTCATTTTTAGTTTTCTGAGGAAATTCCATGCTGTTTTCCATAGTGGTTGCACCAGTCTGCATTCCCACCAACAGTGCACTAGGGTTCCCTTTCCTCCACAACCTCGCCAACACTTGTTGTTTGTTGCTTTATTTATGATGGCCATTCTGACTGGTGTGAGGTGGTATCTCATTGTGGTTTTAATTTGCATCTCTCTGATGGCTAGCGATACTGAACATCTTTTTATATGTCTCTGGACCCTCTGTATGTCCTCCTTGGAGAAGTTACTGTTTAAGTCCTTTGTCTATTTTTTAATTGGGTTGTTTGTCTTCTTAGAGTGGAGTCATGTGGGTTCTTTATATATTTTGGAGATCAGACCCTTGTCTGAGGTATCATTGGCAAATATGTTTTCCCATACTGTTGGTTCTCTTTTCATTTTAATACTGTTTTCTTTAGCCATGCAGAAGCTTTTTATTTTGATGAGATACCATTTGTTTATTTTTTCCTTTATGTCTCTTGCTCTAGGGGACATATCAGTGAAAATATTGCTGCATGAAATATCTGAGATTTTCCTGCCTATGTTCTCTTCTAGGACTTTAATGGTGTCAAGACTTATATTTAAATCTTTTATCCACCTTGAATTTATTTTTGTGTATGTTGTAAGTTGGTGCTCAAGTTTCATTTTTTTGCAGGCAGTTGTCCAAGAGCTGGTTTTTGAAAAGATAAACAAAACCTACAAATCTTCAGCTAGACTAAGAAAAAAAAAGACCCAAATAAATAAAGACATAAGAAAATTAAAAATAAGGAGACGTTAAACTGATACCACACAAATGCAAAGGATCATAACAGGCTACCTTGAACAATTATATACCAACAAACTGAATAACCTGGAAGAAATGGATAAATTCCTAGACACATACAATATACCAAGTCTGAATCATGAAGAAATAAGAAATCTGAACAGGCTAATAATGAGTAACGAGATTGAATTAGCAGTCAAAACCTCTGAACAAAGATAAGCCCAGGACCAGATGTTTCTCTGGTGAATACTACCCTTAAAGAACCAATACCGGAAAAACCAAGATGGCGGCGTAGGTAGACACACTGCGCCTCCTCGCACAACCAGAACTGACAGAGAATCGAACAGCAAGGGGGACCAACACCAAGGAAATAGAAAATAAACACATCCAGACTGGTAGGAGGGGCGGAGACAGGCACCGGGGTGGAGAGGACTCACGTGGCTGTGGCGGGACTGAGACTGGCGGAGTGTGGGACAAATTGCGCAGGCAGTCCGAGCACTAGCAGACCCTGTGGCCCCACATTCGCGCAGATAAACCCAGAGGGCCGGACTCAGAGTGGCGGAGAGTGGGGCAGGCAGAGTGGCGGGTAGCACCCTACGGCACCACATTCGCCCACAGATAAACCTGACAAACGGCGGGCAGCGAAGCAGACCGTGCAACCCAGGGCTCCAGCTCAGGGAAATAAAGCCTCAAACCTCTGATTGAAAGCGCCCCTGGGGGTTGGGGCAGCAGCAGGAGAGACTCCCAGCCTCACGGGAGAGGTTGCTGGAGAGACCTACAGGGTCCTAGAGTGTGCACAGGCCCACTTACTCGGGAACCAGCACCAGAGTAGCCCAGTTTGATTGTGGGTATCGGAGTGAAAGACTGAAATCCGGAGGACAGTGAGGCGGGCGCCATTGCTCCCACTCGGCTCCTCCCCCACGTATAGCATCACAGCGCAGCCACCAGCATTACCCTCTCCAACACCTAAGGCTCCGCCCCTTAAAGTAACAGAGGCGCCAAGACAAACAAACAAACAAAAAATGGCCCAAATGACAGAACACTTCAAAGCTCCAGAAAAAATACAACTAAGCAACGAAGAGATAGCCAACCTATCGGATGCACAGTTCAAAGCCCTGGTTATCAATATGCTCACAGACTTGGTTGAATCTGTTCGAAAAACAGATGAAATAATGAAGCCTATGCTAAGAGAAACAAAGGAAAATGTACAGGGAACCAATAGGGATGAGAAGGAAACTGGGACTCAAATCAATGGTATGGACCAGAAGGAAGAAACAAACATCCAACCAGAAAAGAATGAAGAAACAAGAACTTGGAAAAATGAGGAGAGGCTTAGGAACCTCCAGGACACCTTGAAACGTTCCAACATCCGAATTACAGGACTACCAGAAGGAGAAGAGGAAGAACAAAAAATTGAAAACTTATTTGAACAAATAATGGAGAACTTCCCCGATCTGGCAAAGGAAATAGACTTCCGGGAAGTCCAGGAAGCTCAGAGACTCCCAAAGAAGCTGGACCCAAGGAGGAACACAACAAGGCACATCATAATTACATTACCCAAGATTAAACGCAAGGACCTACATCCAAGATTACTGTATCCAGCAAAGCTATCATTTAGAATGGAAGGGAAGATAAAGTGCTTCTCAGATAAGGTCAAGTTAAAGAAGCTCATCATCACCAAGCCCTTATTATATGAAATGTTAAAGGGAGTTACCTAAGAAAAAGAAGATCAAAAATAGGAACAGTAAAAATGACAGCAAACTCACAATTATTAACGGCCACACATAAAACAAAAACGAGAGCAAACTAGGCAAACAACTAGAACATGAGGGTTGTCAAAAAGGGAGTGGGAGGGGGAGAGGGGGGTAAAGGTACAGAGAATAAGTAGCATAGATGATAGGTGGAAAATAGACAGGGGGAGGGTAAAAATAGTGTAGGAAATGTAGAAGCCAAAGAACTTATAAGTATGACCCATGGACATGAACTATGGGGGGGGTATTGTGGGAGGGAGGGGGGTGGGCAGGATGGAGTGGAGTGGGGGGGGAATGGGACAACTGTAATAGCATAATCAATAAATATATTTAAATTAAAAAATAAAGAACCAATACCAATCCTACTCAAAATCTTCCCAAAAATTTAAAATGAGGGAACACTCTCAAACTTATTTATGAAGCTATCACTACCATTATGCCAAAGTCAGTAAGGAAACTACAAGAAAAGTAAACTTTAGGCCAATATCCCTGATAAATATAGGTGCAAATATTCTTAGCAAAATATTAGCAAATTAAATTCAAAAGCATATTAATGTGATCATACACCATCAGTGAGTGATATTTATCCCTGGGATGCAAGGATTACTCAACATAAGGAAATCAATAAATGTGAAAGATAAAAAGTATGTGATCATCTTGATAGATGCAGGAAAATCATTTGATAAAACACAGTAACCTGTCATGATAAGAAGAAAGTCTTGAAAAATTGGGGTAGAAGGAATGTTCCTCAATACAATAAAGACCATATATGACAATCTTAAAGCTAACATCACACTTAACAGTGCAAGTTTAAAAGCTTTTTCTCTAAGATCAGGACAAAGACAAGGATGCCAATTCCCACCACTCCTGTTCAACACAGTACTAGAAGTCCTAACCAGAGCAATCAGGCAAAAGTAAATAGATAGATGATAGATATAGATAGATGATAGAGAGATAATGTTCTAATCAGAAAGGAAGAAGTAAAATTGTCTTTGTTTGCAGATGACATGATCATATGTGTAGAAAACCCTAAAGACTTCACAAAATACCTGTTATAACTAATCATCAAATTTAGTGGAGTTGCAGACTACAAAATCAACATACAGAAGTCAGTTGCATTTCTATACAATAACAGCAAAATATCTGGAAAAAGAATCCTATTCACAATAGCATAAAAAACAATAACTTAGGAATAAATTTAACAAAACTGATATACAAGTTTAACTCTGTTCCTATCAAATTCCAGCAAGATTTTTATAAACAAGGGTACTCTAAAATTTTTATGGACTTCTGTTCAAGATAGACTCATAGATAAACACAGCTTGTCTCCTTACACAACCACATCAAAATTACAACTAAACTACAGAACAACCATAACTCAGAACTGTCAGAAATTGAGTTGATGAAAGTCCAACAACTGTGGAATTAAAGAAACCACAGTCATGCAGACTGGTAGGAGGGGTGGAGACATGGAATGGACTGGTCCCACATCCATGTGACATAGATAAAAATTCAGAAAGGATATCTCAGTAGTGAGGAGTCTTAGCCCAACACCAGGGTCTCCAGCCCAGTGTTCCAGTGCCAGGAAGATAAGTCACCATAACTTCTGTTTGCAAAAACCAGTGGAGATTCCAAACTCTTTTTATGAAACCAGCATCATCCTAATCCCAAAACCAGATAAAGACACAATGAAGAAAGAAAGCTTCAGGCCAATATCGCTGATGAACATAGACGCTAAAATTCTCAACAACATATTGGCAAACCGCATCCAGCAATACATTAAAAAGATCATACAACATGACCAAGTGGGATTCATCCCATGGATGCAATAATGCTACAATATTCACAAATCAATAAACATAATACATCACATAAACAACAGCAAAGACAAAAATCACATGATCATATCAATAGATGCAGAAAAAGCATTTGATAAGATACAGCACCCATTTCTGATAAAAACACTCAGCAAAGTGGGAATAGAGGGAGTATTCCTCAACATCATAAAGGCCATATGTGAGAGACCTAGAGCCAACATCACATACTCAATGGACAAAAACTTAGAGCTTTCCCACTAAGATCAGGAACAAGACAAGGGTACCCTCTCTCACCACTCCTATTCAACATAGTATTGGAAGTCCTAGCCACAGCAATCAGGCAAGAAAAAGCAATAAAAGGCATCCAAATTGGAAAGGAGGAAATGAAACTGTCACTGTTTGCAGACGACATGATAGTGTACATGGAAAACCCTATAGTCTCCACTCAAAAACTACTCGACCTAATAAATGAATTTGGCAAAACAGCTGGATACAAAGTCAATACTCAGAAATCAAAGGCATTCCTGTACACCAACAACGAAACTGCAGAAACAGAAATCAGGAACAAAATCCCATTTGATATAGCAACAAGAAAAATAAAGTACCTAGGAATCAACCTAACCAAGGAGGTAAAAGACCTGTACTCAGAAAACTACACAACACTGAAGAAAGAAATTAAGGAAGATACAAACAAATGGAAGCATGTACCATGTTCATGGATTGGAAGAATTAACATCATCAAAATGGCCATACTACCCAAAGCAATTTATAGATTCAATGCAATCCCTATTAGAGTACCCATGACATATTTCACAGATATAGAACAAACATTTCAGAAATTCATATGGAACCATAAACGACCCCGAATAGCTGCAGCAATTTTGAGAAAGAAGAACAAAGCAGGAGGGATCACAATACCTGATATCAAACTGTATTACAAGGCCACGGTAATCAAAACAGGCTGGTACTGGCATAAAAACAGGCACATAGACCAATGGAACAGAACAGAGAGCCCAGAAATAAACTCAGGTCTTTACAGTCATTTAATATTTGACAAAGGAGGCAGGAGCATAAAATGGAGCAAAAACAGCCTCTTCAACAGATGGTGTTGGGAGATCTGGACAGCTACGTGCAAAAAAATGAAACTCGATCACCAACTTATGCCATACACAAAAATAAATTCAAGGTGGATAAAAGACTTAACTATAAGTCGTAACACCATAAAAGTCCTAAAGGAAAACATTGGCAGGAAAATCTCAGACATTCCACACAGCAACATCCTCACAGACCCGTCCCCTAAAGCAAGGGACATAAAGGAAAGAATAAACAAATGGTATCTCATCAAAATAAAAAGCTTCTGCATGGTTAAAGAAAACAGCATTAAAATGAAAAGAGAACCAACAGTATGGGAAAACATATTTGCTAATGATACCTCAGACAAGGGCCTGATCTCCAAAATATATAAAGAACTCACACGACTGCACTCCAGGAAGACAAACAACCCAATTAAAAAATGGGCAAAGGACTTGAACAGACTCTTCTCCAAGGAAGGCATACAGAGGGCCCAGAGACATATGAAAAGTTGCTCAGCATCAGTAGCCATCAGAGAGATGCAAATTAAAACCACAATGAGGTACCATCTCACACCAGTCAGAGTGGCCAACATAAACCAATCCACAAACAAATGTTGGAGAGGATGCGGAGAAAAGGGAACCCTAGTGCACTGTTGGTGGGAATGCAGACTGGTGAGGCCACTGTGGAAAACAGTATGGAATTTCCTCAGAAAACTAAAATGAAACTCCCCTTTGACCCAGCAATTCCGCTGCTGGGAGTATACCCTAAGAACCCTGAAACACCAATCCAAAAGAACCTATGCACCCCAATGTTCATAGCAGCACAATTTACAATAGCCAAGTACTGGAAGCAACCGAAGTGCCCATCAGCAAACGAGTGGATCCAAAAAGTCTGGTATATTTACACAGTGGAATTCTACGCAGCAGAGAGAAAGAAGGAGCTTCTACCCTTTGCAACAGCATGGATGGAACTGGAGAGCATTATGCTAAGTGAAATAAGCCAGACGGTGAGGGACAAATACCATATGATCTCACCTTTAACTGGAACATAATCAATAGAAGAAAAAAGGAAACAAAATATAACCAGAGACATTGAAGTT
This sequence comes from Desmodus rotundus, assembly GCF_022682495.2. NCBI lineage: Eukaryota > Metazoa > Chordata > Mammalia > Chiroptera > Phyllostomidae > Desmodus > Desmodus rotundus. The sequence goes on from NC_071400.1 coordinate 68,940,334, forward strand.
AAGAACAATCTAACAATAAGTGGGGGGGGGGAGGGGACAGTGAGGAGAGGGGATTACAGGAACTACTATAAAGGACACATGGACCAAATCAAGGGGGAGGGTGGAGGTGGGGGAGGGAGGTGGGTTCAGCTGGGGTGGGGTGGAGGGATGGGGAGAAAAGTCATACAAGTGTAATTGAATAACAATTAAAAAACCAGTGGAGATTGCGTCTAAGGAAAAAACTGCTGGAGTTCCAAGCATCTCCTCTTAAACAACCCACACACGGACTTACTCAAACTCACTCCCTCTGAGATCCAGCACCAGGATAGCAGCTTGAAAGACACCAGTGGCATAGAGGGAGAAACTGAAGTGTGTGCCATCAATGTGAGAGCTGGGGGACAGCTTTCTCCCAGACAGAAAGACGGTCAGTGGCCATTGTAACTTTTCTGAACCATCCCCCCACAGAGCCACAGAGTCAGCATGTAGATACCATATCTGAGACTCCATCAACCCGGCTAACACTGTTTGTTCCACCCTAGAGAGCCCTTGAGGCTCTGTCTCACCCAACTTATGGGCCCACCTAAGCAGTTAACAGTGGCTTTTCCATATAAATGGCTGGTGTTAGCTCATGCTTCACAATTTCCTAAATCCTCTCAAACAAACAGCAGCCAGCCTCAGGGAACCCCCAGACCTCCATACCTCTTGCTAAGTGGTCCAAGGACTGGCATTAGCAGCAACCAACTTAGATTCACAGTTTCGTTTCACCTGAGAATATCCAAGCTCAGCACAAGTAGGAGCTAACTCAGATTGCTTTATAGCTCATACAGGGTAGCCCAGGAAGAGCACAGGTTGGGGCTGACTTTGGCCTGCACCACCCAGGAAACCCCAGAGTCTGCGCATCCAGTGGACAGCTATAGACCACGTCAGAACACCACCACCATGCTCCTGCACAGCTCATCCTCCACAGAGGATGAAGGATGGTGGTCAGTGATCACAGCCAGTCCTTGCAGCTGAGTAGCTTGGGTAAATCCTTCCCATTAATCTGCCAACAGCAATCAAGACTCAACTACGAGAGGAGAGTGTAGTCAGCCCACATGAAGGGTGTACCTTGAGTACCCAGCTTGGGTGACAGGAGAGGCTGTGCCACTGTATCCTACAGAAGACCTACTACATTAGGCCACCATACCAAGTCACGGAATCAAAGCAGCTCTACCTAATACATAGAAACAATCACAGGGAGGCTGCCAAAATGAGGACACAAAGAGACATAGCCTAAATGAAAGAACAGATCAAAAGTCCAGAAAAATAACTAAAGAAGATAGAGATAAGTAATCTATCAGATGCAGAGTTCAAAACACTGGTTATAAGGATGCTCAAGGAACTTAGTGAGGACATCAACAGCATAAAAAAGGTCCAGTCAGAAATGAAGGATACACTAATTAACTTAACAATTTACAGGGAATCAACAGTAGAGTGGATGAAGTCAAGAATCAAATCAATGATTTGGAACATAAGGAAGCAAAAAACAACCCATCAGAGCAACAGAATACAAAAAATCGAGGATAGTGTAAGGAGACTCTGGGACAACTTCAAGTGTTTCAACATTTGCATCATAGAGGTACCAGAAGGAGTAGAGAAAGAGCAAGAAATTGGAAATCTATTTGAAAAAATAATGAAAGAATATTTCCCTAATTTGGTGAAGGAAATAGATGTGCAAGTCCAATAAGCACAGAGACCCAAACAAGATGGATGCAAAGAGGCCCACTCCAAGACACATCATAATTAAAATGCCAAAGATTACAGATAAAGAGAGAATCTTAAAAGCAGCAAGAGAAAAGAAACTAGTTACATACAGGAGAATTGTCATAAGACTGTCAGCTGGTTTCTTAAAAGAAACTTTGCAGGCTAGAAGGATTGGCAAGAAATTTTCAAAGTCATGAAAAGCAGGGACCTATAGCCAAGATTGCTCTACCCAGCAAAGCTATCATTTAGACTCAAAAGGTAGATAAAGAACTTCCCAGACAAGAAGAAATTAAAGAAGTTCATCATCACCAAACCATTATTATATGAAATGTTGAAGGGACTTATTTAAGAAAAAGAAGATCAACACTATGAACAATAAAATGGCAAAAAAAAAAAAGTCTAAAAACAATTGACTCTAAAAACCAAAGTAAGCAAACAAGAAAAACAGACAGAATCATGAATACGGAGAACATTTTGATGGTTGCCAGATGGGAGGGGGTTGTGGGGGAATGAGTGAGGAGGTGAAGGGATTAAGAAGTACAAGTTGGTAGTTAAGTAATAGGCATGGGGTTGTAAAATGCAGTATAGGAAATGGAGTAGCTAAAGAACTTATATTCATGACCCATCGGCATGAACAATGGTGTGGGGATTGCCGGAGGGAGTAGGGGATGCTGGGTGGAGAGATGCAAAGGGGGAAAAATTGGAACAACTGTAATAGCATAATCAATAAAATATAATTTAAAGAAATAAAATAAAATTTTTATGAAAAGGCAAATGAACTCGAACCACTAAAATAGTTTTGAAAAAGTAATGGGAGAAATCACTGTACTCAGTTTCAACACTAATTTTACAACTATGTTTATCAAGATTGTGGTGTGTTATTGACAGAGGAATAGGCACATAAATCAATGGAACAGAATAGAGAACCCAAACATATCCACATACAAGTACAGACAACTGATTTTTGACAAATTTGCAAAACCTATTCAATGGAAGGATAGTCTTTTCAACAAATGGTGCTGTAATAGTTGGCCTTCCATCAGCATAAATATGAACCTTGACCTAATGACATCTTATATAAAAATTAATTCAAAATCGACCACAGACTTAAATGTAAAATACAAAACTGTAAAACATTTACAGCATGAGAAACTATAGGAGAAAGTCTTTGAGACTTCGAATTAAGCAAAGAGTTCTTACACTTGATACTAAAAGCATGAACCATATAAGGAAAAATTGACAAATTGGACTTCATCAAAATAAAAAACTTTCACTCTGAGAAAGACCCTGTTCAGAAGATGAATGACAAGTTACCACCTGGGAGAAAATATTTGCAAGCCATAATCCAACAAAGGACTAACAAAGGTACTAAGAATTCTGACAATACAGCAATGAAAAACAAACACCATCAGACATTTCACTGAGGAAGATATGCAGTTGGCTAGTAAGCACATGCTTAACTATCAGAAAACTGCCATTATCCTCTTCTTCCCACTAATCTTTAGCAAAATTCCCCAATTCTCCTGAAATCATCCCTGCCCCCCTCTTTTCTTCCTCTTTCCTTCTCCAGGCCTAAACATGCCTTCCCTTATTTGGTCCTCATAGGCTCTCTCTATTCCTAAATTAGAAGTCCTGTCTACTCTAGGCTGTGGACCTTATCTTGGTGTAAGGAAGAAGGTGAATCTCACCAAATCAGGCCATCCACTGAGAAGTGAGTCAGGGTGGTAAAGGGAGGAGGGACTTTCAGGCATGGGGGTCCAGGGGTTGAACACAACTGGGTTCAGGCAGTGAGATCTTTTTGGTGTTCCCCTCATCCAACCAGAGGCCACCAAGTTCTTTCTCCACTCTACTTCTCAGATAAAAAAGAGGAACTGAAGCATGGACTAACCTGAGTTTTTCTATTCCCTAAGCAGCAAAGCCTTTGCTGTTCAATTCAATGTTAAATGTGCCACTTAATGGCCAGCAAACACCTCTGGTTATTTCACATCCAAAATATGGTCCAAATGAAAGAGGAATGTTTGATCAAGAGGCAGGCCAAATTATCCACTGCAAATTATCCACTGAGGGGAAATTGGTGTGGGTGTGCATGTGTGTGATCCATAGGGCATAGAGATCCAGAATTAAAACAGTGAAGGCAGAGTTCCTCGGGATCCTTTGAAACTCCCAGGTGGAACCCAGGTCGGATGTACATCCTGCATGGACTTTCCTGTTCAGCCAGGATATCCCGTGTTTGTCAAAAGGACTGCACAGGGAAGCCTTAACCATTGTCCTTTCCAAAATCTGCCAGTCAGCCCCTCCCAGCCTGCAGCAGCCACCACAGGCAGAGGAAGAGTAACTCTGGAAACGGTGTTATCAGCATCCTCCATGTACTTCCTCATCTCCTCCCCAGCCTCATTAGCCCCAAGCTCCTTAGCGTCCTCAAGCAGAAATCTGGGAGGCCGGGATGGGGTCAACACCCTAAAGCCAGCCTCCTTTCCTTTGCCAAGACCTGCCTCAGCCCTGAGCAGACAGCTGAAGGCTGCAGCTGGCATCCTGGGCCCTGATGGAGTCCCGGCTGGGCCCTGAGGCTGCTGCTCCCCGCCTGGGCTTGCCAGCCCTGCTGCTTTGGGTCTCAGCCCTGAGCTGTTCTGTCTCCTCACCAGCTCCTCCTTCTCCTTCTCTGGTGCCCCAAGTCAGAACCAGCTACAATTTTGGAAGGACTTTCCTCGGCCTTGATAAATGCAATGCCTGCATTGGAACATCTATTTGCAAGAAGTTTTTTAAAGAAGAAATAAGGTCAGAATCTCAATCAGATAACTGAGGGGCAAAATTGTCTTCCCATGATGTAAAGATGTCCAGGATTTTGTTGAGAATGAGCCAGGATGTAATTTATAAATGGGAGCTGAAGCAAAGCTGTTTAATCATAGTAGTGATGGGTTGAAGTTGGGGTGGATAAGGGGGTAAGTTGTGAAGCCAAATTACAGCCCTAAATGCTAAATCCAAAGTGTCCTTCTGAAGTGAGAGCCTTAAATTTTCTTATATTAAAAATTTTTTATTTATTTATTTATTTAATTTATTTTTAGAGAGAGGGGAAGGGACGGAGAAGGAGAGGGATACTTCAATGCGTAAGGGAAACATCGATCAGTTGCCTATCGCACATCCCCAACTGGGGACCTGGCCTGTAACCCAGGCATGTGCTTTGACTGGGAATCAAACTGGTAACCTTTCGGCTCGAAGGCCACTGAGTCACACCAACCAGGACTAAAGTTTTCTTTTTTGTGAATGGAGTTGCCTGGGACTATGGCATTAACCAAGTTCACTTCTCATATGAGGGAGGAAAATAAAATTCACAAAAAGTCTACTATGCGACAGACATTTTATAGCTATTTTTATTTACTCCTCACAACCATCCTGGGAGTTATTTTCACTCATTATTCACATAGTGAACTGAGACATACCAAGATTAAGTGACTTGCTCAAGGTCACCACCTAATAAGTGGCAGATATAGGATTCAAGCCAGGGTAGTTTGCTCCAAAGTTTCTAAACTGATTTTCTGTTATGAGATGTTGCCTTGATCAAAAAGAAACTCGGGCTTAGTAAATTGTGATACACATGGCTGTCATCAAAAAATGGGATCACACTCTGAAATTCAAGCCTGTCAACACATAGTCAATGAGCCTTTAACATGGCCAAGACCCAGCAGGTGCTATAGCAACATTGCTGTAACTGGTCATTGCCCTCGAAGGGTTTAGAAGGAGAAAGCCATGTTACAAATAACAATAATAAGGCCTGGTCTGTTGCAGACCAGAAGTGAAGTGTAAAGGACCTCTGGGAGCTCAAGGAAAGGGATATTAATTCCAACTGGGGACTGGGGAAATGTTTCTCCAGGGGAAGGCATTCTGAGCAAGGCCTTAAAGGATGAGATGAAATTTAGTGGGAGGGGAAAATCTCAAGGTAGAAGAACCAACTTAAGCAAAGACCCAGAGGCAAGGGAAGAGGTGAAAAACGCTTAGTGACTGAAGCATTGGGTGTATGTGGAGGCGTGGCAGAAGGAGGAGGTTTGGAAGAGTCAGATGGTGCAGGAAGCCTTGAATACTGTGCCCAGGAATTAGGATCTTAACCTGTGGACAAGTGATTCCCAGCCTTTTCAATACTAAAGACCCTTTGTAATAAGCCTCTTCTCCTCTGCCCAAGCCCAAGGACTACCACAGGTGTGTAAGATTTGGTGACTAAACAAAAAGCATTGATTTACAGTAATACAGACTTCCAGTCTGTATTAACCAAAGGTATATTTGATTGTTCCACTAAGTTACTAAACAGAAATATCAAATAGAAAATATCAATCAAAAGTGTTGAGCTTCCTTTGCAAGATGATAGATATTGAATGGAGTTGATGTGCACTTTCCTTCTTAGGCCTTTTTTTTAAGGCATTTTGAAAGTTGAACCCACCCCCATTCCCACCCTCCACACGCATAATTGGGGAAGCTCTATTGCAAGTAATGGTGAGGAAGTTAAGTGGGGTAGGGACAAGATGACACTTGTGTTTTGAAAAGACCTTATGGAAAGAAGTGTGCAGGGTAGACCCATGGTGCTGGCAGGGGCTGTCAGACCAGCTCTCTTAGACTAGGAGAAAGGTCACTGGTGACAAAGCAGGACAGAATGGATGCTAGTAGGTTCAGCTAGAGAGTCATTTTGTTTCCAACTCTACCAATGTAAGAGGAAGTAAAGATGGAGATATAGAAAGTGGTCAAGATTTCCTACCTAAGAAATGGGATGGAGAGGACCAAGAACACGGGTAAAGTGGGGCTGATTCCTTGGAGAAACGAGGCAGTGAGAATATGGACACATTTAAAGATAGAAGGGAAGGAAATTAAGGGATTCAACAAAGGAAGAGCTCCAGGTTCACATCCTCCTCCAAATAAGTAAACAAAGAGTAAATGAATCTTACAGTTGACTCTTCACCAGCTGGTAATAAATGAAGTTTTTCTCACCAGGCAGGTATTGGCCATATTCAGGAAGCATTTCCCCAAATAAATGTGTGTGCCATTCAAGTTCAGGATATGACTTAAGTTCCCTCAGAATTCATTTTCCATGTGTGCCTAAAGGGGAAGTGTGTTGATGCAAGCAGGAAAGCACCAGGCAGGGCAGGTTGGGGCTTAGAGCTCTCCGTATGAAGAATGTACATTTCTTATCACAGAAAGAGCAGAGAGAGAAAGTCAGTGGGTATGGGGTGTGGACTTGTTTATAGTCCTTTTCTCTACATTGTAAATAACATTTTTCTTATTTTGAAAGTAATATCTGTTTATTTATTTATTTTTAATTTTTATTCAGTTACAATTGTCTGCATTTTCTCCCCATCCCTCCAACCCACCCCAGCCAATCCCACCTCCCTCCCCCACCTTTACCCTCCCCCTTGATTTTGTCCTTGTGTCCTTTATAGTAGCTCCTGTAGACCCCTCTCCCCACTATCCCCTCCCCACTCCCCTCTGGCTATTGTTACATTGTTCTTAATTTCAATGTCTCTGGTTATATTTTGTTTGCTTTTTCCTTTTGTTGATTATGTTCCAGTTAAAGGTGAGATCATATGGTTATTTAGACTTTTTAGGAAATATTGCTTAAAGAAACCATGAAATGAAAATCACACATAATTTTTCCACTAAGAGATCACCCATTTGTTAACATTTTGGTGTATATCATGATTGTCACCTTTTTTTCCTAAGATGAACAAAATTTTTTCAGCAAAATGTGATCATATTAAGTGTACTCTTTTGTAAACTTTTATTTAACAATATTTTGCAAACAATTTTAAGTTGAGTGGCTTCATGATATTCAGTTGTATCAATCAACCAAAGTTTATTTAACTAATCCACTATTGTGAGACAACTAGGTTTTTTTCACTTTTCAGTATTATAAACAGTGCTGTGTTGACCATTCCTAGACCTTTGTACATATCAGTGATTAATTCCTATGACAAACTCCTAAAATCTATCTATCATATAAATCCAAAACGTCCTATATTTTTTGATCCAGAAATATATATGACAGATATCCAAATGGAGACTTCTACCTATAGAGCTCACTTCTTGCACACTCACAAATATTTAATGTTACTACTATTTTACTCTGTATTTCTCCTCAGTTGGGTCCTTTTCTTTTCTCAGGCTTATTTCCCATTTGTATTTCTTCTTTGCTAAACTGTCTACAAGTTCTCATCCTTTGCCTCCCTTTCTAATGGTGTATTTGTTCACCTTGTTCTTGTTTAAATTTCCAAACATTTCTCCACTTTTAAAAATGATCATGATGGTACCTTAGGATCCAGATCCTAAGATCTCTCAGATATTTGGCTGAAGTGCTATAATCAGGCAAGCATTAATACCACATGCCTGCCCTTCACTAAGGATTAGACAATGCTTTTTGTTCAGCAACAAATGGAGAATGAGCTTCCTAGGCTGGCTGGGTAGGCTGACAAATGATTGGTAGACGAATGTCATCTTTTCTTTTCCCCCTTATCTTTTCTTTGGTGAGAATGTTAATAATGGATCTGATGCTTTCCATACTCAATCATTGACCTTTGAATGTTTTCAGTATCAATTTTCCCACACATTCCATGTTGACTTTCAAATTTTGAATGAAAAAGTTAAGGGAAGCTAGAAAAATGAATAAAACTGATTTACATATTCTTTCTACTGAAAATATACCTATATGCAAAATCCTAAGTGATCACACCAAGTGGCGACATCTACCAGGATCTGATTGATCAGTATTGTGTATGTGCAGGTAAAAGAAGGGAAGGGGAGGAGTACTTAGTGGCAGTATTTCTGATCAGAATCACTCATAGGGATTCCTACGCTCTTCCTAGGACAGATGCCTTACCTCACCTTCTTTATTATATCCACTTGGACTTACATCCGCACTCCCAAACCCAAATTCATAAACAATGTCTAAATACTTCTGAGTGGTAGAGGGCTCACACTAAAATAAGTAAATCATTAGGCTTGAATTTGCCTTCCTTTGTCCCTTACCCTTGTCAGTCTCCTTCACCCAAGAAGATGAATAATTATCATTCTAACTCACTTCCTTAAATAAATTCAAGGTGTTGGAAGGGCCCAGAGTTTATGGCAAAAGGATCCATCTACACATTCAATCAACCATCCATACATGCATCCATCCATCCATCCACCCACTCACCCAAGCATCCTTCCATGCATTCTTCCACCCAGCCATCACTCTGTGCATCCTATCCATCTAGCCCTCCATGTATCCCTCTACTCACTTATCCATGTGTATATCCAAATGCCCATTCATCCATCCATCCATCCATCAACCGAACTAAAATGTATTCAGCACTAACTTGGTGTTAAGCACTCTACTAGGCACTGAAGAGGCTACTTTTTATTGGAAAGGCAGAGACATAAGCCAATGGTTAAAGCAGAGTGTGAGAACTATAGAAAATGCACAGGATATCATGAGAGCATGTGGGAGGAAAATTTCTTCTCAACTAGGAGATGAAGGAGTGAGAATCAGAAGAGATGATACCTGTCTGGGTTTTTTGTTTGTTTGTCTGTTTGTTTGTTTAATTTTTATTGTTATTCAATTACAGTTGTATGACTTTTCTCCCCATCCCTCCTCTGGTTTTTAAAGGCTTGGTTAGGAATTGTCCAGGAAAGAAGGAGGAAGAAAATGTCTTAGGCAAAGGTGTTAGCACATGGCAAGTTAAGTGGAGGCACAGAGGCCCAAAACAGTGGTTTAGCCAAGAATGGTCAGTGGTTTGGTGAGACCAAAGCAAGTTTGTAAGGAGAGTAACAGGAGATGGGCCTAGAAAGAGCATTATAAACTGCTCTAAGAAGTATGAACTGTGCCTGGGAGCCTTGGGAAAATGCAGGATGTTTTAAGGGTTCTGTGCAAAGCTAAAAGAGGGAAGAGAAGAAGAAATATTTAAGAAGGCATGTCTATAGAATTAGTCTTTGACTGGATGCAAGCATGAGAAGTATACAACAGAAGAGGGCATTTTATCCTCATTTGGTGCTGTTGCTCTCCCCCACACACCCACCCTGCCTTCCAGCTCTGAGAAACTGGCCCTGCTTTTTCATATTTCAATCCAATGAGGACTTGGCCAGCCTCACTTCAAACATGCCCATGATCTCAGTTCAGAGGAAAGATTTTAATGCTGCCTGTGTTTTGTGGTTTTCCAAATTCCAGGACATTAACGTGTTTTGGAATGAAATAAAAATGAATAAAAAGTTCAAATGAATAAAAAGCAGGGCCCATTCTCTCACTGACTTCTTCTATTTAGTAAAGTAGGTAATCAAAGTCTTAAGAATATGCATTTTCTCCTTCAGCTCCATAAACTTATTACCATTTTGAATGAGGGAGAAATGGGCTTGTAAACTTGTTTGTCCTGAATTGATCCTTATGGGACACCTTGAGCCACTGCTAAACATGCACCAAGCATTCATTATAGGTTATCTACCAAGTCAGTGCAGTCCTCTCAGCATAGCTTCCTCATGAGGTGGGGACAGAAAAAAAGACAATGAGCTTGTCCCACAGGGCAGGAAGTCCCTCCTCATACCACCCCCCCAAATGGAAGATAAGAAGCCCTGAGATCTGTCCCCCTCTGCCATTAATTGTCTGTGGCTCACCCGTCAGACAAGTAGCCTTCAATTTTCTCATCCTCAAAATATAATGTGTAAGGGGAAAGGGACAAATGATTTTGAAGGACCTGCTGGCTATAATCCCCAATAATGTCACCAATCTATTCCCAAGAGCTAATTTGTAAAATGGATGATAGAGGAGTAAGCAATGGCAAAATGGTTACAATTGCAAGCTTTGGAGCCTTGAATGTTGCTTCTTCCAATTCCTGGTTGTGTGATTTGGGGTAAATGTTTAACTTCTTTGTGCCTCAGTTCCCTCATCTGTATGGTTAATAAGAGTATTGGCCTTATAGGTTTGTTGAAAGGTTTAATTGAATTGATATATGGAGAGAATTTAGCAAAATGGTTAGCACATGTGTTTCATAAATGTGTGTTTTTATAGTCATTATTTGAGATAGCAACCTAGTTGTAATTCCTTAGTCACAGGTACTTTGTGTGGGGAGGGGTGGGAGGAGGAGGTTGAACCTCCATGAGTAGGAAAAGCTGCAGGAAACAGGCAGACAAGCCTGCCTCAGAGACCTAGGCCCTTCCTCATCCTCCCAGAAGAAAAGATCATTTCCCGTGGTTGTCCTGAAAATTCCAGTAAAATTAATTCATTGCAAGTTCACAATGTTTCATATTTTTAGTGAAATTTGTGGCAATGTTCTTGAACAGAATTCTTTGTACTTACTTCCATGGTAGTTTAAATGGTCCTAAATTGCAGAAGGTGCTTATCAACTGTTTCCACTAGAGCAAATTCCTTGAAAAGCTTGCAGTCTCTTAGGATAAAGCTGTGTCATATAAGTGAGGAAATAAAATAATGTAGGGTTTAGGGCTAATCAAACTGCTAATTCTCCCAAAACTTATCATGAAGCTGCCCAAAAATATTCATTAATAATTATTTAAAGATGTTTATTTAAATTAAATATATAATGTATCTTATAAGCCTAATTTTCATTTTTAGTATGACCCTCAATTATTAATAATAATGAAGGTAAATGTTAACACAGTAATTTTTACACATAAATCAGAAGAAGATTTAACATTCTTTTTTAATGGAAAGGTCTGCACAAAGTTGGAGAAATGACTGAAGAAAAAGGTCAAGGTGAGGTTTAGGATGGTAATAGGTAGTCATAGGCCAGTGCTTCTGCCCTAGTGAAGATTAAAGACTGACCAGGCCATTGTGTGAAATTACACACCACATGGATTCCAGATGGCTTTGAATTTGGTGACCATTTAGCAGTCACTGTTCCCTGTGACTTGGTTGGTACTGATGACTTGCACCTTTGGACTGAAAGCAAAATTGATGGGGCTGCTTGGGGTTGGATGTGGAAAGTCAGTGGTCTCCCCAATGCAGGCCTCTTTAAGAACTACAGTTCCAAGACGCAGCTATTGGTCAAAGGATGGGATGTTTCTGCAACCAGGGTAGGGAAGGGGAAAGATCATGGGTTTTCCTGACAGAGGGCCTTAGATTTGCACCCGTGTTTGCACTATATTGTCTGGCCTTTGGCAAGATACTTAAGTTCTATGAGCTTCAGTTTCCACATCTATAAAGTAGGGATGGTATGTTAAGAATAAAGTTCGTGTGTGGCATGCATGTATTCTGACATCATATATACACTTCCCTAAGTTTGAGGAAACAAAAATAGTCCTCTCATAGAAAGAGTTTGGAACATCCCAGTCTAAAAATGAGAAATGGATCAGATCAGATGTTGTTCCCTGTCTCACCGTCCCCCAGGGCTCTGCTGGCCATGGCTCTGACAGTGTTGTGACTAGTTTCTGCTTGACCCCTGCTTCATCCCTCCATCTCCCAGGTGGATCCTAAAAGGGCTCTTCTTCCAGGTTTGACAACTGGCTGGCCTCCCACCTTGAACTGCCTCTGGACTACTTGCTTTCTTACCCTGCAAATTACTCAGATGATTCTAAAACCTGGCGTCCTGTGGAGATCTGCAGGCTGATCAGCAAACACCAGAATGAAATCTCAGACCGGAGAATCTGTGCCTCTGCAGCATCCCCCAAGACATGCAGCATTGAGCATGTCCTGAGGAAAACAAGAAGGTTCCAGAAATGGCTGCAGGCCAAGCGCCTCACACCGGACCTGGTGCAGGTAAGTGAGCTGATCATGTGGCTGGAGACAGGAGGGATGAGATGGGGCAGTATCTATTCCCATCATACATCTCAGTCTAGGAAAAAGAAGTTGTAGTCTGTTTAAAGTGGGACAAAACAATGTCATGGAATAGAGTGGCTTGTGACAAGAAAGGAACTAAACAAGATTTAGTTACAAGGATCCTTCCCATTGTCATCTTCAATTCTCTCTGATGTGGCCCTCAGTGACTATTTGGGGAAAAGTTCCTAGCTGCCGCCTATAACCTGAAGACCCAACAGAATGACCCTCACCAGCCCTCTCCCCTGACAGGGCTTAGCTCACCTACAACCTTCTGAGGGGGCCTTTGCCAACCCCCAGATAGTGCCCACTCTTGGAAGCTCCTGTTTCACCATCCAGAGAGACCACTATGAAAATCAGCTTCCTCATTGATCACCCTCCATAAAGAAGAACCAAGCCTCAGTTATTACAGAAGTGGACTTTCATAATACAGCTCCCTCTTCCCACTGGAGAGCTCCCACCCACTCCCATGAGTAGGTTGTCCTGAGAACTTCAGCACATTGCCGGTGTTGTGATATACTGCATTGGTCCCCTCCTGCACTATCGCCTCAAATGTCATCTTTCTTCATCCAGACCAGCACAGCCTTATACCTTCACCCATCCCACTGAACCCCCTAGGGCAGTAGATGCCACCTCAGAGGACTGGGGAGACTCACCTTCAGCAAAGATGGGAAGAGACTCACCCAACCACCTTGCCATGATAAGACTGGAGGACTTGAACTGGCCCCCTAAGGGGGCATGCCAAGGCTGCTTCTCATACTCCTAAGGCTACTAGCTCCTTTACATGGGCACCTAAGGCTGCCTGCGTGACCTCTGAAAATTCATACCTTTCCTTGACCTCTTGGAGATGAGGGACACAGAGCAAACAAGATGAGAAGACTATCTGGCTTTGCTCTTAGGTTATATGGAAACTGCTTTGAAATCAGGAGGAGAGAGTTGCTGGTAACATGGCCATCTTCTGACATTGAGCTTTCCAATGTAGTCCTTTTGCACTCTGAACTCTGTGAATCTCACTGGCATGGAATGGGGAGAAAAAGAATCAGAGAGAACCAAGCTATTAACAGGCTGGAGAGGTGGCAGGATCCAACATAAGGGTCTTGGAGTTGATATGGGATACAGGAAATGGAAGCTCGACTAGGAAGTAGGCCATGGGAGGCTGTTCAACACTGGGCAGAACCAAGACACAGAAGACAGACACTAGAGTCTAAACTACGCTTCACAACCTAGGTGTAATCCCCGCATGCCTCTCTTTCTGTGCCTGTACACAGATCCTCCATGTACTGACCTGGCCATCTGTAATTTGCAGGCTTGCCACACTATTATGGATGCATAAGAAGGACCATTATGGGACCTCCTCTGCTTTGCCTCAAATATGTGTACAGGAACAAATGGAAGTCCCCAGGAAGAGCAAAACAAGATAACAAGGAATTATTTCAGAACCCTTCAAAATCCCATTACATCTTTCTGCCCCCATTGTTTTCAGGTCCCAATGTTGAAGGGCACAGTTCCCCCAAGGCACTGGTTCCAGAACACCTCCATCCAGGACATGGACAACATAGCAAAGGACAGAACTCCCTGGTGTGCAAGATACACTTGAAATTCCACAGAAAGTGGATAGACTGACCTTAGACTTTGAACTAAGAAAAACTTCCTCTTTCCCTTGTCTTCTAGACCCTTCCATAATAAAACAGTGGGGAAAGATTATCCCAGGGTCCTGAGAGGTCTGAAGCAACCTTCCAGGGACGTCTAGTGCCTCCTACCTTGATGAGTGTACACATTGTAGTATAAGCAAGATCTATCAAGCCTGGAAAATGTGATTGAGTCCTGACTTGGCCATCAAAAGCTGTGGCAGAATGAGAAGGAGCAGAGACCCAGGAAGAGCAGAGAGCTTACAGATCCTGTTCATCTGTTCAGCAAGATTCAATAATTGTGCTATATCCTACAATATGAATCAGACACAAGCTTCACCCCTAGGAGCATATGGTCCAGTGGTGAGGACAAACAAAAACGCAAACCAAGAGAAAGCAATATACTGGATGTTATGATGACACTGTATGGGAGAAAAGGACAGACTACTGACTTGGGTCCTTCATCCACTGACTGACCAAATAACCTTGTATTTAAGCCCAAGACTTCCCTACTCTGTCCCAACATTCCTCCTCTAAGAATGGGTTGTGGGGAGGACTTCTGCATGCTCTTCCAGCTCTCGCATTCTTTTTTTTTAAGATTTTATTTATTTATTTTTAGAGAGGAGAAGGGAGGGAGAAAGAGAGGGAGAGAAATATTGATGTGTGGTTGCCTCTTGCACCCCTCCACACTGGGGACCTGGCCTGCAGCACAGGCATGTGCCCCAGACCAAGAATTGAACTGGCAACCATTTGATTCACAGGCCAGCACTCAATCCATTGAGCCACACCAGCCAGAGCCCAGCTCTCATGTTCTTTGACTTGATATGACTCTGCTTCACTTATTTAACAAATAAATCCTCATTGAAATGCCTACTATCATCAGGCACTGTGCTGGGTGCCTGGATTTCTTGTTTCTCATATGGCAGTGAATAGTGCCTGTTCTATCTGATTCATTCATGCTAATGAGCTTATAGATGTGAAGATTTTTTAGAAAAATTCCATCACCATAGAAATGCATGGCGCAACATTATTGTAATAAAAGGGTCCCATTCTTCAGTTTGTTGTGCTAAAACTTTCTCTACCAGTTTTGTTATCTTGTATTAAAAGTAGCTAAACGAGCTTTGCTTATTTCTGCTAAAATGCAACCATTAGTAACACCTTATTAAAACACAGCCAAAACCACAACCATTTTCACTTTTCTTTGACCCTCTCCTAGCCCATCTTCTCATACCCACCAGAGATTTTTTCTTTCCTTATAAAAGACAGAGAAATATCAACAGATATTTTATAAATTCTGGACAAACCCCATTCTTATTCCATCCACCAAGCTCAAGGTCATTGCCATCCCATTTTAGCACCTTCTCCTCCTTCTCCTGCCCTCCTTTCCAGATACCTTTACCCCTTAGAGATTCCACAGTATGGCCAAAGTGCTGTATACCTTTTCTCTTTCAGGCCTCATTTAGGCAGGACCTAAACTCCTGCTTTTTCCTTCTTAACAAAACTCACCTATCAGATAGTTTCAAATAGGCTCATCATCAACAAAAGTGGTGGGGGTGGGGGTGGAGAAACTCAGTTGTCTACCCAAGAGAGCTGAAAGCAGGTGTTGAAACAAACACTTGTACATGAATATTCATAGCAGCATTGTTCACAATAGCCAAAAGGCGGAAATAACCCAAATGTCCATCAACTAATGAATGGATAAATGAAAATGTTAGTATATCCATGCAATGGAATACTATTCAGCCATAAAAAGGAATGAAGTACTGATGAATGTTACAACATGGGTGAACCTAGAAAACATCATGCTAATAAAAGATGCCAGGCAAAAAAGGACAAATGTTGTATGATTCCATTTTTAAGAAATATCCAAAATAGGAAAATCCATATAGACAAAAATCAGATTAGTGGTTGCTAGGGGCTAAGGGGAAGAAAGAATTAGGAGTGACTGCTTAATGTGTATAGGGTTTCTTTTAGGTATGATGAAAAAATTCTGGATTTAAAGAGCAGTGATAGTTTCACAGCCCTGTGAATATACTAAAAGCAACTGAATTGTTCACTTCAAAAATAGTTAAAATGGTGAATTTTGTATTATGTGAATTGTACCTCAATTATTTAAAAAAAGAAGTCATTTTAAAAACTTCACCAATCCTATAATTCTATTCTCTTAGAGCCCTGAGAGGTGATGGGCAGCTAATCTAGTAATTTAATTCATGTCAGTATGTTCACCATTAGCCCCTCAAGAAACCATCTGTCTATAAAGCCAATATTGTAACGCTCCCACTAGCTAATCCAGTAACTATCTCAGACCTTCCTAATACATCCTTGCATTTTACCCCCACTAAAACCAGATGTGACCCCAGAATCCTTCTTAATAATGTCCCATGCGAGCAGCCTCTGCCATGATCTCAGATGGAATGTGAGATAAAATCTATTTCTAAGTTACCACTCATTTCAGATTTGGCTGAACACAAATCCTAATGTCTAGTTTGAAAATTATGATATTCCTCTATTTATATGGGAGTTTCAGGAGTCAACTAGAGAGATATTGTAAGATGGACGGTAGGGAGACTTCATCTTCCGGTTCATACCAAATGGCACAGTGCCTATTAGTAGGGCCATTCCCAGGCACACTCTCAGCACATGATTTAAGTGGGCTTTCCCTGATTTCCTCAAAAGCCACTTACCAACAGAGATCTAGTCCAGAGCCCTCAAATGTACATGTCTACATGTGTATTGGTATGTGTTTGGGTGAAGAAACTCACAGGTTTTGCTCAGAGAAATATAAAGTGAGAGAAGAGAATAGAAACAAGAAAAGAAAATTAAAGGCAGGAGAGAACTGACTGGTACTGGAGCCTCAAAACCTTGACTGTGAATTCTGCTTATGAATAAATAAAGTAAACTTTATTTACTTTTTATTTACTTTACTTTATTTACTTTATGGGTAAAAAGCTCCAGTTGTCACCATCAGAGGCTGACCCAGGGAGTCTATGGTTCCATGTCTGAAGAGCTAAGTACAGCTTTGTATTAAGGACACTCTCTTGAGCCTCAGGTAGTCACTGCAGCAAAGGGCTGTCAGGGAATCAGGACCATGAATCAGCAAGAGGATGAAACAACACAATGTACGTGTATGTGTATGTGTCCTTGTGTGTGTCCACAGTGTGTGTGTGCATGTAGCATTTATGCTAATGAAACCAGCACTTTTACCCTCTAAAAGCTGCGTTGTTGATATGGGAATATTTCACAGCCTAAATTACTATTCCACAAACAGAACCACAGCCAAGAACACCACCCATATTATCATGATGTGCTTGTTCAAAAAACCACAAAGAAGGCTTCCTCTGCTACTATGCCAAGCACAAAGAGGCAACTACCCTCATCAGCACGTGGCTAATCAGAGGGAAACACATATCCTCCATTGTGTCCCCCTCCCATCCCCTCAACTACAAGCTGCTTCCCATGTTGTTCTAAACGTAAACCCTGTTTCTTCCTCAAGTGGGAATGTGTTGGATTGACATGGAGTCTTTGCTCCCACTAGATGGTGGTACAGAGTGTTCAGGCAGCTTTGCTTAAACAAGAATGTCTGACAATTTTACTTCCTTGATCTCAATTATTTGTTTAAATAGAATAAGGGAAATAAGTAAATTAACCAAAATGCACATTGACAATCTAATCAGAATATGGGTTGAGAGGTAAATACTAAACAAACAAAATTCACTTGTGTTTAAATTTATTTCAAAAATATTTAAAGGGTGTTTACAGGACCTGTACTAGGCCCCAGGAGGGTATAAAGGTGTCAAAGCAAGGTCCCTGCTCTCTGGGAGATGACGTCCTAATGGGAGAGACAGGCCATATAGAACCCATTCTGATGCAAGACAGGTTATGATAAAGTGTTTAAATGACAATGCAAATTTTATATTGGAGACACAGCCAGTTTTCAGACTCTGAATATTTTCATCTCTCTCAAGCTACCAGGTTAAGGACTAAAAGTTGCATTCGTTCTTTTAAAATAATGTGGCTATATTGATGGTGAAAAAGAAAAACAGCTGACTGGTGGCTATACTGACCTAACATGGACATTAAAGATG
Source organism: Desmodus rotundus (assembly GCF_022682495.2). Taxonomy (NCBI): domain Eukaryota; kingdom Metazoa; phylum Chordata; class Mammalia; order Chiroptera; family Phyllostomidae; genus Desmodus; species Desmodus rotundus. The sequence goes on from NC_071400.1 coordinate 68,958,543, forward strand.
AAATGGCCATTAATGGAAAATTTAAGCAAGTAAAAGTGCTTTGTTCCTCTCATATAGGGCAATATGCCCAGGACAATAACACATACCCTCTGGCTGTATGGTCTTTTGAAAAGCAAAGCACCTTCAGAGATACATTGTGACCATGAGATCATGAGACTTTTCTCCCTGTAACCCATGGGAAGTAGTCACAGTGCTTCCTTTGTTGCACTTGGGAGTCTGAGGTGCCAACTGGAGAAAGATTATGGCATGGATGCCAGCCACCAACAGCTCACTTCCAATCATGAAATTATTGAGAGTTGAAGTAACTAAGCTTTGAATCATGGGATTTGTTTATGGTTAAAACCACTGAGACTTTGTTACCTCAGCATTTGTGGCAAAGGGGTTATTTGGAATGGGACAGAGACTAACCTAAATTCCAGGTCTTCATTGTAGAATAGGCTCATAGAAAAGGATCTAATAGATTATGCAGCCCCTCCACTAAAATGAATCTTAAATTATTCTTGATGATTCTCATGAGTGAAAAGGAGACATCCCTGGCTGGGTGGCTCAGTTGGTTGGAGCATTGTCCCATACACCAAAAAGGTTGCAGGTTCGGTTCCTGGTCAGGGCACATACCTAGGTTGCAGGTTCAATCTCCAGTCAGAGAGCATATGGGAGGCAACAGATCAATGTTTCTCTCACACATCGATGTTTCTCCCTCTCCCTCTCCCTTTCTCTCTCTCCCTTCCTTTCCCTAAAAGTCAATAAACATGTTCTTGGGTGAGAATTTTTTTAAAAAGAAAAGGAGACAGTGAAAGTTTCCCCAGCCTTGACACATACAAGTTGGGAAAGAAAAAAGAGGTAAGAAAAAACTCAAGAAGGCAGACATGTAATGAGTCACCAGTGGTTCCTTCCCAATGAGTCTCAAATGCAGAATACAGGCAGAACCCAGAAAAGCATAACTGAAGCCTGGACAATCACCAAGACAAACCATCCAAAGCAGTCTTCACCTTCACAGGGCTCTCAGTTTTCCCTGAACTTACCTATTAGCTACCCAAGCCTGTTCTTAAATAAAGCAAGCCATCCTTTGTTCTTGCTATGATTTCTTCCTTTGCTATCTCACTATCCCTATTTCCATGTACTCGGTAATAAATGTTTTTGCTATATCCTGATGTGACTCAGAGGCCTGGAGATTGGCTGTGCCTCTGTGTATGTCTATACAATGTGAAGTAAATAGAGGTTAAACTATATAGTATATAATATATATCTATAAAGACATTCGCTTGAGCCCTGGCTGGTGTGGCTCAATGGACTGAGCACCAGCTTGTGAACCAAAAGATTGCTGGTTCGATTCATGGTCAGAGTACATTACTGGGTTGCAGACCAGGACCCCAGTTGGGGGCATGCGAGAGGCAAGTGATTGATGATTCTCTTGCATGTTTATGTTTCTCTTCCTCTCTTTCTCCCTCCTTTCCCCTCTCCGTAAGGAATAAATAAGATATTTTCTTTTAAAAGACATTCACTTGAAAGAATTAATAATAGAGCTAATAGCTATATTGATTATGTTCTAAAAAGTATTTATTAGCCCTGGCTGGTGTAGCTCAGTGGATTGAGTGCTGGCCTGCAGATGAAAGGGTCGCAGGTTCGATTCCCAGTCAGGGCACATGCCTGGGTTGCAGGCCAGGTCCCCCATAGGGGGCACAAAACAGGCAACCACACATTGGTGTTTCTCTCCCTCTCTTTCTCCCTCCCTTCCCCTCTCTAGATATAAATAAATAGAATCTTTTTTAAAAATTTTAAAATAAAGATAAAAAGTACTTATTAGGCCACAAAACCTCTCAATATTTTAAAAAATTTTCCATTATAGCCTCAAAGTGGCTTCTTCTTTATATCCGTAGTTCACCTTTTAATATATTTAAAAAAGTAGAAATACTAAAGACCATTTTCTCTGATTTAGAATCAATAACACTACCTGGCTGGTGTAGCTCAGTGGATTGAGCATGGGCTATGAACCAAATGGTCGACAGTTTGATTCCCAGTCAGAGCACATGTCTCAGTTGTGGGCCAGCTCTCCAGTAGGGGGCACACGAGAGGCAATCACACATTGATATTTCTCTCCCACTCTTTCTTCTTCCCTTCCCCTCTCTCTAAAAATAAATAAATAAAATCTTTTCTAAAAAGAACCAATAACACCAAACATTAACAATAATAAAAAGGAAAAAACAAAAACCTATCAAATGTGGAATTGAAAACAAGATTACCTGCCCTAGCTGGCATGGCTCAGTGGATTGAGTGCTGGCCTGCAAACGAAAGGGTCACCGGTTTGATTCCCAGTCAGGGTACATGTCTAGCTTGCGGGCCAGGTCCTCACTTGGGGGCATGCAAGGGGCAACCACACATTGGTGTTTCTCTCCCTCTCTTTCTCCTTCACTTCCCTTCTTTCTAAAAATAAATAAGTAATAATCTTTTTTAAAAAATGAAAAAAGATTATCTTTCGAACCACTGAGCAAATAATTGAAATTGTAATCATATCAAGAAAATAACGATGATGAAAACTCTATATATCCCCAGTCTAAAATTTAAACTTTGTCAAATCTTTGCTCAGAGGGAAATTGGAAATCAATACAGTGCTGTATTAGGCAGCTGAAAATAGAAATACAATTATTAATGTGGAGGAATGATACAAAAAGATATAAAAATGGAGAATTACATGTCCACCTGGTCCTAACTCAGGGCCACTTATAACAATAAAATTTTTCTCGATTTTTTGGCCCTTCCCCCTAAGGATTCCTAAGGATTCTATGGAAGATTTAATTTATAAATCTTTTTGATAGAGTAAGTAAGAAATAAGTATATTTATCCCTAGTTGATATACAAGAGAGTAGATCACAGAGCAATATAACAATTTGTTAAATATCAAAATAAATTTCTACCCACTGACCCATACATATATCATAGAATATTGGGGTTCAAAGAAACTTGAAAACTCACCAATTCAAACTCTCAAAATATTTGCATCCTTTGTCCCACCATATAATAACAGAAAACTCACTACCTTCAGAAATAGCCTATCCCTTCTTTGAAAAAAGTAGATCATTATAAAGTTCATCTCAAATCTGTTTTCTTATAGGTTTCACTCATTTAATCTACTAAATTATTTCTACTCCTTGGAGTTATGCATTACATTCTCTCCTCCCATATATTCACCTCCTAAATCCTGGCTTCCAAGTCCAAACATCCTCAATTCATTTTCATATCTTGGTCATTCCACTCATATTGTCACATATTAAACATTGTGTTAACTAAAACCCCTTCTGAAGACCTCCATTTTCAAAGACATAGCTTTTTATTTATCCTATTAAATATGATCTTCTTAGATTAAATCCATTGCACTAACCTGTCAACTTGATTTTGTTACTTATCTTAGTCACTATCACCCCAACTACAGATAATCTTCAATTTTAATGAACACAACTTTTATCTTGGTCCCAATAATTCTTTTTAAATAGTTAAGCAGAACAGGGCCAAAGAGAAAGCTTTCTTACTCCATGGGAATTAATCCATTAATTGTTAGGTAACTCACTTAACAAATTACTGGTCATCTTAATTTTCTATGCAGACAAAATCTTAGTTCACTTTCTCCTTTGTAGGGCTAGCATGAGAATTGTAGTAGTGTCCGCTTATCCACAAGGGATATGTTCCAAGACCCTCAATGGATGTCTGGAACCCCAGATAGTTTTGAACCCTATATACACTAGGGTTTTTCTTATATATACATAACTATGATACGGTTTATAAATTAGGCACAGTAGAAGATTAACAGAAAAAACTAATACTAAAATAGAACAATTATAACAATATACTGTAATAAAAGCTATGTGAATGTGGCCTCTCTCTCTCTCTCTCTGATCTGATAACCAATGGCTACTAAAGGTAGGGAGCATATACAACATGGATATGCTGGACAAGAAGATGATTCACATCCTGGGTAGGATGGAGCAGGATAGCATGAGATTTCACCACACTATTCAGAATGGCATGCAATTTAAAATGTATGAATTGTTTATATGTAGATTTTTATTTAATATTTTTGGAACAAATTTAATATTTTCAGACCAAAACTGTGGAAAACAAAACCGAAGATAATTAGGGACTTCTGTTGTATGCCTCACTAAAATCTACATATTCTAAGTCTATTGCATTTTTCTGATTAAAAATCAAATAATGAGGCCAAAGAAAAAAGTTAGTCTAGAACAACTTGATTGAATGAATCACTTCCTCTTCTATTAATAACCTGTTTTAGAATATTTCCTATGAGCCAGGAGCAGTTCACTAATCACTAATTTGTGAAATCTACCCTCTTGCTCCTTTGAATACAGAAATGGATTTTAATGCCTTTTCTGTTCTCTCCTTTCACTGCACATTGTTCAGCAATATCTTTGCAGGAAGGTCACTGCATGATCCAGAAGAGAAAACTCATTCAGAACAATGAAAGCTCCCTTTATATATTCTGTCCTTGCATTCCTGTTCACCACCTTTTGCTCCAACTTCTTCAGATCAAAGGCCCAACACCTGACAAAGAAGACAAGCAAACATTAAAAATGAAAATAAGGTCTTCATTTTGTTATCTACCAAATTCTCCCCATGGCCCTACTCAAAAGGTCTTTAGTTTCTTTTTATTCTACACTTTGCAAAATATATTGGGTTGGAAAAAAAAGCTTGTATGGTTTTTCCCATAAAATAGAAGGCACATTTTTTTCATTTTCACCAATAACTATTAATTTAGATATTTTGAGTATGTCAGCTATCTCCCATGCTGTATAACATTGATTGTTCTCAATTAATGTCTTGATTTGATTGCTATCAATTTCAACTGGTGTACCTGACCATGGAGCATTGTCCAGAAAGAAATCTCCATCACAAAACTGCACAAACCACTTTTGACCTGTTCGATCAGTCACAGCAACTTCTCCATACACTGCACAAATCATTTTTTGCATTTCAGTTGCAATTTTACCTTTCTTAAAATAATAAAGCATAATGTCATAAATGTGTATTTTCTTCCATCTTCAATATTAAAATTGCTACACAAAAATCCACCAATTTGGTATTTTTTTAAATGCACACTGATATGACAGCTGTCACAATACGATCTAACAAAATTATTTCAAATAAAGACAACTAAGCACTACTAGAGCCATCTTACAGAAAAAAAACAAGTGAACTTTTTGGCCAACCCAATAACTATGTTTTTATTGTTGTTCAATTACAGTTGTCCTGATTTTGCCCCCATTACTCTCCCTCGCCCTACCCATCCCCACCTCCCACATTCAATTCTCCCCCCTTGTCTTTGTCCATGGATCATTTATACATGTTCCTTAATGACTCTTCCCCTTCTTTCCCCATTATCCCCCCCCTTCCACTCTGCCTGAAACACCAATTCAAAAGAACCTTTGCACCCCAATGTTCATAGCAGCACAATTTACAATAGCCAAGTGTTAGAAGAAACCTAAGTGCCCATCAGTAAATGGACAAAAAAACTGTGGTACATTTACACAATGGAATTCTACACAGCAGAAAGAAAGAAGGAGCTCCTACCTTTCGCAGCAGCATGGATGGAACTGGAGAGCATTATGCTAAGTGAAATAAGCCAATAGCTATTTTTAAAGTATTTTTAATCAAAGTTTAAATTATATACTTAAATGCACTGATCTACACATATGTTTATTCACATACCCACCATCCACATCAATATATTGAACATTTCTGGCCCCTCAGAATTCTCTTTCATATCCCCTCCCTAAAACCACCCCCTCCTAGGGTGACCACCTTCAATTTTCTTGAAACTATTCTGGTTTTAACACTGAAAGTCCCACATCCTGGAAACTACTTAGTCTCGGGAAAACTAGAACAACTGATCTCCTTACCCTCTCCCAATAGTAATCATTACTGTGACCTAAATCACATTAATTAGTTTGCCTGGATTTTGAGCTTCATTTAAATGGAGTAACAGAGTAGGTTCTCAACACATTGTCATGATATTAATCTATGTTGTTGAATGAACCAGTAGTTGGTTTTTTCACTGCAGTCTAGTGTTCCACTGTATAATGTCACAATTTATTCATTATATTGTTGATGAACATTTGGGTTGCGTTTAGTTTGCGCTATTGTGAATTAAAGCTGTTGCAAACATTCTTATATATGTCAGTTAGCAAACATAAGCATACAAAAGTGAAACTGCTCAGTCCTAGCATGCACATATGGGCAGAATTAGTAGAGACTGCCAAGCAGTTTTCCAAAGTACTGATTTCTTCCTATAAGCAATGGAAGAGAAAGTGCCATCATTCCACATCTTCATCAACACTTGACACTGTTAGTGTTTCATTTTAGTCATCTTGGTAGATGCCTAGCAGTATCTCATTGTGTTTGAATTCATATTCTTCTCATAACTAATAAGATATAGAAACTTTTCATATATTTATTGGCTGCTTTGATTTCATAGTTTATAAAGTGCTAGTTATTGGGTTGTCTGTCTGGAGAACTTCTCCAATCTGGCAAAGGAAATAGACTTCCAGGAAGTCCAGGAGCTCAGAGAGTCCCAAAGAAATTGGACCCAAGGAAGCACACACCAAGACACATCATAATTACATTACCCAAGATTAAAGACAAGGAGAGAATCTTAAAAGCAGCAAGAGAAAAGGAGACAGTTACCTACAAAGAAGTTCCCATAAGACTATCAGTTGATTTCTCAAAAGAAACCTTTCAGGAAAGAAGAGGCTAGAAAGAAGTAGTCAAAGACATGAAAGGCAAGGACCTACATCCAAGATTACTCTATACAGTGAAGCTATTATTTAGAATAGAAGGGCAGATAAAGTGTTTCCCAGATAAGGTCAAGTTAAAGGAGTTCATCATCACCAAGCCCTTATTATATGAAATGTTAAAGGGACTTCTCTGAGAAAAAGAAGATGATCAAAACTATGAACAGTAAAATGACAGCAAACTCACAACTATCAACAACTCAACCTAAAAAAAAAAAAACAAAAAAAAACAAACTAAGCAAACAGCTAGAACAGGAACAGAATCACTGAAATGGAGATCACATGGAGGGTTATCAGTGGGGAGGGGGAGGGAGTACAATGGGGGAAAAGGTACAAGGAATAATAGCTTAATAAAATGGAGGGGGAAAAAAAAGAAGGATAAATGGTACCAAATAGACAGGGGGAGGTTAAGAATAGTATAGGAAATGGAGAAGCCAAAGAACTTATATGTACAACCCATGGACATGAACTTGGGAAGGGGAGGATGCTGGTGGGAAGGGGAGTGCAGGGTGGAGGGAAATAAATGGGAGAGAAAAATGGGACAATTGTAATAGGATAATCAATAAAATATACTTTAAAATAAATAAAAGTTATATTTATATTTGGGATACAAGTTTTTTGTTGGAAATAATACTCAAAAATATCATCTTCTATCCATATCTTGCCTTTTTATGTCCTTAATGGTATCTTTTTAATTTAAATGAAGTTCAATTTATTAATTGTTTTATTTAAATTTAATGCTTTTAGTGTCTTGATTATGCCATTGTCATAAAGGCACTCTCCTGCTTACTTTAAAAAACTTTAATATTTTCTTTCTCATATATGGCTCACTAATCTTACATTCTCTTGTTCCCAATTTGCTATTAAATCCAGTCAATAAATTCTTATCTTTAGACATTGCACTTTGTATTTCTAGAATGTCTATTTGTATTTCTTACAGATTCCAAATCTCTGTTGAAATTTTCCCCTTTTCATTAATTTTGCTCATCTTTCCCTCTATTTTCTTTCTTTTTTTAAATTTAAATATATTTATTGATTATGCTATTACAGTTGTCCCATTTCTCCCCCCACTCCACTCCATCCTGCCCACCCCCCTCCCTCCCACATTCCCCCCCATAGTTCATGTCCATGGGTCATATTTATAAGTTCTTTGGCTTCTACATTTCCTACACTATTTTTACCCTGCCCCTGTCTATTTTCCACCTATCATCTATGCTACTTATTCTCTGTACCTTTACCCCCCTCTCCCCCTCCCACTCCCTTATTGACAACCCTCATGTTCTAGTTGTTTGCCTACTTTGCTCTCATTTTTGTTTTATGTGTGGCCGTTAATAACTGTGAGTTTGCTGTCATTTTTACTGTTCCTATTTTTGATCTTCTTTTTCTTAGGTAACTCCCTTTAACATTTCATATAATAAGGGCTTGGTGATGATGAGCTTCTTTAACTTGACCTTATCTGAGAAGCACTTTATCTTCCCTACCATTCTAAATGATAGCTTTGCTGGATACAGTATTCTTGGATGTAGGTCCTTGCGTTTAATCTTGGGTAATGTAATTATGATGTGCCTTGTTGTGTTCCTCCTTGGGTCCAGCTTCTTTGGGACTCTCTGAGCTTCCTGGACTTCCCGGAAGTCTATTTCCTTTGCCAGATCGGGGAAGTTCTCCATTATTTGTTCAAATAAGTTTTCAATTTTTTGTTCTTCCTCTTCTCCTTCTGGCACCCCTATAATTCGGATGTTGGAACATTTCAAGGTGTCCTGGAGGTTCTTAAGCCTCTCCTCATTTTTCCAAGTTCTTGTTTCTTCATTCTTTTCTGGTTGGATGTTTGTTTCTTCCTTCTGGTCCATACCATTGATTTGAGTCCCAGTTTCCTTCTCATCACTATTGGTTCCCTGTACATTTTCCTTTGTTTCTCTTAGCATAGGCTTCATTATTTCATCTGTTTTTCGAACAGATTCAACCAAGTCTGTGAGCATATTGATAACCAGTGCTTTGAACTGTGCATCCGATAGGTTGGCTATCTCTTTGTCGCTTAGTTGTATTTTTTCTGGAGCTTTGAAGTGTTCTGTCATTTGGGCCATTTTTTTGTTTGTTTGTTTGTCTTGGCGCGTCTGTTACCTAAAGGGGCGGAGCCTTAGGTGTTCACCGGGGCGGGGTAATGCTGGTGGCTGTGCTGTGACGCTGTACGTGGGGGAGGGGCTGAGAGGGAGCAATGGCGCCTGCCTCACTGTCCTCCGGATTTCAATCTTTCACTCCGCTACCCACAATCAAACTGGGCCACTATGGTGCTGGTTCCCGAGTGGGTGGGCCTGTGCACACTCTAGGCCCCTATGGGTCTCTCCAATGACCTCTCCTGTGAGGCTGGGAGTCTCTCCTGCTGCCGCCCCAACCCCCAGGGGCGCTTTCAATCAGAGGTTTGAGTGTTTATTTCCCCGAGCTGGAGCCCTGGGTTGGACGGTCTGCTTCGCTGCCCGCCATTCGTCAGGTTTATCTCTGGGCGAATGTGGTGCCGCAGGGTGCTACCCGCCACTCTGCCTGCCCCACTCTCCGCCACTCTGAGTCCGGCCCTCTGGGTTTATCTGTGCAAATGTGGGGCCGCAGGGTCTGCTAGTGCTCGGACTGCCTGCGCCATTTGTCCCACACTCTGCCAGTCTCAGTCCTGCCACAGCCACGCGAGTCCTCTCCACCCCAGTGCCTGTCTTCGCCCCTCCTACCAGTCTGGATGTGTTTATTTTCTATTTCCTTGGTGTCAGTCCCCCTTGCTGTTCGATTCTCTGTCAGTTCTGTTGTGCGAGGAGGCGCAGTGTGTCTACCTACGCCGCCATCTTGGTTCCAATCTCCCCCTATTTTCTTAAAATATTAATCATAGTTTCTTTGAATTCCTTGTTTGCTAAGTCTAATATCTGGATTATCTCTGATTTTGCTTCTCTTGATTGTTTTTTTCTTCCTGATTATCAATTAGTTTTCCTTGGTTCTTCACTTTTTCTTGTAAATTTTAATTTTATGTTAGATGTTAAGGATAATACATTGTAGAAGTTCTGAATTATGTTTTATTCTTCTGAAGATTGTTGAGTTTTGTCCTAGCAGCCAACTAAATTGCCAATAGACCACCTAAATACAGAGATCCTCAATCTCAGAACTATTGACATTTTGGACAGTCTCATTCTTTGTTTGGGGGATGAGGATGGGGTCTATCCTGTGTACTGTAACACGTTTAGCAACATTCCTGGCCTCTACTCACTAGATGCTAGTAGCATCACAACCCCCAGTGTGACAAACCAAACTGTTTCCAAATATTGTCAAATGTCCCCTTGGGAGAAAAACTGGCCTCAGGAAAGAACCAATGCCTTAACCCTTTTGAGCCTGGATTTTAGGCTTTGTGAGTACAGATCTCTTTTGATTTTGCCCTTAGTCCTATGACATGGACCTTGCTGGTAGGATATGATCTTTACTACTGGAATATGGACTTTCTGAGGTTCAGCTGAAAGCCCAGGGTGCTCACCAAGATGTCTACCCCACACTCTAACCTCCATCTTAACAGCATTATGCAATCTCTGAAATTTCTGCTCAGCAGTACAGTCTTCTAATATGTTTGTCTACCAGGCCTCTAGACTCCTACCCTACTCCTATACAGCTTAGGAGTTGGCCAAAGACCTGAGGGGAACTTTTACATATATTTCCAGGTTCTCTTTTGTGGCTTTATCCATTATAGGACCTATCCCCTCCCCCAAATCCTCGCCACTCTGGCAGCCTCAACCCCTGATTGCTGTTTCCTCTGTCTAGCAAGAACCTACATTGCAGCTTAGAAAATTCCCTCAGGGAAAAAGATAGTGTGAATGTGAAGTTAACTTCACATATATCCTTTCTCATAAAAGTCATTGCCCTATGTTGTTTGTGGTCCAATGCCCACAAACTGTTGTTTTATAAATTTTGTCCAGGTTTTAGAGCTATTGACAGCAGAAGGGTAAGTCTGATGCTAGTTACTCTGTAATAACCAGAACTAGAGCTAGAACCCCAGAATGACCTACTCTCCAGTAAAAAAGAGATGGGTACTATGGCATGCATATATCCAAATCCTGAATATAGCTGTTAAAGCCATCTTCCTTGTTTTGAAAATGTGTAAAGTATATATATTTTAAAACCTATAAGGAAATAGGGAACAAACAAACAAAACAAAACAGGAACAGACTCAAAGATACAGAGAACAAAGTAGTGGTTGCCAGAGGGGAGAGAGGTAGAGGGACAGGCAAAATAGGTGAAGGGGAATAAGAAGTATAAATTTCCAGTTATAAAATAAATAAGCCACGGGATGTGGTATGCAGTATAAGAAATATAGTAATAATATTGTAATAACTTTGCACAGTAACAGATAGTTACTAGACTTATTGTGGTGATCACATGGTAAAATATTGTAAATGTTGAATCACTATGTTGTACACCTGAAATTAATATAATATTGTTAGCCAAGTATAGTTCAATAAGAAATTTTAAACCTATAAGAAATCAGGGGGGGAAATCACTTAAAACTCACCACCCAGATCCAACCACTGTGGAATTATTGGGTCAAAGGGTTAACACTAGCACTTTTCCTTCTACTCTTTCTTCTAGTCATATTTAACTTGATTAAAAATAAGTTGTATATTGGGGGGAGGGAAGGGGACAAAATGCAGACAATTGTAACTGAATAAAAATAAATTAATTAATTTTAAAAAAGAATACCAAAAAAACTATAAGAAATTGAAGAAAAAATTTAAAAAAATAAAAATAAGTTGTATATTTAATGTTGCACATTCTTTTATAGCTTAATATTGTATCACATACTATCCCCCATATCATTAAAACTCTTTATAAACACTATTTCATCACACTGATATACCATAATTTGATGTATTATCTTTGAATGTTCACATCATTTGATTTTTTGTTACTATAAGTAATACTTTGATGAACATCTTTTACAAAGTCTTTGCCTGAACTTCATTGATGCGGATCCTGGCCAGCAGGATCCTGTGTTGTGGCGGAAAAGGGACAGCGCAGCCACTCTCTCAAGAGGAGAGTACCCCCACCCTTGCCTGGACAGGCTTTTATTGCTTTTCTGGGCCCATTACATTGAAGATGATCCACACTTACTAAGCACAGGTTCGCTTTAGGCAGTTACAGAAAACAAAGGAGAGGGTGTTGCTAATTACATAAAAGAGGAAGTACATTTGCAAATGTAAAGGGAAGAGTGGTTAAGCTGGTTATACTCCTCCTTGGAAGGTTTAGCATAGATTTTAGGAAGTTACTTTAAAGGTGGAGGGATGGGGAGAAAAGGCATACAACTGTAATTGAATAACAATAAAAATTTAAAAAAAAATCAAAAAAAAAAAAAAAGATATGCAGTAAACGTTTGCTGCCTCAATTCAGGGTGAGGGAGTTTCAGCAAAAAGCAAGTCTCAAAGCCGCCTAGGTACAATGAGGGCCTGATTCCCCGCGAGAGAACCTATCTGTGGTCATGAGTCCTGCCCGGTGAAACTCGCTCCCCACTGGCTTTTCCGAGTGGGGGCTGGGCCACATTTCCCAGACTTGGAACAGTTCCCCATACTTCATATTATATCCTTGAGGCAAATTTCCTTTTCAAAACTACCACATGCTGACTAGTCTCTGTGGGCCAGGCATGCTTCATGCATGTTTGTCACAGTTAATCTTCACAAACTTTTCTTGTTCCAGTCATTTTACAGATGGGGAATCTGAGGCATACAGAGATTTATATTCCTTGCTCAAGATGATTTTGGAACTAGGGTTCCAAATTTTGGCAAAGACTAGAAAAATTTTGGAAGTAGGATTTGAACATAGGTTTATTTCCTGAATCCAGGAGTCACACTCTTAAATATTATGCTTTGCTGCTTCCTTATTTCCCTGTAGTTGAATTGCTGGATCAAAGGATATACATGTTATTAAATCTGGATGAATATTGCCAAACTGATTTTAACCCCTGCCAGCAGTTTTTGCCTCTAAGGTTATGTACATTATCTGTAAAATAAAACTTAAATTCTAAATATTGTATTCGAAAGTCCCCACAGTGTGGTCCCAATGTACTTTTCCAGCCTTCTTTCCCAAGAAACCCATGTCTGTACCCCATAGGCCAGACATGGCCTTGAATTCTACTCCTTGCCTTTGCTCAATTCTGATCCTTCAGCTTGAAATGCATTGACATTAGATCTCCACCTGCCAAAATCCTACTTATTCTTTAAAGCCATTCTCATGTCACCTCATCTGTGAAGCTTTCTTGGATTCCCTTACTGTTCTCTCTTCTGTATTCTCATAGTACTTTGTTTACATCTTTTATAGCATTTGTCATATTCTGCCTCATATTGATCTTTGCACTGTGCATGTCACTCTGCCTCACAAGACTACCAGTTCTTTGGAGGTAGGGGCCCTCTCTTATTTATCTTTGTGACTCCAGTGTTTAGCATAATGCCTTATATAAAATAGGGCCTTGACAAATTTATGTTCAATAAATGACTTGGAACATTCTGGTGGGGAGAGCTTTTACAAATTTCTTAACTCACATAAGTGTGTATGGCAATATATTTGGGTTGGGGAAAGAGTCCCCAAATTTTTTGGTTTTCCCTATAATGCAGTCACAAAGTGTCATTGAGCCTAGTAACAGACCTGGGCTTGAACAGCCAGCAACTCCTTCTCAGGGTAAACACTGAGCTCTACCAGGGCCTCTTGTACTATTTTTTCATACCTACTCTCTAGGGAACCTTAGAGGCAAAAATTATTGTTCGTGAGGATGCTGTGGACACCATCTGCTTTTCTCTGCCTCCTGACCCTTTCCCCTATCCAAGAAAGGACCTTCTAGATGGTATCTTGTGAAGGTAACTGGGGCCACTACTGGCTTTTCTCAAAATAATAACCTTCCACACCCCAAATATGCACTCAAGGTTGTTGGGCCTCAGTGAGATACTTCATTCAGGTCAAAGAAAAGAAAAGTTACTATGAGAGATGCAAGAAAGCCAAAGGTGATGCGGTGGTCTTTGTAATGTGTCAACTTGGACAGGCTGAACTACATTTCCCAGAATTCCCTTCCCTGTATGTTTCTTGTTAGAGTGGGTCACAGAGAGATTCTATTAGGAGTTTTGGAGGGTGGAAGGAAAACAGTTGCCATTTTGTAACTCACATACAATGTGTCCTAGCTGCTGGTTCCCCTTGCTTGTGTGAGCCTTCCCTCAGCTCCTTTGGTTTTTTTTGACTCTTAAGCAAGGTTTAGCTCCATACAGAGGGACCCTGACTCTTGCTGGTCATAACACCATCAAACTCAAAGGCAATAAGAATTGACACAGATTTCAGTTCTTCCTTGTGAGCTCCAATCTGCTTGTGGATTCAATGTTGTACTTGACCTTCCCCCACTGCTCATCTATCTTCCCTTTCCTACTGTCTGCCCATAGACTCCAAGCTCCATCATCAGATGGAAGGAAGGACAATAGCCTCACAGAGACTGTTTAACCTGCTCCTACAATTGTGTAAGGTCAAATCCCTATAAAAACAAAAAAAATCTAGTGATTCTGCTTCTCTGATTGAATCCTGACTGATGCAAGTGGTACAACCTCAACAGAGGAACTGGGGAGAGGAAGAAGCCTGCCAGGCACTCCCCCCCAGGAAAATGCAAGGTTGATTGGAAGGTTTTCCTGAGAATCAGAATTCTGTTGACCTTCCCGGACTACAGGACTTTTGCACAGCAGAAGCCACTGAGCTCCTATGGAAGTTTCTGCAAACTTATATATACAAATGAGTTGTCAGAAGCACTTAACTTCCTTTATTTTGAAAAGGAAGGGAGGGATGGAGGGACTGAGGGAGGGAGAAAAGACAGCAGTCTATAAAATGAAATGGCCCAGTGAAAAATTATCACCAGCCTTGGCATAACTGAATCAAAATGACAGGCCATGGAACATTGTGTTTTACTCTGTACCAGCTGTCCTGCCAGTCCCAACTATCAGCTGAATTGCCTGCCACAATGATTATTTCACCTGCCACAGTGAAAATCTTTGAGCAGCCCACAAATGTTTCAGTGTTAAATCCTTCAGAGCCCTTGAATGGATGGAAATGGAAGGACAAGGTGGGGAGAAAGAGTTAGACTCCAACAGGAGGGGAAAGTTAGTTGTCACTTCCACCAGAAGTGCCATCCAAGATTTTGACTGTTGCATGGAAGAGGGGACCATGATTGCCACCAAGTGAGCTTTTGTTTGCCAAAGGTTTGACAGCAAGGGAAGGGAAGGGAAGGTAGCTCTGACCAGGGCTTCTGCAACATAAATACCATGAAGATGTGGTGGGAAATTCGGCTAAGATGGTTACTTACCTGACCACAATTGTATATGTTTCCAAAATGAAATAATTGCTTGTATCTTAATTAGGGATAAGTAGTTTCGAGGATTAGAAACATCCTCAGAGCAACTGAAATAAAAGGGGGCTTTATTGTGTTGGAAGTACATCCATCCAGGCCTCATAGAAACTTGGAAGTGGTAAGGCCTATCTCTGCCTCCAGAAGCATCACCCCTCATCTCTGCTCCTCTGCATGTCCACTCCATTATGCTATCAACAGACTGGATCTCTCTGTGTGGTCATGCTCCCTGCTCCTCCCCAATATGACATGACCTTACAGTTCCTGGACAGACCACCAACTGCATGACTCGGCCTCTCAGGGTCTGGGCAAATATCTTAAGTGTGCTGTGGCATATCAATCTGTCTGGGTCCCAGTATTTACTTCTTAAGGACTTCCTAGGTGCCCACCCCCCGATGAGGAGCTAAGGAGTTTACAGACTGTAATTACTCAACATTCCTATCCACAGGCACTGAACAGCTAAAGAGAAATCTGACACGTACAGCATAAGGTGTGTGTAACAAACTGCAGGAGAGGGAAGAAAATGAGGGCCAAGGGGTGGAGGGTCAGTAAAGCTGCTTGGAGGAGGTGTGAGCTCAAGTGGGAGAGGAAGGATGAGCTAGGGAAAATGTCAATGGAGAATAAAAGAAAAGCATGCAGAGCAAGGATGTGGAAGTGAGAATAAGGTATGATTGAGGGAGGCAGCAAGTGTTATGATCCATGATTACAATATGTGTTGAAAGTAGTGGGTAAACATTGCAATGGTAGGAATGGTGGGGAACTAAATTTCATGCTATAGGACAGTGTTCTCAAACTTAAGTGAGCATCGGAATCCCCTGGAGGACTCAATGACACAAGCATTGCTGGGCTCTTTCCTCAGAGGTTCTGACTCATCAGATCTGGGGTAGAGACTGAGAATTTGCATTTCTCAAGAAAGTGACTTGAGGTCAGTGGACCTTTCCATAAATTGGCCTAAAAGTGGTAGGCAGGGTGAATGGGCAAGCAAGTGTGGTCAGGGAGGCTGTGTGGCAAAAGTAGGATGGGGCCACATACACACAGCAGCTGGCAAAAAAAGTAGGGAAGGGAGGACACATCAAGAGGTGTATCATCTGCCATAGGCCTGCCAGTGTTCAGGGTTCCCGGAGAAATGAGGACACATGGGATCCAAGTCCTGCTTTCCAGGTCCAAACCACCTGAGAGTATAGGAGACAGAAAACACAACAAGCAGGCTGCAGGTTCAACACAAGAAGGCAGTATGATTTGGCCTGGGTTCGAATCCTGGGTCCTCCACTTAGTAGGAAACCCTGAATGTGTCCCTATATATTCTGACATACAAAATCCTCATTGTGGGCTGTCACAGTGCCCACCCCCATGGAAGTGTCTCTGAAAAAAAACAAGCATTCAATAATATTAGCTATTGTTTATAGTCATCACTCTCAAAGGTCATAATACATAGCAATGTACAGGTGTGTCACCAGAAAGGCCATCATTTCTGCTGCCTCCCAAAGGGCCTCACAGGTTGGCATTTACAATGGTAAATTCACCACAATCCAAGATTGGATTTTCAATAATTTCTCCACTGCTTTCTTTAACAACAACATATTAAGTGTGGACTTTCTACCAAGTACTAGGGGCATAGTGGTTAATGAGACAAAGTCCCTGCTCTCTTGGAGCTGCCATTTTGCTGTTCAGTGCCTGTGGCAGCTGTGTCTTACCAGCACATCCACAGAGAATCCAACTCACACTGACCAAGCCAATCACAGAGCCAGCAAATTAAATAGCTACTTAAAAAGTAAAACTGCCACCCCAAGTAGAATGCACCAAGAATCTAAACAGAAGCCTAAGGAAAGGATGTCAACCAGAGTTTGAATTCCTGTTTTATATGGAAACCACAGCTCTGCAAGAGATGGGCCTTCCAATACAAGGGAAACATTATATATCCCTCATCTCACCCCACCAAGTTTATTTAGTGTTTAATTTAATATTGTTTTAACATCTATTAAACCCTCCTGGATATATTACCCACTCTGAGATGATTCAAGGCAAACTCCAAATTATGGAACCACTCCTGACTGATTTCTTGTCTCTGCTTCTACCCTTTGAGCCTGAGTTTCCATCAGTGACTGAGTTGTAGGGAACCTCAATTGATCAGTGTAGGCAAATGATACCAAAGAGGAACTTCATTACAAGAAAGGGGCCTGTCATAAATCTACCATATCTTACGAATTTCAAGGCACAATTGAAATGATTTGGGGACCATCTACTATACAAAATTCTCTCCCTCCTCTAGTACCAGTAACACTGGCTGAGCGGATAATCATAAAGTATCACAACTGAGAATTATGAGGACATTTTTGAATATGTAAACTTTTAAAATCATGCAAATTGTTTCTTCAAAATAATTACTGTGGTGACAGGCAGTTGCAGAATGAAAAGTTAACAAACCAAGAAGCCTCAGGTTGTATCTGGGTTTCAGAAGAAAATCAGTCAGAAAGAACTTTAATAAAAGGGGAAAAATCCAATTACTGGAGCAGGAAAAGAACTGTGAGCTGTTTCTCTTAGTAACATAAACCAAATGGAGGTTTTCATGGCTTTGAATACAATGCAGCTTAAAGAAATGTTCAGTAACTTTTGCCTTAATTATCCACAAGAACTGATAAAGTCATAGACTTGTCATCATTTTACTTATGACACATTGATTAACTATGATACATAACTAACCTAAACCCTGCCTCACAAGCATCTTTAACAATGAAATCATGTAGAAGATATTTAGGTGTGTAACCAGAAAGTCAGCTCACAGGTTTATTAGCACTTGAACTTTCTCTTCTCCCTAGATATTAGGAGAGCTCACTACAAGGAAAAACTCATTTGTTTGAGATTTCCCTCAGCATTCCAAATCAAGCTGGCCATGGCAACCTTCTTACTGGAAAAACTGACTTTTGAGCTTTTTTCTTCTGGTATCACTACATGTGTGTATCCGCACACATAACAATGGTGGCTTCTAGGAGTGGCAACAGATTTTTTTCACTTTTGCACTGTACAATTCCATATTGTTTCAATGTCTCACAATGAACATGCACAGGATGGCCAATTTTAAAACTCTCTTTTCTCCCAGTGCATGGGGAAAAAATGCACTGGTTAACCATTCTATATAGACAATATGGTCACTGTCTGTGGCCTGATCCATTGATGGGGAAGACAGTGGTGGACATTGAAAAGGGTAAGAAGAAGAAGAGAGTGACTGAAGTTAGCATATCTGCTGTCTTTAACCTGTGTGCTATAATTTGCAAATATAAAATAATTTTTATTTGCCTTAAGTTTATGTCCTTAGGCTTCCAGAGGTGTCCAACCTTTTGGCATCTCTGGGCCACACTAGAAGAAGGAGAGTTGTCTTGGGCTACACATTAAATACACAAACACTAACAAAAACTGATGAGCAAACAAAAAAGGTTTTAAGTCAATTTATGATTTTGTGCTGGGTTGTAGTCATAGCTCTCTGATAGTCAGTTGCATATGTCCTTGGAAAGAAAGGTCAGAGTCCTGAACTAGGTTGTGTCTTCAGCTACTACTGTGACCTCAAACTCCTGACTTCTGATCTGAAAGGGAAAGCCACACCTCTTGTCTTAGATTTTCTTTCTAAGAGCAGTTAGTGTTCTTTCTTCTATGCATTTATTTCCACTGGAGCAAGTATTTAAATATGTTTAGTGATGGTAAATCTTTGTCTTTTGAGTAATATTTTCCTTGGGGAAGCAGCCAAAAGTTATCCAGAACCAAGTGGGATATTAATATGGGAAATGAGCTTGAGGATAATATGGCTATACTGGGGCCCCGGGACATTAAGTATTTTAAAGATTCACACACATCATCTTCTTGAGTCCTCCTGCCATTCTATCAGCCCCTCTTGCAGTGGTAGAAGCTGAGTCTCAGTTGGATGAAGATTCCAATCCTAACCCACTGCCCTTCCCTCTGGCCTCAATGAAGCCACCTTTCTCTGCACTGGTGGTCTTCTTGGCTCTCCTGGAGGCAAGGAGCAGAGACTCAGTGAATCCACTCCCTGGAAAAAGAGTTTGTGGTTGGGTCATCCCTGGCCCAGAACTGAGCC
Organism: Desmodus rotundus; assembly: GCF_022682495.2. Lineage (NCBI taxonomy): Eukaryota > Metazoa > Chordata > Mammalia > Chiroptera > Phyllostomidae > Desmodus > Desmodus rotundus. The sequence goes on from NC_071400.1 coordinate 68,977,807, forward strand.
TGGAAGCTTCCAGAACCTGAGGCAGCTCTGAGGTCCAGCAACTATGCATGCAGTGCTTCTTATGGGCCCCAGGTCATCTTGGCTCATGGCATCTCTGCTTCTTTCCATAGCTCTGCCTTGTCCCCTTTTTCTTACTGGTATCCCAAGTCTAAATCCCAAAAGAGAGAGATGATAATTGGCTTAATCTTCACCAACACCACCTTAGGCAGAGCCTTTCACATGAGGCACCACCATTCCATCAGAGAGGGTCCTGTCCTCTTCTAGCTTCAACTAGAAGGGTACATGAGGCATGGAGAGTATGGCTGATTAGAAAGTGTATCTATAATATAGTAGTGATGATGCTTGTGCTGATGCTGATGCTGATGACAATGATACTGATAATAATCTGTACCATTTACTATGTGTGAAACACGTGCCTCTCACCATGCCAAGCTTTTAGCATGCATGTTCTATGAGGCTTGTAAAGTGACATTGTGCTCAATTCTTAAAGAGCTAGCAGAACATGCCATAGTACAGAATTTGAACAACTTCTCCAGTCTTTCCATCACGCACAAGTGGAGTATTTGGCAGTGTGACTTCTGGCAACTTTTCTTGGCCAAAATGACCAAAAGGACAACCTTAGTACTTTCACCCATCTCTGACCCAACATAGGAAGTATAAAAATAGAGGCATCTAGAAGTTCATCTCTCCTTTTGTTTATGTCACCCTGAGATGCAGTGTGAAGTTAATGGCCAATCTAAGACAGTATGTGGCCCTTGGACAACCAATGCCCTTCCAACTTGGTCCTACAGATCCCTCCTTCAGCTTGAGCTCTCCTGTCTCTCTGGAAGAGAGGTTCAAACCTTCCAAGAAGGCAGAGCCTCTTTGATGGGATTGGAGGAGTCAGAAACCCATCTCTTCACCAAGCATTTGTGATTCCCTCCTGAAAGATTCATTTAGTTGGATTTTGAAGGTTCTCTGGGCTTCAGGAGCACCCTTATTACAGTATGCATAGTCCCTTTGAAAGAGTAATGCTTTGGGCTTTTAGCAACCAAACCTTCAGGGGTGAAATGACAGTTAACTGAGAAATGACGGAAAAGTGCTTTAACATCACATGTCCGCACTCTATCAACAAGATTTCACAATCATTTGTATTTGTGTCCAAAATAAAGGAAGAAGTCTTCCCAGAACTACTTTCAAAGCTCCTAAATAGGAACACTGAATCACATCTCACCCCTTTCTCTTCCATATTCCCCACCAGCATTTTCCAGACTTTCTTAATAGCAAGAATGATGCAAGTCACCTGTCAAATGTAGAGTCCTTGGTCCTCACTGGACATGCCTATTCAGAATTTGTAGATGAGGCCTAGGGATGTGTATTTTTATAGCACTTTAAAGGCTTTGATTGTCAGTCAAATTTAGGACACACTATTCTGAAATCATCAATTTCTTGTTTTCCCCTCTCTTTTCCCATTAAATAATTTTTAATGCCCTACTGAGACTTGGGCATGGAAGTAGGCTTGAGTACCAATAAGCAGCATGATCTTTAACAAGCCATTTCCCTTTCCTGGTCCTTACCCTAGTATTCTAATCTGGAAAATGGGATCATTTCATGAATTCACCTGACAATGAAGTCTACCATTTGCATTTGCCAGCATGGGCTGTGGAAATTAATATCACTGTGTTTTCCACAAATTTTGAAAGATTTCTGTAATGAATAATTTAAATTTTCCAGGAGAGTCACCAGGGCAAGAGAGAACTAAAGGCTCAAAATTCCTGTGCATGGGGAGATGATCCCTGTGAAAAGATTTGCCATAGGGCCTGACACTTAGAACTTTCAAAGTGTGGGCCTCCTTTCCCTAACTGTGTCTTGCCCATCATGTTGTCAAACAGCAATCACTACAGAGGATTCTGCATCAGCCCTCCACACGTCGCTCCCGTGAAACCCCCTACCCACCCAGAATTCACCAACACACAGGACCAGCAGGGATAGGCTACATGTGCACAACATTCTCTGATGGCAGGCAGACAGCTTCAAAGCCCAGGCCCTTCCCAGCACACTGTGTGGTCCCTAGAAAGGGCCATCACTCAGCCAACTCCAATGAAGATATAGTCCTCCTGATGCCATCTTCTTCTTGTGATGGAACCCTCAAACTGGGCAGATCTCACCCATGGGATGGAACTTGAGAAGAACCTAGGGCAATTCTGGCAAGATTACTGACAATCCACCTAACTTTTAAATTGTCTGCTGGAAGGGAAATCCCCTTTCTGCTTGACCATTGGATGAGCTTCTTAACTCTACCTTCTAGAGAGGAATAATAAACATAGCTCTTTTACTTTCTAAGTACTTACATCAGAACCACAAAAAATTATTTGTTTAGACAATTTAACTTGTATGCTTCCATTCTGGGAAGAACCCTTTAAATAAGGACACTGCATATTGCTGGTGGTGTGTTTTGAGCAAACGCACACAATAATGCGGATAAAACCCAAATGAAAGTCAAACAACTCATTAAGGAAGTTAAGTCTTGTGTACTCAAATTTCACTAGCAGCTTCAAAAATGAAAGCAAATCTAGTTTCGGTCTCAGTTGCTATCGTTTCCACAAGGAACAAGTGCTTTACCCTTAGCCAGCATATAATCTGTGTGTATAGTATAGAGATATTATCTATAACTATAATTATAATATATTATACAAATATAAAACTATTAATTCATATTCAATTGACATATGATCGATTAATTAATATAAAATTTTACATATAAAATAATTATATATAGTATAATATATAATTTTATGTACATATAAATCAGGTTTATTTCAAGAAGTTGACTTATATGATTGTGGGGGTTGAAAAATCTCAAATCCAGTGGGCTGGAGACCCTTGGGCAGGAGCTGACACTACAGTCCACAGATGGAATTCCTTCCTCCTCAGGGAAATCTTTAAACTATTTGGGACAGGCCCACCCACATTATCAAGAAGCATTTCATCTTCTTAAAGTTAACTGACTGGAAATGTTAACCATATTTACAAAATATCTTCACAGCAACATCTATATTAGTGTTTGATTGAATAACTGGGCACTATAGCCTAGCCGAGTTGACATGTAAAGCTGACCATATAGTGACAAACCCACTAAATTGTATTGACTGTTTTATAGACTGTTACAGATTGTGGTGAAGAAGTGTGACAATTACTGTCAATACCACCCTGCACAGAAGGCCCCTGTTAAGTGCCCAGTTTGTAGTAGATCAACAAGCATCCACACTGGCCTCTGCCAGTCTTTTCTGGCCCTCACCTGGGAGCAGGAGCTTATGCTGACAAAGGCCATGATCAAGATGTGGGACTGTGGCAGCATGACCAACCATCTCAGTTTCTCAGTTTTAGCACTGAAAGTTTTGTGTCCCAGGAAACCTTCAGTCCCAAGCAAGCAGGATGGTTGGACAACTTACTCTGTTGGCCTGTCCATGTCTTCTCCAAACTCCAGGCTCTGACCTCGAGGTCTCCAGAAGTCTTTCCACCCTCCTGGGTTCCCACTGGGCAGATCAAGGGCTCCACATTGCTGTCCTTGCCCCATGCTACACTGCCCAGGGCTCTGGGGACTGCCTTTAGGTGCCTATCCCAATGGCTCACTCAGTTAGAACCTCCCCTAGGCAGGCCACCTGCAAACACTGTCTACAGACACACTGTGGACACATGTTCTGCCCTGGACTTTCAGGCATGGTTTGTGATCTTCAAAGCCAGGCTCTTGGAACTTGAAAATCCTGTTCTCACTCACAAAGTCTGACTTTTGTTGTCATTGGTATCATTGCCTATCACCACTGTTGTCTGTGCTGAGAGTTTAACTTTTTAATTTAATAAGAACAGATAGTATTATTGAATGTTTACTGCTCACCCGACACTGTTCCAGCATTTTACATCTATTAACTTATTTGATCCCTATGACCTCTTAGAGTGTTATTACTGGCACCTCATTTTAGAATGGAACCTGAAGTACAGAGAGACTAAGTTACTTGTGCAAGGTCACACAGCTAGCTGGTATATGTGGAGCCAGGGTTAAATTGTGGCAGACTGGGCCCCAGGGCCCTGTTCTGAAATGATTCTTTGCTTTTATTAGTAGGCTCATTGTCTTTGTTCAGCCTGAGGAGAAAAGTGTAGGAGAGGGTTAGAGAGTCATGAGACATAAGCCTAGTCCCGTATCCAAATTTTATCCCAAGAAGAACAAAGTGGCATACATAAGATGCTAGTGTGTAACCTCATAACTGTAGTGACATCCTAGTGAAATGGTAGAGGGAATTAAAAAGGCCAATCACAGAGGTCTGATCTCATCAATTCAGCCTGAGATCAGCAATTTGTGGAAGGGCAGAGTGGGGCACCATGGTGGATGAGAATGCAGACCAGAGCTCCATGGCTTAGACTGTCTGCTGACTGCCTGTAGGGGGTCCCCTGCCTCCAGGATAGCTCTGGCCCTTCTCTTCCATTCCGGGGGGCCTCCCTGTCCCCTCCTGTGTAGCCTGCTGGGCCTCTTCCTGCCCTATTCCTATGGATGCTCTGCCCTACCCCCCCACCCTGGGGAGTCTTCTTCCTCCCATTCCTGTGCCAACCCCTAGTAGCATTCAGCCCACTCCCCACTCCCTCTGCTTTCTTGGGGTCTCTCTCTTCCCAGGGTCCACTTGGCCCCCAACCCTAAAGAATCCCCCACAAGCAGGGCCTTCCAGTGCCCTGACCTGCTTCCCCCACTCCCTTGCCCACAAACGTTCAGCAACCTTCAGAGTCTCTCTCACCCACCTCCCCACAGGGCCTGCCTAGCCCCCTCTTACGCTGCCCCTCGCAGCGACTTCTGGACCGTGTGGTTCGGCGCTATGCTGAGGTGGCTGATGCTGGTAGCATCTTCATGGACCACTTCACGGACCGCGACAAGTTGCGCCTGCTCTACACATTGGCTGTCAACACGCATCCCATCCTCCTACAGGTACATAGCAACCCCAAAAAGTCACTCCAGGAAAGAGGTTCACATTGGATTCCTAAGGGGACAACCCTGAGTTGAGCTGTCTCCCCCTTTATTGCATGATTTGGGGCAACCAGCCCATGTTAGTACCTTTGTGGCATTTGGTTCATTGGCTTCTGCAGGGAGAAAGTGTTATAGTTGCTGTAAAGGAAAGAGGTGTGGGAGTTGGGGTGGGTGAGGGTATAACAGGCACTTTCACTGTGTGAGGTAGCTCCAAAGGGTTCTGTGAAGGACAGCAACTCTGATTAGTAAGATTTTAGCAAGCCCAGGAAGTGGGGAAATAGCCAAAGAATGACCCTCCAGGAGGAGTACACTGTAGGTACATACAGTTGGAAAGGAGAAAAAAATGGAAGTAATCTAGATGTCCATCAACAGGGGAATGATGAGGAGTACTAGAGTCTGGGGATATACTTGTCAATGAGACAGGGGAGTGGACAGGGACTCTGGGTCAGTTCAGTGGTTCCCAAAACTGGTGTCTCCCAAGGGGAGGCTTCATGATTTTTGGCCTGTCACAGAACTTGGTGTCTGCAGTATTATTTTTTTAGTTTTTTTAAATTTTATTTATGTTTTATTTTTCCATTACCATTTATCCCCCCATACCCTCTTCCACCTCCACCCTACCCTCCACATGCACTGTTATTTTTAAAAAATATTTTTCTCTAAATCATCTTTAACTTGACCCTCTTTCCCCCACCCATTGTCTCTTCCTAAGCAGTGATATCTGTGAAATCTCACATAGTAGTCATATTTTTTCAACTACACAACTCTTAAAAATAAACATATTCCCTTGAATCTGAATACCATCTAAAATCCTGGCAAGTGCCTTAGCATTTTCATAGCTTGCATTCTTATACCTCACTTGGAGACACTGTTAAAATTCAATGCACCACATAGAAATAAGAGCTTCCTTTTCTGAATCTATTCATCTAAAACAAGCATAGAAAGAGGGGAGGAAAGGGATGCCGGTGTTGCTTCATTCCAAGAGACAGAGAGGCAGAGACAGAGAAAGAGAGAGAGAGAGAACACTGTCTGTGAATTTTTTTTCTCTAATCTTTTAATGCCTCCTTCTCCCCTTGGCTTGGCAGATCTTCCCTGGAGCCGAAGGATGGCCACTGCCCAAGTACCTGGGCTCCTGTGGACGATTCCTGGTCAGCACCAGCACCAACCTACTGCAGGAATTCTATGGTGCACCCCCAGACCAGGCAGCCGACCTGGCCTACCAGCTCCTCAGGATCCTGGAATCTCTGAGGAGCAACGATTTGAATTACTTCCTCTACTTCACCCACGTGGATGCTGCCATGTTTGGCATCTTTAACAATGGGCATCTGTTCATCCGGGATGCTAGTGCCCTGGGTGTCATCGACAAGCAGGAAGGTACTCAGCATGGGCCTGGCTCAGCAGCTGTCAAAATGGAAGTCAAAGTGACAGGAGCTTGAAGGGGTGCCCAGGGATAGCACCATTAGGCCTTTCATAGAGAGAGCAGCCCAAGTTCAGGTCAAATGTCCCTCTCCCCCTTTAGCATTCATGCTGCCAACTCTATTTCCAAAGGGGAACTGGCCTTGATCTTGTCCATGGGGGGCATTTTGCATCATGGCATGGCCCCAAGGGCAATGCTGTTGTCCAATTCAGTCTCTGTGGCCTGTGGATCTGTCCTGCCCCTCCTCACACACACACACTGATCTTGGTTCTATCTCCCTCTCAGTGCCTTTCTCATCAGATGCTTTTAGGCTTTACCTGGAAATTATCTGACTGATTAACTTGTATATTTTTTTGATTCCCAGTCAAATCTTTTATTCAAAGTTTTTCATATATACAAGTAATAACCTAAATTTTGTTTACAATTTTCTTTACACCATTTTGGCACCTTTGCTTTTTATAAAGTTTCCAATTAAAAAGGATGGCACCACATGAGGTATACGAGTGAATCATGTTTTTCACAGTGTGTACAGACTCATTAGGGTTTCTGGAGCCCTTTGAGTATCCCAGTCTCTAATGGCGACCAAATGTTATGCATCAAATAATAGGACAGATGGTTTTTTATATGAGAAGGCCTACCAAGATAGACCAATTAAATCACACTTACTCATTTCCTTGTTTGCCTTTATTAGAAAAAAATATGGCTAATTTCAGAATATTTGGGATATGTAAGCCACTGAATATCAGTCCCACTACAACCCATTGAATGCATATTCTGAATTACCTGTTCTTTCTACCAACTTTGTATTTTTAAAGGGCAAGTAATACTGGTTCTAGTAATTTCCTGAGTTCCCTAATTCAGTAATAAGAATGGGAGAATCACAATACAGAGGTGACCCCTATAGTTATAAGCCCAACTTCTCATAGGGATAAGTGTGTTTTCCATGCCCAGGCATCAACCTATTGTAGCAGTTCCTCCCATGTTGTTCTCAGCAGGGGCCATTGTGTTCCAGAGCCCTAAATCTCCTGCTGACCAGAGATGCTAGGAGACTAAACCACTTCACCGAGCAACTGTAATTAATGGCATCTCCCTCAAGGAGAGCAGCTTGTAGGGTGTGTAACATTTCCTTTTTCTCTTCCAGGCAGCCAAGCAGCCACCAGGGCAGGAGAGAATAAAGACATCTTTAGCTGCCTGGTTACTGGCTGCAAGACTGAGCTGCCCTCCTGTGATACCATCCCTGAGAAGCAGAGCCTGGTGCTGGTGTGTCGGCAGGTGCTGCCTCAACTTCTCCAGGGAAAGTTCCCCTCTCCAGTGCAGGAGCAGATAGATGTCCTCCTGGTTAAATGTGGGGAGGGTACCCGCCCAGACCCTGAAGTTCTCGGGGCCGCCAGCCAGCTGAAGGACATCTTGAGACCCCTGAGAACCTGTAATCCCAGATTTGCCTACCGCTATCCAGACTGCAAGTATAATGATAAGTTCTAAAGGGCTGGAGCCTGGCTGGCCTCCAGGGACAACATCCTTGGCTCTCCATTTCCCAGCTGGGTTGTTGCAAAGTTGAAAGAAGCAGCCGTTTTAGACATTAGGAGAAATGCACATTAATTTCCCAGGGACTAAGGAACATTCCAATGACTGGAGGGCAGTTGTGTGACACAGTGTCATTGTCTCCACTGGCTGGAACGTCACAAAAGAGACAGAGGTGGGCATCAGAAGATTCAAATGTGGACACTCACTCAACCTCTGAGTCTCTGTTTCCTCTGTTCTCTACCAGACTCTTGAATTAGTGAAAGAAGACAGAGATGTAAAGGGCCAGGGAAATATGCTTCTTACCCTCAGCCCAGGTGGTTATAAGGTGTGTTCAGAAGGATACACAGGCAGGATGAATGAGGCAGAACAGTGGAGGTCAAGAGACTGGCATGAAGAGTGAGGCCCCTGGCCAGTAGCACATTAGGTTAGACTCAGACAAAAGGGGCTCCTTCCTGATCCCTCTACCTCTGAGCTAGCTGTCCTGTCACACTCCCCACACCACCCCAGGATAAGAAGACTGCAGGCCAAAGGCACATATGGATAAGAACACATGCTGGGTATCTGGGGCCTCGTGCAGGTACAAGTAAAGCACATCATGGTGTGGGAAGGAGCCAGAGGTAAGAAGTGGGGAATGGGCTGGAGGCCAGTGTGTTCATCCAGATCCTCTGAGAAGCAAGTATCAAGACAGGATAAAACAGTCAAGGATTGTATTAAGGAAGGTGCTTGTGTGTGGAAGGAAAGAAGGAGGGACCCAGAAACAGCTGGAAGAGCCAGCAGGCCAGGTTGCAAGTTTGAGCCTGAAGGTTGAGTAGGAGTATCCTAGACTGTTTTACACAATGGAAGGAAGCTTCAGCAAGGTTGTCAGGGTGTCCTTGAGCCAAAGCTAGCCATTAGATGAACAACAAGTCTCCAATAATGGGCAGCCCTTATGCCTCTGCTGCAGGGAACAGCCTAGAGGAGGCATGGCCTCAGCCCGACCACAAAGATGGATTTTGAAGCTCAGCACAGGGCACCTAGCCAGTTCCACTCCCTGGAGCAAGAAATCTGTGAACAGACCATTCTCACTGTAGCCACTTCTAGACCCAGGCCAGCTTTCTCCACACTGTGGTCTCCAGTGTAGGACTCTAAGGAGTCTGAGAATTTTCAAACTTGACCTTACAGGTTATTATAAAATTTTTTTCAAGGTCAGCAACAAAACATATTTTACCAAATGTTTGTTAGTTTTCTTTATGGCTTTTAAATATTTAGCCATATGGTATGTGGACCTCCATGTATATTTTTGCCCTGGCCCCACAGACATTAGTGGTGAGCTCTTTGAACCTTTGCCCAGCCTTCCTGCCAGCCATGTACCTCTCAGGGACTTCTCAGTTAACCTCTCTTTTCTACCTCTGAATTACCACCTTTAGGTTAGAAGGCCTGGTTTAACAGGCTTCACAGTGTAGACATAGAAACTGAGGCCCAGGGAGGAAGAGTGACTTGCTGGGATAGTTCAGAACCCTTGCTACTAGTCCATGCTCTTCTTGCATTCCCCTTCAGCCTCTGCTTCTTACCCTGGCCTACCCAATTCTGGTCCTTTCACTCACATTTAAAGTTGGGCCAAGAAAAGTCCTATTTTATGGCAGCTAAGTTGCTTGAGGGGTTTGCCTTTGACTGCTCCAGGCACTATCCCTGGGGCAGCCATGACAGTGAAGATGACAGGCCAAGTTTCTGGAAGGGCAGGGTCAGGCAGGCTGAGAGTCTGAGACAGTTGCCTTCTAGCCTGGTCTGAAGGATAAGGATTGACAACACTTCCCAACACCTTACTTTCAGCCCCTTACTTTTTAAAACTGATCTTAGACTTCTGGACTTCAGAACTGTGACAAAATAAAAAGCCTATTGCTTCAGACCACCCACTTTGTAGTAATTTGTTACTACAGCTCAAGAGATGAATACACACTATGAACTTCATCTGAGTGTCTGCTTCCAGAGAACCAAACCTGCAATACCCCCAACTCCAGTCTGTCGTGATGGATTCAAAAGTCAGACCCAACATGAAGGAGTATGTTAATGCCTGTACCCAGGGCTGAGGCTTGGCTGGTTCCATTCCTCCTCTGCATCATTTAAGACTCTGTTGGATGTCTCACCTTGACCAGAAGCTTTTTCTGACAGCACAAGCTCCCACAAGCCCTTTCTGAATCGCATATTTGTACCCCTGAGCCACAGATCTGTGCCCCATTTGAAGCTAATCCCAAAGAGTAATCCAGAGAGCTCTGTGTCCCACCTTCCCATCAAGCTGGGAGATCTCTGAGGATGGTGGGGGTAGCTGTGTATTCTCATAGCAATCGGCACAGGGCTGGCCACAGAGCAGGTGCTGGGAAGCTATTCTTTCTGAAGACAATGTTTGTGTTCTTCAGATGTTTTTGCTTACTCTTTTTCACGCACCATGTGCTATAGACTGAATGTTCATGTCTCCTTAAAATTCATATATTGAAATCTGAACCCTTAAGGTAAGGGTATTAGGAGGTGAGGCTTTTGAGAGGTGATGAGATCCTGAGGGTGGAGCCCTCATGAATGGGATTCATGCCCTTTTAAAAGAAATCCCAGAAAGTTCCCTGGCCCTTTCTTCACTGTGAGGACACATGGGGATGGTACAGGCTATAAACCAGGAAGTGGGCCTTCACAAGGCTCTGCATCTGCCAGTGCCTTGGTCTTGGACTGCCAACTTACTGTGGCAGTCCAAGACCAGAACTGTGAGAAATAAATGTGTGTTGCTTACAAGCCACCCAGTCTATCATATTTTATTATAATAGCCCAAATGAACTAGTACACTGTGCTGACCATGTACAGGATGGGGCAAAAGTACATTTACAGTTGTGAGTATGCAAAATACAGAGTTTATTCTTATATTATTGTTCATTAAACATTGTATTGTATTCCATATGAACAAATGTAAACTTACTGTTGTCCCACACTGTACAGGACACAGACACTTCCTCAAGAGCAACTCTTTTCTCTCAACAGTCAGGAGACAGGTAAGTCAACACTCAAAGGACTTTAGCCAGAAAAAAATTATCATGGTATATTCTTAGACTTCTGTTATCAGATTGGACACATTAGAGTATTTTCCTGAATTTTGCCAGCCACTGTCTTTTTTGTCCTCAGGACTGGCTACATAATTTGTGGGATCCAATGCAATATGGAAATGTGGGGCTTCCTGTCATTAAGAATTGCAAGATGGGGACCGCAGGGCATTAAACTAAACACAAGCCCTGTGGGACTGCATGCATTGCATGACTACGAAGCTGGCCCTGAGTCCCTGAGAATACTAATTCTTGTTAATGTTAGTGTAGAGTGTTCTTGGGGTTTACTGAGGTCTTACTTGACCTCTACAACCAAGGGGAGTAGGTGTGGGACCAGAGGTGATTTATAAAATATTTAACAATTCTCTTGGTAAAGGAACTGACTTATGAGAACACACCCCATCTGGTGTAGCTACCAGGTGGGCATAACCACAACTCTGCAGGTAAATTCTACTTTTCAAATGAAGAAATTTGTTCAAATAACTTGCTCAAAGCAACAATTTTTAGGTCTCCTGCTTTCCCAGTCTTCCCCTATAGCATCTGACTTCTGCCTTTATGTGATTCCATAAGCCTGAACATTTCCCCTAGAGTTACAATGAATGCTTTGTTGGATTTGGGAGGGTGGAGTTTGGGGAAAGATCTGGAGCTCTGGAAGCAGATACACTAAGATTCAAATCATGATTCTGCTAGCTACTGTGTAGCCTTGGGTAAGTTGCTTAAACTCTCTGAGCCTCACTTTCTTTATCCAAAAAATGTGGAGAAAAAAAAATTCACCCTCATGGGGTTATTGTCTTGTTTAAATGATACAATGTCTCTCAAAAGCCTGGCATATGTGGGTATTCTGTATTTGAAGGCAAATGTAGGAAAAGAGCAGAGGGTCTCCTGACAGAAAGAGCTCTTCACACAGCCAAGGCAGTACTGCAGCCTCTTCGGAAGCACCAAGATCCTTGCCCCAAGCCACTACTACCCCAGCCCATAGGAATCCCCAGGATGCTGCAAATTGCTAGATGGCCTGACTGGGGCCATTTCTCTTCCCTCCTGCTATCTAGACTCTACGTTGATCATGAATGGCAGCTGAACAGTCACTACACTCACCTCCACAACCCAGCCCTCCACCAGGCTCAGAAGGGAATCCTTCTCAATCAGGTAGTGTTGGGGGCCTTGGGAAGTCCATCTGTGCTCAGTATTGGAGAGAAATGTGGAAGTTAGATTGGCCCATTGAAAGTTCACTGCCTGTTGGTGGTGATGTGACTTTTCTGCCCACTCTGGGCCTATTGCCCACATGTATTGGCATATCTGCTCACATGCACACAAGTATATTCTGGTCTGCCCACAGCTCTTTATGGCATTGTTTAAGAATGGTTGCAGTTGTGGCCTGTATAAGAGGGTCAATTCCCAGGCAGGGGCCCCAAATCTGCAGATTTAATAACTCTCTAAGAATGCAACTTAGAGAAATTAGTCAGCAAAGGGTAACTGGGCAACCAGTTCAAGTGTCCCACCCATTGGAGCTCTTTGTAGAAGTAGACAAGGAAAGGGAGCACCCCATCCCATTAGGGTTACCAGGGCATAGTTTCAGGCCTGGGCTATGACTATAGGGTCAGTGTGGCAGTACAGAGGGAGCAGCAGCTCTGTAAGCAGACACGTCTGCCTTCAGATCCTGTGCTAGCCCCTCTTGCAAGTCAGTGCACTGAAGTTAGTTAATTGTAGCATTGTTTGCAATTACAAATACTGGAAACAACCTAAATGCTCATACACAGCAGAGTGGCTGAATAGACTGATACATTCATACAATGGATGTGACACTGTATATGAGTGAGGAAGATTTCTATGAACAGACATGGATTTGTGGGATATACTGCTAAGTGAGAAGAAAGAGCAAAGCATGCGAGGGTATTTATAGTATGCTAACTTTTTGTGTAAGAAAGAAGGCAATACTGTATACGAAAACATTTATGTATCTGCTCACTTGTGATATATACATGTGAAATTACATATATATATATTCCTAACTGTAACTCTTGTGATTTTATTTATATAGATAGATATAGATATATAGATAGATAGATCACAAGAGAGAAAGAGAATAAACTAGAAGCCGATGAGATTGGTTATCTATAGGGAGTGGGTAAGAACAGTGGGAATGGGGTAGTAGGAATGAGGAGTGACACTTGCCTGAGTATACCTTTGAGTATAAATCTGACTCTTAGAACCATGGGAATATCTCACATAGTCACAAATAAATAATTAAGATTAACCAGGATGGGGGTTAAATTAAAATAAACTACAAACAATCACAAATGGATCTAACTGGATTACAAATGAATAAGATATAACTATACTGAAAAATTAACTGAAGTAACTTGGAAAGGAAGAATTTTGACTACTTAGTACAAGGCTAAAGACAAAAAGAACTGTACACACACTTTAAAATGGATAATTTTATGTTATATGAATTTTACCTTGACTAAAAAAGAACCACAGATAAAAATTGTTTTCTGGTTATTACTTTTCCCATGGGGTTCTGAGTTAGCAATTCCAAAACTACTTTAAGTGTTAAGCGAGTAAGTAAATATGTTGTGGATATTGACAGAAGGGCTTCTCACTCTTGGAGAAAGAAGTTACAACTAAGGAAAGATGGAAGAAAGAATTGACCCTTGTGGTGTTAGACTAGATTTTGAGGTATCACTCTGCACTCAGGATTTTAGATTGATAGATGAGAGAGAGAGAGAGAGAAGGAAAAAAAGAAAGAAGGAAAGAAAGGGAGAGGGGGGAGGGAGGGAGAGAGGGAGGAAGGAAGGAAGAAAGATAGATGATAGATAGATAGATGATAGATAGAAATAGAGATATACAGCTATGTATGGAAATAGATATGAGTGTATAGAAATATATTTCCTAGCTCTGTCTCTGAGAGAGCTTGCAAGCAGTGACACCTCAGTGCCCAGGACTTGGTTTCTCTAATAAAAGAAAGCAGAACTCATTGGAAAAATAGCTGATTCCAAGACTAGGACAGAGAAAGTACAAGACGAGCCTGGAATAATATTGTATTGCAAGGAAGTGCTCAAAAAACTTTGGGAGAATGTCAAATGGACATGGAAGCCAACTTGAAGGGACTACCAAAAGCCAAATGTAGGACAATTTGAAGTACAAAAGAAATAATGTTAGTAATGGGTTATAACCCATAGAATAAATTCTTATGAGAACATACTGACATAAATATATAACATAAAAGTAAATAAATGGGGAAGGAAAGAGCTATTTCTTACAGTAGAATTCCAATTAATAAATGTAGATGGAATGATGAAAGTAAAAAATCACCACTTGACAAACACCACAGTAGTAATTGTTGCAGGCAAGAATCATCAAAGGGGCTAAAATTAGTAGATAAAAGTGTGAGAAATAGATTGTTTGCATAGTCTCAAAGTTATCTTGCCACAACATACTTATTAATCACAAAGGAAAAAATAGTAACTTTACAGTGAAGAAGCCTAGAACACATGACCTTAACCAAGTGATCAAGGTCAACATCACCAGTGATAATTCATATAGACATTGTGTACCCCCTGATATGATACACTGAGAAGGGCACAGCATCTTCTGTGTTATTCATGCTGAAAATGCAGAACCTCAACTAAATCATGAGATAACATCAGACAAATTGAAGGACATCCTACAACTGACCATGAAAGATAAACAACAAAGAAAGTCATTATCACAGACTGAAGAGGACTGAGGATACAAGAGAACTACATGCAATGTGGAGTCCTCGATTGGATCTTGGACCAGAAAAAGGATATTAGTGGTGTCAGTACCAATAGCCAAAACCACCAGAACACACCTATAGTTGGACAAGTTGAGTTTATTGCTCATCCCAAGAAGAGAGAAAGCACACCATGGAGAAGCATGAGTAGTCTCAGGAAGAGGGAGTTAGAAAGGACTTCTCACTGGATTGGGACTCATTAGATGATTTGGAGGAGGGGTCAAGGAAGCAGGGTTTTGACTTCAATTAGATGTTGTTAGGAAGTGGTGGTAAATCCATAATTGCACATCTCAATGAGTCTTATCTATAGGGCAGGAGTGATGAAGCAGGCTAACACTGTAGTTAGTAAAGCAGCAGACACTCATATTAGCCAGCACAGGAGGATGTTTAGTCATTTTTGTTTAAAACATATTCATGTTGTTGCTTGTATTCAGACATGAATATGGAGTGGTCTTGTGTCTTGATTCATGATGGTCACATGTGGCCTTGTTTGATGTTAGTGATCTGAGAAATTGTTGCTGTTCAAGGAGAACACAAAGGGGAAGCTGTGACGTCCAGGCCAGCTCTGAGCAACACCACTGCAGGGCCAATTACCAGCTACTGTGGGCTGCTTTTCTCTTTTTCAGTGGGACAATTAGTGAAACTCCAATAAGATCTAAACAGGGGTGTCCAAACTTTTGGCCTCTCTGGGCCACACTAGAAGAAGAAGAGTTGTCTTGGGCCACATATTAAATATATTGCAACATGTAATCACAAAAAAAATCTCACAGTGTTTTAAGTAAATTTACAATTTTGTGTTGGGCTGCATTCACAGCCATCCTGGGCTGCATGTGGCCCAGGGGCTGCAGGTTAGACACCCATGGATTAGATTAGTCCATAATATTTTATCAATGCTAATTTCTTAATTTCAATAATTACACTATGTTTATATAAGATGTTAACATTATGAGAAATTAGGTGAAGAACTCTGTATATTATTTTGGAACATTTTTATAAGTCTGAAATTATTCCAAAATAAAAAGTTAAAAAGGCAACTGAGAGCATGAAGCAGACATTGGTTTGGTACCAGGTGAAGAAGCTGACTTGCATCTTGGGGCTGTGCTATATGCAAAAAAAGACATATCCCATAACATGAGAGCATTACCTGTGTGACAAGATGGTTCCCACTATGAGAAACATGTGGAAACTGAGTTGGATTAAAATGAAGATTTATGTCTCTCATTTGGGGCTTTTTCTAAGGTGATGCCCATTGAATAGAAGTGCCACTGCACCATTTTGATGAGTAGTGCTCTTTTTTTCCTTCTCTCTTATTTACTTGGTCCAAGTGAAGGTACCTGTACTAGAACCAAGGTAGCTCCTACCATACTGAAAAGCAGTAGAGACCTGGGGCTCACACACTCACTTCTGATTCCTCCCTTTCTACACACAAATCATAGTGCATCTTGTAGACAGAGCATCTAGCACAAGTTGAAAACCCCTTTCCACTCCCACATGCCCAGATGAATTCACCTTTCTGCCTCATGCGCTTACCTGGAACTTCTCTCTGAAAAACAATTCTTTAGAGGAAATTGTACCAAAAGTCAGTTAATACTCCCCTTGTCAAAGTAATATATATTTTAGTATTTTCAGTGATCTTACACAAGGCAGGCAAAAGTTCAGGAAAAGAGGCAAGTCATGGAAATTTGGTGAGAATATAATCCTATCGAAAAAAATTGGGAGACTTCTGGCCAAGATGCAAGCGTAGGTAGATACACTCTGTGTCTTTGCACAACCAAAAGAAGGAGAACAAATTTAAAAACAAAAAATAACCAGAACTGCCAGGAAATCGAACTGTATGGAAGTCCAACAACCAAGGGGTTAAAGAAGAAATATTCATCCAGACCAGTAGGAGGAGCGAACACTGGCAGCCCGGGCAGAGAGGACTCATGGCAAGGTGGCAGCTGGAGGACCAGGACCAGCGAGGCAGCAGCTGGCAGATGAGGCAAGGGGGCAGCTGGCAGAGCAGGACATCTGACATTGGTGTGCTAATAAACTGGGAGGAACAACTGGGGAGCAAGACAGACCAGATGACCCAGGGTTCCACTGTGGGGAAATAATACCTCAACACCTCTGATTGAAAAGACCTGTGGGGGTTGAGGGACCAGGAGAAACTCTCAGCCTCAAAGGAGAGTTCGTTGAAGAGAACCACAGGTTTCTAGAACATATACAAAACCACCCACCAGGGAATCAGCACCGGAAGGGACCAATTTGCTTGTGCATAGTGGAGGAAGTTACTAAAAGCCAGCCAAGAGCCGAGCAAGTGGCATTGTTCCCTTTCGGATCCATCCCCCACAGACAGCACCACAATGCAGCGACATGGGTTGCCCTGCCCTGGTAAATACCTAAAGCTCCACCCCTTACTACATAACAGGTGCGCTGAGGCAAAAAAAAAAAAAAAAAATTGCGGCCCAAATGAAACAACAGATCAAAGCTCCAGAAAAAAAATACAACTAAGTGATGAAGAGATAGCCAACCTACCAGATGCAGAGTTCAAAACACTGGTAATCAAGATGCTCACAGAAATGGTTGAGTATGGTCACAAAATAGAAGAAAATGTGAAGGTTATGAAAAGGGAAATAAAGGAAAATGTACAGGGAGTTAACAGTGAAGGGAAGAAAACCAGGACTCAAATCAACAGTTTGGAGCAGAAGGAAGAAATAAACATTCAATCAGAGAGGAATGAAGAAACAAGAATTCAAAAAAATGAGGAGAGTCTTAGCAATCTCCAGCACAACTTTCAACATCCATATCACAGAGGTGCCAGAAGGAGAAAAGGAAGAACAAGAAATTGAAAACTTATTTGAAAACATAACGAAAGAGAACTTCCCTAATCTGGCAAAGGAATTAGACTTCCAGGAAGTCCAGGAAGCTCAGAGAGTCCAAAAAAATTTGGACCCAGGGAAGCACATACCAAGGCACATCATAATTACATTACCCAAGATTAAAGATAAGGAGAGAATCTTAAAAGCGGCAACAGAAAAGGAGACAGTTGCCTACAAAGGAGTGCCCATAAGACTATCAGCTGATTTCTTAAAAGAAACCTTGTAGGTAAGAAGGGGCTAGAAAGAAGTATTCAAAGACATGAAAGGCAAGGACCTCCATCCAAGATTGCTCTATCCAGCAAAGCTATCATTTAGAATGGAAGGGCAGATAAAGTGCTTCCCAGATAAGGTCAAGTTAAAGAAGTTCATCACCAAGCCCTTATTATATGACATGTTAAATGGACTTATCTAAGAAAAGATGATCGAAACTATGAACAGTAAAATGACGACAAACACAACTATCAGCAACCAAGCCTAAAAAATCAAAACCAAAAATGAACTAAACAAACAACTGGAACGGGAACAGATTCACAGAAATAGAGATCTCATGGAGGGTTATCAGCAGGGTTGGGGGGAGAGTGGGGGACAAAGTACAGGGAATAAGAAGCATAAATGGTAGGTACAAAATAGACAGGGGAAGGTTAAGAATAGTATGGGAAATGGAGAAGCCAAAGAACTTATATGTATGACCCATGGACATGAACTAAGGTGGGGAAATGATGGTGGGAGTGGGGGTACAGGGTGGAAAGGAATAAAGGAGAGAAAAAATGGGACAACTATGATGTCATGGCCAATAAAACATATTAAATTTTTTTTTAAATTGGCAAAACTCATCAAAAGCTTCAAAAAGGACTGGACACTCTACCCAATAATTTCACTTCTGGGACACCATCCAAAATAAGTAATAAAGAATGCACAGTGATTTACTCACAGAGTGACTGTTAAAAACCATGGATTGAACACTTGTAACCCCTACTGAGAAGAGAGTCTGTGGAATTTTTAATAGGCATAAACTACCACACAGGTGGAAATGAGAGAAGAGAAAAAATAGAAATAAAATGTTAAAAGTTGGAAAGCAAATAACACCAGGACCAAAAGAACTGAATCCTAAGCTGGCAGCAAAAGATGCTGGGAACCATTCTAATTTATACCACAAAATCTCTCAAAAGTTTGAGGAATTTGTCGCACTAGGTCCCTCGGGAAGTGAGAGAGAAGAGGTGGCTGAAATAAGGATGAGTCCTTTTTTTCATCAAAAATACAACTGCGTTTAAGCACAAAAACCTAGAAGCAGAAACAAGGAGAGCAACAACACACATAATCCAGAAATCAGGAAATTCTTCATGGCATGTGTAGGGAAATGCACTCTCATGTGTATAGTTTTTCAACCTGTGCCAGCCACTTTAAACTTCCTTACCAAAAGATAAAAAGCTCAAACAAACTGTGTAGAGCTAATTGCCTTGTGTGTGAATATCTTTCCCTGTTTCAGGTTCGATGTGTACTCCTTTGTTCTGCTTAAGTGTATGTGTCAAAAGACCTCAGGCACACCCCCAGATTTTAGTATTTCAGAGTACATGAGGAAGGGATTAGGGCCCTTCTACTGTGGCACAAGGAAGTTCATGCAGGCCAGTTGCAACCACTAAGCATAGGGGAAAGACATCCACTATTAAAGCTGAACTTGTTTGGTCTCTTGTCTATGTGAATAAAAGCATTGTTCTATCCAGTGCTTGACTGTATCACATTTTCTTTGGTGACTCTGATACCAAGATTCAGTGGGCAGAAGTCTTTGGATCTCTGTTTTTGATGATTGGCATTGCTATGGTCTTTGCTATCTTCCATGTAGTTGGAGTCCTCTCCTGGCATTGGTAACCAGTGCATGGTGTTGTGCTCAGCAGAATGAATTGGCTTAAAGCATTTTAAGGGGCAATGTGCATATTCCAGAGCAAAAAATATGGCTTGGGGGGGAACAGAATTTCAGGTTGAGGCTGATGAAGAATGCAGATTGGTTTCTGGCAGGTCCTTTGTGTGATGGGCACCTAGGAGAGGTTGGAGGTCCTCTTGACTAGTGAGTATCTTATCTCTGGTGGCTTTGGGATGGTAACTTGTTTCCCTCTGTATGATTCCAGTCAGCTCTGAGTTGCTGTCTTTCCATGGGAGCGCAGGGTAAGTGGCCATGAAAGAGATTTTGTGTGCTGACCCTTTAAGAGCAGTCTCCTGTCTCACCCTGGCAAAGAGGATCCCTGCTGATTTTCACAGGCAGATGTTCTGTGGGCTTCTCTTCCTAGATCTGAGGCTCTGGTCTGGTGAGCCTGGCATGGGGTTGAGACTCCACATTCCTCAAGAGGAACCTTTGCAGGTGAAATATCCCTCTGGAATCTCAGGCAGACAGCCCATTTCACCTCTCCATCCTTCCTATCTGTCTCAAGGTGGCTTCTTCCATAAATCCTTGATTATAAGACTTCTCTTCAGCTAGTCTTCAATTGATTGTTCAGTTTGATGTTCTATAATTAGTTCAAATTCCTATCTGGTCATGGGAAGAGATAAGTGTAATTTCCATCTACTCCATGGCCAACTTGCATCCCTCCTGCTCACTGTGCTTTTGATATCATACCTGAGAATCCACTGCCAAATCTAAAGTCATGAAGATTTATCACTATGCCTTCTTCTAAGAGTTTTAGCTCTTCCATTTGGATTTTTGTCCATTTTGAGTTAATTATAGGGTATCAGGCAAGCATCCAAATTCATTCCTTTGTGTGTGGTTATCCAGGTTTCCTACCACCATTTGTTAAAAGGCAATTCTTTTCATATTGAATGAACTTGGCACCCTGTCAAAAATAAACTGACCATATATGCATGGGTTTATTTCTATTTCAATCCTTCTGCAATGATCTATGTGTCTGCCCTTACACCAGTGCCATGAGCTTTGTGGTTACTGTAGTTTTAATCAAAGTTCTGAAATTAGGAAATGGCAGTCCCCCAAGCTTCTTTTTCCTTTTCAAGATAGTTTTAGTTAGTTCCAGCCAAGATGGAGGCATAGGTAGAAACCCTTAGCTTCCTCACACAACCAAAAGGAGGATAACAATCAATCTAAAATCAATAAACAACCAGAAGCGCCAGAAAACCAAACTGCATGGAACTCTGACAACCAAGGAATTGAAGAAAAAATCAACCAGAACAACCAGACCAGTGAGGTTGCGGACCAGGCAGGTGGGTCTAACTTAAGGGGAAACTGAGACTCAGAGTTGAATGGGGACTACCGTGGTTGCCATGGCAGGAGAAACTCCCAGTCTCACATGATAGTCCATTGGAAAGTTCGCTAGAACTGAGCAGGGGAGCTGCATTGCTCCCTCTCTAGCCCCTCCCCCACAGGCAGTACAGAAACTCAGCAAAGAGGGTTGCCCTGCCTTGATGAATACCTAAGGCCCCACCCCCTTACAACTTATCAGGTGTGCCAAGACAAAAAAATATGGCCCAAATGAAAGAGCAGAGGAAAACCTCAGAAAGAGAACTAAGGGATGAGGAGATAGCCAACCTATCTGATGGAGAATTTAAAGCCCTGGTAATCAAAATGCTCACAGATCTGATTGAGCTTGGTCAAAAAATGAAAAAACAAATGAAAGATACCCAAAATTAAATAAAGCAAAATGTGCAGGGAACCAACAGTGACAGGAAGGAAACTAGGACTCAAAGCAACAATTTGGAAGAAAAGGAAAAAATAAACATCCAACCAGAACAGAATGAAGAAATAAGAATCCAAAAAGGTGAAGAGACTCTTACAAACCTCTGGGGCAACCTGAAACATTCCAATACCTAAATTATAGGAGTGCCAGAAGGAGAACAGCAAGAAATTGAAAACTTATTTGAACAAATAATGAAGGAAAACTTCCCCAATCTGGTGAAGGAAATAGACTTCCAGGAAGTCCAGGAAGCCCAGAGAGTCCCAAAGAAGTTGGACCCAAAGAGGAACACACCAAGGCCCATCATCATTAAGTTACTCAAGATTAAAGATAAAGAGAGAATCCTAAAAGAAGCAAGAGGAAAGGAGTTACCTACGAAAGAGTGCCCATAAGACTGTCAGCTGATTTCTGAAAAAAAAAAACAAACAAAAAACCTTGCAGGCAAGAAGGGGCTGGAAAGAAGTATTTAAAGTCATGAAAGGCAAGGACCTACATCCAAGATTACTCTATACAATGAAGCTATTATTTAGAATAGAAGGGCAGATAAAGTGCTTCTCAGATAAAATCAGGTTAAAGGAGTTCATCATCACCAAGCCCTTACTATATGAAATGTTAAAGGGACTTATCTAAGAAAAAGAAGACCAAAAATATGAACAGTAAAATGACAACAAACTCACAACTATCAACAAATGAACCTAAAACAAAAGACAAACAATGCAAACAAAAACTAAGCAAACAACTTGAACAGGAACAGAATCAGAGAAATGGACATCACATGGAGGGATTTCAGGGGGAAGAGAAGAATAGGGGGAAAAGCTACAGGGAAGAAGACACATAATTAGTAGGCATAAAATAGATGGGGAGAGATAAACATGGTATAGGAAACAGAGGAATCAAAGAACTTATATACACAACCCATGGACATGAAATAAGGGGGAGGGGAATGCTGGAGGGTTGAGGGGGCAGGTTGGAGGGGGGATAAAGGGGAAAAATTGGGAAAACTGTAATAGCATAATCAATAAAAAAATACTTTAAAAAGATTGTTTTAGTTATTCAGGGTCCCTTGCAATTCCATATGCATTTTAAAATTCATTTGTCTATTTCTGCAAAAAAAGAAAAAAAGTAGTTGAAATTTTGATAGAGACTGCATTGAATCTGTGGATCAATTTGCAGAGTATTACCATCTGAAAAACATAGTCTTCAAATTGGTAAACACAAGATATCTTAATTTATGTAGGTCTTTTTAAATCTCTTTAAGAGCCCTAGCTGGTATGGCTCAGTGGATTGAGTGCCGGCCTGTACACTAAAGGGTTGCTGGTTCAATTCCCAGTGAGGGCACATGCCTGGGTTGTAGGCCAAGTCACCAGCTGGGGGTGAGTGAGAGACAACCACACATTGATGTTTCTCTTGGTCTCTATCTCCCTCCTTTCCCTTCTCTCTAAAAATAAGTAAATAAAATCTTTTAAAATTTTTCTTTAAGAAATGTTTTATAGTTTTCAGTGTACAAGCCTTTCACCTTGACTGAATGTATTTCTAAGTATTTTATTTTTTGATGATCCGTCATGGAATTTTTTGTTTAATTTCTTTTATTTTATTGTTGTTCTAGAGTTGACTCCATTTTCCTACCACCACTTTCTATATATTTTGTATATGTTTATCAATTATAATTGAAATATAATTGATATGTTGATCTTCTATCCTGCAACTTTGCTGAAAGTATTTATTGGTAATATTTTTTGTGGATTCATTCAGATTTTCAATGCATATCATGTCCATCTATAAACAGAAATCATTTTAATTCCTCTTTTCTGATGTGGATCGCTTTTATTTATTTTTCTTATCAAATTTTCCTGGATAGAACTTTCAGTACAGTGTTGAATAGAAGTGATAAGATAAAAATAAATATATACATTATTTTAAATCCTCAACAAAATACCAACCAACCAAATCCAGCAGCATGTTAAAAGAATTATACACCATGAGCAACTAAGATTTATCCCAAAATGCAACATGGTTTAACATATAAAAACCAGTGAATGTAATACATCATATTAGTAGAATAAAGAGGGAAAACATGATTATCTCAAAGAATAAAGAAAAGTATTTGAGAAATAGCAAAATATTAGAAACAAAAAAAAGGTTTGACAAAATCTAACACCCTTCCTGATAAAAATAAATACTCTCAGAAAATGAGAAATAGAAGAAAACTAGCTCAACCTGATAAAGTACATCTATGCAAAAACTCCACAGCTAACATACTTAATGTGAAAAGACTTGATGCTTTTCCCCCTTAAGATCAGGAACAAGACAAGGATGTCTGCTCTTACCACTTCTTGTCAAAGATGAGTCTTTTTATAAAAAATGTGATAGTTCTTCATTGTCAAGATAAAACTATCTCCCCCAAAACCAAAAAGCTTATTCCTGAAAATTTTAGCTTACAGTGATGTATTCCTATAGAGAGACATTTATCTAGAAGATCATTATAAGCATTTATAAATTTATAGTTTACTAGAAGAATTTTTCCATAACAAAAATATTTAAAGTTTCATTCTGTCTACCAGAGTAGTGGTATTATTAGTGAAACAACTGTTTCTTAAGTGCCTATATGGTGCACATACCTAGAGGAAATCTTTTTAAAGATTTTATTTATGTCTAGAGAGAGGGGAAGGGAGGGAGAAAGAGAGGGAGAGAAACATCATTGTGTGGTTGCCTCACACACCTCCTATTGGGGACCTGGCCCACAACCCAGGCATGTGCCCAGACTGGGAATCGAACCTGTAACCCTTTGGTTCACAGGCCAGTGCTCAATCCACTGAGCCACGTAAAGGATGAGTCTTAAAAGTTTCTTTTAAAAAGCAACTGGATCCCAGATGCCCCTTCCCTGCTTCACAGCCAGGTAATGGCCAGGTGATGGCCTTCCGAGACCCAACAAAAAATTGGAGACTCAGGAGAGAGTCAAAGGCTCTTCAGAAACAGCATGAAGTTTACGACAGCAGGCCACACCAAAAACTGGGAAATCACAGGCATGTATGCACAGTAGCTCTCACTTTCTATCCTTCCCTGCACTGGCACCCTGGCCCTCCTTGCACCCCAGTGGAACTGATCAGTAAGCTTCCAGGAAAAAGACCAAAAGATTTTGACATCAGAAGCCCCTCAACTATCTCACCCAGTCAGGTTTCTACAGTGAGGTTGCAGCTGGCCAACCCCACTGGCTATCCAGAGCACCCAGTCATCTTTTTAGTTCCCCACTTTTTCTTTTTTTCTAATATTATTTTGAAACAATTTCATACTTACAGAGAAGCTGAAAGAAAAGTACGAATGACTCCCATATACCCTGTATCCATATATGTAATTGTTTACTTCCTCTCACGTTTGCTTTATCTTCTTCTTCATATGCCTCTCACCATTCCTGTCTTTTCTCCCCTTTCTCACTCTCTTTCCCCACTCCAATTTTTTTCTGACTCTCTAATGAGAGTAAGTTGCAGATGTGCCTCTAAATACTTCAGGGCTCATATCCTAAAAACAAAATAAAGGCTTACATAATCACAATACAATTCTCAAAATCAGGTGGTTAACATTGATACAACACTACTATCTAACTGCAGCACTTTTTCAATTGTGCCTATTTCTTCAATAAGGTTTTTCGTGGAAAAAAAATTTTCTGGGCCGAGATCCAATTCAGGATGATATATTGTGTTTAGTTGGCATGTCTCTCTCATGTCCTTTAATCTGGAACAGTTTCTCAGTGTGTGTGTTTGTCCGTGTTTCATTAACTTGGCATCTTTGAAGAGGAACGCTGGTTATTTTGTAGAATTTTCCTCAATTTGAATTTGTTATTCCTTTATGATCCAGTTTAGGTTTTACATTTTCAGTAGGAATGGCTCTGAAGTGATGCAGTGCTCCCTTCATTGCATCCTACCAGAAGACACGTGAGGTCAGTTTGTCCCATTATTGGTGATGTTCATTTGGTTGATGTGAGACCTACCAGGTCTCTCCACTATAAATTGAATATGTAATTGGAAAGGAAATACTTTGAGACTACATAAATATCCTGTATTTATCAAACGTCCATCCACTTGTTTTTGCATCTATCGATGATTCTTGCCTGAATCAATTACTACTATGAATGTTGTCAAATGGTGATATTTTAAACTCTGTTATTCCTTTAACATTTATTAGTTGGCATTCTATTGTAAAAAAGAAGAACTTAGCTGACTTCCAGTCAAGATGGAGGCGTAGGTAGATACACTTTGCCTCCTTGCACAACCAAAAGAAGTACAACAACAAATTCAAAAACAAAACCAACAAGAACTGCCAGAAAATCGAACTGTATGAAAGTCCGACAACCAAGGAGTTAAAGAAGAAACATTCATTCAGACCAGTAGGAGGGGCAGAGATGGGGAACCAGGGCAGAGAGGATGTGTGGCAAGGAGGCAGCTGGAGGACCAGGCAGGCAAGGCAGTGGCTGGCGGTCCCACATTTGTGAGCATATAAACTGGGTGGAACAACTGGGGAGCGAGACAGACTGTGCAACCCAGGGTTCCAGCATGGGAAAAGAAAGCCTCAAAACCTCTGGCTGTAAAGCCTGTGGGGTTTGTGGCAGCAGGAGAAACTCCCTCCCTCACAGAAGAGTTTGTTGGAGAGACCAACAGCATCCTAGAATGTACACAAACCCACCCACCCAGGAATCAGCACCAGTAGGGGCCCAATTTGCTCGTGGGTATGGGGGAAGTGACTGAGAGCCAGCCAAGAGCCAAGGAAGTGGCATTGTTCCCTCTCAGATCCCTCTCCCACATACAGCACCACTACGCAGCAATGTAGGTTGCCCCACCCTGGCGAATACCTAAGGCTCTGACCCTTACAATGTAACAGGCACATGGAGACAAAAAAATATGACTCAAATGAAAAAACAGATCAAAGCTGCAGAAAAAGAACTAAGCAATAAGGAGATAGCCAACCTATCAGATGCAGAGTTCAAAACACTGGTAATCAGGATGCTCACAGAAATGGTTGCGTATCATCACAAAATAGAGGAAAAAGTGAAAACTATGCAAAGTGAAATGAAATGAAATATACAGGAAACCGACAATGAAGGGAAACAACCCGAGACTCAAATCAACAGTTTGGAGCAGAAGGAAGAAATAAACATTTAACCAGAACAGAATGAAGAAACAAGAATTCAAAAAAACAAGGAGAGGCTTAGGAACCTCCCAGACATCTTTAAACATTCTAAAATCCAAATCAGAGGGGTGCCAGAAGGAGAACAGGAAGAGCAAGAAATTGAAAACTTATTTGAACAAATAATAAAGGAGAACTCCCCCCAATCTGGCAAAGGACACAGACTTCAAGGAAGTCCAGAAAGTGCAAGTGTCCCGAAGAAGTTGGACCCAAGGAAGCACACACCAATGCACATCATAATTACATTAGCTAAGATTAAAGATAAGGAGAGAATCTTAAAAGTGGCAACAGAAAAGGAGACAGTTACCTACAAAGGAGTTCCCATAAGACTTGACTATCAGCTGATTTCTCGAAAGAAAACTTGCAGGCAAGAAGGGGCTGCAAAGAAGTATTCAAAGTCATGAAAGGCAAGAAGGACCTACATCCAAGAATACTCTATCCAGCAAAGCTATCATTTAGAATGGGAGGGCAGACAAAGTGCTTCCCAGATAAGGTCAAGTTAAAGGAGTTCATCATCACCAAGCCCTTATTATATGAAATGTTAAAGGGACTTATCTAAGAAACAGAAGAAGATCAAAACTATGGACAGTAAAATGATATCAGACTCATAACTATCAACAACTGAACCTAAAAAAAAAACAAACTAAGCAAACACCTAGAACAGGAACAGAATCACAGAAATGGAGATTACATGGAGGGTTGTCAGTGGGGAGGGGGAGGGCGGACAATGGGGGAAAAGGTACAAGGAATAATAGCTTAATAAAATGGAGGGGGAAAAAAGAAGGATAAATGGTACCAAATAGACAGGGGAAGGTTAAGAATAGTATAGGAAATGGAGAAGCCAAAGAACTTATATGTACAACCCATGGACATGAACTTGGGAGGGGGAGGATGCTGGTGGGAAGGGGGTGCAGGGCGGAGGGGAATAAAGGGAAGAAAAAAAATGGCGCAACAATAATAGCATAATCAATAAAATATACTTTTAATAGAGGAGGTGGAAGATGGGGGCGAGATAGGTGGGAGTGGAGTCCACTTCCCCACAACACCAGTGAAACACCTAGCTGATCTGAGGAGCAGAGCGAACAGCCAACAGTATTCCAGCATATATGAAGATCAGAGACCAAAGATAGAGGACATTGAAAGATCAGACGGTAAGAAGAGTGCTTAAGGACAATAAGGCCCCTGGGACCAGCACGGAGACCAGGGCAGCTGAAGCCCCGGCCCGGGCACAGTGTCTGCTGCAGGATTCTTAGGAGAGAGCCAGGCTGAACTGTGTGAGCAGCCAGGTGCTTGTCTGGACCAGGGGGGCTTGAATAGGAAGAATTTCTCAAAAAGAAAAAGAAAAAGAAAATAGAGGCACGTAGTAGCTAGTTAGAGAACTCTCCGCAGCAGCCTTGACCTCTGGCGCCCCTCCCCCTTCAGCCCCTGGACTGTGAACACGAAAAAGCAGCCCCGACGCTCACCTGAAGCCCAGCTGGCGCGCACCCAGATTAGCGGACTGGGGGCCCACAACTGAAACCCCAGCTGGCCACCCACACCTGAGACCCCGGCGGGGAGCCCACACCTGAAACCTCGGGTGGGTGCGCACTGGGAGCAGAGGTTAGCTGCCTCACGCACAGGCCCAAGGCGGCAGACAGGCCAGCCGCGCAATTCAGTCCCAAAGTGGCTGGACCAGCCGGCCACCCGTGCGTGACTCAGTCCCAAAATGGCTGGACCGGCCAGCCATGCACACGACTCAGTCCCAAAGCCAGGGACAGGCCGCCCCTCACGACTCATTCCCAAAGCTGCAGACCGGCGGCCTCGCATGACTCAGGCCCAGAGCAGCTGACCAGCTGGCCGCGAGCGACCCAGGCCCAAAGCAGCAGATCGGCTGATCAACAGCCTGGCTGCCTGCGAGGGACCACATCTAAAAGCACCTGTTCTGAACAACTCCTACATAGCCCCTGCACACAGAGCCCTGCAGGGCCTACTGGCTCTCTAGGACAAAGGCAGAACACCCAGCAGAGGGGAGCTGCAGGGTTAGGAGAGACTGCATTACCCAGAAAGACTCGACCCAGTAGGGGGTTGAACTACCCCATAGCAGCACCGAGAGCCCCTAGCATCTAAGACAGCAAAGAGCAAGAAGGGGGAGTGTGAGTTGCCCCTAATTGGTGCAACTCAAGGACAGCACAACTGGTGAACTAAAGGCATAGTGGGGAGCAGAAGGACCCTGAGGAACTGGACTGGAGGCTGAACAACAGCAAAGAGTGTGGCTCAGGAAGGGAGAAAAGTGAAACAAATCCTTCCAACCACCCCCTCCCGTTCCACAGACAGGAAGACCAGCAGAACTAATCTGACCAGTTTAAAGCCAGCAGAAGACTTTTCTTTTTTTTCTTTCCTCCTTTCCCCCTGAATTCCTTCCTCCTTTCTGTCCTTTCTTTTTTTATTCCTTCTTCCTTCCATCCTTTACCATTTTTATTCCTTCTTCCTGCCTTCTTTTATTTATTCTCTTGTTTTAATTTTTGTTAAAATTCCTTATCTTGCCTCCGATCTTTCTTTATTCCTTCTTCCCTCCTTCCATTCCTTTTCTATTCCCTTTTCCCCTCCTTCCCTTCCTTTTCTATTCCCTTTTTCCCTCCTTCCCTTCTTCCCCCTCCCCCTTTCTCTTTTTCCCACAGGTGAGACAATAAAACCTGGAGTGCTGAAAAGACTAGAGTTAGACCCTGTTACACCCATAAATGTCAGCTCAAGACGAGTGAGCACAGGAGATTAAGCAGACAGCACCACTGAATCCCATTGGCATTCTACCATAGTTCATACCATAAACCCAGGGAGTCAGAATAGAGCAATTTAAGAAGCAGAGGCCAACAAGAAGAGTCTCACAAACAATGGGAAGACAAAGAAACAATCCCCAAATGAAAGGAAAGGAGGAAGCCTCAGAAAGAATGCTAACTGAAAAAAAAGGCAACTCAACTATCAGATACTGAGTTCAAAGCAATGGTTATCAGGAAGCTCACTGAGCTCACAAAGAACTACCAGAAACTACAGGGAAAGTACAATGAACTCACTGCAAACTATATCAACATGAAAAAGGAAATAGAAACTATTAACAAGGGCCAAGATGAAATGAAGAATACAATTTCTGAATTGAAGAACACAGTAGAAGGAATGAAAAGCAGACTTGATGAAGCAGAGGATCGGATCAGCAAGCTGGAGGACAAAGTAGAAAAAAACACCCAGAAAGAGCAAGAAAAGGAAAAGAGGCTCAGAAAGAATGAAGAGGCAATAAGGGAAATGCAGGACACCATGAAACGTAACAATATCCGTATAATAGGAATACCAGAAGGAGAAGACGAAGAGCAAGGGATAGAAAACCTGTTTGAAAAAGTAATGATGGAAAATTTCCCTAATATGATGAGAGAAAAAGTCACCCAATCCAGGAAACACAGAGAGTCCCAAGCAAGAGGAACCCAAAGAGGCCCACTGCAAGACACATCGTAATTAAAATGGCAAAATTCCAAGACAAAGAGAGGATCTTAAAGGCAGCGAGGGAGAAACAGGAAGTAACATACAAGGGAGCCCCAATAAGGTTAGCAACTGACTTCTCAATGGAAACGCTCCAAGCCAGAAGAGAATGGCAAAAAATATTCAAAGTAATGAGAACCAGAGGCCTGCAACCAAGACTACTTTACCCAGCAAGGCTCTCAATCAAGATAGAAGGCCAAATAAAGAGTTTCCCAGACAAAAGAAGTCTAAAAGAATACACTTCCACCAAACCAGCTCTGCAAGAGATGCTAAAGGGACTGCTTTAAGGAAAGGAAGGAAAAGAGAAAGAGAGAGGAACACAGGTACGAAAAAATGGCAATGAATAACTACCTATCGATAATAACCTTAAACATAAATGGATGAAATGCTCCAATCAAAAGACATAGAATAGCTGAATGGATAAGAAAACATGACCTACACATATGCTGCCTACAAGAGACCCATCTCAGGACAAAAGACTTACACAGACTGAAAGTGAAGGGCTGGAAACAAATTTTCCAAGCAAACGGACAGGGAAAAAAAGCAGGGGTAGCAATACTCATATCAGACAAAATAGACTTCCAAAGAAGGGCCATAAAGAGAGACCCAAAGTTCACTTCATAATACTCAAAGGAAGAATCCACCAAGAAGACATCAATATTGTAAATATATATGCACCCAACATAGGAGCACCCAAATACATAAAGAAAATCTTGGAGGACTTCAAGAAAGATATTGACAGCAACACAATTATAGTAGGGGACTTTAACACCCCACTGTCAAACATGGACAGGTCTTCCAAACAAAATATCGAGAAGGATATTGTGTCACTTAACAATACCCTAGATGAAATGCACTTAACTGATACATATAGAGCTTTTCATCCCAAAGAAGCAAAATACACATTCTTTTCAAGTGTACATGGAACTTTTTCAAAGAAAGACCACATGATAGGACACAAAGCAAGTCTCAACAAATTCAAGAAAATTGAAATCATATCAAGCATTTTCTCTGACCACAAGGGGTGAAACTAGAAACCAACCCCAAAGGAAAAAACCCAAAACACTCAAAATCATGGAGACTGAAGAGCATGCTATTAAACAATGAATGGGTCAAGAACGAGATTGGGGAAGAAATCAAAAACTTTCTGGAAACAAATGAAAATGAACTCACAACAACCCAAACCTATGGGACACAGCAAAGGCAGTTCTGGGAGGGAAGTTCATAGCAATACAGGCCTACCTTAAGAAGTTAGAAACAGTTCAAACAAACAACCTAACCCTACGCCTACAAGAACTGGAGGAACAACAACAAAGACAGCCCAGAGCAAGCAGAAGGAAGGAAATAACCAAGATCAGAGCAGAGTTAAATGACATAGGGACTAAAAGCACAATCATAAGGATCAATGAATCCAGGAGCTGGTTCTTTGAAAAGATAAACAAAATCGACAAGCTTTTAAGTAGGCTCATCAAGAAAAAAAGACAGAGGATCCAAATAAACAGAATTAGAAATGAAAGTGGAGAGATTACAACTGATACCACAGAAATACAAAGGATTGTGAGAAATTACTATGAAGAACTGTATGCCAAGAAATTTGAAAACCTAGGTGAAATGGACAAATTTCTAGAAAAACATAATCTTCCAAAACTGAATGAAGAAGAAGCAGAAAACCTGAACAGACCAATAACAGCAGACAAAATTGAAGCAGTCATCAAAAAACTCCCAACACACAAAAGCCCTGGACCAGATAGTTTCACAGGAGAATTCTACAAAGCATTTAAGGAAGAGCTAACCCCTATCCTTCACAGACTATTCAAAAAAATCCAAACTGATGGAAGTCTCCCAAACTCTTTTTATGAAGCCAGCATCATCCTAATCCCAAAACCAGATAAAGAAACAACGAAGAAAGAAAACTTCAGGCCAATATCGCTGATGAACATAGACACTAAAATTCTCAATAAAATATTGGCAAACCGCATCCAGCAATACATTAAAAAGATCATACACCATGACCAAGTGGGATTCATCCCAGGGATGCAAGGATGGTACAATATTTGCAAATCAATAAACATAATACATCACATAAACAACAGCAAAGACAAAAACCCATTGATCATATCAATAGATGCAGAAAAAGCATTTGATAAGATACAGCACCCATTTCTGATAAAAACACTCAGCAAAGTGGGAATAAAGGGAGCATTCCTCAACATAATAAAGGCCATACATGAGAGACCTACAGCCAACATCATACTCAATGGACAAAAACTTAGAGCCTTTCCACTAAGATCAGGAACAACACAAGGATGCCCTCTCTCACCACTCCTATTCAACATAGTATTGGAACTCCTAGCCACAGCAATCAAACAAGAAAAGGCAATAAAAGGCATCCAAATTGGAAAGGAAGAAATGAAACTGTCACTGTTTGCAGATGACATTATAGTGTACATGGAAAATCCTATAGACTCCACCAAAAAACTACTCGACCTAATAAATGAATTTGGCAAAACAGCTGAATACAAAGTCAATACTCAGAAATCAAAGGCATTCTTGTATACCAACAACGAAACTGCAGAAACAGAAATCAGGAAAAAAATCCCATTTGATATAGCAACAAGAAAAATAAAGTACCTAGGAATCAACCTAACCAAGGAGGGAAAAGACCTGTACTCAGAAAACTACACAACACTGAAGAAAGAATTTAAGGAAGATACAAACAAATGGAAGCATGTACCATGTTCATGGATTGGAAGAATTAGCATCATCAAAATGGCCATACTACCCAAAGCAATTTATAGATTCAATGCAATCCCTATTAGAGTACCCATGACATATTTCACAGATATAGAACAAACATTTCAGAAATTCATATGGAACCATAAATGACCCTGATTAGCTGCAGCAATTTTGAGAAAGAAGAACAAAGCAGGAGAGATCACAATACCTGATATAAAACTGTATTACAAGGCCACTGTAATCAAAACAGCCTGGTACTGGCATAAAAACAGGCACATAGACCAAAGGAACAGAACAGAGAGCCCAGAAATAAACCCAAGTGTTTACGGTCAATTAATATTTGACAAAGGAGGCAGAAGCATAAAATGGAGCAAAAACAGCCTCTTCAACAGATGGTGTTGGGAGATCTGGACAGCTACATGCAAAAAAATGAAACTCGATCACCAACTTACGTCATACACAAAAATAAACTCAAGATGGATAAAAGACTTAAATATAAGTCGTAACACCATAAAAGTCCTAGAGGAAAACATTGGCAGGAAAATCTCAGACATTCCATGCAGCAACATCCTCACAGACACGTCCCCTAAAGCAAGGGACATAAAGAAAAGAATAAACAAATGGGACCTCATCAAAATAAAAAGCTTCTGCGTGCCTAAAGAAAACAGCACCAAATTACAAAGAGAACCAGCAGTATGAGAAAACATATTTGCCAATGATACCTTAGACAAGGGCCTGATCTCCAAAATATATAAAGAACTCACACGACTCCACTCCAGAAAGACAAACAACCCAATTAAAATATAGGCAAAAGAGAACCAAGATGGCGGCGTAGGTAGACACACTGCGCCTCCTCGCACAACCAGAACTGACAGAAAATCGAACGGGAAGGAAGTCCGACACTAAGTAGATAAAAAAGAAACATACATCCAAACCAGTAGGAGGGGCGGAGACGGGCACCGTGGTGGAGAGGACTCACGTGGCCATGACGGGACCGAGACTGGCGGAGTGTGGGCCGAGCGGAGCAGGCAATCCGACCACTAGCAGACCCTGCGGCCCAACATTCGCGCACAGATAAACCAAGAGGGCTGGACTCAGAGTGGTGGAGAAAGGGGCAGGCAGAGCGGTAGGTAGCACCCTGTGGCCCAACATTCGCGCACAGATAAACCGGGAGGAATGTCGGGAGCGAAGCAGACCTAGTAACCCACGGCTCCAGTTCGGGGAAATAAAGCCTCAGGCCTCTGATTGAAAGCGCACATGGGGGTTGTGGTGGCAGCAGGAGAGACTCCCAGACTCACAGGAGAGGTTGTTGGACAGACCCACAGGGGCCTAGAGTGTGCACAAGCCCACCCACTCGGGAACCAGCACCAGAGGGGCCCAATTTGATTGTGGGAAGCAGAGGGAGTTACTGAAATCCGGTGGAGAGCAGAGCGGGCGCCATTACTCCCTCTCGGCCCCTCCCCCACATAAAGCATCACAGCACAGTGACCAGTGTTACCCCGCCCCGGGGAACCCCTAAGGCTCCGCCCCTTTAAGTAACAGACGCGCCAAGACAAAAAAAAAAGGCCCAAATGAAAGAACAGATCAAAGCTCCAGAAAAAATACAACTAAGTGAGGAAGAGATAGCCAACCTATCGGATGCACAGTTCAAAACACTGGTTATTAAGATGCTCACAGAATTGGTTGAATATGGTCGAAAACTAGATGAAAAAATGAAGCCTATGCCAAGAGAAACAAAGGAAAATGTACAGGGAACCAATAGTGATGCGAGGGAAACTGGGACTCAAATCAATGGTGTGGACCAGAAGGAAGAAAGAAACATCCAACCAGAAAAGAATGAAGAAACAAGAATTCGTAAAAATGAGGAGAGGCTTACGAATCTCCAGGACTTCTTGAAACATTCCAACATCCGAATTATAGGGGTGCCAGAAAGAGAAGAGGAAGAACAAAAAATTGAAAACTTATTTGAACAAATAATGAAGGAGAACTTCCCTAATCTGGCAAAGGAAATAGACTTCCAGGAAGTCCAGGAAGCTCGGAGAGTCCCAAAGAAGCTGGACCCAGGAGGAACACACCAAGGCGCATCATAATGACATTACCCAAGATGAAACTGAAGGAGAGAATCTTAGAAGCAGCAAGAGAAAAGGACACAGTTACCTACAAAGGAGTCCCCATAAGACTGTCAGCTGATTTCTCAAAAGACACCTTACAGGCAAGAAGGGGCTGGAAAGAAGTATTCCAAGTCATGAAAGGCAAGGACCTACATCCAAGATTACTGTATCCAGCAAAGCTATCATTTAGAATGAAAGGGCAGATAAAGTGCTTCCCAGATAAGGTCATGTTAAAGGAGTTCATCATCACCAAGCCCTTATTATATGAAATGTTAAAGGGATTTATCTAAGAAAAAGAAGATAAAAAATAGGAACAGTAAAAATGACAGCAAACTCACAGTTCTTAACAACCACACCTAAAACAAAAACAAAAGCAAACTAGATCAGGAACAGAACCACAGAAATGGAGATCACATGGAGGGTTGTGAGTAGGGGAGTGGGAGGGGGAGAGAGGGGGGAAAGGTACAGAGAATAAGTATCATAAATGGTAGGTAGAAAATAGTCAAGGGGAGGGTAAGAACAGTATAGGAAATGTAGAAGCCAAAGAACTTATATGCATGACCCATGGACATGAACTATAGGGGGGGATGTGGGAGGGTGGGAGTGGGCAGGATGGAGTGAAGGGGGGAATGGGACAACTGTAACAGCATAATCAATAAATATATTTTTAAAAATGTTGTTGGCCATGTGGTAAAGCAAATAGAAGGGAAGAGGTGGGGGTAGCTGGGTTTTGTACTGAGCAGCTCTGTATGATTTTCCAGACTTTATACAGTGTACACACACACACATACACACACAGAGGGTGGGGCAAGAGTAGGTTTACAGTTGTGAGTACATGAGTTTATTTTTGTATTATGATTTATTAATGATTGTATTATTTTCTATACAAACTATAAACTTACTTTGCCCCACCATGTGTGTCTGCATGTATATATGTGTCTGTGTATATACGTGTATATATCCTTGCCAAAAATTTTAATGCAACACTAATAATGTTTAAATAAAAGAAACAGAAGATTTATGTATTGAAATTATAATCACACCATTATTTTAAATAGCAGAACATAGTATATAATTTAAATTCTTTAGAGTGGAGAAATAGTGGCTAAGTAATTTGCTTTATACCCATACAATTATAAATGGAACTAAATTAAAATACTATTTACAGAGAAGTTATAATTCCATGATAAAATGCCTATTGACCTAATGCTAAGTGTCACAAAATGTTCCATACGAGTTGAGCTTCTTCTGTTTTTGTTTTTGTTTTGTTTTTTGTTTCTTTAATAAATAAAGGTTTACATAGAAATAAGACTGGAAGTAAAGATAACAAAATATTAATAGTGATTGAATTTAGATAAGGGGATTTAGAGTCTTTAAAAATCTTTTATACTTTTCTGTATTTAACAAATAGTTTTGGAGAACTTGTAAAAAACATTTTAATGTGTTTGTTATTAAAAATTTGAAAATATTAACACACCAAGAAAAAATAGGTATCATCAAACTTATTGCTTTTATTATGAAAAAGTGCAGACATAGTTAAAGAGCAAGGATTTCTACCTTGTGTGTGCCCAGGAGCCTGAGAACAGCCGTGTCCATGACAGTATGACCTTCTCAACTGAGTACTGACCAAGGAATCATGGCCTTGACTTTGAGACAGATTTCATCTGAGTTACCATCATTGCTGTTTTTTTTAATTGACCTAAAACCCTATTTTTTAAAAATCGGAACCAGTTTTGATGTTTATTTTCATGTGCCAGGAGCTAAAAACAAACAGAATATCAGAAAGCGGATGACTAAAAAAGACAGTTCGAACAAATAATTTTCACAGTTATCATTTCTTTTATTTTACTTGCTTCAGTCCTAAATCTTCAGCCTACTTTCTCTCAGTTTCCATTTGAGTTGTGCACTGCTTGTTAGAGTCATGAGTTGTTCAGGAATCATAGTCTATATCACCTTCATGTACTCACAGAAAAGAACAATATTTATACATAAATAATTTTTGTCTAGGTTGCACATGGATAATTTTTGGCTACTGTTATATTAAGAGTAGTTGTCCACCTAAGTGTCCATAATAGAGCTTCTCATGGATAGATGCATGAAAATGACATGTTGGATTCACAAAATAAGAGAAAAGGAGAGAAAGATGGAGGAAGAAAGAGAAATGCAACTTGCTATCACAGGACCTACAGAAGGAAAGAAACAAAAGCAGGGGCAACTCTAGGCTAAGTGCAAGAGGACGACTGACTTCTGATCATTGAAAATGCAGCTCAGTCAGTGTAGATGAAACAAGCATGTAGCACAACAATGTTGGTGGGAGCCAGGAATGTGGAGGGGTGGACGCAGGGGCAGTGGAGAAAGACTGGGAGCTGTGTTCACAATCATTTCTTTCTCCACTACACTGCAGAAATTCAGAAGGGCCAGCTCTGTGAGAAGAGGAAACTGTGTCCAGCTCAGAACTCCACTGAGGCACTCTGGCCCTTCAGTCAAACATCTTGGCCACCACATACTATTCCTTTGCCTTTTAAAAAGTTGCCATTTTTCTATTTTTTAAAAAGTGCCCATTTTTGTTCCTTTTGGCAGCAAATCTGTGGGTGAATGCCCATTCTGGAAACTGTCTCAGCTGGCTCTGTGATGCTTCTGAACAGGTTAAGAGGCTGAATGTAGTTGGCAAAAATCCCCATCATTTTACAAAATTATGTCTTCCCAGAGAGACTGAGCCATAAACTTTTCTAGAGGCTGAGGATCCCCTGGTCCAATAGAGCCAATCCCTGCCCAAAAATCAAGTCAAACCTACCCCTTGGACCAACTCCAAAGAAGCGCCCCTGGGAAGCAGCCCAGAACACTGGTTCCACTCAAGGTCCCAGCTGTCATTGCTGCCTGTCTTCCCTCTATGGAGGACCTGCCTACATGGCACTGCCTGCTAACCTTCTCTTGTGCTTTGCTTGGGTTTACTGATGACTTCAGTTCCCACTTCTCAGCCCTGTTCTTTCTTTTGTTCTTCTTCTTTTGAGGTATAACTTAGACACCAAAAAGGCACACATCTTCAGTGTACAGTTTGATCAGTTTTCAGATATATACACCCATGTAAGCTTCATCAAGGTATAGAAGGGTTTATTCCCCAAGAAATATTCACCATACAACTTCCCATCCACTACCATGACCCTCCCACCTGCAACAACAGTAACTATACTTCTGGTTCTCTCTTGCCTACTCTTGAACTTCACATAAATGGAATCACACATTATGCACTCTTTAGTATCTGGGTTCTTTCACTCAACATGTTTTTGAGGTTTCTCCATGTCATTTGTATCTGTACTTCCTTTCCACTGCTGAGTAAAACTCCATCATGTGGAGATATCATGCTTTGTATACACTCATCCATTGAGGGA
Organism: Desmodus rotundus; assembly: GCF_022682495.2. Taxonomy (NCBI): domain Eukaryota; kingdom Metazoa; phylum Chordata; class Mammalia; order Chiroptera; family Phyllostomidae; genus Desmodus; species Desmodus rotundus. The sequence continues at coordinate 69,016,004 of NC_071400.1, forward strand.
CTTTGGGTTGTTGCCAGTTTGGAATTATTATAAATAAAGCTGCCATGAATGTTCTTGTATATGTCTTTATACACTATCTGTACACTCCTATTTTATGCTCCATTTCTCTTGAGGAAGACCAAGGCAGTTAAGTTTCGGTCTGAAGCCTTCATCAAGAGCAACAGCACATTAGAGCAATGGCCTCATCTCCAGAGGCCCAGCTCACCGATAGATTTAGAGCAACAAAGGAGCTACCCTGATTTTGACCAGTCAAGGAAGCCCTCCAATCCTTCTGACAGTCTGAAAGCAGCTGTGTCTGATGGCAATGAAATGTAATAGCAATGAGAGCTGTGACTGGGCTGAAGTTTTAATTAAAATTTTATGTGTGGCTTGAGAAATCTAACGTAAATGACTTGGACACTATCTGTGGTTTGAAACAACCTCTTTGTGGATGACCCTATCTTATCCACTCATGCCCTAGCTGTCCTACAGCACTCAGTGATAACTGTGAAATACAGGACATTGATTCCATCCCATGCTATGGAGACCACAGAAACAGATCTGGTCTCCTTTGCAGAATCCATGAGGCCTAGAGAGTTCTCTGCAGTCACAATGATGGGTAGGTGTTTGCCCTGCCCCATTTCCAGTCCCTAAGAGTAATTCTACTTTGCCTCCCATAGCTTGCTGTGTGCCAGGAACCATTCTGACTTTTGTTTGCTTGTTTGTGTTTTGCTTGCATTTACTTCTCACATAGCTCTCTGGTGTCTCTTCTAATAAGAGCGTCAATTCCATCATAATGGCTCTACCCTCATGACCTCAACTAATCCAATCACCTCTCAAAAGTCCCATCTCCAAATACCATGATATTGGGGTTTAGAGCTTCAACATGTGAATTTGGAGAGGACACAATTCAGTGCATACTCGAAAATTACCCATGAACACACATTAGTAAGCAGTGCACATGGCATCTGAGCCTAGGTCTGACTCTAGAATCTGATTTACCACTATGCTATACTGCTTGGTGGCATCAGGACCTTTGCTCACATTCATATTCCACTGCCAACCCTCAGGATAGGCTTCAGGCAAGCAGATCCTGTGTGCCAGGCCATAAGGTTAGATTGCAGGGGCAGTGGCCACCAAACCCAATGTCCCAACAGACTCCAAGCCCAGGCCCACGTCTGCATTTTCCTTCCCCCTGCTTGGGATTCCCTATGCCCAACCATCCTTCAAAATCCAGCTGAAGCTTACATCTTCCTAGAGGCCTTTCCTGTTGACACTGCCCCTCAGTAGTCCCTCTTACTAAGCACTTCTTATTTTACTATCCAGATCATACAACCAGCCCCATGTTCACTATCTTATTCATTATCTTTCTGAAACACTTTGCTACATCATATATGACTGTCATTAACTTATTGCTTCATCCCCCCAAGGACTAGATCACATCATTACATGAGATATGTAAATAATAGTAGCTTTACTGTGGCACAGTTTACTTTATTTTGGTATATTAGATACCAAAATTAATGATATAGAAAATAAGTGCCAAAATGGCTATTTGTTCATTCAACAAGCAAACACTTTTTAAGCACTTTGGACATGCCACTGACCAAAACATGTGTTTTGTGTGGATTGGATTTAATTATATTTTAATAGATATTTCTGAGTATCTACTAAGTGCTAAGAACCAGGAATTCAAAGATGAATAAGACAAAATGAAGATCAAAGGCGTTCAATAGAACAGAAACATCAGAGTTTGCGAGGGGACAGAGGGAAAGATAAAGCAAACAATGTGGAAGAAGTACAGCCTGTCAAGAGCTTTGGTGACACACTGGTGTGCTAAAATTCCACCCATACTGCCATGAAAAACAGGTCAAAAAGAGGTATAATATAATAAATTCAGAATTTTAGGAAGAGGTGAGTGGTGGTATGATATGTGAGGGATATTAGAGTGAGGCAGGTACATCTCCATTCCAAGTGAGAGGAAAGATCTGAACTATGTGGATTTTAATGAAAATGTGGAAGAGGGGATAAGTGCCAGAGAGTCCTCAGCTGAGGTCCTTGATTAAAACAAGGGGGAGATAATAAAAGATCATGGCTCATATGAGATTTGGCAGCTTGAAAGAGACTAGCAACTTGGATCCTTACCTCATGCCTTAGATAAATACTGGTAGATTATAAGACTAAATGTGGACAAAACTTTGAAGCTTTTAGAATATAATATAGGAGAATATCTTCATGACATAAAGAAAGGTTTTCTTAAATAAGATACAAAAATTGATAACCATAAAGTAAAAGATTGATGCACTTGATTACATTAAAATTAACAATTTTTATTCATCAGAAGGCTCCATTAAGAGAGAAGCCATGGAGCGGAAGAAGATATTTGCAACACATTCATTGATAAAGAACTCACATTCAGAATATATAAAGAATACCTATGACCTACTAGTTTTACTCTTGGGTATATACTAAAGAAACTCATACATTGTTCATCCCAATTCATGACAAGTTCTTCATGGTTCACATCTTTTTATTTTCTCTATGCTTTGAAGTATTTCTTCCACTTTAGTTTGCAGGCCACTACGTTGCATCCCAACAATGACTACATTTTTCTTCTAATAATCTACTGAATTGAGTAGCTGGGAAGTCATGCTAACTCAAAAAATACTTTGCACTACAAGTGACTCTTCCTGTATTCATATATATGTTTTTAACTCAAGCGGTTATCTTGAGCAAGTTTTGTTGGACATGTTACCCTTGTTCTGATTGATCTTTCTCTAGCCTCTGGGACCCCTTAGATGAGTTAGTTCTATTTGGAGCTGAGGTCCAGTTATTAAAGTATAGGGACAGTAGGCCTCAAAGCGGTGGAAGACAAACTAGCCTCATCCCTCATGAGCTAGCTCCCCATGACAACAAGCAGGCTACTATTACCCCATGGAGGCCCTGGGAAAAAATCCTTCCTGCTCCCTAGTCTCCTCTCACCTCCCTAGATTCAGGCCTGGAGAGGACACAGTCTACTCTTTTAGCTCTCTTTGGTCTCTTGGAAGCCCAGACAATCAAACCTACCTGAGGGCATCCAATATCATTCCCTCTCTCCCACACCTTGAGATTCATGCCTTGGTGGCCTGAGCTTTTGGTACTACCCACTTCATTCTAATCCTCTCTCTGGAGCTCTCCTGTCCTGGTTACAAAGCTTGACCAGTCTACCCTGGAAAAAGCTCCACCCATGTTCTCCCTGCTAGGACTTCCAAGGGCTCACAGCCTCACTTGCCTCAACTATCAGCTTCAGAAGCAGATCAGATTTCTGTTGATACCATATCCAGTACATCATCTTTACAGAATTCTAACTTTAATGTATTTTTGGGTTTTTTTGGTTTTTAAAAATTTTTATTGTTATTCAATTACAGTTGCATGCCTTTTCTCCCCATCCCTCCACCCCACCCCAGCCGAACCCACCTCCCTCCCTTTAACTGGAACATAATCAACAGAAGAAAAAAGCAAACAAAATATAACCAGAGACATTGAAGTTAAGAACAATCTAACAATGGGCAGGGGGGAGTGGGGAGGGGACAGTGAGGAGAGGGGATTACAGGAACTACTTTAATGTATTTTCCAAAAGGAGCAAAATCCTTACACCAAAATCTTCCCAAAGATAGCAAGAGCAAAAAAGAAAGTGAAAACTATAAACCAATCTCACTGAAAACTAGAGATGCAAAAATACTAAATGAAATATTTCCAACTGAATTCACTGGCATATAAGAAAAATGTCACACCTACTTCATTGCCAATTGCAAGGTCCCTATTCAAAAGCAGGTCTCCTCTCTGGTCTCTCACAGCGCTGCTTAAAGGTTAGGTCATGAGATCATGTTACTAATATTAAGAGGTTTATTCCCCTCCAGACTATGTAAATAGGCATTTCCTCTTTATGGTTATCCATAATGAAGATATATAATCTCAACCAGTTGATACTTCTTTTAAAAGTATTTTATTTACTTATTTTTAGAGAGGGGAAGGGAGGGAGAGAAATATCAATGCGTGGTTGCCTCTCACACACACCCACTAGGGACTTGGCCTGCAACGCAGGCATGTGCTGTAGACTGGGAATCGAACCAGCAAGCCTTTGGCTCTCAGGCTGACACTGAAGTCACTGAGCCATACCAGCCAGGGCCCAACTAGTTCATACTTAATTAAAGATTATGGACCTTCTTTTCTAGTCCTCTGGGAGTTGTCGGCTTCTCATTCAGCCTCTAGAGGGCAGCCAGAAAGAATAAATCACATTCTATTCTGTTGTAACCCAACTTTCTTTGATCTCAGGAGTTTCAGTGGATCAATGTTAAGGTTTCTGCAGACTTGGAAACCAGATCTTCAAAATGGCTCTGGCCCTAGGGATTGGGGCAGGGGGAGCCGGTGAAGGGCACAAAGGGAAATTTTTAGGGTGATAGAATTGTCCTGAGGTAGTGGATATAAGACTCTACCCATACAGAAGGAACTTCACACAACTTTTAAAAAAATCGACAAAGGTGTCAGGGGAGTCCAGGATGAATGGAATGCAGACTGTGACATATGAATCTAACTGTAATTACAAATGTATGATATAGCGTGGAAGTGGGTGAGGATAAAAGGAACCGACCAAATAAATTTTGGAAAACAGTGTTTTAATTAGATACTCAAAGGCTAAAGAAAAAAATAATTTTACTGTAGTTTATAAGGTTATTTTTAAATCACAGGGCAACTGGATAGTAATTTTGAAACTACTTTACATGTATGCATTCCAGCGTTGAACAAATGAGTAAATAAATTGTAGATAATAGGAGCCATGATATCAGAGTAAGTAGTTACAAATAAACAAAGGGGAGGGCGGAAAGCTAGACTGAACCCAGTGGCACTGGATTCAAGTCACAGATATCTGTATGAACTCAAGATGGTGTGTGTATGTGATTACATCACATTCATTTTTGTTATAGATGAAATAATTATGGAAGATTGGAAAGGCATGACTTTAATTTTTTGCATCAGTTTTCTTATACTTTTTTATGTGAGTAAACCTATGTTTATTTTAATAAACAGGAAGATAGAAACAGGCTGATGGATATACAAGTATACCTGTGTTGCGTACATATATTTTCTAGTTCTGTCCTTTTAGAGGGTCTTGAAGCAGTGACATCCCAGTAGTAATGAGCACATCCATCATCTAGATCTTGGTTTCAAATACCATTCTTCAATAAAAAAAGAACCAAGGAAATAAGAGAAATGACTAAGATTAGGGCTGGAGCAGAGGAAAGCTGAGCCTAAAGCATTTTGTGGTACCAGAAAATTTGGAAGTGATTAAAAAAATGCAAAGGAGTTTGTCAAAAGTACACAAGACCCAACCTGAAGGAGCTCCCAATGGCCAAAGCTGGAAGAGTTTGAGTAACAAAATAAATAACAATAGTATTGGATTATAACTGCAAAAATAAGATAAATATCCATGAGTCAATACTGATAGAAATAAATAACTGGATAAATAAATAAATGGGGTGAAAGGGACAAATATTTCTCACAGAATATTCCTTATAGAAGAATTCCAAGTAATATACACATTGATACTACCCCCTCTAGTAAATGGAGTTCAATTCCCTCCTCTTGAGTATATCGTGGATTTAGTGACTCACCTAGAAAGAATAGAGTATGGAAAGGGAGACTAGTAACTTTACAGTAGAAGAAACATATGGACACCACCTTAACTAAATGATCAAGGTTAAAATCACCAGTGATAAACTTAGGTGATATCATGGACCCACTGAGATGATGTGGTAAGAAGAGCACTTTACTTATATAGTGTTCTTCAAAACCCATAAGTCAAGTCTAATCATGACAAAACAGGTAAACTCAAATTGAGACATATTCTACAAAATACCTGATTAGTACTCTTCAAATGTATTTCTTAAATAAGTAATTTAAGTCTTTAAAAATAAGCAGTATGATGGTTAATTGTTTGAGTCAACTTGACTGAGCCATGGTGCCCAGATATTTGGTCAAACATAATTCTGGATGTTTTCTGTAAAGGTGTTTTTGGATGAGATTAACATCTAAATTGATGGATGTTAAATAGATTACCCTCCATAATGTGTGTGGACCTCATCCAAATAGTTGAAGGCCTTAATGGAACATAAGATTCACCTCCCCCAAGCAAGAAGGGATTCTGCCAGCAAACTGTCTTTGGACTTGAAATGCAACACCTGCTGTCCTACCCTGCAGATTTTGTATTTGCCAAGCCTCCACAATTACATGAGCCAGTTCCTTAAAATGCATCTCTCTATATAGATATAGATAAAATCTATTTCTTCTGTTTCTCTTGATAACCTGGCTAACACAAGCAGTATGGTAACTGAGAATACAAAATTCAAAAGGCACACAACTAAAGGGTAGACAGAGAAGAGTCTTCCTCCCATCCTTGGCAGAGATGTCTGCTCCCAGCAAATATAGAGTATCAGGACTACCTTCTTGCCTTACACAAGGAAATAACTAGACAAATTATATGAAGCAATGGTTTTAGACATTGGACACCAGGCATCACAAGACAGTAATCACAGAAAAGGGAAACAACTAAAAGGATCCTTACAACTGTCCCAGCTTCTTCTTGGAGAGAGTTTCTAGGCTACAGCCCAGAGAGGGGATACCCAGAGCCCAGAGTTTTCCCTGAGTTGAAGAAACAAAGTTGAAAATTCAAGGAGGCCAAAAGAGCTAAGAATTCAGAGTACTGTAGAAAAAACAGAAATGCACAGAATATTATCTGTGGAGATTTGCCTAGGATTCTTTTTAAATCTTCAACTGAAAGGATCAGCATGGGTGTAAAGAAAATGCTTGAGGCCAGGAGCAGTAAAGGAGAAGAGAAAAAAGCAAAAAGATTAAAGGAAAGAGTACCTAGAGCTAATTTAGGCAACAATAGTTCCTGTTCACACCAACTAGATTGGAAAACCTCATTAATCACATGGCATCGTGTAGAGTACTCTGAATGCTACTGCCTCAGTAGTGGGGCAAAATTAGAACTTGATTGAATACTGCTCTAGTCTCACCTAAACAAAGCTTCAAAGTAAGACCTGAAAAGTACAAACTGTTTGCAAGTAACTTAACTGCATCTCAGAACAGGCCTAAGAATATTTATAGAATTAAAACAATATCCAGAGACCAATAAGATAAAATTCACATTGTCTAGCATTAAATACAAAGTTATCAGGCATGCAAAGAAACAGAACAATATGACCATAATTAGAAGAAAAATCAATCAAAATAAACCTAGAAGTGATATAGATGATAGAATGAGTAGGCAAGGACATTAAAAGAGTTATAAAACTATATTGCAGCCCTGGCTGGGTGGCTCAGTTGGCTGGAGCATCATCCCATATGCCAAAAGGTCATGGGTTCGATTCCCCATCAGGGCACATACCTGGGTTGTGGTTTCGATCCCTGGTCAGTGCGCATACAGGAAGCAACCAATCGAAGTTTCGCTCTCCCCCTACCTCTCTCTAAAAAGAAAAATCAGGGTGGGAGGCCATTGCTATGGCAAGAGGACTAGGCCCTGGCTTTACCTCATCAAATTCCTAGCTGAAGCCATAGCAATTGAGAAATTAAAGAAAAAAATGTATTCCAGAAAAAAAAAAAAAAGAAAAATCAGCACTGGCTGGTGTAGCTCAGTGGATTGAGCACGGGCCTGACTGAGTGCAGGATTGCTGTTTCTCTCCCTCTCTTTCTCCTTCTCTTCCCCTCTCTCTAAAAATAAAATAAATAAAATATTTTTAAAAATCCAAGTCAAACTTCAGGAGAGAAAAATTACAATGTCTGAGATGTAAACAACACACTAGATGGGATTAAGAGCAAATTAAACACTATGGAAATAAAGTTTAGTGAAATCAAAGAGCAATAAAAGTAAACCAATATGAAACTCAGAAAGAAGGACTGAAAAATAAACAGATGATCAGTGAGCTATGGGAAAATTTAAAGCAGCCTAACATATTCATAATTACAGTTCTTGAACAAGGACTCAAAAACCAATATTTGAAGGAATAATGGCCAAAATTTTACAAATTTGATGAAACTATAGCTCCACAATTTCAGCAAAATCAAAGTACACCAAGCCAAAGATACATGAAGAAAGTTACACCAAAGCACATCATAATCAAAATGCTTAAAACCAGAAAAAAAGAAAAAAGTTTAAAAACAGTCAGAGAAAAATTGACAATGTATATGGAGTTTGTAATACATGTAGATGTAAAACATATAACAAAAATAGAAGTATACTGTTGTAAGGTTATTAAACTATATGTAAAGTGGTATAATATCATGTGAAGGTAGACTGTAGTAAGTTAAAGATGTATAATATAAACCCTAAAGCAACTACTAAAATAACACAACAAAAATCTGTAGCTCATAAGCTAACAAAGAAGATAAAATAGGATCATAATAATAGTCTAAGAGAAGATGGAAAAAGAAGAAAAAGAAAAGAAAACACAGATGGGACAAATGTAAAACAAAGAGCAAGGTGGATTTGAATCAAACCATATCGATAAGCATACTAAATAAAGTTGATCTAGACAACCTGTAGTAAGCAGAAGAATGCCCCTACTCCTAGATACCCTAGACCTTTTGAATATATTATCTTGCATGGCAAAAAAAGGACTTTGCAAATGTGATTAAGGGCATGGACCTCGAGGTGGGAAGTTATCTTGGAATATCCAGATGAACCCAATGTCAAAGTTGTTAGAAGCAGAAATCCTTTCCTGGCAAGGTCAGAGAGATGAAACAGAATAAGAAAGAGAAATGTGACATAAAAGGATGCATGTCTGGGAGCTTTACTGCAGCCCCCCGTCCCCCAAGGATGAGAATAAGTCTACCAAGACATGATCTGCGTGGGGAGGAGAGGTGGCCGATCTCTCAAAGGAGAAGGGCCAAGAGCCTTTTCCTCCATGGGCTTTCATTAGGTTCATTTTGCACAGGAATACAGATAAAGCTTATCAATCATTGTCAGGCAGTAAGGGTCAAACAATAGATAACATATAGAGAACTTTGAGGGCTTATTCTGGGTTAGGGTCAGTTAGTTAAAGGGCTATAAAACTTTGGGAAACAAACTCATTTCCGTCCTGGACCCTTATCATTTAAGCTGAGGGTATAAACAAAGCAGGTTTCACAGGATTGTATGCATTTTTTCTTAGGCCTGACTGCCCTGGGGAATCCGCCCTTTCCAGCACTAGACTGCACTGCGCTCTGTCATTGTTTCAGGCTTAAATCAGGCAGGGGAAGTAAGGCAGCCAAGAGATTAGGAGACTTCTTGCAGACAGCATGAGGACTCAGGCTAAGTCAAAGCCAAGGGGCGAGGGTCTATCACCCCCTTTTTCTATAGCCCCCCAGTCCTTCCCTGTGGGCCTTTTTCATGACCATGCCTGTCTTAGGTTGTCCCTCCCTTGAGGAATCCTACCCATCATTGGCTAACTGGTCAAGCTGAGGGCCAAGCAGGGTAAAGTGGGCAGGGGCAGCGCCCCAGCCAGGGAGATAAGCTTTGTGTCCTTAGTGGCTTATGATCCCAAGGTCTCTGACTCAGCCTTAACCATGGGAGGTGACAGCTTCTGACACCAGGCAGGGAGGTTCCCAATAGACGCAACCTGCCATTGCTAGCTTTGAAGATGGAGGAAGCAGGTCATGAAACAAGGAATGCAACAGCTTCTAAAACCCAGAAATGGCTTTCAGTTTACAGCCAGCAAGAAAATGGGAGCTTCTGTCCCACAACCTAAGGAACTGAATTTTGTCAACAACCCAAATGAGCAGGAAAGGAATTTTCCCCTAAAGCCTCCAGAAAGGAATGACATCTGCTGACACCTTGATTTAATTTAATGAGACCCATACCAGACTCCTGACCTATAGAACTGTAAGATAATAAATGTGTGTTGCCTTATGCCAGTAAGTTTGTGGTAATTTGTTATACAATCCATAGAATAGTAATACACACTCCAATGAAAGGGCAGAGATAATCAAATTAGATTTTTTTAAAAAGCAAGATTAACTATATGCTGCATTTAAAAACCTCTATTTAAAGACATTTAAAGGTTATTTAAATAAGGTTAGTTAAACTTTACTTAAAGGTTAAAAGTTAAAGCATCTGGGAATATATCTGAAAAAAACCCAAAACACTATTTGAAAGTATATATGCACCCCTATGTTCATTGCAGCGTTATTTACATTAGTGAAGATTTGGAAGCAGCCCAAGTGCCCATCAGTAGAAGAGTGGGTAAAAAAACAATGGTACATTTACATGATGGATACTACTTGGCTGTAAAAAAGGAAATGTAATCCTTTGCAACAGCATGGATGGACATGGAGGGCATTGTGCCAAGTGAAATAGACCAGTCAATGAAAGACAAATACCATATGACTTCACTCATATGTGTAATCTAATGAACAAAATGAACTAACAAGTAAAATAGAGACTCATAGAGAGCAGGCTGACAGCTGTGTGGGGGTGCTGTGGGGTGGAGGGATTGGGCTAAAAAGAAATAAAAAGAGAAAAACTTCATGGGGACAGACAACAGTGTGGTGACTGTGAGGGGAGGGCAGTGGAAGAGGGTATAGGGCAATAAATGGTGCTGGACAGAGACTTGACTTGGGGTGGAGAACACACAACAGTGTACAATTAATATGTTGTAAAACTGTGCACCTAAAACCTGTGTAATTTTGTTAACCAGTATCAACCCAAAAGATTCAATAAAAAGGAAAAAAATAAAGCATTTAAAAATCTTCATTAAAATAAAAAGCATAAAGCATGCTAAAACTAGGTTTGAAAAGCTGTAGTGGCTTTAATAAAAGGAAAATAGATTTTTGAGCAAATGATATTGCCAGGAATAAGGAAGGTCATCTCATAATGACAAAGGGATCTGTTCATCTGTTATGTTCATGAGAACATAACAATTCTAAATGGTTTTGCACCTAAATAACCAAACTTTGAAATACATGAAGTAAAATCTGAGAGAAGTTCATGGGAAAATAGACAAATCCACAAATCTTTCAATAATTGATAGAAGAAATGGACAGAAAACCAGTACAGAAATAGACTTGAATAACACTGTCAACCAATTTGCCTTAACTGTCACTTACAGAAAAGTCCATCTAATAGCAGAATACACATTCTTTTCAAGCACACATGGAGCATTTACTAAGGGCCATATTTCAGGCCATAAAACAGTGTGAATAAATTTAAAAAGATTCAAGACATACAAAATATATTCTCTGACTACAATGGAATTAAATTACAAACGAACAAGAAAAATATCCTGAAAAGCCCTCAAAAGCTGGAAGCTAAATAACACACTTATTATCTAAATCTATGTGTGAAAGAAATCAAAGGGGGGAATCATAAAGCATTTTGAAATGAGTGAAGATGAAAATACATTATATCCAAGTTTGTGGAAGGTACTTGTATAGGAAAAGATTGACTCAGTTGGCCTAGGCTGCTCAAATCCTGTACATTCCCAAGAAAAATTCTTGGGCAGCTCCTGGGAACTAAACACTCAGATCTGGAATTGGTCTCTCTGTTCAGTGTTTTTCTATATCTGAGGTGTTGGGCCATGCTCTACCAGTTTAACCAGATAGCTTATGCTGCCAATGTGATTTATAGTGAACACCTGCATTTGTTCTGTGCATCTGGAGCATGAGTAGCTGAGGTCAGCCAGGCAGGTGCCCACCCCCAATAAAAATCCTGACACTCCTCTGGGTGGCAACACTTCACACGTTGTCACATATTGTTGCTGGAGGAATTAAGCACATCTACTGAGCAACTCTACTTGGAGAGGATACCTAGAAATCTGGTTTCCCACATGCTTGTGCCTGGTTTTCCTCATGCTTCTCCCCTTCTGCCTTTTCCCTTTGCTGATTTTAATATGAATCTTTCACTGTAAATAAATTATAACAGCACATAAAACAGTTTCTGAGTCCTGTAACTCCATAGCAAGTCAGCAAGCCTGAAATTGGTCTTGGGGGATCCTAACACAAGCTAAAACATTATTAGTTAGATGGAAATTTACAGGACTGAATTACTATACAGTTGACCCTCAAACAACCTAGGTTTGAACTGCACGGGTCCACTTACACATGGCTTTTTTTCCGTTGAACTGTATAGTTCAATGCCGTATTGTTCAAGGGTCAACTCCGCAGTTGGGAATTGGCATATAAAGAGCACTGATTGTAGTTATATGAGCAATTTCAATTGCACAGGAGGTCAGTGCCCCCTAGCCCCCTCATTGTTCAAGGGTCAATGGTACTATAAAATGTCTTAATTACCTCAGCTTCCACCTAAAGAAACTAGAATAAGAGCAACTAAAGAAACCTGATGTAAACAGAAGGAAGAAAAATAAAGATGAGATGAAAGAAAACAGAAATACAATAAGGAAGAAAATCTTAGAAGTTAAAAGTTGGTTCTTTCAGAAGATCAAGAAAATTTGTTAACCTCCAGCCAGACTGATTGGGGTTGGGGGTGGGGGGAAGACACAATTCTCTAATATCAGGAATGATAGAGAACTACAGATTCCACAAATATTAAAAGGGATAAATTACTTAAAAAAAAACAAAAACCAAAAACGCAAACTACCAAAGCTCCCTCCGGAAGAAATAGATAACCTGAGAAGTCTATATATACTGAAGAAATTGATTTTATAGTTAAAGACTTTTTCACAAAGAAAATTCCAGGCCCCGGTGACTTTACTAATGAATCCTATCAAACATTTTAAGAAGAAATAATACAAATTCTACACAAACACTTCAAGTAAACTGATGAGAGAATATTTTCCAACTCATACTCTGAAGCCAATGATACTCTGATAACAGAACTGTGCAAAAACATTACCAAAGAACAAAACAATTGACCAATATCCCTCATGAACACAGATGCAAAAATTTTCAACAAAATTTTGGCAACAATATATAATACAACAATACGTAAAATAATAAAATATCATGAGCAAGTGGACTTTATCCGAGGAGTATATGGTTACTTTAACATTTAAAAAACAATGTAACTCACCATCTTAGCAGACTAAAAAAGGAAAACCATATAATCACCTCAATTAATGCAGAAAAATTATTTATAAAATACAGCATACATTCCTAATTTTAAAAAAACAACCTCAGCCAACTGGCAATAGAAGGGGGACATCCTAAGTCTGATAGAAGACCTCAATGAAAACCCTTCATTTAACATTGTACTTACTCTCCCCTAAAATTGGAAACAGGCAAGGATGTCTGTTCCGACCACTTCAATTCAACATTTAACTAAAGGTTTAAGCCAGTGCAAAGAGGCAAGATAAAGAAATAAGAAGCATCCAGATTGGAAAGAATGCAGTGAAATTATCTTTATTCAGAGATAACATAATTATTTATGTAGAAAATCCTAAGGAATCTATAGAAAAGCTACTACAACTAATAAATGAGCTTAGCAAAGTTGCAGGGCACAAAGTCAATATTCAAGAATCAAGTGTAATTTTATAAACTAGCAACAAATAGAAATTAAAAATTTATTTTTTTCAGTTATTTTTGCTACTTTAAAAAATGATTTTATTTATTTTCAGAGAGAGGGGAAGGGAAGGAGAAAGAGAGGGAGAGAAACATTAATGTGTGGTTGCCTCTCACACGTCCCCTACAGGGGACCTGGCCTGCAACCCAGGCATATGCCCTCACTGGGAATTGAACTGACAACTGTTTGGTTTGCAGGTCAGCACTCAATCCACTGACCCACAGCAGCCAGGGCTGGAAACTAAAAATTTTAAATCTACAATTCACAACATCAAAAATATCAAATATTTAAAGATATGAAGATACGTTTACTGAAAACTATGAAACACTGCTGAGAGAAATTACAGAATATCTAAATCAATGGAGAAATATGCCTTTTTTGTGGGTCAGAAACTCAATACTGTTAAGATTTCAATTCTCCACAAATTAATCTATAGATTCTTTGTAATCTTAGTCAAAATTACAGCAGGATTTATTTTGCAGAAATTGGCAAGCTAATGCTAAAATGCATCAAGAAATGCAAAGGACCTAGAATACACAAAACAACTTTGGAAAAAATAACAATGTTGGAAAAGTCACCACTACAAAAGTTGAAGTTGATTGAAAGACTTCATAGAACACAAAAACTAAATTGAGATGACTTAGAGACCTCCATGTAAAAACTAAAACTATAACTCTTCTAGTAGAAAACAGAGAATATCTTTGAGACCAAGATTTCCTATACAGAACAGAGAAAAAACACTAACTATAAGCAAAAATTGATATGCTAGACTTTGTCAAAATTAAGAACTTGTGCTCATCAAGACACCATTAAGATTAAGGGAGCTTCCAGCCAAGATGGAGGCATAGGTAGATTCACTTGGCTAACTCACACAACCAAAAGAAGGATTACAACCAATTTAAAACTAGAAAACAACCAGAACTGCCAGAAATTCAAATTGTATGGAAGTCCAACAACCGAGAAGTTAAAGAACCATTTTTTTTAAATTTTTATTATTATTCAATTACAGTTGTCTGCATTTTCTCCCCATCAAGAACCATTTCTTAAAAAAGAAACTGATAGAAGGGGCAGAGATGGGAAGCCAGACAGCAAGGATTCACGACAAGGGAGAAGTTGATGGACCAGGATATCCCACATTCGCGAAGGGATAAACCGAGAGGAACAACTGGGGAGCAAGACAGAACCAGACCACGCAATCCAGAGTTCCAATGTGGGAAACTAAAGTCTCAAAACCTCTGGCTGTAAAAACATATGGGGGTTGTAGCAGTCGGAGAAACTCCCAGTCTCACAGGAGAGTCCCTTGGAGAGTCCCACAGGATTCTAGAACATACACAAGCCCACTCATCTGGGAATCAGCACCTGAAAGGATACAATCCACTTGTGGGTATGGGAGAAATGACTGCAAGTGGGTAGAGAGCCAAGCAAGTGACACTGTTCCCTCTCTGACCCCTCCCCCACATACAGCTCCACAGCACAGCAAAGTGGGTTGCCCTGCCCTGGCCCATACCTAAGGCCCACCCCATACAACATAACAGGTGCATGAGAAAAAGAAATATGGGCCAAATGAAAGAACAGATCAAAACTCCAGAAAAAAGAACTAAGCGATGAAAAGATAGCCAACCTATCAGATGCAAAGCTCAAAACACTGGTAATCAGGATATTCACAGAAATGACTGAGTATGGTCACAAAACAGAGGAAGAAGTGAAAGCTATGCAAATGAAATAAAGAAAAATATACAGGGAACCAACAGTGAAGGGAAGGAAACCAGGACTCATATCAACGGTTTGGAGCAGAAGGAAGAAATAAACATTTAACCAGAACAGAATGAAGAAACAGGAATTCAGAAAAATGAGGAGAGGTTTAGGATCCTGCAGACAACTTTAAACATTCCAACACCTGAATTGCAGGGGTGCCAGAAGGAGAACAGGAAGAGCAAGAAATTGAAAAATTATTTGAAAAAATAATGAAGGAAAACTTCCCCAGTCTGGGAAAGGAACTACACATGCAAGTCCAGGAAACTCAGAGAGTCCCAAAGAAGTTGGATCCAAGAAGAAACACACCAAGACACATAATTAAATTACCCAAGATTAAAGATAAGGGGAGAATCTTAAAAGGAGCAACAGAAAAAGAGAGAATTATTTACAAAGGAGTTCCCATAAGACTATCACCTGATTTCTCAAAAGAGACCTTACAGGCAAGAAGGGGCTGGAAAGAAGTATTCCAAGTCATGAAAGGCAAGGAATTACATCCAAGATTACTCTAGCCAGCACAGCTATCATTTAGAATGGAAGGGAAGATAAAGTGCTTCTCAGATAAGGTCAAGTTAAAGAAGTTCATCATCACCAAGCTCATATTATATGAAATGTTAAAAGGAATTATCTAAGAAAGAGATGATTAAAACTATGAACAGTAAAATGACAACAAACTCACAACTATCAACAACTGAACCTGCCCTGGCTGGTGTAGCTCAGTGGATTGAGCGCAGGCTGCAGACCAAAGGGGTGCCGGTTCAATTCCCAGTTAAGGCATATGCCTGGGTTGCAAGTCAGGTCTCCAGTATGGGGCAGGTGAGAGACAACCACACATTAGTGTTTCTCTCCCTCTTTTTCTCCCTCCCTTCCCCTCGCTCTAAAAATAAATAAATAAAATCTTAAAAATAGCTGAACGTAAAACACAAAAACAAACTAAGCAAAACCACTAGAACAGGAACAGAATCACAGAAATAAAGATCACATGGAGGGTTATTAGTGAGAAGGGGGTGGGGGGAGAATGGGGAAAAAAGGTACAGGGAGTGAGAATCATAACTGATAGGTACAAAATAGACAGGGGGAGGTTAAGAATAGTATAGGAAATGGAGAAGCCAAGGAACGTGGCTTCTTGTACGGCCCAGGGACATGAACTAATGAACTAATGTGGGGCAATGCCGGACGGAAGGGGTGCTGGGCAGAGGGAGATAAAGGGGAAAAATGGGACAACTGTAATACCGCAATCAATAAAATATATTTTAAAAAAGACACCATTAAGATGTTAGATGGGGGAGAACCAAGATGGCAGCGTAGGTGGACACACTGCGCCTCCTCGCACAACCAGAACTGACAGAAAATTGAATGGCAAGGAAGTCCAACACCAAGTAAATAAAAAATAAACATTCATCCAGACCTGTAGGAGGGACGGACACAGGCAGCCGGGGCGGAGAGGACTCGAGTTGCCCTGGCGGGACCAAGACTGGCAGAGTGTGGGACAACCGGGGCAGGCAGTCTGACCACTAGCAGACCCTGTGGCCCCACATTCGCGCACAGAGAAACCGAGAGGGTCGGACTCAGAGTGGCGGAGAATGGGGCAGGCAGAGCGCAGGTAGCACTCAGCAGCCCCACACTCGCGCACAGATAAACCGGGACAAACAGAGGGGAGCGAAGCAGACCATGTAACCCAGGGCTCCAGCGCAGGGAAATAAAGCCTCAAACCTCTGATTGAAAACGCCTGTGGGGGTTGGGGCAGCAGCAGGAGAGACTCCCAGCGAGGTCATTGGAGAGACCCACAGGGGCCTAGAGCGTCCACAAGCCCACCCACTCGGGAACCAGCACCAGAGGGGCCCAATTTGATTGTGGCAAGCAGAGGGAGTGGCTGAAACCCTGCGGAGCGTGGAGCGGGCGCCATTGCTCCCTCTTGGCCCCTCCCCCACATACAGCGTCACAGCACAGCAACCAGAGTTACCCCGCCCCAGGGAACACCTAAGGCTCCACCCCTTAAAGTAACAGAAGCGCCTAGACAAAAAAAGAAAAATGGCCCAAATGACAGAACACTTCAAAGCTCCAGAAAAAATACAACTAAGTGAGGAAGAGATAGCCAACCTATCGGATGCACAGTTCAAGACACTGGTTATTAAAATGCTCACAGAATTGGTTGAATTTGTTTGAAAACTAGATGAAAAAATGAAGCTTATGCCAAGAGAAACAAAGGAAAATGTACAGGGAACCAATAGTGATGCGAAGGAAACTGGGACTCAAATCAATGGTGTGGACCAGAAGGAAGAAAGAAACATCCAACTAGAAAAGAATGAAGAAACAAGAACTCGGAAAAATGAGGAGAGGCTTAGGAACCTCCAGGACATCTTGAAACGCTCCAACATCCAAATTATAGGAGTGCCAGAAGGAGAAGAGGAAGAACAAAAACATTGAAAACTTATTTGAACAAATAATGAAGGAGAACTTCCCTAATCTGGCAAAGGAAATAGACTTCCAGGAAGTCCAGGAAGCTCGGAGAGTCCCAAAGAAGCTAGACCCAAGGAGGAACACACCAAGGCACATTATAATCACATTACCCAAGATTAAAAATAAGGAGAGAATCTTAGAAGCAGCAAGAGAAAAGGAGACAGTTACCTACAAAGGGGTTCCCATAAGACTGTCAGCTGATTTCTCCAAAGAGACCTTACAGGCAAAAAGGGGCTGGCAAGAAGTATTCCAAGTCATGAAAGGCAAGGGCCTACATCCAAGATTACTCTATCCAGCAAAGCTATCATTTAGAATGGAAGGGAAGATAAAGTGCTTCTCAGATAAGGTCCGGTTGAAGGAGTTCATCATCACAAAGCCCTTATTATATGAAATGTTAAAGGGACTTACCTAAGAAAAAGAAGATAAAAAATATGAACAGTAAAAATGACAGCAAACTCACAGTTATAAACCACCACACCTAAAACCAAAACAAAAGCAAACTAAGCAAACAACTAGAACAGGAACAGAAGCACAGAAATGGAGATCACATGGAGGGTTATCAATAGGGGATTGGGAGGGGGAGAGAGGGGGGAAAGGTACAGAGAACAAATAGCATAAATGATAGGTGGAAAATAGACAGGGGGAGGGTAAGAATAGTGTAGGAAATGTAGAAGCCGAAGAACTTATAAGTATGACCCATGGACATGAACTACAGGGGGGGAATATGGGAGGGAGAGGGAGGGCAGGATAGAGGAGTGAAGGGGCGGAAAAGGGACAACTGTAATAACATAATCAATAAATATATCAAAAGAAATGTTAGATGGGAAGAGACTTATTGGGATGATCACTTTTTAAATTATATAAATGTCTAATCACTATGTTGTACACCTGAAACTAATATAATATTGTATGTCAACTGTAATTGAAAAGTAAAAAAATGTTAAAAGACACCATTAAAAAAATGAAGTGGCCATTAAAAAAATGAAATGGCAAGACAAATCATGGACTGGGACAAATGGCTTATAACCAGATTAGACAAGGAGCCCTCCGCAAATCAATAAAAAGAGAAACCAATTTAAAATGGGAAAAATGTTTGCACGTTTCATAAGTTATACGAATGGTCAATATACATATGCAAAGATATTCCACGTTGGTCATCACAGAAATATAAATTATAACTGCAAAGGGATACCACACATGGACTACAATGGCTAAACCTCTGAAGACTAACAACACTAAGTGTGTTTAAGAATGCAGAGCAACTAGAACTCTCACATATTGCGGGTAGAAGTGTTAACTGGTACAACCATTGTGGAAAATATATAACAATTTCTTATAAATTTAGCATATACCTACCTCATGATCCAGCCATTTTTATTCTTAGTGGCAAGAATAGGAAGCAACCCAAATGTCAACTAATGGGAGAATGGACAATTCACACAATCAAATACTACTCGGAAAAATAAAACTACTCATACACACAGCAACATAAGATGAATTTCAAAAACACTATTCTAATGAAAGTTGTAACCCAAAAGGTACATTTTCATGCTTCCACTTTTATGATGTTTAAGTATAGCTAAATTAATCTATGAGAATAGAAATCAGAAAAGCAGTTGAGTGAAGGGGCAGCAAGGGAGGAAGGGGATAGAATGAAAAAGGACACAAGGGAACTTTCTAGGATGAGGGCAATGCATTATTCTTGACTCAGGTATAGTGTACACATTTGTCAAAACTCATCAAACTGTACACTTAAGATCTGTTCCATTTACTTACATAACCATACCTTAAAAAAAGATCAAGTTTAAAAAAAAGGCAAATAATTCTTAAATATACAAAAAAACCACTCAATCTTAGTCATAAAAGAAATGCAATTTAAAACTATTCTAAGATTCCATTTTTACCTACTGTATTTGCAAGACTACAAATGCTTCACCATACATGTCTGGTGGGAAGGCTGTAGGAGAAATAGTCATGTTCATACATTGCTTGGGTGAGTGCAACACAGTATAGATATGAAGGGCAATACAAGCAAAACTGTATATGCACTTACTATAGAACTCTACCCTGAAAATGTATCTCCACAAAAACTAAACAACATATGCATAAGGTCATTGAGACATTATTTGAAATAGCAAACGATCGGAAACACCTCCAAATGTCCATTTTTAAGAGATGGTACATGCAAACAACAATGGTACACTATCAATTAGTGATTTTTAGGATATATTTAGTGAAAAAGAAATGGAGCCAAAAAATGTGTACAGCATGCTACACCTTGTATAAAAAAGAGGGAAATAGGGCTATGCATAATTTAGTTATAAAAAAAGAAACAAAGGAAATATGAACTCATAAATTGAAAATGGTTGCCCTGGCTGGTGTGGCTCAGTGGACTGAGTGCCAGCCTGAAAACCAAAGGATCATTTGTTAGATCCCCAGTTAGGGCGCATGCCTTGGTTGTGGGTCAGGTCCCCAGTAGGGGGCGCGCGAGAGGCAAGAACACATTGATGTTTCTCTCCCTCCCTTTCCCTCTCTAAAAATAAATAAAAATTAAATAATATAATAAAATAAAATAAAATGGTTAATGACTGCCCTGGCTGGTGTGGTGTTGGTTGGAGCACCAGCTTGTAGACCCAAAGATCGTGGGTTCGATTACCGGTCAGGGTACAGGGGGTTGGGGAGTATACGAGGAGGCAACTAATTGATGTTTCTCTCTCTCCCTAACCTCACTCTCCAAGAGCTATGAAAAAGTGTCCTTGAGTAAGGATTAAAGAAAAAAAAAAAGAAAATGGTACCTAAAAGTGGTGGGTAGAGACAATATGAAGGTAAAAAGGATGGCAGCAAGACTTCTCTGAAAGTAACTTTTAATATAGTTTCGCATTTTGAACCATGTAAATGTTATGTATTTTTGAAAATAAAGTTAAATCAAATGAAAGGAATGGGAGAAGCGGCTAGATAGAGGCTGAAGGAAGCCGAAAATGCAAGTCATGGCCTCCAATGTTATCTAGATTACCTACTGTTGACACACAGCTCTTCAATGGGCTTTTTTTAAAAAAAAATTTGTTATTCAATTACAGTTGTATGCCTTTTCTCCCCATCCCTCCACCCCACCCCAGCTGAACCCACCTCCCTCCCCCACCTCCTTCTTGATATATCTGGAGGAGCAGATGCAGTCTTAAAGAAAAATTCTAATTCATGAACTACGAGCTCCATCTGATTTAAACTGGTGTATAACAGGGCGATATGTAGCCTGATCAATACTTAAAAACTATCCAAGCTCTTTATATAGTAATTGTATTTTTAAATCATTGGTATTTTCTAGTTTTTCTTTACTGAAATTTTTGATGTATCAGTATGTCATATAATTTTGACCTTGCCACCCCACCCCAACGTTTTTAGTAACCAGAAAATCTTGTTGATCGCTGATTTGGGTACTGATTTCCACTCTGTAGACATAGAATCCTTTGCATGTGCATACAGTTCAGTATTTGCATTCGAGCACATTTAATGAAAGATGACATTTAAATCACATGTATGAAGTTTTCTAAAGATAACATTCTCATCTCGTTCCATTCTGCCAAATGTATTCTTCTACCACAAAGTGGAGAGCTCCAGTTAATGCTTACCTGTAATTAACTATACAAAAGCAGTGTTTGCTTTCTCCACTTTTCTCCCCTTAATTTCATAGATGTTGTATATGAACATTTTTGGAAGTAGGTGTGTCTCAGAGCATTGCTTTGTGTTAATCATACCTTTAATCTACTTGAAGTCATCATACACTTACACACATACATGGTTACAATTTAAATATCTAGGAGTATGATGTTGGAAGTAAATATTGGGTCAGCCAAAGTTTGTTCAGTTTTTTTCCGTAAGATGGCTCTAGTAGTGCTTGCTTGTTTTTAACTTCATTCAAAACAATTTTGTTAGATTGTATTATGACAGTTGTCATATCAGCGTGCATTTAAAAAAAACATCAGAATTGGTGAAATTTTTTTGTAGCCATTTTAATATTGAAGATGGAAGAAAATACACATTTTTGACATTATGCTTTATTTCAAGAAAGATAAAAACGCAACTAAAACACAAAAGATGATTTGTGCAGTGTATGGAGAAGGTGTTGTACCTGATCAAATGTGTGAAAAGTGGTTTGTGAAGTTTCGTGTTGAAGATTTCTCACTGGATGATGCTCCATGGTTAGGTAGAGCAGTCTACAGCCACCAAATTAAGACATTGAGAACAATCAACGTTATACCACGCGGGAGATAGCTGGCACACTCAAAATAGCCAAATCAATAAAGTTATAGGTGAAAATGAAAAATGCCTTTTATTTTACAGAAGAAACTAAACAGACTTTTGGGCCAACCCAATACTAACCCCAAAATGCTTTTTCTAAAGACCAGTTTAAACACTGTGCCATACATTCCTGCTTGCCCAGGAGATCCCCATTTTTTGTTTATTGCCCCTTCCAATTACTGATAGTGTCCTCTTTTGATCTCAAAGGAGTTCTGGTTTGGACTATGAAAGATATGACCAGCCTAATTATAGGTTCTTAAATTTAAAGACATCTTTCTGTTAAGTACTTAAAATGAAAAGGTTCTTTCAAACATGACTGCTAAGCTAGCACTCAGTAATTCCTATTTCTCTGTAGACAGAGGTAGACCAGCACTTGCTCTGAAGTTGGATTACCACAATGAAAGTCTTAGCTTCAACACTTACTAACCGCAAACCTTGGGCAAATTGCCATGATCTCTTTTCCTCAATTACTTATCTGTAAGATAGGAATAAAACAGTACCTAACTCAGAGTCATTGTTAGGACTAAAAATAATGTATATAAAGTACTTAGCACTGTGCTTTGCACAAATACTCAGTTAACTGGTAGGTATCTTTGTACCACGTTAAATACCGTAACTAAAAAGGTATGTTTTCCTTTCAAAAACAAAACACCACGTGGGTTTCTTCATGGTATATATAGAATTATTACTGTGTAAAGCAGTCCAAGACAATGATATGAAATACTTAAAACTGGTGACCTGTTTGCTATTCATCAAAAACCAACATAATTTCATACCTAGGGTCCTGAAAGACCAAACTGACTCACACTTCCTCTCACATTCAACACTTTTCTCCATCCACGGCAATGAAGATTGTTGCTCCACCGAAGGTGCCTGGCAAATAAATGTCACCATCCATCTTTTGCCAACCCCAAAAAATCCCTTTAACCCTCATTTTTGCAGCATGGAGCAGTTTTCAAAAGCTCTAGGTTGTGTAACATCACCCAAGGCTGGTTTCTTTTAGCTTTCTTTTCCTTTGCAATCTCCTCTCCTCTCCATGCTGACATTACCTCTCCTTACCACAGTTCCTCTGGCTCTAAGCACCACTTTAACGGACAGCTAGATACATGGTTCTGACCCAGGCCTTTCCTAATTCCAACTACTTAGATGCCCTACAAGCAATTATCTTCACTTCCAGAACTGTACTTCTGTATTTCCTATTCTGGTTAGAAGCACCTCCACCCACCCTGAACACATCTAAGGGGTTCTGTGGACTTTACCTTTTGTCTTTCAAATCCTTATTTCCATCCTTGGAATATTCTAAGTTCAAGCCTGTCATCTCTCCCTTGAATTTCTGTACTTAGAAATATCCCTCAGGAAGTATTTGTTGAGATCTTGCTTCCAGGCATACCCTCTGGGTCAAAGAACTTTTTATAAAAATTTAAAAAGGAAATATCCCTCTGGCAGCAATGTGCAGGATAGATGAAATGTGTTAAAGCAGGCAGGAAGACTACCAAATTCAGTATTGTACTTTTGCACAAATTCGTGGATGGTTCCATGTTAACCACAGGGTCAGGTATAAACATCTCTCATGGCAGAAAGCTTTCCAATATCAGGGCCTTCCTTCCTGTCCAGATGTCTTTTAACACTTGTCAAACCCCTTAAAGTTCCCAAGTCCTCTTGCTCTGGAAGGTGTGATCATTGATGTAAATTAAACCCTGCTGAAACGCAAGCCCCAATACTACTCACCCTTATTACCCGTTATAGGTTTTGCCTGATTTATTACATGAATCTCCCATGTTATATGTGTATGTGGAGGGTAGAAGGCAGGGGTCACATCTTATCCAGATTTGTTTAGATGCTAAATAAATATACTAACTGAAAATATACATAATTTAAAGATTTAATAACTAGGTTCTGAGGACTAGATACTTCATTTAAGGTAAATTCATATTATGGGACCTGAAGTTTCAGTTGACCAATTACTAGTATATTGAAGGTCCTGTCAACTTACTACTTTGGAAAGGTAATTCAGATTTTAGATTTTATTTCAAAATGCAAAAGCCAAATTTTTACTGATTTAACTTGAATAGGTTAAGCAAGTTGAACTGCTATACTTATGATGATTATAAAGGATATTAAATTAACGAAAAGCAGTTTTACATATGCCTTTTTTCATCTAGTTACAATTCGGAGTAATTTTCAGATGTTTGATTTCTATCTCCTATTCTCTCTATCCATTCAAAGACTAAGCTGAGGAAGTATTACTCTTGACATACAACTTCCAAATAGGTATTGGTGAAACACCACCAAATTACACCTAAATGTCACACAACTTACATTAATCTTGGCAATAAACTATCTTGATAAAACCTTAGAAAGTAAGATACTGTGTAAGATAAACTAGAACCAAGAAACATTTAGGTATAGCTTTTGCATTCTTATAATCGTTTCTGGATAGCTGGCTTACAATTTTTATTTGCAAGAAATGTTTGTCTTTAGTTCATTTAGAAATACTAATGGTTAAACATCCTGAGCAGCACTTAGGCAAGCACTCTTGCTTCTTAAGTACAGTAGAAAAGTACTTGATTAATGCAATCAACATGGCATTTTAACAGAAAGAAGTAAAAATTCTCTTTAGTCATACATATAATTTCATTTATAGCATGCTTCTTCACAGAAGCTTCCTGGGAATATATTAGAAAGTTATCAAGAACAGAGTAATAAAATGAGAGTATGTGCCAAATGCAAGGTACTATTACTTTAAAATAAAATACTATTGTTAATTAGAAGTGACCTGTTAATGCTAATATAGCTTGCTATATTTCACTAGTGATATGGAATTTGCAGACTAGCCTCCCCCATCATGTCATGCAAGGAGGAAGGCATGAAATTTCAAAATTGCCTAACATTAAAAAATAAGTCTCTTAATTTATTTGCATTCTAAAATAGAATCCTTCATCTGATTTTTTTCCATATAAAATGCTAAGTGATGATGTACAGGATTTGTCAAGCCCGTATCACATTCCCTTAAGTTCAATCACTATTGGGTTTCTACTATTATACTACATTTTGGCAGCAATTGTTTATTGGTCTGTCACTGAAGTAATTGCAACTTAACAATAAACCAGTCTGA
Source organism: Desmodus rotundus (assembly GCF_022682495.2). Lineage (NCBI taxonomy): Eukaryota > Metazoa > Chordata > Mammalia > Chiroptera > Phyllostomidae > Desmodus > Desmodus rotundus. The sequence continues at coordinate 69,041,137 of NC_071400.1, forward strand.
CATTTTAGGTGTTGAAGATACATACCATATATATTTCTTTAAAAATAATCATACTTTTGTAAGCAATACTTTACAGTAGACACCTCAAAAATCTACCATAGATGTGAAACTTAAAATGAGAAAATTTTAAGTTCTAAATCTTTATACATATATATCCAGATTTCTATATATATTATATATACATACATAAGTATATATAAAATATATATAATCAGATTTGAAAAATGAACAAAAACTGGGCACTGTACATAAAGTCTTTTTAAAACTCAAACAATAGAAAACTCTTTAAACATTAAACAATTTTAATAAAAGTTTCTGTACAATGCTAAGCAGTTTTATTTACACATAGAAAATGTAATAGGAGTAGTGTTTGAAATTACAGAACTCCTTAAAATTTCAATGGCAGGTAAATCTGGAAAAAATAACAGCATTCCATTCACAAATATTTTCAAGCAATAAATATGTATTTATAAATAGTGTAAATTTACATCAAGATTAGAAACAAAAATCACAAATCTGAAGTTTATTCCTTAGTCTATGTGCAATCCATTATCTTTGTGACTTGGCTGTTAATTTTTTAAACATTTTATTTAGGAACCAAAAGTGTAATAACCGTCATGGTTTCAAAACAAGACAGAGAAACATAAAAGCAGTAAAAAAATTCCTTACCTAACTTTTCACATTAAAAAAAAAAAAGTTGACCAAAGAAAGCCTTAAAATTGCTAACTACCTTACAAAGAAATGATCAGCTAGACTAGTATTTTTTCCAAGGAAAATTCTGAAGGGGGAAAAGATGAAAACTGATTCATCAGCCCAGAAATAGAGAAATATAAAAGAGGTTGTCTTCAAGTCAGTAGTCTGTATGATGTTGCCAGTTTTGTCAGATATATACAAAACACGGAAATTATTATGTTTTTTTTCTGAAGCACAGCTGGATCAGCTTGTGAGAGTCCTGGAGTAGGAGCAGTGCTCTCTGTCCAGTTGGTTGACACTCCGCACTTGGAAGGTTGCATAGACACAGTTTTCAGCCAGCAGCCTTACGAGACAGCTACAAAAACCAGTGGGTGCAGAACCGGATTACTTCCTGAATAGCAGAAAAGGTCGCATTGAATGTCCATGGAACAATATCAAGATGAGGAAGATGGTAATGGAGGAGCCTAAAAAAAAGTAAGGTATGTTACTTTGGTATACAAATTGTTAATAGTGTTCCCTAGCTCAATGCTGAAAACAGTCTGCTAATGAATGTAGGGAAAAAACAATTTTCAAGGAAGTTTCAACAGCCTGCAAACATGATGTCAAACTACAACCTCCCTTACTGACTCCCTAGCCAATTCTCCTAAGAGTCTGAGATCATTACCCTACTTAGTGCACCTGCATTTTTTTGGAACTTCTTCACCAAATAGTCGTATGCTCAAGAACATTACAATTCAGTAACATTTTTTTATGGTAGGCCATTTTTTTAGATTGCTTTTTAAAAAAAGGCTTGTGGAAAATAATGTAACAAATCAATTACAATTTTATTAGTGACTGGATGCAGAACCTATCTCAACTAGATAATATATTTTGTTTAACATACTACAGATAATTTTCTTCTTCAAGCAATCTTGAAGACCATTCGAATGAAAATATCAGGAACTAATTTCAAGAATTCAGTTCTTAATCTCATATGTAAGAGAAATTTATTGGAGGAAATCAACAACAATTCATAAATTATGTCTGCTTCTATTCATAAAACTAGTGACGTGCTAGAGTAAAGTGCTTCCCCCCAAATCTGCTGTTTAAAATTTTTAAAAAACCCTGTAACTTATAAGTATACTTGAATTCATAAGGTTTTGTAACATAGCAAGAAGTTAAGTGCCATCAAATATTCCCATGAGGTTAATACTTCCGGCAAAGACAAAATTTTTTAAAAATACAATGAGCTCTAAAAGCAGAAGTATGTTTAAAAGCACATTTACTGATTCATTTTGTTGACACTAATAATCTGTGTATACACAAAAATTTTATCAACTGCCATTAGATGGCATAAAGAATATAATAGTGTTCAAAAAGCAAATAAAGTTTTAAAAATATAATTACTGTGACATTCTTTAGGCTGATCTCACCAGAAAGAAAAGTGAAAATGAAATATGCTATCTTCATAGGAATAAATACTTGCAAGTGGGGTGGGGAATGATATAAGTACTTCCTCATGCAATATCCAACAAACCAAAAGAAAACTGAAATATTTCATTACCTCCTGCTTATCAGGTGGCAGAACAAACAACGCTGCTTCCCTATCCAGCTAACTATGTACTCACATGTTGATTTCACTTACTAATGTAAATTGATCATAGACTTGCATCAGGTCCTCCATCTTGTACTGTTCTAGCACCACAAAATTTTCCAGGTTTCTGCTTGTTTTTCGTGCACAATCTTGGCAATGCACTACGTAGGTCTTTCGAGAAATGCTCTCATTAGTAACAAAAAGCAGATCAAAAACCTCCACCTATTTTATACAAGAGAAAAACCATTCAATAGCGACAGTGGTATTTATTGTATTGCTTTAATATAATTATAGAATTCTACTTTACATGGAATTGTGGACAGTTATTTCTAGTTAAGATGGGCACCAAGACAAACTTAGCTGTGCTTAAGATTCTTTAATGGACAAGGTTTATTCTGAACTAAACCCAAAGACATGAGTGGTAATGCATATTCAGGGCAGTGACCTAAGGAAATGGCATACTCATCACAACCACCAGCTAAAGCCTAATTTAAAAGTTGGATAAAAATCAGTCTATTTTGTTTTAAATCCAAAACATTTGTATACAAACACATAAGAGTAGGCATCACTTTCCTTTTACTTCTCATAACAGGGCACTGTGTATAGATATTTGTCTTCCCCTACAGACCGAGCTCCGCAAAGATAAGACTATGTTTACTCACTTTTGCACCTCCAGGGCATATCATAGTGCTCAATGTTTAGTCAAATCTCAAAACACTTGCTGAATGAATATAATCTGATTTTACAGATGAGGAAACTGACAGGTAAATGACAGTAAGTATACAGCTATAAGCCTCATGGTAAGGAGTATGAGTACAAACAAAAAGTGAACTCATGAGTATAGTATGATTTTAGAATAATACCTGTATCTTATACAGAAAGAATGGTGAGTTGCTAAGGTTCAGGCAGGATAAGGAATAACACTGCAGGATAGGAGTCACTGTGAAATACTGGAAAGGTTATACATTCATCTTCCTGAGGTGTAACACACCTAATTAGAATCTGTCTAAGCTCCTAATGACTTACTTTGGCCAGGTGATACAACATTAAAATAGCAGATGGATTATTTAAAATAAAAGCCAACGACAGAATTAGAGAATTTCAAGGTTTGGAATGGTTCATTAATATCTCTGGCATATCCTTGAATTTATTCAATGACAGAAAACTCTCATGACTTCATGTCTTCTTTGAAAAGCTATGTCCATCAAAACCCCAGAGTTCACCATGTCTTCCATTACCACCAATGGGCAACATGATTCATGATTTGAGCCAGAAAATTTGTGAGCATCCTTCAACCTGTCCCTCACTTCTGCCACTTAAGAAGCTGTCTTGTGGATTTTATCTATGAAATAATTTTGAGTTCTCGTCTAGGCCTTAAGATAACAACTCTTACTTAAGACCTCTGCAACAGCTTCCTACCTCCATCTTTTCAAATCACTTCTCTCTTTGAAACACATATCCAAGTTGGTTGCCTCTCAAAATCTTTTGATGGCTTCAATGACCTCAGAATAAATAGCAAATTCCTTTCAGTCCTTCAAGATGCTCTGTAAGCTTCCTACTACCTAGACGTATAATTAGTATTGTCTGTGTTCCAGTCACATTGGACTACTTATCTATTTATGAATAAGCCATTCCATTTCCCATATTGTTATTATAGCTTATAATAACATTCATTCTACCTCCAATTCTCACCATTTTTTAGCCCTCTGAAGTCACAGTCAGCCTTAAGTATGGACTCAAATGTTAATACTTTTGTGAACTCTTATGCCAATAATAGATACAAAAATTTGGTCATTTTTTACCCTCAGTGTTATCATAACAGTACAAATCTTATGTACATTATAATTGTTTATAATTTGTGTTCTTAAGAGTAGAAAGGAAGCTCCTTCAGGTACCATATCTTCATTATTTCTGCATCTCTGCAAGCATTGGCTTCAAAAGAAGACTGACCAATGTATTGTGAATTGCATCCGACAGGATGGAATCTTGATCTGCCTGAAGCTATAATGAACTACAGGGTCCAACACAAATAATGCCTATTTTATTACAAAATCATAAGCATGTAATTCTGTAACATAACACTATCACACTCAAGCACACCATATGACATTTTAGGTAAAATGTTCAAATTAAAACTATAAATTATTACACCCATATTTTTACCCTACCAACTACACTCAAGCAGGCAGTACTTCTGCCAGACCCTGTACATCCGGTTTATTGGCATCTGTCTGCTTCTGGATTGTTCTCAGTTTAAAATCTCAAGACTAAACTTCTTGATGACTATCACCTGTTAAATATCTAACAGATGAATGACTCTGTAGTAGCTACTTTTAGCGTCAACTCATATTTTAGTAAAATAATATTATCACCAGATTAAATTTTAATATAATAGCTAAGTAACAAGAAAATAACATTAAACCGGTCAATTTCAGTAAAATGTATTACATGAAATTATAAATACATTTTAAAAAATAACTAAAGAGAAACCGGAGAGGTAAAGTAAAGGACTTTATAAAACAAGGGTGGATAAGAACAGTTATTTACCTCACAAATGCTACAATAATGAGCCGGTTCTTCTTTTGTCCGCCCATGCCATATAATCTCTTTTCCTGCAGCAATGAGAGCTTCCCTCAACGTCTGACATTGCTTCAGAGTTCTTAGAAGACAATACCTATTGTGAGGAAAAAATTATTTGTGACCAGCAACTGAATACTGAATATTCTTTAACACAAAAGATATACTATTAGAAATAATGCCAAGAGACTCTGTTCCAATACCTGTGACTATTTTTCTTCTGTCAATTTCTCAAATGTTCTCAGATTTTAAAAAAAGGTTTATGTTTAGCAGGTTTGATGATAACATTAGATCATTTAAAGTTGAGAATAATTTGCATCTGAACATAAAAATATAATGATCTTAATATATAAAACCTGATTCCTTGCTTAAGTATAAGCTGTTAATTTTGGCTCTTATTTGGGCAAGTCAGTTAACCTCTTTGGGAGTCAATATTCTCATCTTTGAAATAAGGGGTATGAATTCCAGATCTGAACTGCTGTGATTCTAGCAAGGCAGGAAGGCACATTATTTCTATCAACACTATCCAGATAATCATAAACAGCATCATGTGTATAGTTGCTTTGGAAATTTTTTTGAGTCTACATGCAGAAAACCAAATTGGTTTTACTCTAGCACTAATGAAGAAAAAAGACATTTAAATCCTCTATTTTAACTTGAAAATAATATAGTGGAATGTTTTATTTATATTAACACAATTGAACTTTTCTTGTAATTTGTACCTTTTCTAAACACATACTTATGATGCTAACAATATAGTGAATTCTCACAATTTGTGCTGATGTTCCTACAGGTTTGCTCTCATTACTTGAAATTGTCTGCTAAATTCTCTTACTCTCCTCTGAATCTTAGTGGCTCAGGTTCTCCATTTCAACAAAGAGGCTGGACTAAATGATCTCTGAGGCACTTTTGCCTCTAAAATTTGGAGACAATGAAATACCCCAAAGAAAAGGAAATGGGTTTAGCAACTGAGTACTGTTTGAAAGCGAAGGTCTTATCAGTTTTATTCATCTTGCTTACTCTCTGCCTATGACAGTGCCTGGCATATAGAAGGTGCTCAATAAACATTTGATTACTGAAAAACTAAAATTTAGAGTATGATAATTAATACCATATTTAATTTCTCTTAATTTATATTTCCTTGTTAGTTTATGAGACTAAGTTAAAGTTATCATCACTTTATCGGAGCCTATGGAAATTAAGCCAGGATAAAAGATGACTAAAAATATATGTAAAACTTGTTAATTTATTTAACAAACATAAAACAATATCAACTTCACAGTTGTAAGGCAAATCTATTAAGTATCATTAAAAGAATGTCTCACTTTGTTCAATAATTCTTGCTCATTTAACTTATTTAGAAAAAAACCCCCAAAACTTTAGACTATGGTTGCAAATCCAAGCTAGGACAGCTCTCTCTTCTCTCTGTCTCTCTCTCCGTGTGTATTCTGTGGTATGTGTTTGTGACAGTGTGCCAGGGAGGTAGCAAGTAAAAACCTAGATCATGGCAAACCAGAGAATATAATTTAGACTATGCTGCTAGCTCTTGAACAGTACACCACTCTTTCCCTTTTCCTTCCTTCCCTGTGTCCCATACAATTCACCTCTGAAAGCCCTGATCTTACTGAACAAGTTAGCCAATCAGGGCTTCAAAATAAGGTCTCTTTCATAGGAAAATAATGCCCAAAATCCTGTAAGATACCTCTGGAAGAATGGCAGACTCCACTATGTTCTCATGCAGGAACAAAAATAATAAAACAATAAAATAAAAATAAAGAATAAGGACCAGACAGGAGGCTTGGTATTAAGTACTTAACACATATTATGCCATTATTATCTTGATCTTACAAATGTACAGAGTGCTCAGAAACTAAATTTGTCTGTCTTACGACATAAGGCTATCACAATGACTCTCACACTTCTTCTTACCCACTCCCTCTCTTCTCTTTTGAAGATGAGATAAACTCAATGTAGTTGTTTTCCCCCAAACACAAAGCCTTGGTTCTGTGGAGTATTATTATCCCACTCTTTACTCAGAAAATTAACTTTCAACTGCAATGCTGATTACATTGGCAGTTAAATGGCAATTTATAATTTATGGTTAGTCTGCTACTTTCATCTAGAAAAAGGCAATATACTACTTCCCTGCAAAGAGTAAAGGGTTAGAGATAGGGCTGCCAGTAATACTAGGCCATGAATATTCTGTGTCTAAAATCACAGCTCCAGAATTTTTATTCTGTGAGATATGAGAACCCTAGAAAAGAGACAGCTCTATTAATCTGATCTGACAATGAATAACCAAATTAGTTTCCTCCCTGCCCTTAATATTAAAGTTGTTTGTTCCTTCCCATTTTCAAACTGTAGCCATTGGAATAGGAGGAGATGAGAGAGAGAGAGAGAGAGAGACAGAGACAGAGACAGAGAGACAGAGAGAAAGAGAAAGAGAGAGAAGAGAGAGAGAGAGAGAGAGAGAGAGAGAGAGAGAGAGAGAGAGAGAGAGAGAGAGAGAGAGAGAGAGACGCTCTTTTGAAGTCCACAGCAATGAGCAGGTCCTAAGGAAAGAATGATTCCATTGAAGGGCAGGGAAATAGTAGAAAATACAGACCTTTAGGAGAAGGAGCCTAGGGAAGATAAGATATAATATTCAAGACTTAACAGTAATCTCTTCTGCTTTGATTAACCCTAGACTTTGATTTTACATGAAGATGTTTGAGTGTACTGAAGAGCTAAAAAATAAGTTAAAAAAAATCAAGGTTGTCATTTCCGCTATCATTTTAGTTTTGTTGAATTTTAATAAATTTACCTTATACCAATTAAGAATTCAATTTGTTAAAAATAACATTAAATCACTAGCAAAAACTGTAAAAATATAGAAGATACGCTGTTTTTAATAAATGCATTTTAGAAATAGAGTCAGAAATAATTTCAGGAGATTAGAGAAGCAGGGAATTCTCTGACTTTTAAGGATCATTGTGGTTTCAGGATCTAACCCCTGTTTTTAGCTATTTGGATGAAAGACTACCGCAGAACGGCAGAATATTAAAGACAATTCTGGCCTGGAAGAAAACCAAGAAAAGGCTGACTGAGGGCTTGGTGTATTTGAGGTTACACAGTAGACTCTAAGTCCACTCAAAAACCAATCTACAAATAGAAATGAAAATATATACTTAAAATATTAGAGTAAGAAAACTGAAGAGGATAATATTAAGAAAAATGATCATACACAATATATTCATAAATTAGGCAAAAGATAAATAGACATAGTATACCAAGGATGCTAAGGAGGGAGAGCTCATCTTCAAGCGAGGGGAGGTGGAAATCACAGAAGTGCACATAAAGAAGTTGTCAATTTAGATGTAAGCAGGAAGGAAAGGTAGGAGGGAGGCACTTTCCAGGCAGAAGAAATGCCCGAGAGCAAAGATTACTTAGGGAACAAATGAATGTTTTTACAAGATTTTAATCTTGGGATGAGGTTTCTGGGGCAGGAAAATAAACAAACGAAGCCATAAGTGATGTAATATTATATTGAAGTTAAGACAACACTGGGGATTACTTTAACATTCTGGGAGCAACCTTTCCAAATACCAGTGTAGACGCAGATGAGGCACAGGTTAACTTGATATGGCACTTTTAAAGTCTTTATGGTAACCATCTCAGCCACTAAGAAACAGATGGTGTATAAATTCAAGCATACCAAGAGGCACTTTGCCTTGTACAATCCCTCTTACTGAAAGAGCCATGCAGGGAAAGCCAGCCAACACATGAGCCCTCATTAACATACCTGTCACTCCAGGGTTACATTCCCCCAGAGACAACAGTGAGGGTTTAAATGTCAGTAAGACATCTAACAGTTTCATTTAAACTAACCACATGGCGGAAAATCAAGGTCTCAGTCAATGATAAAATGAGTATCTTAGCTTTAAACTCTCAGGTAGAAACAACAAGCATTAAAGCAAAATATATGTTAACCATGAGAAAGTAGAGTTTTAAAACTTTTAGATTTTGTTTGCTCAATGTTATCACAAAACATTGTATATGTAACCCAATAGTGTATTAGAAGATCCCCTTGGGCAACAGTGTTGGGATCTATGCTAACTATGGATTGGTCTTCGTAACTATACCCTGATCACAGGATTCATCTAGGCCACCATGAGAGAGATTGCAGGGTTCTTTTCATTGAGCTTTCAATTATTTTGTTAGAAACAGAGCCTAGAAATCGATTTTAATAAGAGTCTGAGATGATTATTATGATCAGGCAAGTAAAAACCAGTGCAAACCTCCTGTTTTATAAGTGGTGAAGTGGGAAGACATGTCAAAAATTCTGTAAAATTTCCAATACACTAGTATAATAACAACTTCACAAATCACCATGTCTTTATTTTTTTAAAGATTTTATTTATTTTTAGAGAGAGGGTTAAGGGAAGGAGAAAGACAGGGAGAGACATCAATGTGTGGTGGCCTCTCATGTGCCACCCACCGGGGAACTGGCCCGCAACCCAGGCATGGGCCCCAACTAGGAATCCAACCAGTGACCCTTTGGTTCGCAGGCCGGCACTAAATCCACTGAGCCACAACAGCCAGGGCACCATATTTTTATAATTAGAGCCTTAAAAAACCAGAGAGAGAAAGCTTCAGGGTAGGTAAGAGCACAGATTATAGAGCTAGATTGCATGGGTTCAAATCCTAGCTCCACACATACTTACTGTGCCTTCGTTTGCTCAACTATAAAAAGGGGGCAGCTAACTTACAGTGCTACTATGAGGACTACATGCCATATAAATGATTAGATTAGTGCCTGGCAGTGATCTACATCTGAACTTCACAAATAAAATCCATAAATTGTGTTAAAGTAATTATATAATTACTAAATTGAAGTTTTTTTTTAATTTGAAAAAACTATGCAATGAGTGCCAACTGAAAGTGCAATAGTTACACCAAAAAGAACATAAAACGAATTATTTAAAAGGAGTTTAGTTTAGATTCTATTAGGTCAGAATTTCTGAACCTCAGCACTACTGTTATTTTGCACTGGATAATTGTTGTGTGTGTGTGCTGGGGGTAGTGGGGGACTGTCCTGTACACTATAGGACTTTTAGCAGTATCCCTAGTTTCTACACACAAAGTATTAGTAGCATCCCTGCCACTCTAATCATGACACTGCCATATGGCCCCTGGGGACAAGAGCAAGGGCAACCAAAATTGCCCACAGTTGGGAACCACTGTACTAGATCCATGAATATTAACTTTCTTAAAAATCAGGTGATTGAGGTTTCCATAATTACTATTAACAGTTTATTCTAAGACCTACATAATATTCATAAGTTATATTAGAAAGATAATATATCATCCTCATTTTTCAGAAAGGTAAACAAGAGTAGTAATAGGTTTAGTAATTTGCCCTTGGTCCCCCAGCCAGTAAATGGAGAATCTAAGATATACGAAGGTAACCTAGACTACAAACAACTACACGATGCTGCCGTGCCTGCAATATTTCACTGGGATGTTAAATAGCACAGATTCTAACACTTAAAAAATTAAAAAGGAAAGGCAAATAATGAATATATAGTGATTACACATATACAAAAGGCACAAAAAAGCACATAAAGTGCCACTATTGTGAATAAGATACTTTTAAAAACTAAGATAAAAAGAATAAAAATGGTCAAAAGAATGACAAAATGATATAAGAAATTAAGTTTGTGATTTCACTTATACGTGGAATCTAAAGAATACTACAAAACAAAACAAAAACAGACTCACAGACACACAGAACAGATCAATGCCAGAGGGGAGGGTGTTTGTGGCAAAGACTTATCTGATGACTCCTGATGAGGTTATGTAGGTATTAACTGTACTAGTCTTTCAACCATTTTTATAGTTTAAAAAAAATTTCAAAATAAAAAGTTGGGGGAAAAAGGATGAACAAGTTTTGTGGGTAGTAGCAATGCATAGTATGCAAATTTTATATATTTTAAAGGAGAATAAGTTATATCAACAAAGAAAAACTATCATAGTTCAATGAGTTAAAGGAGATCAGCAGCCTTATGTTTGAGACTGCTCTACTTTAAAAACAGTTAATGATCCAGAAAACTCAACTACTAACAGGTAGGGCTTAAACCTGAGAGACATTTAAGAGTTTTGTCTACTTCCAGCCGAGATGGAGGCATAGACAGATACACTGTGCCTCCTCGTACAACCAAAAGATGGACAACAATTTAAAAACAGAAAACAACCAGAACTGACAGAAAATCGAACTGTGTGGAAGTCCGACAACCAAGGAGTTAAAGAAGACACATTCACCCAGACCGGTAGGAGGGGCGGGAACGGGCAGCTGGGCGGAGAGGACACACGGCAAAAACAGTGGCTGGTGGACCCCACGGCCCCACATTCGAGTGCAGATAAACCAGGAGGAACAGCAGGGGAGTGAAACAGACCACGCAATCCCAGGGTTCAAGCTCGGGGGAAATAAAGCCTCAAAACCACTGATTGAAAACCCCTTGGGGGTTGAGGTGGCAGTGGGAGAAACTCCCAGCCTCACAGGAGAGTTCACTGGAGAGACGCATAGGGTCCTAGAACGTACACAAACCCACCCCCATGGGAATCAGCACCAGAAGGGCCCACTTTGCTTGTGGGTAGCAGAGGAAGTGACTGAAAGCCAGCAGAGAGTGGAGCAAGAGGCACTATTCCCTCTTGGACCCCCTTCCCCACATACGACGTCACAGCACAGTGCCGTGGGTTGCCCTGCCCATGTGAATATCTAAGGCTCTGCTACTTTACATAACAGGCGCGCCAAGACAAAAAAAAAAAAAAAAGTCCCAAAGGACAGAACAGATCAAAGCTCCAGAAAAAATATAACTCAGCAATGAAGAAATAGCCAACTTATTAGATACACAGTTCAAAACACTGGTAATCAGGCTGCTCACAGAATTGGTTGAATTTGGTCACAAATTAGATGAAAAAATGAAGGCTATGCTAAGAGAAACAAAGGAAAATGTACAGGGAACCAATAGCGATGGGAAGGAAACCGGGACTCAAATCAATGGTATGGACCAGAAGGAAGAAACATCCAACCAGAAAAGAATGAAGAAATAAGAATTCAAAAAAATGAGGAGAGGCTTAAGAACCTCCAGGACATCTTTAAACGTTCCAACATCTGAATTATAGGGGTACCAGAAGGAGAACAGGAAGAACAAGAAATTGAAATTTTATTTGAAAAAAAAAATGAAGGGGAACTTCCCTAATCTGGCAAAGGAAATAGACTTCCAGGAAGTCCAGGAAGCTCAGAGAGTCCCAAAGAAGTTGGACCCAAGGAAGCACACACCAAGGCACATCATAATTACATAGCCAAGATTAAAGATAAGGAGAGAATCTTAGAAGCAGCAAGAGAAAAGGACACAGTTACCTACAAAGGAGTTCCCCTAAGACTGTCAGCTGATTTCTCAAAAGAGACCTTACAGGCGAGAAGGGACTGGCAAGAAGTATTCCAAGTCATGAAAGGCAAGGACCTACATCCAAGATTACTGTATCTAGCAAAGCTATCATTTAGAATGGAAGGGCAGATAAAGTGCTTCCCAGATAAGGTCAAGTTAAAGGAGTTCATCATCACCAAGCTCTTATTATATGAAATGTGAAAGGGATTTATCTAAGAAAAAGTAGATAATATGAACAGTAAAATGACAGCAAACTCACAGTTAATAACAACCACACCTAAAACAAAAACAAAAGCAAACTTAGCAAACAACTAGAACAGGAACAGAATCACAGAAATGGAGATCACATCAACGGGAGTGGGAAGGGGAGAGAGGGGGAAAAGGTACAGAGAATAAGTAGCATAAATGGTAGGTAGAAAACAGACATGGGGAGGGTAAGAATAGTATAGGAAATGTAGAAGCCAAAGAACTTATATGTATGGTCCATGGATATGAACTAAAGGCGGGGGGTAGATGTGGGTGGGAAGGGGTGTGCAAGGAGGAGGGGAGAGAAGGGGGGAAAATGAGACAGTTGTAATAGCATGATCAATAAAATATATTTTTAAAAAAGTTTTGTCTAAAGAAAGAGAAATTAAGTTTGCTTGCAATATATGGGGCATGTGTAGAAAAACATTTTTCATTTTAACAGTTAAAGGAAATCAAAAAAGAAATTATGCCTTGAGCTTCCACTAAAATTTTCCTTAGGAGTTAGGCTGTGAACTTTTTAAGTCAAGTTCACTGCATTATGAAATGAGAGAAGTAGTCAAAATAATGAATATTCTTTTGAATCACGGTAATGTAGGAGGTATCTGGAAGAATGTGGAGTATAAAGATTAGTGTATTTTAGTAAAATAGTTAGGATGTAAAAATTGAAGGAGATTTACTAAATGACTAAAGGATGCTATGAAATTGCAGGGTTCTAAAAGACCCAATTTGATTTTGAAAATGCAAAGAAAAAAAACAAGAATGATGTTGACTGGTTTAAGCACAAGTAATTCAGTCTCAAAATAAGGAGAGATAGTAGGTGCAATAGGAGATAACATCATTTCCCATTATTAAGTCACTTAGTATAAATACAGGTTCATAATCTACTACAAACCTACAAATTTCTCATAAATTTTTCATAAACTCATCTGATGTTGAAACTTGACCTGAGGTGTTTTATAGTTTTTACCTACCTCATGAGAGTGACTATATGTTTTACTGCAGAAATATTAATGTGTTTGATTCTAGGATACTGTCACAGACCCTGTTGGGAAGGTAAAATATATTGTAAATGTACTTTATTACCTTACTAAGTCCTAAGATTTCTAACTATCAAAACACATTTGGCCTAAGGAGTTTAGGATAAGGAATTATAGAACTGCAGTACTTTTGTGAAACCTTTCCTGAATGTTCCCCTCTTTCAGAATTGCTTCCCCCTCTGTGCTTCTCCCATTTTTTAAAAAAGATTTTATTTACTTATTTTTAGAGAGGGGAAGGGAGGGACAAAGAGAGGGAAAAATATCGATGTGAGAGAGAAACATTGATCGGTTGTCTCTCACATGCCCCTCAAACCTGGGACCAAACCTGCAACCCAGGCATGTGCCCTAACTGCGAATTGAACCAGTGACCTTTCTGTTGGTGGGACAATGCCCAGCCCACTAAGTCACATTAGTCAGGGCTCTGTACAGTTTTTTAAACAAATTTTTCCATCATTGTAGTAAAGATCATGTATTTTAATGTTTTGACTATTTCCCATTTAAGTGCGAGGGAAGTGATCAAATATTTCTATCACATAGCACACAATACCTGAGCATCAACTCAATTCATGATAAGTATTAAACAAATTTGAAAGAATGAAAAGAACTGGGTAGAGCTTACTGAGTCGGCTGAGTGGATGAGAAGGCACAAGGTAAATTTTGCTTATATTCTTTTTGATTGGGCAGACTTACCACTTAATGTGAAAACCTAAACATCATACATTGTAGATTCACAGTATTTATGAATTAAAAACAATAACTTACAGGGAGAAAGTTAAGGAAGATAACTGTATTTGTATATCTTCTCCATTCCACTTCTTATATCTCACTGATATATATTTTTAAATATATTTTTAAATAGTCTATACAACTCATACTTTCAATGTATACCGAATTTATGCTTTACTAAAAAATAACTGAAAGGAGAAAAAAGAGAGGAGGTGTAAAAGTTGCAGTCCATATTAAAGATGGTTTAAAATATTAAAGAGAGTGATAAAAAATAAATAGAAAATTCAAGCACACATCTCAAGGCAGCATTGGGAGAAATGGCTGACAGGGTAAGTGGGGGCCAGATTTGAGGTATAAATGGGGACTTTGAAGAAAGTTTATATTTCTGCCTTAATATGCTTAAAATAGTTGGTCACTGGTGACCTCAGCAAGAGAAGTGACAGGGACATATTAAAGGTAGAAAGCCACATTTCTATGGATGGTAGAAGAAAGTGAACAGGGGATTTAGAAAATGACTCGAAGTAGAGGGAAGGAATGGTAAGAGAGAATACCATTTCTTAAGAATTGGCAGTCTAGATCAGTTGGCTGAAGCATTGTCCCATAACCCAGAAGGTCAAAGGTTTGATTCCATGTTACAGCACGTGACTAGGTTGTGGGTTCGGTCTCCAATCAGGGGCATGTACAAGAGGCAATGGATCTATGTTTCTCTCCCTCTCCCTCTCTAAAATCAGTAAGCATGTCCTTGGGTGAGGATTAAAAAAAAAGAATTGGTATTGCTCACAGAAGCCAGAACAAATCAGTACCTTTGTTGGCAGGATACTAGATTTTGAAAACAGATTTTATTTATTTACTTTTAGACAGCGGGGAAAGGAGGGAGAGAGGAGAGAAACATCAATGTGTGGTTGCCTCTCAAGAGCCCCCTACTGGGGACCTGGTCTGCAACCCAGGCGTGTGCCCTAGACTGGGAATAGACCCGACAACCCTTTGGTTCACAGGCCAGTGCTCAATCTACTGAGCCGCACCAGACAGGGTGGCAGGACACTAGATTTGAGGACCAAAGAAATGGTGTGGCTACAGTTTTACAGTAAAACTGAGCTTGTGAAAAAAAGACCCCCGTCTCTATTTTTGTAACAGTATATTCCCCATGCTCTCTTCTGACCTTTATCTAATTCAACTATTTGCTTTTCTTAAATATTCAACAGATTAATTTCCCAAGTTGTGTCCCCAGAATCCTCTTCTTCCTCTCAAGGCAATCACAAACCACTAAATAGAAGACTCCCTGGCCAGTCAACTCTGACTTTGATTGCTGTCTAAGAGTTCTATACTTCCTACAGCCTCTGTTGAACAGCTCTTTCCAACTATTTTACTGGCTCTTCAATCTTGCCCCTGCCGCAAAGTGAAATCCTGTGGCATAGATACATACAAGTGGGTTTTACATAAGGCAGATATGGGCTTAAATCCTGGTTCTAACTAAGTGGATAACCTTGGGATGCTAACAGGTATAAATGAGATAGTTTGGGGAGCACTTTGCTTATTGCTTGGCTAAATATCAAACTTAATTTATTAACAGGTATTATTACTAAACCATGTAGAACTCAGACCTGAAAACCTAAAGTATCTTTGACGGACTCTTCTCTCTTATCATCCAAAAGCTTATTCTATTTATTTAACTACTAGAAAGTAGATCTTTATGAAACCCAAATTAGATGATACTAGTTAAAAACCCACAAAAACTTTCTCACCCTAACTCTACATCTTCACCCTTCACACAACATATCTGCCTCCCAAAATACACAGGATTTCTCTGGCTCTCTGGACCTGGAAAGAATCCAGTGGATCAGTTGTTGTATTTCTTTCAGTATATTTATTTATATGCACAAACTTTTACTTCAAGACAGGATCTATACTTGATATACACATAACACACACACACACACACACACACACACACACCCACCCTTCTCAGTGCTTAGCGCGCACGCACACACACACACACACACACACACCCTTCTCAGTGCTTAGCCCAGAGCCTTGGATACAGTTGGCAAGTAATTAAGTGAAAAAAAAAGTACAAATGAAAGGAAGTATAAATAAAAGAAAGTATTGTTAACTGTTGAAAAGTACATTTTTAGCAATAGCTGAATGACTATTTTAAAAAGTAAGTGTATAAAGCAAGCCTAGGGGTCTGGATTTATGATTAACATTTTCAATCAGGATGGTAACAAAAAGACTTTGCTAATCACATCTCATGACGATGCAAGATAGATGCAGAACTGTTAGTATAATAAGGAATAAAATCAAGACTTAAATGATTGGACATTTTGTAATGGAGGATAAAAATGGAATAAGATAAATATGTAAGTGCATTTAAGTTAAGAAAAAAATGTAAGGAAGGTATGATGAACAACAGTATTACCAGTGACTTTTGGTGAAAAAATATCCAAATTATGTGTATACAATTTCAATAACAAGACAACTTTATAACAAAGATGATGCAAGTGTCAACACTCAACATTTCAAATATTAAGAGGGACAATGATAACTTAAAAGGATGTATGGAAAAGGTGACAGAGGTAAGCGATGTTTAAATCAATGAAGATCAGGTAAGAAGAAGAACAGACTATGACAATGAACTCTCCTTTTTCTCTCTGTCCCCAACACCCAATCTATGAGCAAGTCCTGTGAACTTCAGCTCCACCACAGTCCATAGTTTGATCTCTCTCTCCACCCCCATGGGTAAATATCTGCCTGGGTTCATCTGTCCTGTTAAAATTGCCTCCTAACTGTTCCCTCTTCTAACCTTGCCCTTTGGAATCCATTGTCTACAAAGCAACCAGATTCATTTTCTTAAAGTTTAAATTACAACCTATCCCTTGTCTGCTTAAAATCCTCTAATGGCAACCTATAACATCCAGAACCAATACATAAACTTACCATGTCCTAAATGTCCATGTCCAATCTAGTTCCTGTTCACTTCACTGAGCTTACTGCCAAATGCCACCTCTCTTTCTTTCTCTCATTCTGCTATCAGCACATTGGCCTTTTTGTCCTATAAACATGCCAAAGTTGTTCCCAATTCAGCATTCATTTGTTCCCTGTGCCTGAAATGTTCTACTCCTAGATCTCTGCATATTTGACTCCATCTCATTATTAAGGTCTAAGCACAAAACTCATCTTCTCAAGTACCTTCCCTGACCACTTTAGTAAAAGCAACACTCTCACCACACCCCCAACCCAAATATTATCTATTTTATCTTATTCATATTACTTATCAGTAATTTAACTATCTACCTAGAGATCTCTGTCTTGTTCCACTAGAAATTAAGTCCTCTGAGGGAAGAAATTTTAACTTTCACTCCAGTATATCTATCATCAGTGCCCAGAATAGTGTTTGGCATAGAGCTGCTTCTCAAACACTTGTTGAATGGGATTCATTCTACACGAATCCCAAATATACTTAGGGAATTGGGACCAAATGCCAAGTAGATTTTAGGCCAATTTGCAAAGAATCTTCAAGAATTACAGTGAAGTAATGAAAAAGGTTCAAGACGTTGCTGGATGACCACAAGTTATGAATGCTATAGAAGGGATTATTGCATTAAACAGGACCTTAATAACCTTCAAATGACCTTTAAAATCCTTTACAATTATAAAATCCTAATCTATCTGAAATGTAATGAGTTATTTTCTTTCTATATAGCTGTTGAATAAATGGTTTCTATACCATACCATCACTTTACCTTCAGGTGATCTGGATTAGCCTCTAGTTTATGTCTATCTCCAACTTAAACATCTTTAGTGACTTCAGACAATTTTTTCCATGTAAGAAACCCTGAATTTACTATTCATAACCACATACTATTCTGAGATATAAGTCTATCCCCCCATACCCCACTATTACATGCATAGAGCATTATACTTTTTTAAGGCTTTGTACATGGCTTTGCTATGATTTAGTTTTGTTACTTTTTGTCCTACCACTCTGCCCAGGACTAGATAAAACAGTGCAATTGATAAAGGACTGTATGATAAAGTAATCCATAGGTATATTACCTTAGCCACATAATTTTTGTTTGAATGAAATTTTGGACTTAGGTTTGAAATCATTTTAGTAAGTCATGATTACTTTGAAAAGACAGTATTTTAAAAACAACACAGTCTGACCAAATTAATATAGCTACAGGAAAAATACTTAATGTAAGTATTATTTTAACAAAGACATTTATTTTATCAGTGACTATAAAGCAGTGTATTCCAAAATGAGTTTATGAGATCAATTCTTCGAAAGATACTGGTCAAACAAATAGGTTGGAAAAATATAGTACATTATAACCCTACTCCCCATTCTCAAAACATACCAACACTTAGTCTTTAGAACATTTCATAAAAAAGAAAAAAAAAGAATGAAACTTTACCTAATCCATCATTTCCCATATTTCTTTGACCAGAATTCCCTACTTTTTAGGGGCACGGGTAGTAATGGTAGAAAACACAACTTAGGGAAACACTGCTATATATACAGCACTATATTTGAAAAAGTTACTTGTAAATAGATTTACAAAATAGCTAGGATAGAAATTTACAATAATTTAGAAGCTTACTAAGACATTAGTATTCAAGTAACTTGTATTACATGTTTAAAGCAGCTAAAACAGGGGACAATTATAAGGCAGATGATTTAATTTAAAACAATAAAATAATTAACATTTAAAAAAAAATCCCTGTATTAAATGCTAATTTCTCTGTACCAGCAAGTATTTTGTGATATCATTTCCTATCCCAATATTAAGGGCTATCTTTCAATATTAAAACTAAAGTGCTTCTAGGAATCAGGTGGTTCAGAAGGTAGTGAGGAAGCACAGGTTTGTGAATCTACTGGTTTAAAAGTCATTTGCGTGCCTTTGATCCTCTTTATACCACAGTGTACTGACTATTTGGAAGGGAAAAATACTTTTCACATGTGGATTCTTGTATTATATTTTTCTAGACTTCTGGACCATTTGATGTCAACATATTTCTATTGGGGTGAGGGAGGAGTATTGAATAGTTAACACTCCCCCAAAACAGAGGGACTACAGCAGTTTTAGAAAGCACTTACTTAATCATTTCAAAAAGCTTTGGATCTGAGACCTTGATATTTCGTGCCATATTCCAGGAAAGATGAACCATGGGTACTATTGACTTCACACTTTGCAATTTGTTCCATTCGTACCGTTCCACTGCCAACTTATACTGGCAGGCTAGGAAAAAAAAAAAAGTTATAAAGCACCAAAGTACCAAAATATATGAAGATAACCATTATCACCTTCTTGGGTGATATCATCAACACCAATTTTGAAAATCTCAAAACATGACAAAATAATTTTATGGTTTTTCTGATAATTATAGTAATAATAATAGCGATCATGTAAAGAGTGCTTATTACAACTATGTGCCAGGCATTGTGCTGAGCTATTTTAGTACATTATTTCATTTAATCTTTAGCATCACCTTTTTAATTTTATTATCCTCATTATACAGATGAAAACATTGAGGTCCAGAGAGGTTATATAGCTTGCCCAAGTTGCAAGAGTCAGGTTCTGGTCCTAATCCAGGGCTTTCTGGCTCCAAAGGCCACATTCTTAATCTCAACTATCTACTGCCTGAAGGCAGGCATTATCCCAATGGAATTTGATTTATAGGGCTATTCATTTGATGCCAGATAAAAAGAATGAGTAACTATTCTACTTTGCTTTCTCCCATAAAGGGTTTCTTTTATAAGACAAACAAAGCACTCTAATCATCGCATGGAGGAAAGCTACCCACTGACCACAAATACCCATTTTGGACTATTGTATGAGAAATAATAAATGTCTATTGTTTTTGAAAAAAAAAACATATATCTTCCTTGTATATAAAGACATAAATTTGTTATTTGCTGAGAATTAGTCTTGAATTTCTATTTAACTTGCATTTAATTTCTTATACTACAAAATTAAAATTTTATTCAAGGAGACTCTTCTTGCAATTTTTAGTGGGGTATATTCCAAGGGAAAAAAAAAGACCTATCCATTACAATCCCTTACAAATTAAACTTTTTTAGCATATTCTTTAAAATACCTGTAAGTGGACCAACATTCCAAGCAATGTTGTTGCACCAGCCAACAGCCTGAACCCAGTGCACAGTGCCTGCGTTTATCCAGACCAAATCTCCAGGTCGTTGAATAAACCTATATACTGGAACATTTGCTTCATAAAGATCTTCAAGGTTGGGCCACCAAGAACCCATTAGGAAATTCAAATTATTTCTGAAATAAGAGAAAATAATGCAAATGGATCAAGTATTTTAATAAGCTCCTTACAAGACTGGAAGACAATGTCAAAAGTTTTAAAAATATGCTCATTCATTGCATTGAAACTTAGTTGCTTGTACTGTAAGAATTGCCATATATAAAGTGAGTGAAGTTAATTACAGTCAAGTTCTGGATGACTTAACCAAACATCAGTACTACTACCTTAACATGATTTTTTAAAGATCCAAATGACAACCAAACCTACTTTTAAGCAACACTTATATACATTAACTTTTCATTTCACTTTACTAAAAGTTTTTTTTGACTGAACCCTTCTTTCTGGAGTACTGAGAACTCTCTAAGAGATAATGGAAGGTGGAGTAGATATCAAGTCATTTAAATTCATAAACAGAAATACTATGGCCAATATTAAGTACTAAGAACTTCTATTTCTGAGGTAAAGTAGAAAACAGAGATGGTCTCTACTGCTATTTTGAATCTTAAGCAGGAAAAGGGGGCAGGATGTCAGTCTCTGTACAGTTTTCATGACTGGTTGACTGTGAAAAAGGAGCAATCACACATATGCACAAATAACCATAATCACTGCCACGAATACCAATATACTTTGGAAACATTCTGAAGATCACATTATTAAGCTTTTACTTTAAAATCTAGCTTCTTGTTATTCTACTTCATCATGATATAATATAAAGTATTTTTAAAACTATGTAGCAACTTCTACCAAAGAGTATTTTAAAATTCAATTTATACTTTAGATTTCACATTTTGGGGAATGAAAAACTTCCAGAGTGGAAAGTTCCTTTGCTTTTCTTAGATCTTAGATCTAAGAACTAGTCTTCACATTATTTATGTGTCTTGTGCTGAAGGATATGATAAAGTGTATCTTTAAATTATTTTCATTGGTTTAAATTTCATTTTTTGTTTAAATCAAGGGTTGGCAAATCCAGCCCACTGCCTAGTTTTGTAAATAAAAATTTTTATTAAAACATAGACGTGACCCTTAATTTACATATGATATGACCTTTTACATACTACAATGACATAATTGTGACAGACTGTATGAACTGCAAAGCCTAAAATATTTATTATTTGGACCTTTATGAAAAGCCTACCAATCTGTAATCTAGATGGATTCTTAGTGTTACTTTTTTCCTTAAAAAAAAATATATATATACAAGGCTGCTCTTGAAATTCTAGAAGAGACTGACAACAATAGCCTAATTGCAAAGGGATAAGGATTGGCTTACTGTTTGTGATATAGCTAAGAAGATACAGTCCAGAAAAATTTGCCTATAAAAAACACAAAATATGGCTACAAACACAAATCCTAGCTCTACATCACCCTATGTTGCTTTCATATAATTGGTGAAAACTTTCTATCCAAAAGCAATCAAGACCACCAAATTATCAAGTAAGTGTTTAAAAAAAAAAAAAAGACACCTAAAACATAAACCAACCTCAAGCTTATAAAACAGCAAACATCCTTTTTATTATTTACTCAAATGATTGGCTATTTTAAGACAGGTATTATTTAAAGTCATAACATTAACTACAGACATGGTCAATATTGGTCAGTGTAAAACAATCCTTAGGCAAAACAAAATTATACTGAAACACTAAGGTAGTGAGTGCTATTTCTGCAAGTTAGTTAAATTTACCTAGCTCTTTATACTAACTTGACATTTTTATTATCCCCAAGTTTAAAATTTTTAGACATTATCTGCCTATTCTAATCATCTTTGTTTCCAGGTTACCTTTCCATTTACATAGGAAAGAAAATGAAATCCTAAAAATAGTCAATCCCTACTCAAAAATACATGAATTGCTGTACTGTAGCTGCAACAATATATTACTATCTCAAAGTTTAAGAAATAAAAATCTTTCTGTAGCACAGTAGATTTCCTACATTTTACTGTTCTTTCTCTGCTACTACCAGGTTGCTGGTCCATAAATACAAATTAAAGTAGATTATTTCATCAAAGCATTTGAAATCTTAAAATTCCATGTCTTTGCCTTTCTTACTCTGCAGGAAGCCTACGTGGTTAAACAGCAAAGACAATAAAAGGTCATTACTTTTTGCTTATATATAGGAAATTTTAGATTAATATGGTTTCACAACTGTATTTACTCCTCTTACTAAATTTAGATATTTACAGAAAAGGTTTTTTAACTCCCAATTAAAAAATCATAAGTATGTGGAATATGTATATAACTGGTTTGGTTTTCAAAATCTCACGTACATAAATGTTTTTGGTATTTTTTCTCCCTTTATTTAATTGGAATGGGGGATTAATACTGAATATAGTAACCATAATAATTTTCTAATGTTATTACTAACTGAAAATATCAGATGCTTACACAATGGAGTACTTTAAAAAAAAAGAGAGAGAGAGAATGAGTTTCCTTTCAAATAAACATTTCAATTTAAACTAATGAAAATACCCTGCCCAGGTACTTCAGTTGGTTAGAGCATCACCCCTGATACACTAAGGTTACGGGTTCAATCCCTGGTCAGGGTACATACAAGAATCAACCAATGAATGCATATATAAGTGGAACAACAAATCAATGTCTGTCTGTCTCTGTCTCAAAAGAATCAATACATAAAAATTTTTTAAAAATGAAAACTATTCCAAGGTAACCTTTAACACAAGATAAACAAATAAATGAAGGCTATTTCTAGGATTCTAGGAAAGAACACTTAAACCAGGTGAGTTATTTCAATTATAGAAAACAACATCTGAAACAGCTGATTAAATTTTATAATATTCCTTTGTAGGAAAAGTTGCCAGACCAGGTAGTTTTAAAAAGAATTTATATCCTAATGATATAGCAAAGAGTACTATGTTCAAGTTTGAGTTATTAACAACCTATGAGGGTGCTGAATTATAGAATTTCTTCCACTTCTAAAACCATTTATAGCAAAAACAATTTTTCTTGGAATACAGACCTTTCACATGAACAAGTATTTATGTATCAACTGTTTAATGATCCTAATAAACAACTCATTTTTCTACCCTTTAAATTCAAGACTATTAAAATTGCAAGAAGTGGCTTCAAGGCATCTTAAAGTAATCCCGATAACACAA
This sequence comes from Desmodus rotundus, assembly GCF_022682495.2. Classification (NCBI taxonomy): domain Eukaryota; kingdom Metazoa; phylum Chordata; class Mammalia; order Chiroptera; family Phyllostomidae; genus Desmodus; species Desmodus rotundus. The sequence goes on from NC_071400.1 coordinate 69,064,801, forward strand.
AATGATAAGTTTGCAATCAAATCATTGTAAATGGATTTTCTGCTGACTGGTAAGTGAAAACTGGTTACATGCATTAGGACATCCCATCCACCTTTAGTAAGCTGCCCTTTACAATACTGTTTTTAAATAATTATGTTTGAAGAAAATTTAGTTTGAAAACCTACTTTTCACAGAAATCATTCAGAACACCCCAGTAACCTTCAGGAACAACGAACCATTCACAGTCACCTGGACCGATATTTATGTTAACTGAACAGAAGTTGTTGTTTTCTTGATGACCTAAAATATAAAAAGAAAAAAATGATCAGCGTACTGTATTCTATAGAAAATATATCTTTAGAAATGAAACCTTAGAAATGTTCAACAGAGAAACTCTAGTGGTATTGTTGTCATTACAGTATTTGTGTGTCAAGTCTAGTTTTAGAGCTGAGTTTGATCAATTCCTAAACTTTACACAGTAAAAAGAGCCTCTATGGAAGGCAGTCTACAATCATGGTTAAAAGCTTAGGAGCTAGAGCCAGGCTCCTTGGCTTAGTCATTATGTGAATCTGGGCAAGTTGCTAATCCATTATGATTCAGTTTCCTTATATATAAGATTACATAATAATGATTACATACAATAAATTGCTGTGTTGTTTTGTGGAATCAATGAAATAATGACTACTTCAAACAGGGCCTAATACATGGCGAGTAATAAACATTAGCTATTATTGATAATATTACCACCTCTTTCTTGTGGACTTAACCCCCATTTCTCAGAAGTAGAATTAGGACATCAGTAAAGAGACTAGAAGTCTGGTTTTCAAAATGTACTGCAGGAGTGGTGTCAAGCAGGGAACTCTGGGGGAACTCTTCAGAGACACAAACACGCACAAACACACAAACACACAATGTAGTAAAAACTGTCAGAAGCAATCTTACCGGAACTCTGAGTGACAAAGTTTACAGCAGTCAAGAGAATTGTTGACCAGAAGAAGGCAACTTAAACATGTTAGGAGTTTTTCATAACATTTTAAGTCACCTTATTACCCATCCCCATCACTGGTGTGGTAGTGGACTTAAAAACAATAGTCTGTGTTCACAGTGTGAGTGTCCCTTGTTCTAGAGGGAGCAGAGTGAATCTTGCTCCCAAAGAATTGTATTATTCTGTTTCGCCCTGACTGGAGTTTCCCCAAAAGACTGACACAAAGGGGGGCTTCTCCTTGTTCATGTACCTCAGAAGTCTATCAAAGCAAGTGTCTCAGTGGAGAAGGTTCGCCCCGAACACCCAGAGACTAATACACAAGCTGCTGCTATCGGCGGGGGGAGGGGGGGCGGAGAACGACCCTCCAAACAACCACCACAAAATACCTCCTTGGGGCAAACAACAGACATGCAAAGGCCTGAGAGGAAAAGCTGGGGAGTGAGATTTGAGGGGAATAAACTCTTTGAAAAGCTCCTTTGTATATTGGAGAATTTAGAAAACCACATGCGTACCAGCGCAGGAAACATGCTAAAAAACGAAAACAAAAAACTAAGAATACAATAAACTTCAACCTCTTGTTGATCTTTAAACTCAGCACAACCAAGGAGGCTAAAGCAGAGTTGTAAGCAGTGTGGCTAAGTATAGAAGGAGGGAATTAAAACAGAATTCTCCCCCCCCCTTTCTTCCTGTTCTTTCTTCCACTTTTCTTCCTTTCTTATTTTTAGGCATCAGGCATTTAAGGAAACCTCTGTCACGTTACTGGCTAACTGCTGAGATGACCGAAAAGGATTTCAGTGCCCACACATGACAAGGAATACACTATTTGCAAAAATAGTATACAAAAGTCACTAAACAAATAAGACAACTGTAGCTCACAATAAGCAATAACAACAAACCCTGGAGATGGAGGAGAATCTGAATTCTATAACTGCTACTTCATAATATTAAAACTGACAAAACACTAGCAGAGCACTACACTGAAGGAACCAAGACTTCAGGGTCCACATCCAAGAGAGAATACAGCTATTAAAAATAAGTAAGTATAAGCTCCTCCTTTCTCTCTGCTGTGTAGAATTCCACTGTGTAAATGTACCATAATTTTTTGATCCACTCATTTGCTGATGGTCACTTAGGTTGCTTCCAGTACTTGGCTATTGTAAATTGTGCTGCTAGGAACATTGGGGTGCATAGGTTCTTTTGGATTGGTGTTTCAGGGTGATGGGGAGAAAATGCAGACAATTGTAACTGAATAAAAATAAATTAATTAATTAAAAAAAATAAGTAAACAAACAAAACAGTTTTCAACATAGAAATTATGAGGCATGCAAAGAAACAAGCAAGTATGTCCCAGCCAGAAAAAAGCAAGAAAGCAAGCAAAAAAAGAGAAAGAAATTAAGAAAGTTAGTTAACAAGAACTATTCCTGAAAAAGTACACGCATTGTACTTACTAGACACACACTTAAAAAAAAAGGGCCTCACCCAAAAATATGTTTATTGATTTTAGAGACAGAGGAAGGGAGAGAAAGAGAAACATCAATGGGTTGCCTGCCATACTTGCCCTGACTGGGAATTGAACCCGCAACCTAGGTATATGCCCTGACAGGGGATCGAGCCTGCAACCTTTTGGGGCACAGGACAATGCTCCAACAACTGAGCCACCCCAGCCAGGGCTAGACAAACACTTTAAATCAACTACCTTAAGTATGTTTAAAGAACTAAAGGAAACCATGGACAAGAACCAAAGGAAACAATGTCTCGACAGACATTATCAATAAAGAGACAAATGGTAAGAAATAAAAATTTGAAGGTGAAAGTATAACTGAAATATTCACTAGTGGATTTCAAAAGCAGACTTGAGCAGGCTAAAGAAAAAACATCAACAAACATATATAGGTCAAATGAAACTATCTGTTCTGAGAAGAAAACAGAATGAAGAAATTAGAAGAGCCTAAGAAACCTGTGGGATACTATCTAAAATACTAACATAGGCATTGTGGGAGTCCTAAAGGAAAATAAAAGGGCAGTAAGAATATTTGAAGAAATGATGGTTAAAAACTTCTCCAACTTGACAAAATACATGAATCTACATCCAAGAATCTCAAGGAACTTCAAGTAAGAAAAACTCAGAGACATACATCACGACATATTATAACCAACTCTAGAAAACCAAAGAGAATCTTAAAAGCAGGAAAAGTGATGTCACATATAAGGGATCATCAATGAAATTAATAGCTGATTTCATATCAGAAACCATGGAGCCCAGAAATGCAATAGGATAACACATTTACATTGCTGAAACAAAAAAATATATCAACCAAGAATTTTATGTGACAAAACTATTCTTCAAAAATAAAAGGAGAAACTAAGCCATTCCCAGATAAACAAAAAGGGAAGAAATTTGTCACTAGTCAATATGCCCTTTTAAGAAATGCTGTAGAGTTTTTTAGGCTGAAATGAAACAATACTACAGTAACCCAAAGCACTGTGAGATATAAACAACTACAATAAAGGTCACTGCGTAAGTGGTAAGATTCACACTCCCCAATTTTGAAACTTACCTCAAAAAGCTATAGTAATCAAACCAGTGTGATAATGAAATACAAATAGAAACCAGTGGAACAGAATTAAGATTCCCAAAATAAACCATCCATATATCCATGGTCAATTAATTTTCAACAAGGGTGCCCAGACTATTCAATACAGAACAGATTATAGTCTTTCCAACAAATGGTACTGAGACAACTGGATAGCCGTATGTAAAAGAATGAAGTGTTAGACTTTTAGCTGATATCATATACAAAAAAATTAACTTAAAATGGATCAAAGATCTAAATATAAGAGCTAGAACTATGAAAATTCCAAGAAGAAAACATCAAGGTAAATCTTTACAACCTTGGATTTGACAATGGTTCCTTTTTTTTTTTTTTTTTTGCTAGTGCACATGGAATATTTTTTCTTTTTTTATTTAATTGTTGTTCAAGTACAGATGTCTCCATTTTACCACTCCCCCCTACCCCATGGTTTCTTGTATGACACCAAAAGCACTAACCACCAAGGGAAAAAATGGATAAGTTGTACTTCATCAAAATTAATAATTTTGTACATCAAAGGACACCATGAAGAGAGTGAAACAACAAACTATAGAAGAGAAAGAAATATCTGCAAATCATTACCTGGTAAGGGATTAATATCCAGAATGCATAAAGAATTCCTATTATTTAACAACAAAAGGACAAACTACTCAATTAAAAATTAACTAAGAACTTGAATAGATATTTTTATAAAGTAGATATACAAATGGCCAACAAGTACATGAAAATTAAAACCACAACTGAAAAACCACTTTAGATGTGTTGGGTTAGCCATAATAAGATAAAAAACTAAAAATCATCAGTGTTGGCTGGTAAGGATGTGGGAAAACTGGAGCCTTAGTGCACTGCTGGCAGGAAAGTCAAAAGGTATAGCTGCTGTGAAAAGCACTTCAGCAGTTAAAAAGTTAAACATACAAATGCCACGTGACCCAGCAATTCCAGTGCTCAGTATATGTATAGTCAAAAGAACTAGAAATAGGTATTCAAACAAATATTTGTATATGAATGTTCATAGAAACACTATTCATAACACCAAAATGTGAAACCACCCAAATGTCCATCAACTAATGAATGGATAAACAAAATGTTCTACATCCCTACAGTGGAATAAAATTTGCCTATAAAGAATGAACACTGATAACAATGTGGATGAACCTCAAAAACATGCTAAATGAAAGAAGCAAACACAAAAGGCAACATATTATACAATTCCATTTATATGAAACATCCAGAACAGGTAAATCTATAGAGCCAGAAGGCAGACTATAGTAAGTCCTCACTTACCATCACTGATAAATTCAGAACTGTGGCAAAATGTTGTACAATGAAACCAATTTTACCATAGGCTAATTGATATAAGTAAGAGTTATAACAAAGTGACACTGAGGACCTGCTATAGCGGTAGCCAGGGGCTGACGGAAGTGGGGAATGCAGAGTGACTGGTTAATGGGTACAGGGTTTCCTTTTAAGCTGATGAAAATGTCTTGGAACTACATAGAGGTGATGGCTACATAGCACAGTGAATAACTAAATGCAAATAAACTGCACACTTTAAAATGGTTAATTTTATGTGAATTTTACCTCAACAACAAAAAAATGTAGCTGTGTTCTCATCAAACCCTGTGCACACCATACCCTAAGTCTTTTTTTTTTTACATATTACAGTGCAACAACGTGAAGATGGTATTCTTCATACTTACAAATGTCTCTTACCATGGGTGGATGGCTGGAACTGTTTATGGCATGGACTCCAAATAAAATTTAGCTCTAACTAAAATTAGAACGCTGGGACCCCACTATCTAACTAAAATTATTTTAAGGTAGAGCCTGAGGGCATCTCTATAGTTTAGAATATACATGACTGATCATCAAGTCCATTCAAGCAGGTAACATTTATTTATCTATGTTAACTCCAGGAACCAAGTGTGTGCCTCATAAAAAAAGTATTCCAAATAATTTTTTAAAAATTGGAACTGCATTAGCCCTGGCTGGTGTGGCTCAGTGGACTGAGTGCTGGTCTCCAAACCAAGGAGTCACTGGTTCAATTCCCAGTCAGGGCACATGCCTGGGTTGCAGGCCAGGTCCCCAGTAGGGGGTGGTGCGAGAAAAGCAACCACACACTGATGTTTTTCTCCCTCTCTTTTTCTTTCCCTTCCCCTCTCTCTAAAATTAAAGAAATAAAATCTTAAAAAATCATTGAACTGAATTAACATTTTAAGGGCCAACTCAACATTTCTTCTAAGACTGAGTCATCCAATACAGTAACTACTTGAAATGTGGTTAACATAAACTAAGATGTGTGGTAACTATAACGTGCACAATTTTGAAGATATAACATTAAAAAATTCAAAAATACCCCAATAATGTTTATACTGATTACATGTTGAAATAATAGTTGTCTATACTGGGTTAAAATTCATTTCACCTATTTTATATGACTACTATAAAATTTTAAGTCATGTATGTTACTTGCATTATATTTCTATTGGACACTGCCACTCCCTAATGGAATTCTTTAAAGATTTCTTTAATGTTCCACGGGACATTTCTGAAAAATAATGCCTTACAAACAAACCAACAAAAAACTAAAAACAATCTAGGCACACAGTGATAAAGAAGTAATCTATCAAGTTTACTTTCCCCCTTGATTTGTAATGAAAAACTGTGTTCTTTTTTATTTGAGGATATTATTTATATAAAATAATTCAAATTGGATGAGAGACATTTTCAGTTTAAATGCATGTTAATAGAAATAATCCAAAACTACATATACAGGAAAAAGGAACTCCAGAGAGTTCAAATAATTTGCTCAGTATTTATACTGGAATCTAAAGTGGGAACAGAGTGGGGAGCAGACGAGTCTGCCATTTATTCTGTAACTGTTTCTACTTTACCCAACTATGGGTAAAACATCACAGAACTGGACCTCAAATGGCCTGAGGGTAAAAACAACTACAACCTAAGCTGTACATTAGACTCTTCTGGAGAGCTTAAAAAAAAATATATTGATGACTAGATCACAATCTCTAGAGATTAATCAACTATATCTTTTTAAAAAGCTTACCAGGAGATTCTAATGAGCAGCCAGGACTGAGAACCACTGACCTATGTTACCCAGAAGCAAGCATAGGCCTATTATAAAACAATTCTTAAGCTACTATTCAATAAGCAGACAACAAAGAAGAAAGTCAGGTTTTCAAACTATGGCTGCTTCAAGTAGCAAACAGAAATACCTGAGGGTGATATGCAAATCACTGGCACTGGCACAGCTGAACTCGTTACTACTAGCATTTTTCTGAACTGTTAAATATTAAATATTTTGAATATCACCCTATGAAATTTCATGTCAATGTAAGGCAGCACGGAGAAGATGGCACAGTAGTGTTGGACAGAATTTAAAGTCTAAAACCAATGTAATTCATTTTACAAATGAAGAAAAAGACCCAGAGAAGGAATGTGACTTGACAAAAGTGACAAGCTTAGTTAGTGGTAAAGTCCAGATTAGATACCAGGATGAGTCCAGTAATATCTCCACATCATCATGTACTTTATAAACTGTGCACTGAGACAAAGTTAGGCAAGAGTAATCCACACTTTCTTTTTTTAAATGAAATAGAATGGAAAAAATGTGGTTCTCCCTTATATATTTCACATCTTGATTCTGTTTTCAATTGTAGGAGTTATATTAGTTCATAAAAGTTACCCGGTGTCCTGCTTCCTGGAACTTTCATGTATAGTTGAACTGTGTTCATGCCTAGTATGGTATGACCAACGTGGCTTAGAAGATTTCCTGCTGATACAACACGCACGAAAGCAGGAAGTTTAGTCAGCTCATGTAGCTGCAACTTCCACCTGCAGCAAAATAACAGATTAAGAGTGAAACTGTGCTGCAAATATTTGTAGAAGTTAACTATTTCTTCAAAAACCTTGTGTTCCAATCAGAAAAACAACTGAATGTATAAATATTTTACTTTCACATAAGCACCGAAATGCTTAAATTTTGAAATTTTCCCATAGAAAACCTAATAAAAAGCATAAAAATTATTAAATAAAAGAAAAAATTGACTTTAAATTTTTATAATTGTTGTATAATTCTATTTTATAAATTTTATTATTAATCATAAAATATAATGTTGTGATTGTATAATTAGCGTATACTCAGGGTCATGGTGACAAGGGTTTCAGTTCAAGAAATACTTTAATTGCAAAAACTAGCAAAAATAATTCAGCTATAATTTGTATACCAACTAAGGAAAGTGACAAGGAATGAAGGAGAAGAGGAAATTGTACAAAATTCTCGATCTTGCAATCTCTCTTTACGTCAGTTCACAGACAACTACAAAGACTTACTTTTTGTCATCAGACAGGTCAATGTTGGTCCCAAACTTTATGGTTTTAAAAGGTCCTTTCCTCCTCCTCCCAGAACTTAAAAAAGAAAGACAATATTAAAAACATGCATTTTATATAGAAATACTAAGCGGACATTTAAAATAACTTACTTATCTGAAGATGTAGATTCACTATCTGAGTGCTCTTTATGGTGACTTCTTTTCTCATTTTCTTCCTATAGATTAAGCAAAAAGCATTCCAGTTCAGTATTCTACATCCAGCTAGCCTTCCCATCATATGTACAATGGAAAAATCCACGTCTAGATTGATGGTATTATCTATGTTTTGAAACTAAGTTTCAGTGTGCCTTTTCCACATGAAAATTTCCTCAAAGACCACATTACATAAAAACCCAGAAGTCAACAGTATCCAACCTCCTTCCACCAGCCATAATGTTATCCTGAGAATTCTTCTTTATTAACATTTTTTCTATAAGGGGAACAAACTACAGATTCTCATTTCTGCTCCATTTTTCAGGGAAAGAAAATTTAAGGAAATTTAAGAGGCCTAAGAGGTAGCAATCTTGATTATAAAATTCCTAAACTAGCAGAGGCACAAGTATGCATGTGTATGCAGTTATATACAAGGTCTGTCCAGAAAGTATCCAGCTACACTCTATGAAAAAGACACGTTTACTGAAGAAGATACAAGAAACAAGGTACACAGGACAATGACACCTCAGTCCCCTTCAAAGTAGGCACCTTGGGACCTCACACAGTTCTTCCAGCATCATTAGTAACTGCAGCATGATGTTCCTTCTCCTCTGGTGGCAGAAGCCGTGGAATGCATTTTGCCACACCAAGATCCAACATCAAAATCTCGGACACAGTAGTTATTGGACTCCGCAGATTAGCTTCTGGTTCTTGGACTGTCAGTCACCGATCTATCTTTGTTGATTGCAGCCTGTACATGTTCAACATTCTCAAGTGTTCTGCTTGCTGCAGGCCTTCCAGAACGTGGATCACTTTCAACTGATTCTCGACCATTTTTCAAGCACTTGTGCAACACTTTTATTTGCGCTGCACTCATTGCATCAGGCCAAAATCCTTCTCAGTCATCTGAATAGTTCCATGAAGGAATGTTCAAGTTTCTTGCAAAGTCTGATGCAGATTTTTTACTCTACTAGCTCAGTCATTTTGAATGTGACAGCCACATAGTACACATGCTTACTCTACAGAGTCTACTATCCTCGCTGAGTAGTACAGGGAAGTCATCATTGTTCAAGCATGAGCATTCCAGTCCACTCTCTTTGGCTGCCAGGTTACATTGATATCACACAGACTGTTCTCATTATGTTAACAATGGCTGGACTTTTTCTGGACAGACCTCATATGTACAAGGGTGGAAGGTACTTTTTTCCACAATGAATCATGCATGAATGATAGAACACTTAAAACATTAGTAAGGAAATTAAGTACAGGATAAATATAGGTGCTTTTCAGTGCAAAATTACTATTATTTCCAATGTCTGTGTCACAGATATGGTTATCTCTTAACAATGTCCTATGATTTTTGACTTAGCAATACTTAGTGACATTTTGGCCTCCCTCACTTTATATGTAGTTTCTAAACATTTGTCAGATTTTTTACATGTAATATGCTTCAGGCCTCCAAAGCAGATAAAAAAAAAAAACCCATCCTTTCTATGGTTATGGGTCCATTCTGCTTATTATCTTTGCTTTTCAACTCTTCCACCAAATTTTCCTTTGATGATATCTGAATCCTGCTATTATTATCTATTCTATTCTGACCATAACACTACCACATAGTTGAAGTATCTTGAAAGTTTGAACTACAGTGATTTATATGGACAATGAATTCACTGCAACTCCTGAAAGTTACAGAACAGTTTTCATTAGATAAATTTCTCAGCAGGATATAAGGAGTGGTATTGAGAAAGGAACACAAGTGTATGGCTTATAGGTACAAGTGTTGTTTTTATTGAAAACATGAACTCAGGGCAGAATTTTAAGCAAATATAAGCAAATCTAATGAATTACAATAAAGACTTCCAGGCACATATTAAATTTCACCTGTAGCGTAAGTACAGACAAGTATTTGAAATACATTTAATAAACTCATTTTGCAGGTGTTTTATGTTTACTTCATGGGAAAATTTACCAAGTTGTTATTACAGTTCTGTAGGATTTTAGTAATGCTTCATTGCTGAAAGGCCTATGAGTCTTTTAACAATAATCCTGATTATTTTTCAAAGTTTTATTTTTTAATTTTCCATATATTTTCAAATAATTTATGCCTGTCCCTCAGTTTTCTCTTTCAGACTGAGATTGGTAAGAATAACCAATCTCACAGATGCTTCCTGGAGGCACTATATCAGGTGATAGTAACTTGATAAATGAGAAAAATGAGAAAGCACAAGAATAGGAACTGTGCAAGAATAAATCAAACTTAAGACTTAGTTAATCCTCTAATATCAGTGGCTCTCAATTAGGGGCAATTTTGCCTTCCACAGGACATTTAGGATGTCTGGTGACATTTCTGATTATCAGAGCTGGGGTTGGGGGTAAAGGGTGTACTAAGAGCATCTAAGAGGGAGAGGCCAGGGATACTACTAAACATTCTACAATACAAGGAACAACCTGCCACAACTAAGAATTACGCAACCCAAAATGTCAATAAGGCCAGGATTAAGTAACCCTGCTCTAAACAAGAATATCCCAGAGCTGAGGAAGATGTCTCACTAAATAGTAATAACATTTACTTTGTCAACCTATAGGTTGTCTTAGACTTTACTAAGAGCAGGTTGGATAGCACTTATATTTTATATAACTATAAAATAATGAGATGCTTACAAGAGTAACATAGTCCTTCAAATTAAAATATAATAAAAGAAAATATGTCCAAAATATTATATTCTTTAGGAAGTAATTACTTACTCTCAATGATTCCTGGAAGGAGGAGGCCTGGTACTGTGCATATTTAGCAATTGTAGTATGAGATCGATTACTTTCACAATGCCAGATTTTCTTTGTTCCAGTGGGATCCCAATTTTCATCTGCTGGCTGCAACAACTGTGTCCTCACTTCCACCATATGTTCATTGTTAGCTTCCACCAAAGTTTTGGTAGAGAAAAGTCCTAGGTCTTCATAAATAAATAAAGGTAGTTAATAAATAAAAATTATATTTGAAATAAAATTTTAAAAGTGCTTTATTTAAAGGAGAAAAAAAAAAAGAAAACATTTTATGATGTTTCATTAAGATCTCCAGTTAAATCAACTGCAGCTTCTGCACACCCTAAGCTTCCAGTCAGGTTTCCACAACCATATACGGAAACCTGGGACCTATTCATCATGCCACCAACAGAGGAGGTAGAATCAAAGGGCAGGTACTAAAGTTTCACTTATTTATTTAATTTCTACAGGTGCCAGGAGCCACATAGGAAGCAACAGTATTTATTAGTAGCATTGAATTCTACCTAAATTAAAAAAAAATTTCTTTCATAAGTCAACATAAATTAGAACTATGTAATTTGACCAAAATAAAAGCTAAGTTAAAAAACCACCCGTGAATTTCCAGTAATCAGTATCATAACTTCACATTGTTTAAAGAAATAATACACTGATAACACACACACAGAGCCAGAAAAATATCAAAATAAAAATGTGAAAAAAATGAAAAAATAAATAGAAATAAGTTTCTGCCTGTGCTTCAAAAGTTAATAGGTAGCAAAGGAAAAATACATGTAAGTGTTCCTTTTTCTTACTAAAGCTTACCCAACTTCAGAGCTCCAGCAAGGCCACGTATTACTGTAACAGGGTTGTTTGGATTTGTACAAAATTGATGTAATGGAGGAAAGAAAGCATCACGTTTATTTTCCAACTGTAAAATTAAAACATACAGTTAGATCTCTGGAAAACAGACCTTTAAATATTATGCCAAATTCTTTTTTTGTTATTTACTGCGATTTAATAATGCATCCCATGTATCACTATTTGTATTTTACATTCTATAGTATTTTATCACTGTCTTTTGATCCTAACTGTAATTAGAGATAACCACATACATCTCTCTTGTCCATTATATCTTGAACAAAAATACGTGGGAGAAATAAAATTTAAACTCTAAAATCAGATTGTTTTAAATATTGTATTACTTAAACTTAAGAAGGATGAAAATCTTATATCCTGCAACATGAATAAAACTTGAGAACACTATGTTAAATGAAAATAAGCAAGCCAGACACACAAAGATAACTATGTATATAATTTCATTTAAATGAGGTAGCTAAAGTAGTCAAATTCATAGTAACAGAAAGTAAAGTAGTTGTTATTACCAGTGACTGGGGAGACTGTGAAAAAGGGAATTGTTTTTAATGGGTATAGAATTTCAGATTTCCAAGATGAAAAAGATACAGAGAGTTGTTTTACAACAAGAAGAATATACTTAAACTACTAAACTGTATATTTAATGATGAAGATGGTAAGTTTTATGTATACATTTTTTAATCACAAAAAGAAAAAGAAAAAATCAATTAAAACAATATATTACCAAAATGAAACTAGGCTGAAGACCCATAAAAGATAAATTCTAATTTTGTATCCCCCCCCACCCCCGCCTTAGACCTCAGTTTAAAAATTTTATTAGGGTTCTATCCCAGTGTTTCCCTTACATACTAAAGGATCAATAAATACTGTTTGGAGGAAGGATTAATATAGCATTTGGCCTCTAGAGGGTGAAAACAGAACCGAATCTCTAAAAACAAACTTCAGACTTTAAAATTTTTTCATTTGCAGTAAAAGTGGGAAGATGGAAGGAAATGGGGTAGGAGGGCCTATTTAGGAGAAACATTAAAAAAAAAAAAAAAAAAAAAAAAGAATTGCTTTGATTGAACTCTTACATTCCTACATCAGATGTCTAACTATCCATAAAGTAAAACTAATACTCAGTTTTAAATACTCTATTCAGGTTTTAAAAAACATATCTATTATAACATTTCATGTTTTCAAATACTTTCTTTGGAGGTAAACAATATCTTTTTTTTTTTTTAAAGTAGATGTATAAAACAGAATAAATGTTCAGGTCCACACAACTAGTAGAATGCAAATTTAAAACTCAGCTTATTCAAAAAAAAAGTTATACTTTACTAGGTAGAGTTTGCCTAATCCTACTCAAAATTAGGGGCAGTACAAAGTATTTCTCACTACTCTAATGTAATCACAACAATTAATAGCTGAGAAGGCATGTTTTAAATGCTATTACAAAATCTTTTTGAAGTCATCTTTAATCCCCCCCCAAATCCAAGCTGCTACCAATAATTTTAATGTTTCCTAAAGGGTATCGCATTGATTTAAAGCAAGATCTTATAAAAGACAGGTAGATGCACACACTAGTTTGATTTATTTCTAGTCAGTCAATTCAGACTCACATAAATACTAGGTGTAGGTGGATTCAACTTGTCCTTTGGCAAGGGCGGGTATGGTGAAGATGGTGGTCTTGGAGGCGGACACTTATCCAATAAAATGCTACTGTTAGATAAGCCATTTTTACCTAGATTCCTTAAAAAAAGAAGAAGGGAGAATAAATCAGCTGTACATTTATTTAGGAAACAAAATAGAAATCCAGAATTAAATCCTAATTAAATTACAGGGCAGTTGCACAAATCCATGAGATTTTGGATCTATCTGTAAAAGACTCAGAACAATTTTTAATTTCAGCAAATACTTAGCTTGATTCCTATATCTTCCCCTTAAGAAAATAGAAAAGATATCACAACCCATAAATTATTGCTGACATTCCTTATTTTTTGCTGGTAATTTTCCAATTTATTTTTACATCTGAAGAACACAAACTCCCAAATTTCTCTCCATCAGATTTTTTCCCATTAAACATTAAAACAATAACTTGGTCAAAAAGGTCTAGATAATAGTAAAAATAGGATATGTCTCTCCTCTTATCAAATCAGCAACTATAACTAGGATATCTTAGAGACAATTCTCAAACCTGAAAAGGGCTTTTCCTTTCTTTTCTCAAATCTGAAAAGAATTTTCTGTGTAACTGCTTACTAATAAAATTTAGCAAGATTCCAATCTACTAAGTTTTACAGCAAATTATAACAATTTTTAAAATAAGGTGTGTAGTTGCTATCTGTTCTGTGACACTCTATAATTATTATAGTATTTGAGGTTTATTTTCCTTTAATGAACATATTGTGTTTGTTAAATTATAAATTCTTAATTTACCATAGTATTATTCCCAAACTCTAACTATTTAGCGCGAGGAAAAAATGGTATTTTCAATTTCTTAAAAGTATCTACTCAACTCAGAAAATCAGCAAGACATAGTGAGCTTTCAAGTCATTTCAAGTTAACTCACCTACCTCACCCAACTGTAAGTTCAAAAATAACCAATGTGTTAAAATACTAAGTACTCTTAAATTAACATATTAAAGTTTCAGGTAAGAATTTGAACATTGTATTTATGGCAGGAAGTGAAAAACTTAGCAATTTTACTTACTGAAGAGAAAACTGGTTATTTTTCATCCTAAATTACAGAATAATACAGGTTAAAATAAAACTAATTTTCCTCATTTTGCTATGATTTTGCCAAACTGAAAAAAACCTTAAAAATCAGGCTGTTGTGGTTGCCACTAAAGAAAACTAAGGCTTGAAATCCCACTGCTACAACCTTTTAAAATGTCACACTAAATAGGATCACAGGTGTCACTTTCTTAATTTTCTCAATTATAATTCCAAGTTAAAAAAAAAAAAAAGAGTTCATGACAGGTATCAAAGAAATGAACTAAGTTTAAAATGACTGAATATTTAGAAAAGTATGTGAATTAGTTATTAAAGTGAAAGTTTCAGATCAAGTTAATAATTAAGGTCCAAAGTTAAATAGATGAATCTGCTATTGAAAACCAGTTTTCCACAAAGCATGTATGTCCTGTACATTTAAAGACATGATACATGTAAGGTTTTAAATCTAGGTATAAAATTGGCACGAACATATAAACCTCATAAAAGTAGAAAATAATTGGCTAAAACTAGTAAAAAAAAAAAAAAACCCAACAATTTAAGTATTATCATCAGGCCAACGCAAAATAAAAGTCACAATATTCACATAAGTCATTACTTTTCATGCTGAATTGTGCATCTGCCACTATTTAACTTTGGAGTTGAAACAAAATGTGACCCCAAATACCTAAAATTTGTTTTACAGAGCAAGAGATGGATGTACTGTATAGTAAATGATTAACATTTTAAGAAACTGAAAGATGTGAACCAAGTATTAAAATTGTACCATAAAAGACCATCTCATACTAATTAAATGTGGCATCAAAACTTAAGCTTCTACAACATCCTCCTGTACGTTGGGAGATGAGACTAGAAAACAGTGTGTGCTAGATTAGCAGAATTCTGCCTCCATCATTTCCACAGTTCTGTAACAATTAAAAGAAAAAAGGTAAATGGGAAAGTAAAACAATGAAAAGTGCAGATGCCTTTATTTTAAAATAGAAAAAAGGTGAGGAGACATGACTAAGGAAGCTGATATGAATAAAAAATTGAATGTTACAATTACATTTTTAAACCATAAAAGCAGGAAAGGTATTGTAACTGCTTTTGATGTACCACACCAACCACATCAACACTAAATGAACCAAAGAGACAGATTTAAAATAACCAATGCTTTAAAAACTAAGTATGTGAAAATAAGAGGGTAATCAAAATAAACAGTGCAATCAAATTATATCTAGCAGTTTCTTACTGTATTCCAAACATCGAGTCCCTGACTATTGAAGTCTGAAACAAATAGGAATTTCCCTGAAGGAACTGGTAGAGCTGTCTACATATTTACTATAACATTTTCTACTTAAAATAACACTTATGAATCTTAATGCAAAGGACAGCTATGGATAATGAATAGATTTTATCTTCTGAACATGTAAGTGTCCAACACTATAATACTTCAAGTCAAATAATGAAACTTTTACTGTAATAATCCAAATTGGAAAAAGGCGTTGAAGTTGATTATTCCATTTTAAATCATTTTCTCCCATTCTGAAACTCTCCCTGAGCAAAGTAGAGCAGGAGGAAATTACTTATAGACCAATTATTTAAAATATTGGCTTAAACTTACAACTTTCAAATTTACACACATCACTTGATGTTACCAACTTGATGTTTACCAACATCACTATGATGTTGGTAAAAAATGAAAAAGTCCTGAACCAATCTTCTCTTTAATTATCTTTGGTTATGAAGCTCCTAGTAGACCAGAGGCATTTGAGTATCCTGCACCTATGTCACTTTCACCTTCTGAGTTCTGGACTCCTGCCCTAGTGCAGGACACCATCAAGGGAACAAAAATTGCAAGCAACGGGACACCTACCATTTGCAGTCTTGACTTTTTCTCTAAGCCTCAGAAGACTTTTATTTCCAATTTATCAGAGCATTTTTGGTCTCTTCATTAATAAAGTGAGGCCTAGATTTACTGAAATAATCCAAGCAACCCCAGGGGCCTATAGTGTGCTGATGCATCTAGCTACTTACTATACACAGAAGTGGGCAAAAACAGGATTACAGTTGTAACTAACATTCTTGAGTTAATAAAGCTATTGTAATAATCATAACCTGCACACCTTTTTCCATATGAACTGTAAACCTACTTTTGTCCACCCCTGTATATATAACTAAGTCTCTATAATAAGGTAAAATTGTCTTTAAGAGTTAAGAGATGAATGCAAAACTGTAAGAACGTACTTAAAACTTCTGAAGTGCATGTTTATATACACCTCAAAACTGAGATGGAAGATTGCCTTTAATACATTAAGGAACACAATCACACTTAAGTGCCAGAGCGTAAGACTTTATTAATGAAAACTTACGGTGACTGTTACTGTCCTGTCTTTGCAACTTGCACCTCCATGGAACTCTTTCTGACAGCATTCCTCCAGAATACCCTTAGGTACCATACAGTCTATGATGTTGGTTTTGGGCTTCTAATTTTCCCCTATTTTCTAGCAACTGCCCTGACTCTATAAAGGGTGGAAGAGGGAAAGCCCAGCTGCAGTATAGTGGCAGCAGCAGAGGCCCTAGCAGCCGAGTGGGGAGTAGGTAGAAGGTAGTACAAGCTGACAGCATGCCAAGTCTAAGGATTGCTCAGTTACAGCGTTTGATCTGGGTATTAAAACATGCCTATTTCCTTTAGGCCCCGAGTTGAAGTAAATGACAGTACAACATCTAGACAAAAAGACTAACAGAAAAACTAAATTTCAAAGAGAATAAAATTTTAGAAATTGAAGAATTTCACTATATTACTTAGAAGAATTTGGTCTGATTTAGAGATCATCCAATGTGGTTTTAAGTGGCTGACACACACACAAAAAATCTTGTAAGGTAGCTAAGATTAATTTCAGTAGTTACCATGTTGTAGGCTACTGAGGAAAGTGCTTCCAGCAATGTGAACCAAATAGACAATGCAAAAAACAATAGGAAAAATGGGTAATTTTTGCTTTAGTCTGTGTCAGAATAATAAAGATAACAGCTGAATAGTGGAAAACTCACAGAAAATAATGAAAAGTAATGAAAAATAAAACCCAGATCAGGAGGTATTTTAAACATTCAAACTGAAACAGTCTTCAAAGAAAAACAACCATAGTGTACTAAAGTTCTACTATCACTTTTTACATGCAAAATTAATCCTTCTTCTTCCTCCACTGCTTCTACCCCATGCCCCTCCCTAATAGTAAACTATATAAAGAATAACATTTAATTTCATCTTAGCTATTTATCATGACAAACATTTAATGGTGGATCCATGAAAACTTGTAATAAAATTACCTGAATAGTAGAAACGATAACCACACTTTTATACTCTAATAAATATGACACATAGGCACCAGTAGCTGCAGGAAGAGATCTGAACTTTAAAATGCACTTACAACGCTACATTAAATGGTCATTATAAACTATAATTAATGTATGTATTTTCTATATATAGGATGCTTATTCCTTATACTTTTTTTTATTACAATCTACAACAAAAAAGGTCTTTT